>NC_056044.1:21909121-22531095 GCF_004379255.2 Salvia splendens
AACCGGCTTCTCACTCCTCGGATTCCCCGTCGCCGTCCCCGCCGCCACCCCCCCCCCCCCGCCTTCCCCGCCGTCACCGTCCGACATGTCTCTGAACCCCAAATCGGGCCGCATACTGTTGATGAGGGGTTTAAGCGACCGCTTGTAATGAGGATCGGTTGATTGGCGTCATTCAACCATTGCACGTAACAAGGTTTCATGTGCCGCGATGCGGGCAAATGAGGGGTTCTCGGGATCGTTTTGGGCGGCTGCCGATTGGGCCTCGGCGGATCAGCTGCTGCTTCCCCTCGCCATCCGCGACGCGGACTTTGGCCCAACCGGGCGACGGCGGCGGGCCGACGATGTGGGTGTCGGGAACTCTGCCTCGGCGGGGGGAGTTCTGCGGAACCGACACTGCTACTGTACTCTCCGGAGTCGCTGATCTTCGTCCGCTTCGGCCAGCCAGATTCAACACCTGCAGTGAACTTGGCCGAAGACTGCACCACAAGATACACCGCCCAATATTTGAATTCCCCAAAGCCCAACTGAGTGTCGGGGAACTGCTGATGAGACAGGAGCTTCACATCCTCGACAGACATGTCGCTGGTTGCCGAGCGGAGGTTGTTTGTGTAAATGCCGGCAAATCGGCTGAGCTGCCTCTTCAGCCGATCCCACTGTTTCCGGCATTGCTCTCCGTTGTGAGCCTTCCCCCCTGGCGGTTTGAACTAGAGGTAACTTTGGCTAATGCGCCACCATATCCGGTCGATGTGCTGGTTCGCCCCGACGTAAGGATCCTCCACTACACTGATCCACGCCTTCGCCAGCGCGACGCACTCGTCCATGATCCAGACGGTCCTCCTGTTCCCGCTGGATCCCTCCCCTACCTCAGCGGCCCCCTCCTCACCACCGTACATCGGGACGCCCCGTCCCCTGTCCCTCCTTCGCACTGGCCTCTCCCTCCTCACTGTCGCCGGTGGTGCGTCGGTGGGAGAATCTCGGATCGGAGAAAGCCCCAACTCCTCGAGCGAGAACGTGTCATTGCCAGTGAACTGAGTCTCGAGAGCAGAACTCGTCGGGTTGTCCGTCGACAGTAAATCCATATAGGGCCGATAGACGTTGTCCACTGGCGATTGGGGGACCCCTTGCCTACTCCTCCCGCAGCGACATGCGATCCCTGCATCATCCCAGGCATCATCATCCCCGGCATTTGGGCATCATTCCCGATATTTCGGGCATCATCCCCGACATTCCGTCACTCGCCCCGGGCATCTGCGGCATCATCTCATACCACTGCGGGTACATGTTGTAGTACCCGGGCAACCTTCCTGATGGCATTTGAGATTGGGGCATCATCCCCGGCATTCCGGCACTCCCGCCAACGGGAAAATAAGGCGTCGGTGACTCGCTAGTGGCGGGGGAATCGCTATCGTGGTGCTCCATTGTTCTTCGAAAGAAAGGTATTTTTAGAGAGAGAGATACTCGTTAATACAAGTGGTGCGAATGAAATGAAGTTCAACGGGACGTATTTACAGAAATTTTAAAAAAAAACATTTAATGCAATAAACAGGAATTCCGCGCGGACGTCCGTGGGAGTCAACGCAACGGCGGACGTCCGCGCGGCGTCGCGACGGAATTCCGCGTAAACGCCGCGGAACTGCGGTCTCCTCGACGGAATTCCGTATCCGTGCATACCATGCACAATGGCGGACGTCTGCCGCGGAATTCAGGCACGCCTGTCAGAATTCAACCGGGACGGCGCCATTGCTGATGTTCTTAGAATTGTATACTATAAATCGTGTTTTACGTGTTGTTTATGTATTACTACTATTATATAGTTTTACCAATTCAATTATGCTACACTGAAAAAGCTCTTGCTCTTTTTTGAAAGAAAATTGCTATAAAGCTCTTATTTCGAAACAAAAATCTGCAATATCTTTTATCCTTTCTTTCTTTAACTAGAATTATTATATTACTCTCTCTATTCTATAGTAGAAGAGGCATTTCTTTCCGGCACGGATATTAAGAAAAATTGTGTTAAGTGAGTTAAGTAAATGATGGATAAATTAGGACATGGAAAAGGTAGAGAGATGAAGAGAGAATAAAGTAAGAGAGAGTAAAGTGTTAGGGTTTGTATACTAGAAATCACCTTTCGAGTGATTGAATACTGTAAAACTCTAATTATTATTTTGCAATGAATGCAACAGATTATTTTTGTCATGATGTTGTTATGTTTTACATTTAATGGATGTTTATTGCATATTTAAATGTACAAGCGAACATAACAAAGTCTAAGTTTTGTTTTAGTAGACCGGTTGTGGGCTGCGCTCAATTTAAGGTACGCGGTCAGTCCTGAATAAAGAAAAATAAAAATTTCACAACCTAGATAGGCCTAGACTACCTATCGTGAAAGGTTGCAATGCCAGTCCGACTATTTCTAAGCCTTATAGAAATAAGATGACGTTGGTGTGGTATAGCACTGAATGGATCTAACAGCAAGACGAGTCTTTATGCTATCTACTGAAAGACGAGGTCTTGATAATTAATTTCTTAATCAATGCACGTTAGCATTGAGCATACGATATTGAGTATCTACTACTTTGACTTACCAAAGGTGCGGGTTTTTCGTCAACCAACGATCCGAGTATATTGGGTAGTGGTGATCATTATCTGGCGGTGCTAGGATTGCTATTATGTTGAATCGTGCGCGAGGAGAGTCTCGTTTGATAACATCTACAAGAGGAGCTTGAAACAAAGTTTTATTATTCGAAACCTAGCTAGTTAGAGTTTTATTACTCTATGAATAATAAATATGAGTTTCTTGCTAAGTCCACTCTTGGATATTAAAATATGTGAATTAATTAAGTCCATACCAGGCATTGATTAATTAATGGATGTTTCTATCTTAAGCACGATAAATGAATTACACACACAAAAGGAAACCCGGAATACTTGTAATTTTGGATTTGGAAAGGCAGTGCAATATTACTTCTGTAGTGGCTGCTTGTAATATTCCAATATAAGCTTGTATTAAATTGTGGGTTCAATTTAATTAGTAAAAAGCTAATTGGGTGAGGCCATGTCCAAATTCTTCCTTAGATCTCTGACTGTGCCCAATATGTGACTTAATATAAATAGGAGAATAAAAGAGACAGAAAATACATTTTTTTCTAATCATAATTTTCGCCCCTCTCCATCTAGAGAGAGAATCGAAAATTGCTCTCCTTCCGTGAGCAGTTTTCTGTCTTCGTTATTTAAGTCCTAGTACACTGGTGAGATTTGCCCACACAAATATCAGTCTACAGTCCGGGACACCAGTCAGAAGATCCTAGGTCGAGTTCTCAAGATCGTTACGTAGACAACATGCAAGCCATCTTCGATTCTCAAGTGAATCAACGAGGTAAATTGGCTAACTCCGTAGTACGCATGTTTTAGGGATATTTTGTGCTAAAGCATGTTTATAATTCAAGTTGCGAGCATGATACATGTGATAATTATGCGAATATAGTTTGTCTGAATAATCTGCTAAATAGATTAGTTTTGTGTGATCCGTAAGAACGCACGCTTCTGCTGCCAACCCCTTTATAAAGTAAGTGAGAAGAAATGTGTTAACTTTTACTAAAAAATGAAATGACTCTACTACTATGGAACGTACCAAAATAGCAAAATGACTCTACTATTATGGAACGGAGGGAGTAGTAATTGTCCAAAAATACATATTAAGTGCAAAGTCATAAATAGGTTAAAAGTTCAAAGGTTGAATCGAAGAAACAAACTCAAGAAGAAGGTGCGAGCAACCGGCATAGTTTTTAAAGTTATAAATATTAGTCCTTTAGTGGTGGTTTATGATTTTTATAATTCTTATTTGTCTGTTAGAGTGCACATCTAGCTTGTTGAATTTAATTTTGAATTCATAATTGAAAATCTCTACAACATCTGAGATAGATCATTGGTGTTTGGAGTATTCTTCTATACAAATTTTATTCACATATCCATGGTCACCGAGCCCTTGGAACAACATCCATTTGTCACATGTCTTTCCACCATACGATTGGCTTCTAATATCAACTAAACAATATCATCTTCGCCATTGGAACGATCATTTTCTTCGTGGGAATCCATAAAATTTTAGAGAGAGAATTTAGAAATACATATGAATTATGATGGCATGGTGATATATTTATAGAAGAAAAATTGAATAAATAAAAATTTAAAATAAATTTTTGAATAAAAGAGAAAAATTAGTTGCAATGCGATTTCGAGCCCACCTCGCAACGTAGCCACTGCGGGACCGCCCCTCAAGCATGGTCTCGCACTGCCATCACATCTTGGATTGTCCCTCGCCCCCCTCTCAGTATCCAACAATGCACCAGGTCACACTACACTGCAAATTTCGCGGTCCGATCCCTTTTCTGAACACAATAAAGATACTTTTACATGACACAGTTATCTCATTAAATTTGAATATTGTTACATTAAATTATAACGATATTCGTCAGCAAAATAGTAATTGCATTTATTTAATAAAACTAACAAAATAGTAGTAGTAATTTCGTTTTATTTAACAATTATTTTTACTAGTGTGACATAGTGCTTTGATATATCGGGTAGATTTATCGCAAGAGAAATAAGCTCTCACTTTTGAATTTGAAGTGTGGACTTGTCCACTAATTTTATCTTCAAAACAGATAAAAATAAAATGAGCCTACCAACTATTATAAGACAAAGTTTGACCCCACTAAACATCACATATTCACAATAGTTTTCTGATCTTAGACTTGAAATAAAAATAAAATGAGCCTACCAACTATTATAAGACAAAGTTTGACCCCACTAAACATCACATATTCACAATAGTTTTCTGATCTTAGACCAAGTCAATGAACTGTTGCCTAACCAACAACCTCCACACCCCAAAAGTCAATTGCTAGCACATCATAAAGAATGAGCCACATTCTTCTCTTAAAATTGATTACTTTTTCTATGATTGAATTGCATAATAAGACAGATGTCAGTTCAATTGTTAACCATATCATATAATAAATAAATGAATGAAACGGTGCAAGTCTGCAGTTTACTTACTATTCTTTCTATTTGACTTTTCATTTATTTATATTTATTTTGCATAGTCTCTCAAATGCTAAAGGCATCCAGTGTAGGGGCGGCGCCGGCTGCCCCATTCCGCCGTTGCCCCGCCGGCCTATAGTGCAGGCAGCGTCCGCCCCGAGGCGGACGCCATTTCTGAGGCGGAATGCCCTCCAGCGAGAAGAGTGCGAGGACGCGCCGGGCAAGCCTCGTCGCGCCTATAGGCGCGCCGGCCGCCCCTCGAAAATTAATTTTTTAATTTTTTTTTAAAAAAAAATGTATTATAAATACCACTCCTCCACCACTCATTTTACACCAATTTCAAACTCTCTCCATTAATTCACTATTTACGTTTTCACACTCTAAAAATGCACGGTGGAGACGACGAATCACCCGGCACTGACGAATCGGGATATGACGGCTATCCTTCCCAGCCGTGGGGTTGGAGTCAAACTCCCCCTCCGTGGGGATCGAGTCCAACTCCTCATCCATCTCAGCCGTGGAGGTCGAGTCCCACGCCCCAACCTTTTCAGATGAATTTGAGTCGCTCGGTGTTTGGAGATTACCGTCCCAACCTGGACGCACTTAACCATCCGCGGCCGGAGACCCCTTTCCAATCCAGCCAATCTCATTTCACAGAGTAGACGGTGGCAGTATTTTTATTTGTATTTTTTTAAAATGTTCGTTGTATAATTTTCCCGGTTCCATAATACAACTAATATTTGGTCCCAATACTTTTTTTACATTTCAGTATTACCTCGGCTTTAATTATTTACATTCCGATAATTTTAACTACAATTGATTTAAAATAAACGAAAAATGAAATAAAATGAAAAGTGGCTAAAAAATGGCGGGGCTATTGGAAGTGTTCGGCTTATAGCTGCGGACACTTTTTTTGTGAGCGCGGATAAATAAACTGGGGTTGTGGACAAAAAAAATGGCGGGGCTATTGGAAGTGTCCGGCTTATAGTGGACACCCTAATAAGGTTTTAAAAAAAATCCCCAACCAAAATTTTTGTATATTAATAATCTCGACCCCATAAAAATAAAAGAGTAAACTACATAAATGGTACATGATCTTTCACTTTCGCATATAAATGGTACCTAATCTTTATTTTATATCGTTTTTGGTACCCCCATGACAAAAATAACCTTAGGTACCAAACATGTGATTTTTTTGTTATGGAGAATAATTTTGAAAATTTTAATTAAATAGAACTAAATATGTGATTTTTTTCTTCCTTTCTTATTTCTTTTTTTATTCTTTAGTTTATTCTTCTTTCTTTTTTTAGTATTTTATCTTCCTTTCTTATTTCTTTTTTCTCCTTAGTTTATGTTTCCTCTTTTGATAAGTCGTATTCTAGGCCTCGGTTACTGGTCAGTATGACAGGTTTAAATGATTATATTTGCAAAGCAGTTGCTCAAAGTGTGCAGGATAAGTGTTCTGGCCAGTAGGGAAGTTCCGGAGTGTTCGGGTAGAAAAAGCGCCAGCATGGTCTCATACTGATCCGTATACGTGCTAAAACGGCTTGAGATGAAGAAGACGGATAGCTGGGACGGATTACCCACAATTAAGGGCAAAGAAGTCAAATTGCAGCGAGGATTTACCCTAAAAATCAAGGGTAGCCTCCCTATAAAAGGAGCCGGGGGGGGGGGTAGACTGGATGGACCATCATCTTTAGGTAGAGAGTTCTCTCGGTAATTTCAGTCTTTCAGCCGTGTCCACTTCTTGCCTCGCCGAGCCATGATCACCTGACGTTCAGAATGTTCCCGAGTTCCAGTCATCGTCCGTTCCAGTTAGCTAGATCGTAGTTCCAGTCAGAGATTTTATCGCCCGGAGTGGCAAACAATCTTTAAATTGCTTTCGTAGTTTAATTAGTTCTCCGTCTTTACGTTGGATTTCTGTTACATTTTGGGATTTTGTTGTTTTGAAATGCTTGCTTTGGATATCCGAACGTGTTAATGCTATGAAGTTGATTTCCGTTTCGTTCATTGTAGTGTTCTTTTCTTTCCTTGTCTAGTTAGCTTAGATCTAAGATTCCTCGGTGTTTTAAGTGCTAAATCTCTAAATTCTGTTACGTAACAAATTTCTTTAGGATAGGTAAACATGTACTATTTGATCTGGAAGTAGATCGTTGCATGCAAGGCTTCGTTTTATTTTCTGAATCGATCTTTCATGTTGACCAGCATGCAGAAGTCCAGTTTCAGCGTTTGATTTCAGATTTGATTTCTTAGTTTTAGATCTGTGTTCGCGAGTTGTTAATCTGCGTTTGCCGGGTTGGATCTGGAATTGTTATCTGAGTTTAAGTTGTGTTGTTGGAGAAGACGATGTCTACATCCAGATTGGGGACCACCTTACTTTTATTTACTTTTGCTTTCTTTTGTCCTTCACCTCTGGTTGTACCTGCAGATCTGTCAGCCTAGTCACCACTACCTCCACTACACTCTGAATATTCTGTTTAGCCAAAAATAGAAATACCGTCCTTTCCAAACAATTTCTGTTACACCATGTCCCCTCATTTCCACGTACACAGTTGCATTCCATGATCTGCTCCCCCATCCTAGTCAGTAGGACGCCACCCTTTAATTACTCGCCTAGGTAGAAACTCAACCCGAGCGTGGTAGCTAACCAACCCTCCAAAACATCACCGCAGTAGTTTAAACGCACCATCTCTGTGGGATTCGACCCTTACCTCCACTATACTGATCAGTAGAAGTGGGTTGAGGAATCTTTGAAGACGAGGTCTAGGCTTAGTTAGGATCTTTATCCTGCCAGTAGGATATATCCTCACCTGAACGACACCTACGCACCTCGTAACCTCTTCAAATGGCGCCGTTGCCGGGGATGGATGGCGTTTTATATACTATTGTGTGTGATACTTTGGCGTAAATATTGTGTATAATTTTTTCTCTTTTTCTTTTGTTTCAGTTTATGAGAAGCAGTTCGGATCCTAATCCGTGGAAACCGAAGATACTTCAGCGAGGATCCATACTTGTGACCACTCGTTCTGGCCTGTCAACAACTCTGTCCGACCTAGACACGAGTAGCGACGAAGAACAGGACACCATAGAAGGACCAATTCCCGTGGAGTTACCACTGTTGGAAGGCAATCCAGGAATGGCTGCCAACATGGATGAAGATCCAGAGATCGGTACGCTGAATGCGCATACCGAAGGAGAACCACCGCAAGCTATCGTGGTCACCCCGGGACAGACTGCTTGTGACGTGAAGCCTCATGTCATAGCGATTCTACCTACATACTGCGGGAAAAGCTATGAAGGGCCGTATGAGTTCCTTCACGAATTTTGTAAGATTTGTAGAGCGCAGAGAAGACCAGCAGGAGCGACTGAAGATGATTATAGGCTGAAAGCTCTGCCATTTGTGCTCAAGGGGGAAGCGAACACCTGGTTCATGCGCTTGCCCCCTGACTCTATTGAGACTTGGGCCGACTTCAAGTCAGCATTCCTGGGCGAGTTTTTTCCGTCATCTAAGACAAGCGCACTGAAGAGAGAAATAACGAATGTGAAGCAAGGATATGACGAGCCCTTGAGCGACTATTGGGCAAGATACATGGGTCTTTTGGAATCGTGTCCCAACCATCGCATGGCGGACATTGAAGTACATCATACTTTCTACGAGGGCATGAACGCGGTAACCAAAGACCTGGCCAATTCATCTTCGGGAGGAAGCTTCACGCAACTACGGGTCAGCGAAGCAAAGAGAGTCCTAAGGAAGCTACTGAATGCAAAGAAAGAGTATGACCATTCAAGGGAAGGATACAACCGAGAGCGGGCTGCTGTTGCATCGACTACTGATCAGGAGAACAAGCTGGAGCAGAAAATGGACTTGAAGATGGATGAACTGAAGAAGTCACTTTTGAGTGCCATCGAGAAGAGCACTCCACCACCTCTCCCAACTGGGAACTACAAGGGTGCAGAGCAGGGGAATCAAGGGGCCCAATACGAGCATCCGAATGACTTGATCAGTACGGAGCAAGCTAATGCTGCTGGGTATTTTAACCAGAATGGGAATTGGATCCAGGGGAGACAACGGGACGCACCATGGAGGGACCACCCGAATTTTCGATGGGGAGAAGGGAACCAAAACCAGAACCAAGGTCAAGGCCAGAACCAATATAACCCTTACCCGAACCAAAACCCTAACCGTGGACCAGCAAACCCAGACTTCCAGCCCAACTGGTCAGGAAGAAACCAACAAGCCCAAAACTATAACCCACAAAGCTCAAACTCGAACCCTGTTTACGTGCCACCCCATCAGAGAAATTTCCAAAACTACCAAAATCAACCAAACCAAGCATCCCAACACCATCAGAACCAGAATCAATTCCAAGCCCAGCACCAGAATCAATATCCTCAAGATCAGTACACTCCTCCTGCCCAATATAACCAATACCCGCCTAATCAAGGACAGCAAACCTCCCAGAACTATCAACACCAAGGGCCGGGTCATTTCCAAAACTCGAACAGGCCGAGGAGATCCGTTGAGGACATGATGAGTGAAATGCTAGCATCACAACAGAACATCAAAGGAGAATTGCAAGCCCATAATGAGGTCGTGCAGGGGATGCAAAATGCCCAGAAAGAACATAAGGCGAACATGGATATGATGAATAGGCAGTTAGCTCAACTGGCCAGTTCGATGGGTGATTTGAAGGGAAATGCAGGAAAACTCCCATCTACAGTCCAAATGCCCGAGAAGGCAAATGTGAGTAAGGTCACGTTGAGGTCAGGAACTACTTATGATGCACCTCAACCGAAACAGCCGAGTGAAGGATCGAATGGAACGAAGATAGGAGGCGAGACAATTTCAGCTGAGGAAATAGGGAATTTCATGCCTCGAATGCAGGATCCATTCTTCCTGGATGATACACCAAGTATAAGAGGTGAACCCGATGCCTTACTGACCAGGAAGGAACCTCCTCAAGAGAAAAATCCCAGAATGGAGGCTCGGACCCAAGAGCTACCAAGGAAAGTTGCTGAGGAATCCGTAGAAGAGAAAAAAGGGGAGAAACCATTCCCATTCCGATTTGTTACAAAGAGGAAGAAAGAGAACCCGGTCGACTACTTGTCGATTTTTGGAAGGTTGGACGTCACCATACCATTCCTCCAAGCCGTGAAACTACCCCCGCTCGGAAAATTCATTAAGGATTTCATAGCCGGGAAAGCTCAAAAAGATGGACAAATCATGGTGGAAGGGATCGCATCCGCAATTGTGCAAGAGAAACTGCCGCCCAAAAGGGCCGATCCAGGTATGTTCACTTTACCCATAACTATAGGGGATGTGAAGGTTGAACATGCGATGTGTGATCTTGGAGCTTCCATTAATGTCATGCCATTATCAATCTATAACCGACTGAAAGGAGTGAGGCTGTCAAACACTAGGGTGTTGATCCAGCTGGCTGATAGGTCGTGCATAAGCCCTGAAGGAGTTTTAGAGAACGTGTTGGTTAGAGTACAGGAGTTCACATACCCTGCTGATTTTTATGTGATCAAAATGAGTGAGCATGAAGCGAGAGAGTCTAGTGGAGTCTTGTTAGGGAGACCTTTTTTGAGAACGGCTAAGACAATAGTGGATATGGACGAGGGGACTATTTGCATTGATTTTAATGGTGAGAAGTTTACTTTTGATATAAATGATGCCATGAAGAAACCCATTGATTCTGAAAATCTATGCTTTGTTGATGTGATTGACCCTCTAGTCCAAGATTTTCTTGAGACCGAACTATTACAGGAAAAACTCCAGGCTTTAGATGCTTGTGATCAGGCCGACGAAGAAGCTGCTGCGTGGTGTGAGTTGATCAGTAGCCAGGGGTTGACCGACGAAGAAATAGAAGGAGCGATCAAGGAATTCTGTCAAAAGTCGGCGTTCATTGGAGCCGCAGGGGCCAAGCTTCCAGTCAGTACGGAAGAACCTTCAGGGGAAGACTTAAAGAAAGACGGGGAGGCCCAGAAAAACCCTCTACCCGAAGACGCACTTCCACCCCAAGTCGAGCTAAAAAAGTTACCATCGAACTTGAAGTATGCCTACCTCGGGGAGGAGAACTCATATCCCGTAATCATCAACAGCAGTCTCACAAAAGAACAAGAAGCGCGGCTACTGACTGTGTTGAATAGGAATAAGAAGGCAATCGGATGGAGCCTTACAGATCTAGTAGGGATAAGCCCCGACGTTTGCATGCACCACATCAGGCTAGAAGAGGGAGCGAAGGCTCATCGAGATGCTCAAAGGAAGGTAAACCCTAACATGCGAGAGGAAATTTTAAAGGAAATCTTGAAGTTGTTGTCGCTAGGGATTATCTATTCAGTGCCGGACAGTGAGTGGGTCAGCCCGATCCACATGGTTCCAAAGAAATCCGGGATCCAAGTTGTCAAGAATGAGAGGAACGAGCTGATTCCAACAAGGCTAGTCACGGGTTGGCGAATGTGCATCGACTACCGGAAGCTGAACAACGCAACAAGGAAGGACCATTTTCCTTTGCCTTTCATCGACCAGATATTAGAGAGATTAGCTGGAAAAAAATTTTTCTGCTTCCTAGATGGGTACAGCGGGTACTTCCAAATTCACGTGGATCCTGAGGACCAGGACAAAACCACTTTTACTTGCCCGTTTGGAACCTATGCATACCGTCGCATGCCTTTCGGTTTATGCAACGCTCCAGGTACGTTTCAACGATGCATGATGAGCATATTTTCCGATTTGATTGAGGAGTGCATAGAAATATTTATGGATGACTTCACGGTTTACGGAGACTCGTTCGACTCTTGCCTTCATCATTTGGACATAGTTTTGGAAAGGTGTCAAGCAAAGAGTCTGGTTTTGAACTTCGAGAAGTGCCATTTTATGGTCACCGAAGGGATAGTCCTAGGACACGTAGTCTCAGAAAGAGGTATCCAGGTGGATCGAGCCAAGGTGGATGTCATATCCAAATTACCATTCCCTACTGATCAGAAGGGAATAAGGGGTTTCCTGGGACATGCTGGATTTTATCGAAGATTTATAAAGGATTTCTCCAAAATCGCCCAACCCCTTACCAGACTGCTTCAAAATGATGTGGAGTTCGTTTTTGATGAGCAATGCAAGGCAGCTTTCGATCTTCTCAAAGAAAAATTAGTATCCGCACCTATCATACGAGCTCCTGATTGGAACCATCCTTTCGAAGTAATGTGCGACGCCAGCGACTTTGCGGTAGGGGCCGTGCTGGGTCAGAAGATCGATGGGAGGAGGCACGTAATTTTTTATGCGTCCAAGACTCTAAATCAAGCCCAGCGGAATTACGATACCACCGAAAAGGAGATGCTGGCAGTGGTGTTTTCTTTCGAGAAGTTCCGGCCATATTTGCTGGGATCTAAGGTCGTAGTATACACTGACCATGCAGCCCTTAAGTATCTAGTTACCAAGAGAGAATCAAAACCACGCTTGATCCGATGGGTACTCTTGTTGCAAGAATTTGATTGGGAGGTGGAAGATAAGAGAGGAGTCGAAAACAAGGTGGCAGACCATTTGAGCAGAATAGTGCAAGAAGGAAACAGCGAGGAGGTGCACGACCAGTTTCCAGAGGAACACTTATGTGAGGTGATTTTTGCACCCAGAAAAATTGATTGGGAAGAAGTGTACAAACTTACTGGTCAGAATGATGCAGCAAAAGGAAAAGAGAAGGTAGGGCAGGAGCCATGGTATGCGGACCTGGCCAACTACCTAGTAACTGGAGAACTTCCAGAGGTACCAAGTGTTACCAAAGCCCAACGAATGAAGATCAAGAGTGAGGCAAAATATTATTTTTGGGACGACCCTTACCTATGGAGGGTAGGATCCGATCAAGTGATAAGAAGGTGCATTCCTGACTGGGAACAGCGGGATGTGTTGACCCACTGCCATTCGTTAGCATGTGGAGGGCACTTCGGATCCAAGAAGACGGCAAGGAAGATTCTGGATAGCGGCTTTTACTGGCCAACTCTCAACAAAGATTCATACGAGTTCTGCCGGAGCTGTGAGCGTTGCCAACTGACCGGTGGAATATCTGCCCAAGATGAGATGCCGCAAGTACCGATTATTGTTTGTGAATTATTCGACATATGGGGAATGGATTTCATGGGGCCTTTTCCCTCGTCCTATGGCAATCTGTATATCCTAGTCGCGGTGGATTACGTCTCCAAATGGGTAGAAGCGACGGCCACAAGTACGTGTGAAGCAAAGGAGGTGGCCAAATTCTTAAAGAGTCACATTTTCAGCCGTTTCGGAGTCCCAAGGGCGATCATCTCTGATCAAGGTACACACTTTTGTAATCGTACAATTGAAGCTTTAATGAAAAAGTACGGTGTGCACCATAGACTTTCAAGCCCCTACCACCCGCAAGCTAACGGCCAAGCCGAGATCTCTAATCGAGAGATAAAGAAGATTTTGGAGAAAACTGTAAATCCTTCTCGGAAGGATTGGAGCGTGAGATTAGAGGATGCTCTCTGGGCATATCGAACAGCCTACAAGACCCCCATTGGTATGTCCCCTTACCGAATAGTTTTTGGAAAAATGTGCCACTTACCTGTAGGGATCGAGCACCGAGCATACTGGGCAGTACAGAAAGTGAATATGGATGCTACAGCCTGTGAGGAGGAAAGGAAGCTGCAATTACAGGAGCTTGAAGAACTTAGATTGGAATCTTTCGACTCGGCCATGTGGTACAAGGAGCGAACGAAATTATGGCATGATAGAAATCTGAGAACCAAGGAGCTCCATGTTGGCCAGAAAGTACTACTCTTCCAGTCGAGATTGAAGTTAATGCCCGGGAAACTCAAATCTAAGTGGACAGGACCGTACATCGTAACAGCCCTCCGAGCTAATGGAGCGGTGGAGATTTCAGGGAGTCTTTCTAACTCTGAGCCTTTTGTTGTGAATGGACATAGGTTGAAAATCTTTAGGGATAATAGTGAGGTGGGGGTAGTGGATGAAATTCCACTACTACCACATACTAAGGTCACATACTGATTAGTAAGATAGGAATTTGGAATTCCACGTGGCTAGTTTCATTTTGATAATATTCTGCATATACTGGCCAGGTAGGATTCCAAATTACCTAAGGAGAATGTAAATACTGTATATACGTAATTAATTTTTGCATGCTTGAAAATTTTCTAAAAATCCAAAAATATATTTTCGGGCCTTAAATTTAGGTTGGGGTACACTTTGACCAAGAGATTACCTATTTAGTGTCACTCCAATTTGTATTTAAGTGCCATTTTGAATTATTTTCGGTAATAGGTAAGTATAGAGGGAAATTGTGGATAGGACGTAAATTTGAATTAAGCGTGTGCAGCTTTTGCAGGGTGGCAGTGCTGGAATGGTGTGGAGCAGAGAGAGTACACACGCTAGCCAATCAGGAACCAACGCCTGTCGCCCAACCACTTTTCACATGAAGCGGCATGACCGGTAACCACTGATAGCCGGTTGAAACCACCTGCAACTGCCATTTCTAATCCGAACTAAACCAACCGACCCTCCCTTTCTCCCTCAAAAAACCCTCATTTCCAAAATACCTTTCAAGAAATTCTCCTCTATCCCTCTCACAGAACCATCGTTCTCAAACCAAACCCTAATTTCTACCGTCAAATCACAAATTACAGTCATGGGTAAGAAAGCTATCGCGAGGAAAATCAAGCCCCGTCGTGCGAACACCCAAGATACGCAGCCGCTGCGAGAAGATACCCCGGAGGCCCAACCACAGTCGAACCAACCACCCGCACCGACTGCTCAACCGCCGGCCACTATTTCTTTGGATGCCGTAATGGTATTCCTTCGCCAACAAGACCCGACTAGGGACTGGACGGCGGCATTGACCAATTTCGGCCACACGGGGGGCATAGGAACCGCACCCAGTGAAATTCCTCATGCACAGGTCAGACACGCAGAACTACAGTCGGAGGAAGGATCTCCCTCAGCCACCGCGGCATCGGAACCCTCGGTACCAGATTCGGCAGACCTGGAAGCTATCGCCGCGTTTTACAGCTCCGACTCTGAGGAGCGAAAGAAAAGGTCCAGCCAAGTAAGGGAAACCCAGGGAGAGAGTGGCGGAGCAAAAATGACGCCCGAGAAGGACCCAGTATTTCAAGAAGTAAGACGGCCAGAGATAGATCTGAACGAATCAGCCAGGAAACAGGGCCTCATGACGGACGAGGTGTTTGACTCGATAATGAACAGGGTAAACCGAAGAGAGGAGACAACTGACTTGGTGGCTGAGGGTCTGGACCTCGCACCAAGATCAGTAGGAGAGAATGAACAAGCTTTTAGAGAACCCATACCGAAGGATAAGACATCCCAGTCTGAAGGAGAAGAGGAGAGGGAAAAGCAGAGTGAAGCCAAGGAAGCAGGAACAGAGACAACAGAACCAGAGGTAGAGGCATCCACCCCAGGGGCACCTCCGGTAGTTAAACCGATCCCCGTCAGAAGGAAACTGGTAGTGAAGACAGGCTCCAAGGCAGAGCCACCCAAACCGCAGAGGAAATCGCAACGTTGTTTGGGTAAGTGGGCACCCAACAGGGCGGAACCGAACACGGCGGAGGATCCCCTAGAGATCGTGAGTGACGACGAACCCTGTCCGGCGCAAGAGGATCAGGGTGTGGAAGCCGAGCGGGTGGCTGAGGGACTGGACCTCGCACCCGAGTCAGTGAGCCCCGAACAATTGGAGAAGGAAGATGCCAAGAAAGAGTGTAGCTCCACTACCTAGGAGACGCCACCAACCGAGGCGGAAGAGGAAGCTAGATACCAAGTAGAAAGGGCAAGACCGTTGTGGAGAAAAAATCAAAAACCAAAAGAATGCGTACCCCGAACACAGGCATAGTGATCACTGAGACTGCCCGGAGGACCCCATCAAACCGGCAGACACAGAGCGATAGTGAGTACGAGGCCAGTGAAGAATCTGAATCAGATAGCGACACAACCATGGAAGAGGAGGAATACAAGGAGCGGGAACTCCCCAACGATCATCGAGAACTGTTGCATCCACCTGCCGAACCACTCCGGTATAAGCGTTGGACGGTGGAACTCACGGATGACGTTGTGGAAGAGATGAAGTTGTTTGACGACAAGAAGCTCCAGTCAGTTTACCGCACAAAGAACGCAAAAGGCAAGAAGGTTAAGTGTGGAAAGGTAATTCATCTCCCATCCTTAGATGAGATGCAAATTAGTGAATCGTTTCTAGCCCTTTTGCATGAGTTGGGTTTTGAATGGTTGTTGAGGAATGAGAAGTTAAGTGTCCCGGTCGATTTGGCCAAGGAGTTTTTCGCAACTTTTCGATTCGAAGTCACAACTGATTTGGATATAGAGTGTGTTAGCTTCAGGGTATTTGGAGGAGAAATTAGGATGAATCTGATTGAGTGGACTGTGAGGTTGGGTATATGCAGTTTGGAGGAGGCAATAGGACTTGAATGGAGAAACAGGGAGCGGGGGATTCCCCGCCGGCATGTGGAATTTGAGCCCCAGTCGGCTTGGGAGGAACTTACTCACCCCGGAGCAGGGCAGTTCCAATCCACGATCTCCCGATCGATCCACCTTAGCGACCCCGTTTTACGCCTGGTTCAACTTTTTTTAGACTACAATCTTTTGGGGCAGTCTAATTCGGCAGTCCGGACATCAATGACGGAGTTGTACCTTATATGGTGTGCAAAAAAGGGCAAGAAGCTGCACTTAGGGTTCTGGACTGCATACACATGTCACCTCGTCGCAACTCACCCAGCACGGAATATTTCCCTCTGCCATATATTGGGAATCTTCATGAGGAACAACATCACCGTTTCGGAGGACGGAGACCTAACCCCACTAACGATGGTGAGCGCCCCAGGATTGTTCGACATCCCTCTGTTCGTCCGAACGAACACGGTGTACATGAGGCAGGGCGTGCCCTACTTTTATGCGATGGGAGAAGAGGCAATACCCACTGCTCGGATAACAACAGCTCAGGAAGCACCAGGACATGACCAGAGGCGAGACAGAATTGAACAATCTGTGGAAAAGATGGCTGAGGAAAATAGACAGATGAGGGAAGAGATGATTCGTTTAGCGTCAGCAATGGAACAGGTATTGAAGGAGTCTGCGGAGCAGAGAATACTGACTCAGAAGCAAGCCGCTCTAGAAAGGACAGTCACTGAAATGGCAGAGGAGAATCAGCAATTGAAGGCAGAGGTGATCAAGCTGGCAGGAGTTGTGGAAAGGATGTTGAAGGGCTCTGCAGAGCAGGATAGGATGCATCAGAGGCAGGCGGCCATGGAAGCTATCGTATCAGATCTCGGGGAGGAAAACTCCAAGATGCAAAAAGCAATGAACAGAATGTTAGCCAGTATGGATAACATCTTAGAAGAAATGACCTACCTGAGGAAGGAGCAAGCTGCAGGACCGAGTGGCCATGGTGACCGGACTGATGAACCACATATCCAAGAGACCGGAGTAGCAGATGAGCAAGAGACAGCGGACGCCGAGGTGCCGGCAAGAGCCGAGGAGCCGGCGAAGGAAAATGAAACTGGAACGGAAGAGGACAACCCGAAGGAACAACCTGCACCACCTGCCCCACGAAGGAGCAGGCGACTTCGATAGACCCCCCCCCCTACTGACCAAGTTAGTTTTTTTTTAAGCTTTTTTTTTAACTTTTCGTATTTTTGTTATGTTGTGGTATTCGGTTAGGTAGTATAATCTGTGTTTGCGAGCAAACCCCACTTCATAACACTTAGCCTATTCCATAGTCTAAGTGTGAGAAGTTAGGGTTTGTTTCTTGGTAGCATGTTTTCTGTGTTTTTTTTTGTATATACGTGTTTCTTTGTTTAGTGGATTTTGTCCGGTGTTCAAACCTCTCCCACTTAGCCTATTCCATAGCCTAAGTGTGAGAAGTTTCTGTTTGAGTTGTTATTTTTGTTTGTTATTTTGTTGTCTGTGTGTCTACCATACTGGCCAGTACTTTTTTTTTCCCACTTCACAGCCTTAT
This sequence comes from Salvia splendens, assembly GCF_004379255.2. NCBI lineage: Eukaryota > Viridiplantae > Streptophyta > Magnoliopsida > Lamiales > Lamiaceae > Salvia > Salvia splendens. Next base: position 21,927,166 of record NC_056044.1, read on the forward strand.
CTGGGGCAGACACTTGTGAAGTAGGAGGGGGGACGTAATGGCCAGTATGATGTATATATGTGTGTTCTGTGTTTGTGCTCGTTTTGTGTTTTTTAGGTCTAGTTTTTTTTATGTTGTGTGCTGATTTGGGCTTAAAACTCAACCGTCCTGAGCTGGAGGTGAAGGGAATTGAGGGAGATAAGACAAGCTGGAAAACCGAAACCACTCTCCTTAGTACCTCCTGACCAGTATGGATGATGTGAGTATGAGAGAAAAGCCCACACTTAGAGCCAAACACGAAAGCCCTCTAAAATGTGAGTTATAAGCCTTAAAGTGGAACCACTTTCCACATACACTTAAAGAAAAGGGAGGCTGCCACAATTTGCCTAGGGTGAAGTGATCACGGGTAGCAAATACTGAAGGCAGTAGGAACCCCCAAAAAAAAAAAAAAAAAAAAAAAAAAAAAAAAAAAAAACCACCACCTTTAGAACCCTTTTTTCTTAACCTTTTATACCCAGATAAACACCCCTAGCCCCTGGGACTGTGTGTAAGGCATGAAACAAATGGAGCTTACTGGCTAGGAAGAAGTGTGAAAAAAGCAGAAACCAGCTGGGCAGGAAAGTTAGAAGAAAATCGACCAGGGAGACATTCCAGGTCCAAAAAAAGGAAGGGATAAGGGTGGCAAAGCCACGAAAAAAAAGAGAGGAAGAAAGAAAGAAAAGAAGAAAATGGTCAGAGATTTGACCACACAAAAAAATGAAGGAATAAGGGTGGCGAAGCCACAAGAAGCCTACTAACCAGTTGGAAACTCAAGCCAGAAGCACCAGCTAAGAAAAGCAACTGATCAGAAGCCTGATGCACACAATCCCCCTTCATAAATTAAATAGAAGTTTTTGAACCTTAGAGCCTTAGGAACATCTACCCAAAACACTACAACCCAACAGCCCCGTTACAAGCCTTAAAGTCCTTCAGTAGCTGCACGTGAGATCTAAGTCCAAAGCAATTGTGGTTGAGCATGATGAGAGAATTCAGTCCTAACGTTCCTGGTGAGGTGCGAGTGACTGAGTGAACCTAGTGGTTGACCGAGAGTGTGGGCGATCTTGACAAGCAGATGTACTGACTGGGAGAGAAAGAGGGGGGCGGCAGAAGTTCAAGGCTGTCTAAGGCCGGATTGCACCTAATCCCGAGGGGAGGGATGGTTGAAAATGTAGCCCAATCTGTTAGTGTTTTATGTATTTCTGTGTTTGTGTTTGTGTTTTCTTTTTTCTTCGTCGTTGTAGTCTAGAGTCCAGTTTTAGGTAGAGTCGGGCAGGGAAGTAACCAGGCTAGAATGCGACTTATTGCTTTTTGTTTGTTCTTCACGCTTGAGGGCAAGCATGTGGTAAGTGTGAGCAGTTTGATAAGTCGTATTCTAGGCCTCGGTTACTGGTCAGTATGACAGGTTTAAATGATTATATTTGCAAAGCAGTTGCTCAAAGTGTGCAGGATAAGTGTTCTGGCCAGTAGGGAAGTTCCGGAGTGTTCGGGTAGAAAAAGCGCCAGCATGGTCTCATACTGATCCGTATACGTGCTAAAACGGCTTGAGATGAAGAAGACGGATAGCTGGGACGGATTACCCACAATTAAGGGCAAAGAAGTCAAATTGCAGCGAGGATTTACCCTAAAAATCAAGGGTAGCCTCCCTATAAAAGGAGCCGGGGGGGGGTAGACTGGATGGACCATCATCTTTAGGTAGAGAGTTCTCTCGGTAATTTCAGTCTTTCAGCCGTGTCCACTTCTTGCCTCGCCGAGCCATGATCACCTGACGTTCAGAATGTTCCCGAGTTCCAGTCATCGTCCGTTCCAGTTAGCTAGATCGTAGTTCCAGTCAGAGATTTTATCGCCCGGAGTGGCAAACAATCTTTAAATTGCTTTCGTAGTTTAATTAGTTCTCCGTCTTTACGTTGGATTTCTGTTACATTTTGGGATTTTGTTGTTTTGAAATGCTTGCTTTGGATATCCGAACGTGTTAATGCTATGAAGTTGATTTCCGTTTCGTTCATTGTAGTGTTCTTTTCTTTCCTTGTCTAGTTAGCTTAGATCTAAGATTCCTCGGTGTTTTAAGTGCTAAATCTCTAAATTCTGTTACGTAACAAATTTCTTTAGGATAGGTAAACATGTACTATTTGATCTGGAAGTAGATCGTTGCATGCAAGGCTTCGTTTTATTTTCTGAATCGATCTTTCATGTTGACCAGCATGCAGAAGTCCAGTTTCAGCGTTTGATTTCAGATTTGATTTCTTAGTTTTAGATCTGTGTTCGCGAGTTGTTAATCTGCGTTTGCCGGGTTGGATCTGGAATTGTTATCTGAGTTTAAGTTGTGTTGTTGGAGAAGACGATGTCTACATCCAGATTGGGGACCACCTTACTTTTATTTACTTTTGCTTTCTTTTGTCCTTCACCTCTGGTTGTACCTGCAGATCTGTCAGCCTAGTCACCACTACCTCCACTACACTCTGAATATTCTGTTTAGCCAAAAATAGAAATACCGTCCTTTCCAAACAATTTCTGTTACACCATGTCCCCTCATTTCCACGTACACAGTTGCATTCCATGATCTGCTCCCCCATCCTAGTCAGTAGGACGCCACCCTTTAATTACTCGCCTAGGTAGAAACTCAACCCGAGCGTGGTAGCTAACCAACCCTCCAAAACATCACCGCAGTAGTTTAAACGCACCATCTCTGTGGGATTCGACCCTTACCTCCACTATACTGATCAGTAGAAGTGGGTTGAGGAATCTTTGAAGACGAGGTCTAGGCTTAGTTAGGATCTTTATCCTGCCAGTAGGATATATCCTCACCTGAACGACACCTACGCACCTCGTAACCTCTTCATCTTTCTTTTCTCTTCTTTCATAATATAAATCAATAACAAAATACCTAATTAAATAATTATTTAAAGTAATTAAATCAATTAAATATTTTTAATTAAATTATTTATACTCATTTTAGGGTTGAAACACCTAACTAAAAATATTCAACTCTTTATCATTATGAATACAATTCACAATTTTAAATTTTGATTAAGACTATATTGATTAGTTATTAATTTAATATAAAATAATAATTATAATTTATTAATTACTACTAGTTTTTACTGTTATAACAATAGTATTATTATAATAATTAAATATAATTATAACTATAATTATGATTAAGTATATTTAAATGATATTAAAAAATAAATAAATTATTAATTTATAACATCAAAATAATAATATTAATATTGATTAATAATAATAGTATAAAGAGTAAGGAGAGTGAGAGAAGATATTATAATATCACTTTTTGTACTAATTTTGTCAATGCCTAAAATACCTTTTATGACATAAATGGAAAAATAAATTTGTTAATAGGGTATTTTAGAGTGAAAATTGCATCAGGTACCAAAAATATGATTTATAGGTACAAAAAGCGATATAAAATAAAAATTAGGTACTATTTATGTGCGAAAGTGAAAAATCAGGTACTATTTATGCAGTTCACTCAAAATAAAAAGGTATGCTTTGAGTTACACGGGTGATGATAGAAACGTTGTCTCTCTCACTAACTATTGGCATTCAAGCATAGGAGAAAAATCAGTATCCAATTTTTTTACAACACGAAAATTGGAAATGATTCAACAAATGATAAACGTCCAACCAATGGAGAAATATAATTAAGACTACTACTTTACGTCCAACCGATGGAGAAATATAATTAAGACTACTTTCTGTATGATGTTTATTACGAACCATCAGTCCTCTTTAAACAACTACTGTGGTTCACACCTCATAGCAAAAAAAAGTCGAAGAAGAATCGGGTAATATACAAGTTCACTACGTGCTCTCAGCGTATCTGCTCGTCTCCTCTGCCACTTTAGTCCACTCGATTCCAATTTTCTCATTATATGCGACCTGAAACGACCATGAGAAAAGTTAAGCCTCCATGTTGAGACTTGAGAGATCCATTTTCGAGAATCATGCATTTTGGATTCGACTACATGAGCAACTATTTTCAAGAAGTGTTTAGCTTGTGTCAGTGTCGTTTCAATTGCCTGCCAGACATGATCTATAGATCGACATTCAGTAATCGTAACATCAACCTTGCCAAATGTCAGGAAGCCGCATGTATTATTGAGATGATGCATTTGAAAAGGCAGAGAAATCAAGCCACTCTACGAAGAAGAAGAAGAACCTGATTTTTAACAAATCCTTTCAGCATGTTAACGAAGTCGGCCTTTCTTTCTTCATCAAGCCTTTGGATTTCGGTCCGATTGTTTTCCTGTGATCACACCCTGGAGCAGTTAAATGGAAGAAGACAAAAGCTACCCTTTTCCACTTTCTTAACATGATGGGCAGCTCAACCCCACATTTAGGTGGGAGAAACAAATATTTATCCCAAAAATTAAGAAAAACTATCATCAAAGAAAAGAAATATAACAGGAAAAGAAGACATATCATGTAACTGAATAATATTCAGGCCAAGAATTTGCTTTTACATAGTCTACATAAAACCAACTACTTATACTCCGTTACTTCTCTTCATGATGAATTAGTCGGATCAAACAGCTAGAATTGTTCTCAGCATTAAACTATCATGTTGTAGAACACTGCACTCACTCTTGAGAGTCAGGGGAATTCAGACCTATAAAGCACATGATGTATTACATGAAAGAGAAATTGATGCCTCTATTTACTAAGCTTTTGGAATCTGTAACATGGAATATCTTCAGCAAAATATTCTACACATCTCTATCTCTTGATAGTGCAAAAGCGTAGAATACCCATAAACACAAGGATATATTGCTTCCGTACAAACACTCTAATGAAGCACGAAAGTAGCACTTCTGGGAACAATTTAAAACCAGATCTTCATGTAGGATTTACTATAACAAAAAAAGTATCATCTCATCCTTCTAAATCACTTTTGACCATCCAATGAAATCTCACATATTATTCAAGTTTGCTGTCTGATTAACAGGAAGGCAAATGACTACAATTTAAACAAATAATGGAACTCTAAGCTAACAACTACAGTAGAGAGCCATATTAGACAGAAACTACAGTTTCTTCTGCATTCAAAGTCTGTATGATAAGCACTAACACATCATACACTTTAAATGGTCTCCATAACTAAATAGCTCTGAAACAAAGATAGTATGCAATACCAGGTTAGAAATTTAATGTGTAGCAGCAGTGCAGCACTGAATCAGTGAATCCTACACAAATTATTTAGCCCTCGAAAAGGAACAGGTAATACGCATCATTGCATTAGCCAGTAGCTGATGCCTCTCTTAAAGATTCTCTAGTTGAACAAGTGGATAAACAACTACAGTCGAATGTCGGGGTCAAAAAGAGGATTCCTAATTCTTTCTCATTCAAATCTGTAAAATAATTTAATTATTCCTTTAAAAAAAAGGAAGCAACATTACCATACCAATGATACTTGATGCACCACCTTTTTGTAAGAGAAAACCAGGCAAATACATGGTTGTCAACTAAACCTATTAGACAGGAAGATCCAAAATGCTGGCCATTGTAAACTACACAGACAAATGAAAATTCAAGTACAGAACCCACAAGATCAGGTTTACCACTCCAAAAAACAAGTGATTCAACACAAAAACCTGAAAATAGGCAATCCCTATGAAAATTTAATACACTATAATATACCAAAAAAAATTCAATTTACCAAAAAGGCAATGAATCTAGTTTGGAAATTTTCAGGAAACAGTCCAATAATTTATACCTTAATCCTTTCATATTCTTTGATGGCACAACTTTTGGCATCCTCTGTGGCCCTAATGGCATCTTTTAGGTCCTCCAACTTCCGGACCCTTGACTTGTCACCACCAAATATTTTAGATGATGAAGTTTCAAGCTTATCAGCTCTTGAATGCAAGGCGGTCAATTCTGACATAAGAGTTTGCACTGTCAGTAAGGCACTAGAACGATCTGTGAACGCATTGTGTACAGCTAACATCATTCCCATGTGCTCATGCAATGAATCCTGCAATACAGAATTACAGATTAGAGTTCAAAACTAAATTATACAGTACTTCCTCCGTCCCAACTAAGTTGAGTCGTATTCCTCTTTGGGATGTCCCAACTAAGTTGAGTTATTTCCTTTTTTAACAAAAAACAAAACATCAAATCACTCTTACTTTATTTCACTATCTACTTTACTCTCTCTTTATCTTTCCTACTTTATTCATCACTCCTACTTTTCAACACAATCTCCATGCCCAAAAGTTATGTCTCAACTTAGTTGGGACGGAGGGGGTACTAATATTTACAGGAAAATATCAGAAGGTATTTAACTCTTATATTGTTGGTGGGACAGCTTTAGCCAAGAAAAATAGGAACTCAAAATGGAAATATTAGAAATAAGTAACAAAATCAGGAAAATCATCCTTAACAACTATGAGAAGTGAATGATACTTGATAAGAGAAAGGGAAACCTTGTCGACACTTACAAAATGCTTCACGGTGTATGCATTTAATTCTCGATACAATCTGCTCGCTTTAACAGCTGCAGTTGCTACATTCTTCATGTCAGAAGCCCTCACTCTTTGGGTATTTGATGCTGTCTGCTCATTCTCAAACTTGGTTAACTTAATAAAAGCCAATCCCAATTCTCCCATGATTTCCCCCATTTCTTGTTGTGCCTTAACCAATGATTCTGACTGCCAGTTCATAATATACAAAAATCAGGAGACATGAAAGTTGAACATGGAAATCAAACTAAAGCTAAAACTCTTTCAGCGACTAAGTGCAACTTTCTCAAGCTTAACTCCTAGACCCCAAAAAAATTAATTTTCACAATAACTGAAATAAAAATACAGGCTTGGATGCAGTTACCTGCTTCGACGCATTTGTGAGGTGTTGCTCGAGGTCCTTCAACTTGATCTTTTTCTCCAAGAACTCCTTATCTTCCTCCTCCACAGAGGGCCTCGCATTGCCCCAATCATTAACAACAGATTGCTTGAATTCCTTAAAGAACCTCAGCATATCCCTCCCACCTTTAGCCGAATGCACCACATCTTGCGGCTCAATCACGCTGCTCGACTCCCCTAATAGCTGCTTCGGCAGCCTCACGGCCCCATCAAGCATCCTCGAAGCCATATCAATGCTCGTGGGCAGCGGCATTCTCCCATGCACAGTCAAAAACACCCTCAGCTCATCGCTCTTCCGGATCATCGGATGCCTTGCGAGCCTCTTCAAATACTTCTCCAGCTCCACTCTCCTCTGCTCCACAAAATCCTGCTTCTGCATCACCTGGCTCTCAACCAAACTCTTATCCGGCCGAGGCGGGATGAAGAACCCCCTATAAGCCTCACTCAGCCGATCCGACAGCGTGACTACGTCCTTAAACCGCCTCCGCACGCTGAAATCTGACTCCTCGTAGTCCGCAATGTTCGTGCTCGTCGTGATCAGATAGCTAATGTAAGTATTCCCACCGGGAACAATCGAATTCGAAGGCTCAGACTCCTTCTGCGGATCGGAAACGCTGATTCTGAGATAATCGGAGCTGGACGACTGAGAAAGCGGCGAAGAAAGCTCGTCCGCGGCAGAGATCTCGCCGTTGCCGTTGGATTCCGTTAGCCTGTCGTGGAAGGGATCGAACATGACGACCGCGTAGGATGGGGAATCGGGAGAGGGGTTGTGAGGGGGGAATAGAAGGGGATCCGAGACGGCCGGAGAAGGCGGAGGGAAGAGAGGCTGATCGGTGGAGGAGGAGGAGGAGAGTGTTATCATGGCACTGCGATAGTGCGAATAGGAATCGGAAGTGGAGAGTTGGCCATTGAAGGTGTTTTCGCCGTCGGTGGGGAGGGTTAGGGTTTGCAATTTATCGTCGGCGGAAAGGGGGTGAAGAAATTGATGTCGTTCTTCTTCTTTTTCGCCATTATTTGCTTCAGGATTCTTCTCTGATCCCATAATTCTTTCAGTGAATCTGCAATTTTGGGGATTTGATCAGATTGCGGGAGAATTTGAATCAAATAACTGATGAAAGAGTAGATGAACTTCGTTTTCACTTCATCTTCCGTCCACCAGCATCAACACCAGATTTTGTTCAGTAATTTATACTCCTATAATTAAAAAACAAATGTGTATATATATATATATATATGGACTAATAAAATTGAGTTACATTTTTTATTTTTATTAAGTTGATCTACAATTGATCTACTTTGTCATTTATTCATCTTGATTGGAAAATAAGTAAGAAAAAAAATCGATTTTTGGTAGATTTCATAATATACATTCTATAATTACCTTTCTTATGGGCAAAACGTCAACCACGTTCGTGTTTTTATTATTTACACGCCAACGTGCATGAAGTGTTTTAATTTAATTTATATCAGTAATTGAAGCGTGAAACACCACTTGGCATTTTAAATTTAGAAACAAAAACAAAAATACGCCGATCATGTTAGCGTGTTTCCCTTAAAAATAAATCGGGATCATGTTCTCCCCAAACCAGAACTGAGACTCGCCTTTCTCTCTTCTACGTGAAACCCTAGCCCTCTCTCTACCCCATTGCCGATTTGAGCTAGAAGATTGCAAATTGGGCACATTCTTCCACGCATTAGTTATCATATTCGTTAAGTATGCATTATTTTCGACCAATATTGGAGAAATTTTGATAATCATCTAGTTTATTCTTGTTGTAGTAAATAAGGTTAAATTTTTTTATTTTGTGTAATTTTGATAGTTACAACGTTGGATAGTTTATGATATTAAATGAGTATGTGATTATAGTAGGTTGATTTTATATAATTTTTTTACATGTGTGGTGTTAATTTTCTAGTTTGTAATGTGTTGAATTGTGTTTGATGCATAGGTTTGAATTATATTTTGTTGAACATATATTGAATTTGGTGTTTTAGCAAAGGGGTTGATTGTGAAGTTGATTAAAATTGGGTTCAAAGTGGTGTGAAAAGTTAGTGAACTTGATTTATATATATATAATTATTTTAATTTATATTGTTTATGCCGTGTAGATGAATTATGTGAATGTCATCTAGCTCTCTAGAACGAACTCTATGTGGTCCTGAAGACCCTTCTATATTGGTAAACACCCTTATAATTGACATGGATAACTGGTAGTGGAGAATAAGTTTTTGCTAAAACCATCATCATCGTCGAGACTGGACCATGATTCATTTGTCTTAGGTCACTTGATAAAGCAATGATGAACTGGATGTTGTTGCTCCTGGTTTGTTGTGACCGGAGAAACAATATGATGCAACCATGGATGGCGCACATCATATTCCAACTTTGCTGAAGGACTTGCGTCGACCACGAACGAGGGTCATGACATGACAATCTGTCACCTCTACGATGCGACAACAACTCTCATTTGAAGCTTTATAAAGGAAGATGAATCAAGAAAGAACTAGAGACACGAATGTTGTGCTCGAAGTTAAGAACGAGCGTTCAGATCAAAATAACAAAAGAGGGTGACACCAGTGACGAAACTAGAAATATAAATAAGTTGGTGCTGAAATTTTAAAATACAATATAAGAGTTTAATATACTGAGTTGGCGAATTATCATAGTTATATATATACGACTAAGGAATCAGATGATGGCTTTAGCAAAAACATATTCTCCACTACCCATTATCCATGTCAATACTAAGAGCGTTTACCCATATGGAAGGGTCTCCAGGACCACATAGAATTCGTTAACCCTAATAGGGCCCTAGATGATACTCCGCTGTCCGCGAATATGAGTCCTGTTTTGCCATTTTAGTCCGTCCGCGAATAGGAGTCCATGTTCACTTTTACCATAAATTGTCACGACCGCACTTTGCTAATGATAGCAAAAGCGGGAAATCCGTGACTAATAAGCGGAATTAACGAAACGAGAAAAGAACTCAAGGGACTTGCCGAAAGGCCAATCAATTGATACCACAAAATAGAAGCTAAGTATTTGATTACAAGATCTCAAAATAGAATATTTCAGCATATCAACTAAATCAGAGTTCGAAGGTGAGACTTTGAAATTCTCACTTGACAAAAGTACAGCGGAATAGGTCCTTACTAAACGACTGCATGTATGAAGACACGAATCGTAGAGAAATCCATTTGATTATTTAATAGCATCGACTCCGATCAATATTCCTTCCTCTTGACGTTCAACCTACACATTTATAAATACATGCAGGGCTGAGTACATGAGTACTCAGTGGACACGTGTCGACAAAACATACATATATAAGTTGTCATCCATCAACAGTATCACACGGGGGTTTTTCTTAAAAAGATCATACTAAATTCTTTTGTGATCTTAAAAGTCCGACTGCAGTCTAAGTTCTTGGTGTATCCTGCCATGTCTGAGAATCTAGTGTGCCGTGAAGGTGGCCACCTTCAACAACACCCTCGCCGGCCAACCTCTCTAGGATGGCTTACGACTCTTGTGCACATTATTCCGAATAGGATTTGCGGTCCTATTGGGAACCGAATTCGTTAAAATTTTTGGCATTGCCAAACTCTCGGCATATAGCCCTATCAGACATGCCTCGAAAATAAACACTTTATGGCATGACAACAACTTTAAAATAATCACATCTTCATTTTGAGAAAAATATATTTCATAACTTCAAAAGTATTTGCTTTATATCCACACTATAGTGCTGGATATTAAAAGAAAGCTCACCTGATACGCTTATCTCCAATTAACAAATCCTCGTTTGGCCTCACTTGCCCTTTGAATAATTTCCTTTAGAAAATAAATAGCGTAACACGCTAATTAATACTTGAAGTATTCTTCTGAGAAAAGAATGCATGCATCCTATTGGATAGCACCTACATCTTAGTTTCGTCTTATAGGATTTTTCTTAAATCCTAACTCGGTCTTACTGCTATGCAGTACTTAATTATTCTATTTACAATTTTTGGAGAAATTCCATTTTCTCTTAAATAAATATTTGGTCACTTATTTAATAAAATATGGATTCTTGGAAAATCCATTTCTTAAATTTTTTCTTAAGGCCGCCCATGGCGTCGCGGGGCGACGCCGGTCGGCCCTTCGCGTCTTCTGTTCTCAATATCTTCCATTTATGGACTTAGTAATTTATTTGGAAATTTAATTCCTCATTTTTCTAGCTCCAAGCATAAAATAATTCTCGGCCCATGTATAAATTAATCCCCTTGGTCCAACTATTAAATCCTCTATTCCTTGGCCCAATCACAATTTTAGAATAGAATGGCCCAATTTACTCATACTCTCACCCATCGGACTCCCTCTTCTTTCTTTCATTTTCAATCAAGACAAAATTCCCAATTTAGGGATACAGCAGCAGCGGCTTCTCCCCCAAATTCGCCGCAGCCGCTCCTCACTCCCTCCGGCGAGTCCTCCAACATCGGCTTCTCATTTTTTAGCTTTCCTCCTCGGCCTACCTCCACCGTTTCTTCTTCTCAAATTTTCCAGATTTGTAATTCCTAGATCGGAGAATCGGGAGGCAGCGCCTCCGTCCGTCCTCGTCTCCAGCTGCTCGACGAGCAAACCCGCCGCCACCACTTCGAGCTCGGGAGGAGACAGCTGCTGCTCCGCGGCGGTCTCGGCTCCGTCGCCAGTCATCTCCGGGCAGCCCCATCTCCAGCTAAGTCACCTTTCCCCAAATCCCCTTACGTATTCCATTAATTTCATAGTTCTCGATTGATTATTGCTTTCGATACTTGGGTGTTCAAAGTTTGGGGATTGTACTGCTTAATTCTAGCCGCCTATATTGCCATGTAAACAGCTTGATTCTTGATAACTGAGTCATTCTTATTGTTGCTACGAGATGAGATTCCTATTGAATTTTCTAAGTTCTTGGCTAACACTGTGGTTGTTCTACACATGATGCAAAGAGAGTGTGTTGTGAAGTTACCTCTCGGTTAAGACTACCGCTTGTGTCAATCCTTGCCCGACCTCACTCCCTGCTCCTTCCCCTTGCTGCCCTCCTTATGCTATGCGAATCCTTGGTGCCTAAAGTGTGGGGGATGAGGGCTGTTTATATATATCTCAAGTCTTGGCATTTTGCCTGAAATCCTTGGGAAGTGATATGCTATTTCAGGTTACAATCTTAGCTTGCTTTTGAGCTTTGTGATATTGTTGTTCACTCCATATTGGTGAAATTCTTGGGGAAAGAGGTTCCCTCCCTTGGCTGCTCCTTTAGTCTCGATAAAGGGGACTTTGTTCTTCAAATTTTGGCTTGTGGTTGAGTCCTCATACTAGGTGGCAGCTTGGTTTTGATTCCCACTTGATGCAAGTTGAAAAGGGACAAAAAATGTGGCTGTTCCCACAACTAAAATTGCAGCCTCTCGGTTGTTCTACTCTGTCTATCACCTCTCTCTTCTTAATTGGCTTGTGTCTCCTTCCCTTTACTTACTTATATATCAAAATCTAATACCCCTTTTGGTGTAAACATTGTAGGTGCAATGGCTATCCAAGATTGGAGTTTTGTGGGAGCAAGAATCGAGAAGAGAGAAGGTGGAGAAAGAGGAAGGGGATCTCTTCTTGTAGCTATTTGGTTCCCATACCAAATTAGTTAACTTCTAGTTTTGCCTACTAGAGTTGGTAGGATGAAAGATGTAGTGTAGATGTGTGTTGTCTCTTTCACACATGTAAACATGTACTATTTGTATCTCCAAATTACTCTTCTAATAAAAGCATATCATTTACTTTTATTCTTGAAAACATTTCTTGTACTTTGCTTCCTTCACAAAACTTGTTTTATTCCACGATGGAGATTACAACGGAAATTTCTACGTTTACACGCCCTCCACGCGAGGATTAATTAGCCTAATAAATTCGGCTTATCCATAACAAAAGGAGAGAAATTTCGGGGCGTCACATAAATGGTAATAGGGTCCCACCTTCCACTAACTCATTCCACTCTCATTTCATTTAAAACTAATATATACAAGTGAGATTTATATTCCACTAACTTCTTCCACCCACTTTTCTTAACATTTCTTAAAACCCGTGCCGGATATAAATGGGACTCCTATTCGAGGACGGAGGGAGAATTTTTTTTCGACGAGTCGCGATGCCTTGAAACAATCAAAGAATAGTCTCATTTTCAAAAAAATTGAAAATATCCCTCTCATTATATACAACTTAAACCCTTACCTTTAAAATATACTCATCATGACTAACAAATGAGCCAAATATCAATAAAATTCTCCCTTCGTCCCAGTTCAATTATACTTTGTTGATCACTTATTCTATTGTGGGGGTTTTAAATATGTATTTGATATCTTACACTAGGTCGGCCTACTTGATAATCCTTACTGATAGTAGAGGTTTTTTTACCTGAAGCTTGGTTGTAAATCTGTAACTGAAGAACTGTCTTAAATAAATTGACCATCATCAATTTTAATGTTTAAGATTTGATATGCCAATATCATCTATGTTATTTTGCTTTAAAACCTTTTTAATTTTTTCAATTTTTATTAAAGAATTCTAATGTTAAAAAGTAAGCATCATGTAAATTATATTTTTCTAATGTCCATTTATTAAAGAAATATACTTTTAATTTAATCGATGCAATTATGGACAAAAGTTATAAAATTGCATTGTTTTGAATTGCAATTTTTTTTTGTTCTTTTCTTTTTTTTCATATCTTGATTATAGTGTGTATTTATTAAAAAACAAACATCAGACATTGTGAGTGTTGAGATTTAAAGAGAAAAGATTTATAGGGATGAGTATTGTTCATTTAAACGCATAATATATAATTGCGAAAATTAATGTGGCAACCACAAATTTTAATTATTAGTCGTGTTACTGTTTTTTTAATTGACTTTTGGGATGATTTGCACATAAAAGAGCCATAGTTATTATTTAAAAAAAATTAACGACAATTCAAATACTCCTAATTAAATGATATGGCTAGATATCAATATTCCAAGAGTTTTTTTAAAAATGGCAGACTAATCTAACTTATCTAACTTATATAATAATGCCAATAAAGCCAATCAATTAATAATTGATTAAGAAAATGAAACTAATAAAATTATCCTAGATGATTTGGAAACGCTATAATGTATATATATTAATTGTAACCGCCAGAATTTATTACCATGTATGTTTATGAAAATAAAAGAATTGTTCTACGGAAGGCAACATATATATTATAGTGTTTATTCTTAAATGTCTAGATTATAGTATCTAAATGATATATTTAAGATTAAATGGTAATTCCATAAATACCCTCAAAACTCCCCTTTTATATATGTATAGATAGATTAAGATATCATTCATTCAATAGTCTCCATTCTATATTGCACTGGAACATTGATTTTTTTTTCATGGTTGATAATCGATCTCAAAAATAAAATACTGTTATTATTTGGAATACTTGAACTTAATTCATTCCTTATTTTTAATTTTTTTAAAATCCTTGTAAAGTGTTTCTAAGTTTCAATAATAAAAAAATACTATAGACTTAGGAGAAGTGAATAATAGAATACCATTATATAACATCAAACTTCAATCTGATTATATTATCAAATAATTAATTTAAAATTCTTACTTGAAAAACTCGGGAGTCGGTGGTTGCAATCGGAGGACGGTTGGTGTTAGCGACTCGATTGCAATTTTTTGGCAAGTTCGCAAGTCCAGGAAGTAGGGGCAGAGGCGCAAAGATTAGACAACATGATTCTTTATTCACTTGATGCCATGGTATAACATTAGGCTTCTAAATACTTTTGTATTCCCATTGAAAATAAAACGTTTTTCTTTTTGGATTATCCTATTAAAACATTTCTTAAAATGAAAACATCTCTATCTCTACTATTGCACTCTCTTACTTCACTTTCTCTTCATTAATTCACAAAACAACACTATATAAAGACTCGTGCCGATTCCCAAATATTGCATATTTAATGGGACGGAAGGAATAGTAATTACAAATAAATTGTATCACCAAAATTCTATGAGAAGGCGACCAAAAGTCTCTAAGAAGAAGGCCAAAGGCTACCAAATCGTTTATATAAAGTCTGGAAATAGACCAAGGACAAGATAGATCCACATCTTCTTCCTCATTTTCCAATTTTCCGCAATTTCCCTTTGCAAATAGACAGCCAATAAGCATCATTGTTGCACCTCCAAACGCATGGATGATGCAATTTCCGGAGAGGCGGTTCTGCTCCTGCCATATGGGCTTATTGGTTAGAGAGAACTACCCTAATAGTTCCTGATCTTGTCGAAAAATGCATCAATAGTCCTTAAAAAAATTTTACAGCATTTTTGGTACGATAAGACTAAGGTAATCCTAGCAAAAAAAAGTGAATTTTTAATGTTTGAGGTCATTTTGGACCTTAAATACTAGTATACTATTTTGTATTTTTAGCTACTTAAAATAGTTTATTGTCATTATGTGTTTAAAAATAAATACAATCTTAAAATAGTTTAATTATACTTTATTAATTTTTCAAATTAAATATTATCCATTATAATATTCAGTCTATACAAGGAAAAAATTAAATAATTAAATCTAATAGTAACTTTTTCTTAATAAAAATATTAAAGTTAATTATAGAAAATTCTTTTTGCATGTGGGATTTATTTTTACTTAAAAAATTTAATTAAATTTTTTAAATTTGAGAAGGAAAAATAATATGATGAACTATAGTAATTTTTTACTTAAAAATTGTTACTTAAATATTTAAATATTACTAAACTTGAAAATATTACTATACTTAAGTGAAAAATAAATATTTTAATTACGTTAACTAAAATATAGTGTTAGTGAAACATTTATATACTATTAATTAAAATTTCCTTGGGTGACACCTAGTCGGATGGAACCACGTAAGCAAAACCATCCGACCGAGTGGGCAACACATGAGTTAGGAAGACTTACTTTGGTAGAGTGACCTTATGGCCGTATTTTGGACTAAAAAATGTACCCCAAAATGTAAAAGTCTTTCTAGTAATCTTCTTGGAAAAAAGACAAAATATAAGAACTTAATTTGCAATTATCACTTATAATTAATACTACTTCCGTCTTATAAAAATATGATTTTTTTTTCATTTTAAGTCGTCCCATAAAAATGACCATTCTATTTTTGGTATTTTCTTTTCCTTTAACAAGATGAGCCATGTTTTCTAATAACAATACTATAATTATTTTTTTTTTTCTATATGTCTTTCATGTTACCAATTATACATAAAAACTCGTGGCGTCCCAAATATTATATTTTTATGGAATTGAGAGAGTTTTATATTAAAAAAATACCCTTTATATCTTTAGTTTGAATGTGTTTTTTCCGATATAATTTTTGAGCCGTTCAAGTTATACAAAGAGGAAAAAATCCAAGTGTTAGAGCATCCACAATGGCGGCAAACGGACCGGCTAGCCGATTCCCGGCGCTGGCCGGTCCGCTCGCCGAACCATTGCAGTAGGCGAGCGCCAAATCGGCGAGAAAAACGGGAGCGCACGCCGATTCCCGGGCGCTGGCCGATCGGTTGGCCGCCATTGCAGGCTCCCGATCGGCCAACTGATTTTTTATTTTTTTATTTAATTTTCGAAACACTATATATACGCGATTTGCACGTCATTTTCATTCACACCACTTGTTTTAACGAGTTTTCTCTCTATCTTAATTTCTGTACAAGAGCAACAACGCGAAATGGAGCACAACAACGAGTGTACTCCAGTGACGAGCGGGTTTCAAACTCCCACGGTACCCGTGGGAAGTGGATGGGGTCCGATGGCCAAGTACTACAACATGTACCCTCAGCAGCAGATGATGCCTGAGATGGCATCCGGGGGTAGTATGCCGGGATGGCAGGGGATGCAGGGCGGACCGGCGATGCCGGGCGGGTAGGGGGTACCCGAGATGCAACCCGGGATGCAGATGATGCCGGGGTGGGCACCCGGGATGCAGATGATGCCGAGGTGGCAGCCGGGGATGTAGCTGGGGACAGGGACGGATGTACATTAGTTCCACAAGGGGCAAATGCCCCTCCTCAAAAAAAATTCATTTGTGCTATTTTGAGTATTATTTGTACATTTTGTTTGAAGTACCCTTATATATGCCCCTTCTCAAATCCTTAAAATGCTTTTATCTATATTTTTGCCCCAGGTGTATAAAATTTCTGGGTCCGTCCCAGCTGCAGCTGGGGATGCCGGGGGGGGGGGGGGGGGGGGGACAACGTCAATCGCCCCAGTTTTGATTTTTTTACTGCTTCTTCGCACACATCGACCCCATCGGAGACGCAGTTCACTGGGTGTGATACTTTCTCCTTAGAGGAGTTGGGGATAGATCTCGGGGATGCGGACACTTCCGTTCAAACGGGGGGAGTAGGGTGGGGTCGGGGCGCGCCAAAGAAGAAGAAGGGCAAGGGCAAGAGGGTGGTCGGCTAGTCGTCGCAGCCGGCTGATGACGAGAGCCCGGCACGGAGGAAGTGGACGGATGCGAAGA
Source organism: Salvia splendens (assembly GCF_004379255.2). NCBI lineage: Eukaryota > Viridiplantae > Streptophyta > Magnoliopsida > Lamiales > Lamiaceae > Salvia > Salvia splendens. The sequence goes on from NC_056044.1 coordinate 21,944,592, forward strand.
ACGTCGCGCTGTCTAAGGCGTGAGTGAGTGTTTGCGATGATCCCCTCGCCTCGAACAATTAGAGGATCGTCAACTTGTGGGCTAAAATAGCAGCAGCCTACAAGGCATAGCGGGGAGGAGTGCCGGAAGGGGTGGGACCGAATCAGGGATGCGGTCTCCTGATTTTCGGGCTTGTACACCAACGCCCTCCGCATGCAGACCAATGGCCAAACTGACGAGGACTGCAGGAGGATAGCGGAGAAAGCCTTCCCCGTGCCCGGGCTTTATAAGGAGTTCACCTACTGGAACTGCTATGAGGTGCTGATGGACTCCGAGAAGTTTCGGGAAGGTGTCGATGTTGGCTGGCCGAAGAAGCAGCGACTGAACTATACCGGTGATTATAGCGGCGGTTCCCACGACCTCCCCGAGGATGTTCAGGAGTTCCCGTCCCCTCCCGCATTTACTCACCGCACTCGCCCGGTTGGTCAAAGGCGGACGCAACTGGCTCGCCAGGGTCCCAGGAGGTCCAGTCGGCATCCCCCTGTTGGCAGGTCGACAGCCGAGCTCGCCTTCTTCGCGCGTCAACAAACGCGGGCTCAGATGTACAAGATCTTAGCTGACTGGAAGACGACAACTGACCCTGAGGAGAAGAGTTTTCTTCACTCAATGCTCGTGAGTATGTGGGCCGATTTGAATGCCGCCGCGACACAGTTGGGGGGCTCAGACGCGGGCTCAGATGCCGCAGATTTGGGGGTCCCGGATAGCGGCGACGACGGCGAGGAGTGAGGCGGAGGCGGGGGGCTCGTGTGTGGAGGAGGAGTTTTATTTTAAATTAATGTAAATTTTTTTAATTAATGTACTTTTTTTAATTAATGTACTTTTTAAAATTTTAATATTATTATTGAATTTCCAGTATCTGTGTCGTAAATTTAATTCCGTATTTTGTGTGATTGTTAATTATTTATTTTTTATAATTTTGTTTATTGTGGCTAGGCTATGACTGACCTATTGCTTGTCCAGTTGCTTGTCCTGATGATGTGGTAAGAGGAGTTTTTAGTGCTGATGATGTGACAAGTGGAGTTTGTGGCTAGGTTATGACTGGCTTATGGCTGAGCTATTTATATTAGAGATGCTCTTAACGAAGATCTATAATTTATCGAAAATAATCATAATCAAGTAAAATTATTAGAATAAAATACTAGAGAAAATGGCTACTTTATGAAGCCCACAATGATGGAAAACTGGTGCGACACACTCTTATTTCGGTAGCTAGGTTTTACGTCACAAATCCCGTTTCAGCCGTTGAGCTCCGTTCCTATTCATACACACTCTTCTCTCTCACAAGAGGGGAAGCTCAATTCCACAGCTTCTCACACACATTTTTCACCAATGGCGTCCAAATTTGGTTTAGCGGGCGGTATACCGGAGCGTCGGGTCCGACCCATTTGGGATGCCGTTGACTCTCGCCAGTTCAAGAACGCACTCAAGCTCTCCACCGCACTTCTCTCCAAATACCCCAGCTCCCCTTACGCGCTAGTGAGTGCAAATTTGATGTTTCAAGATTGTGTTTTTATTGTTAGCTAAGTGGATGAGTTGATATTTTTTTATTGCTTGAATCGTTGTTTGCGATTGCGCAGGCGCTTAAAGCTCTGATTTTGGAGAGGATGGGCAAGAACGAGGAGGCGCTAGGTGTTTGCTTAAATGCCAAAGAGATTTTGTGCACGAATGATTCTAATGTGTTTGTGGACGATCTCACTTTGAGTACTCTGCAGATTGTCTTCCAGAGGCTCGATCACTGTTAGTGCACTTACTTGTTCAATTCTTTAGTTAATTAGTGTTCGTATTGAAATCTCTGATGGGATGGGCAGTGGATATGGCGACCAGCTGTTATGAACATGCTTGCACCAAGTGCCCGAACAATCTTGAGCTGATGATGGGCCTTTTTAACTGTTATGTTCGAGAATATTCGTTTGTGAAACAGCAGCAGGTTGGTGTAGTGACGTCTCTCCATGGGATTTCTTCGTTGTTTGGTATTCATGTTGTGCTGTGATTAATGGGTGTGCCTTGTTGTAGATAGCTATTAAGATGTACAAAACTGCTGGCGAAGAACGGTTCTTGCTTTGGGCGGTTTGCAGCATTCTGTTGCAGGTTCGTCTATTTTATCTGTGATAGGTTTTCTCACTGGTTAATAATGGCATGGTCAATCCAAAATTTAAGCTTCAAAGAATCTATGTTTGTTTAAAAAGTTGTAATCTTTTACATGGTTCAGAATAGTGGCTAGTAGTTGTACACAATGGATACCAAGCAGTGTTGTTAGGGTTGCGGGGCGCACCGGGTCGATGAGGTGAAAATTTGGGTCGCGGGTCGACGAGTCGACGGGGTCGAGAGACCCACAAATCTAGGCTAATTTTTTTGCCTTTTAATATTAAATAAAATAAATATATTGCTCTAATGTTTATAATATATCAAATAATATAAATGTAGACGCAATTCATGTGAATAGAGATAAAGTGGAAAATAGAAATGATCAAAATATCAAAACAGTTCATTAGTCATAACACAATAAATAATTGAAACAATTGTCTGAAAATATCAAAACAAAGGAATATATGAAGGGTGGCAGCAAAAGATCTTTGAATTGTTTATTTGTTTAGGAGTGAAGAGGCCGAATTCTAAAGTGTAGAAAGTAGGTTTGAAAAGTTTGATGTGGTGCATGCATATATATAGAGAATCATGATTGAGATAGTCAGAAAACATGTGAGAGATTTGAGAAAATCAGAGATAGCATGTGTTTAAGGCGACCCAGGCGACCCACTCGACCCAGGCGACCCAACGGCGACCCTGTATCTCGATCAACCCACCCATGTTGGGGCGGTGATGGTCTCGACCCAGGCGACCCGGGCGACCCGAGCGACCCGTACGACATTTTGACAACACTGATACCAAGCATATGCATTTCTGCACACAGAGCTCTGTAAGTTGTAATGACACATAAGCTGCTTAATTTTATAAGTTATCATACCTCATAATGCGACGACTGTTTAAATTTAGTCTATTATAGGTTCCTTAATAGTCAGCTGCAGATGGTATTACATTGGCCAGGATGGTTTCAATATTTTATTGCTAATGACTGTATTTTGTTATTTGAATGTAAAAAAGGTTTGTTGTGGCAATGGAGGAGAGAAGCTTTTTCAGTTAGCTGAAGGTTTACTCAAGAAACATATAGCTTCTCATGGCTTACATGAACCTGAAGGTTTCTCATCTCTTTCTTAGTCCTTATGTTTTGGTGATTTGAAGGAATGGGTTTTATTATTTTGTAAGATTGTTAACTTTTTAGCCACATGTCATGTGCAGCTCTCAGTGTTTATATATCTCTCCTGGAGGAACAAAATAAGTATAATGATGCATTGGAGATTCTTTCTGGGAATTTGGGATCTCTTATGATGATTGAAGTGGACAAACTGCGGCTGAAGGTATATTGCAGAATATTCTCCTCCAGTTGACGTGTATCAGTATAAAGTTTTTCCTTTTTCATTATATGTCATGGCTTCGGAATCTTTGATATTAAACTATTGTCCATGTTGATCTTGAGTTGAGATCGATTCACAGTAGTTGTTAAAATCTCACAGAAGAGTTGTGAACAAAAGGCCTTTGTGTTTGCATATTTTATTATTCTATGAATTGTTGATTCCATGGTGTCCTGTTAGTTCCTGTTTGTCTTTATTTAAGTTTGTTCCTGTAACTTTTAAGTTGACAGGGAAGGCTTCTTGCTAGGGAAGGTGACTTTGCTGCTGCAGCTGATGTGTTTCAGAGTGTTTTAGAACTATGGTATGCTACTAAACATCAATGCATTGAGTATAGAATTCTATTTTTGTTGTTAATTATTAGTAGTAGCCCAGTCATTTCTGTTCGGTTATTTATGTTTGAGTGTCCTCCCAAATAATACATGCAGTTGAGCTAGCCATAGCTTTTTTTCAGAAAAAATAAATTGCTTATATATTACTGACTTCAGACTTATAAGGCGATAAAATTAAACCATTACCCAAGAAAATTCTGCATTCTTTGGCTGGTGTCCATACAAGGCTTTCGGTGAGTTCCAGAGTCTCCCATCTATCAGAATGTCATGAAAACTATTTTTTTATCACCACTATGAATTGTGTTAACATACTTGTTGAACCCTTGCCTTTTTTATTTTGGAAGTGAAACAACTTTCAGAAGACTTTAGTAGTTTCAATTGGCCATAGTCAAACTCAATGACTAGTATCTAACATTAGCTATTACTTTACCATTGTTTTAACTTACTTTTCCACAATCTTCACTGATGCACTCTAAACATATCCCCACTTAATATTCACATATTTTTTGTTCTGAACTTTTAGTCCCGATGACTGGGAATGTTCCCTACAATACATTGGCTCTCTGCTGGAAGATGATAGTATCTCGGTCAAAGATAATGGTCCTGTTCACACAACAAAATCTATCGAGTGCAAGAATCTTCATATGCCCGGGGAAGTTGTAAGCTCCTGAAAACTCACTTAAAGAACTTAAGGCTATGCTTCTACAACGTTTGACTCATTTACTTCTCTATGCAGTTTGATTCACGCATGTCAAGAGCCGTGAACTTCATACAAAAATTAATGGAAGCCAGTAGTAATTCTGAAAGAGGTCCATACTTGGCACTTCTTGAAATTGAAAGACGGAAGCTTTTGTTTCAGAAAGGTGATGCTGACAAATTGCTTCAGGGTCTGATGCAATATTTTATCAGGTATGTTTCAACATGTTGCACTGAAGTTATTACTGATCCAATACATTGTAATCTCCTTCGACAGCAATCCGTCCCCTATCTTCTTCGAACTCTTTCTTCTCACTCTCATGCTTCACAGCCTTCACTTTCTTTATGATATTTCACTCCGATCTTGTGTAAAAGTTGATCTATGATTCTATTCATACACTTATGATGAGTTCAACTTACAACATGTTCTAATTTTCACCCGGGGCGAATATGAGGAATTGCAAAAGTCTCTAGTTATCTAAATCTTTCAATAATTTAATGTTGAAGTGTATATGAGATGTTTTTTTACATTTACTCCCTCCGTTCCTTGTTAATAGAGGCATTTCTTTTCGGCACGGAGTTTAAGAATAGTGTGTTAAATGGATGGTGAAAAAAGTAGGAGAGAATAAAGTAAGAGAGATGAAGAGAGAATAAAGTAAAAGGGAGAAATACTTTTTGCCAAAAATAGAAATGACTCAATCAACTTGGAACATCCCAAAATAGAAAAATGACTCTATGAACATGGAACGGAGGGAGTACATACTTATTTTAATTGACTGTACAATTGAATACTTTATTCTCCGGGACAGGTTTGGTCACTTGGCGTGTTTCGCTTCAGACGTTGAAGAATTTCTTCATGTACTTGTTAGTAATAAGAAGAGCGAGTTTTTGAGAAACCTAGTGAAGGAGAATGAAGCGACCACAGTCGTGCCAGCTAAAGCTCTTGGGCAGTCCATAACTGTATTCAAAGTCCAGAACTTAATTGGAAATTTAATATCTCTACCAGTGGATGGTATGCCTGATGCCATTTCATTTAATAAATTTATCTGGCCAGCAGTTTCTTTTATACTTTACTAATCGCCTTTCAATCATAGTGGTCTTCTTTTTTTGCGTTTCTCTGAGTTGTTGAGAAAGCAACTTTTCGCTCCTTTACCTTGTTAAAGCATTTCCAGATGATGCTTACTCATGGATTATTTGCTTCGTTAAACTATAGAAGCTTTTCTCCCAACCTCTCTCCTTTTCTTTTCCCCCCTTAAATACTAGTGTATGTTGCCACTGCCATTCTTATATCACACATCCTCTGAATTCTGATGTTGCAAGCATAGACATATTGTTCTGTTGTTTTGCTTTTTGAGGTAACCACAAATCATTTATTTATCTGACAGAGCTCGAGAATATGGCTGTACAAATGACACAAATGTTCTATAACAATCTTCCACTGTCAAAAGACTTGGATACACAAGAGAGCATGTATGGTGAAGAGCTTTTACCAATGGCATGTAATATTTTGGTTCAGGTACTAAATTATGTTTACTGAAAAAGTGTATTTTTCGCTTTGTTTACGTGCTCAAGTTTTCAGGAATTTCTGCTGCATCAGTGGTAAGCCTGAAATTATATACTAGTACTATATATTATTTGTATTGAACTTTGATAGAGTTAGCTGAATATTGATGAAGCTAAAACATATAGTTTCATTTTGCTCCTTTTTGCTCATCTACTCCTCTCTCAAGATTTTGTTTTTAGCTATCTATATTTGTAGCTTGGTAGAAGATCAAAACTTATGTCAATCTGCTTGTAATATTTTACACATGGTGACTCAGCTTTACTGGCGGACAAGGGATCTTGGCTATTTGGTGGAGGCTATCATGGTTCTGGAGTTTGGATTAGCTATCCGAAGGTTAGAAAGTTCATTTTGCTGATTTTTATCTTGTTACATAAGTCTACCTCACCGTAGTGTTGGCAAACATGAAACTATAATTGTATATTAATCATGGTTGGGAAGTATTACTAGAAGTAAAGTTTATTTCCCATTATTGTAAAGAAGAAAGATATGGGCATACAATCTTTATTTTATTAATTTGACATGTCCATAGGAGAAAGGAGAATTGTACTTCCTCTTCATCTAAGCTTATGATGAGATGAGTGGTTTTAGTCAATTGAAACCATGTTTTTTAATAGAATAGACTTATATTTGTTTCGAAAATTAATAAACTATACTGTGCGTATTATTTATAACCATGTATGAATCTAACTTTTAATTGCCCTGGTTTGTTGCAGATATGTCTTCCAGTACAAAATTTTATTGGTTCATCTTTATTCGTATTGGAATTCCCTTCCGTTAGCTTATGAACGGTAATTGGAAGATGTTGCATCAGCATATTTCATCTCTCCCCCCCTCTCACTGTCACACACACACACACACACAGAAACCCACATCCATACAAAAGCATCAAGCCTACTATACTTCTTGGTTGTTGGGCTTGAGATCCATTTCAAAATATCTCCTAATCCTGACTTGAGTTCTTTTCCATATCTCTGTAGATATAAATCCTTGGATGTGAAGAATATATTGCTGGAGACAGTATCTCACCACATATTACCACAGATGTTAGCATCTCCACTCTGGCCAGATCTGAATATTCTGTTGAGTGATTATTTAAGATTCATGGACGATCACTTCCGAGAGTCAGCAGATCTCACCTTTCTTGCTTATCGCCACAGGAATTACTCAAAAGTAAGAAGGCAGCTCTTGATTGTATATTATTATACTTAAATTAGCATCTCAGTGGCATGTCACATTTCTCTTGAACAACGAAGTGCTTAATGTTCCTCTTGTCTTCATGGTCTTAGGCAATTGAATTTGTCCAATTCAAAGAAAGATTGCAGCGTTCCAGTCAGTACTTAATGGCAAAGATTGAATTACCAATTTTACAGATAAAACAGAACTCGAATAATATTGATGAAGAGGAGGTAACTGTGGTATGCTTTTGTGCTTTTCCAATTCTTGTTTACAAGATTATTCAAGTAAATTTTATCTTTCAGTCCACCTTGGAGAGCTTGGGATATGGAACTCACTTTATTGACCTCTCAAATGAGATTGGAAGCAAATTATTGACCTTTAATGAAGACTTCAATTTACGGCCTTGGTGGACGCCAACTTATGATAAAAATTATCTCTTAGGTTAGTGTGTTCTGCAGCGGCTGCTTCATTATAAATATCTGTTAATGACAGTGATTATTCAATTGCTGTATATATATGATAATTTTATAATAATTCATTCTTAACTGGCAAAATTCTTTCTCTAATGGTGTTTGCAGGACCCTTTGGAGGACCATCATATTGTCCTAGAGAAAACATGGTAATGATATTAAGCTGTTAATTAGTATCTATTCTCTTATGTTTTAACTTTCAGTATATTAGTTCTTACGGTTAAAGTCGCAAATGGATATCCAATTTCAATGGTTCAAAAAGTTTATATAGAAGATAAATTTCTGTTAGTTTTGTTAATGGAAGAATATGGAGTTATTATCAAAACTATAGTAGATTATCACATGTTTCATGGCTGTTGCAGCAAAATCTGATCAAGCAAACAGAACTGGATGCAGTTAAAAAAATAGAAAAGAGATCCCTTCTTCCACGAATGATATATCTATCCATATATTCCGCTTCAGCGTCAGTAAAGGAAAACATTGAAGCCAATGGTTCCACAGTTGACCCGAAGCTCCCATTGGAGCTGAAAATATTACTTGAACGCTACGCAAAGATCTTGGAGTTTCCCTTCCGAGAAGCTGTAGAACTTGTCTTTGGGGTATCAAGCGGCCAGAAGTCCCTAGAGGTGTGTTCTTTTTCGTCTAAAGCTTATGATTTATTTGTTTTTTTTGTCTAAAACTTGCCGTTTATTGTGGCTAAGCAATCCTGCATAATGTTTACTTATCACAGACCGTGTTATTAGATGAGGGCTATAGACGTTTTGCATGTGTCACCTATTTTTCGGCTATCATTTTATTAGCTGAGGATAAAGAATGCCAACATGGCTTAAATAGTGATTTATCTGCGTGTATTTGTTGTGAATTTTGATGCTTTATCTTTTCAAACGTGATTGAGTGTTTGATTCATGTTGCAAGATAGTTTTTTTGACCCCTTAACGATTCGTATCCCCTGAAAAATAATGATTCGTATCTCCTTATGCAGGTACCCAGTATGGATATTATTGACTGGACTAATTTCGTTGTCTTTTTGAATGCTTGGAATCTAAACTCTCATGAGATTGGCCAAGGCGATTCTGGCCGTAGCACTTGGAAGCTAGCAAATACTTTTCTGAGGAAATATGTCGAGGAGATGATCAAATCTGCAGGGCCCGTAGTTTCGTCTCCAGGAAACGACCTTTCTTTTCTGGTGCAGCTCGTAACCGAACCCCTAGCTTGGCATGCTCTAATTCTCCAGTCCTGTGTCCGCTCCTTGCATCCTTCGGCAAAGAAGAAAAAGAAAGGTGGATCTGTTGAGCAATCAAACTCCCAGCTGTTGAATGAGATTCATATCTCGATCCAGTCTCTCCGTGATACTATAGAAGTTATTACAAAATGGTTGAAAGATCAGCTCCAGAAACCCCATGATGGGAAATTCGAAACCATGTATTCCTTGGTACAGAGAGACGACACGTGTGATGGGCCAGGGAAGGTCTTCAAGATACTCAGATCTCCCGTGTCAGCGATGAAGGATGCTGAGGTTGGAGATAGGATTCTTGAGGCGCTGCACTCTTGGGACCCTGCTGATGTCGTGAGGAAGATTGTGGCAGGGCAGGACGGCCTGCTGCTGGAGCTCCTCAAAATCTGTGAATCGAGGATCAAATCATTGCAGGCTCTGAGGATTCAGTTGTAGCTCAAAACTACAAATGCAAGAGTGAGTTGAAGAATCATTTTCAGGTAATGACTCCTTATGTTCTGTTTGATTTGGGGATTATCTGCATGCAACAACCATTTTCTTCCTTTTATATAAATAATTTGTTGCAATTTTTGTAGTTTGGGTCATTCTGCTTTTAGATTTATTTCCATTCATTTTTTTTATAGAAGAAAATTACAAGAAACTTGTTTGTGTTGAGGTTAATTTACATTTTTACTAGTTTGTAACGTTGAATTCACTATGTTGTACTTATATTAGAGTCGATAAATTTTCTTTTAATTTTGTACTTATATTTGGTATTTGGTATAAATCTCCCCTGATATAGCATGGGTTATAGGGAGGGTTTGGATCGGCTAAATGCACTGTATGGATATTGTTTCATGCACCATAATAATCTAATTATAAATTTTAATATTAAAATAGCAGCTCTGTTGTGCATTCAGCCACAATAGGGGATCCAAATCCTTATAGGTAACAAAGTAAAAAAACATGAACGGTAAAGCTATAGAATAAGAAGATGAGAGTGAAAAGTCAAAAATGCTTATGAGAGCGAAAACCTGCAAAGGCAAAACAATAAAGTGAGTTGAAGTTATATAAAAATTACAAATAAATCGGATTATATTTGTATTGAATCAAGACCAAGACCAACACCAACTCTTAGGGTGACCAAAATCCGAAAATTCGATCCGAACCAAATTGAATTTAAAATTCTATTTAGATTTTCGGTAAATTTGAATTGATTTTTTTAAAAATTTCGGATGCGGATGCTGATTGAATTTTAAAATGCAAAGTTATCCGAAATATATTTATAAATTGTATATATATATAATCCATATATGTTTATTATTATTATTATTATTAAAATAAACCAAACGAATATAAAATATGTGTTGAAAAATTCTAATGATGTTTGGTATTAGACTTCCGAATTTTGGTATTGAATTTGCAAATTTTTGGATTTTAGTATTGATTTTTTTGATTTCTATACTATATTTTTATGTAATTTCGGGTTTATTCGGATCGAAGCGGATTTCATAGTTTAGCATTCCATATTAGGATTTTCAAAAAATTTGGATCAGGTTTATTTTTCATATAAATTTGGATATTTCGAATTGGGTAAAAATCTGATCCGAAATCCGAATACACCTCTGCCAACCCCGACATATAGTGGTTGCTAAAAGTGTATATTTGTTTGGTTTTTAGATGTAGCCATGTAGGTCAGTTGATTTTTTCTTCTAAACTTTTCAACTGTATTAACTAAGTCAAGCGAAAGAGATAGTAAAAATATGAACATCTCCTAAACCTGGTGCCTATTCAACCTAATTTCACTAATTCGCCAACAAAATCCTATCTTTCACACTAGAAAATTCAATTTCATAAGTTACATAGTAAAAGTAAGTCAATTTTATAACTAAATAAACTCATACTAACACATTTCAGGTGGCAATTGTCTTCTCCAGATTGGCTTTATTAATTTATCGACTGTTTGGCTAACTAACTACTTTTTTTATTTTACGCGCCATTTAATTTAATTTAATTAAAATTTGAATAAAAACACTTGAATTACTATTTTGAGATGTAAATTTATCATTAATGATAACATGATTACAAATCTAAGTTGTTATATGTGAGATTTTTTTTTGTTACCAATTCAGTTACATTTCATATTATCACTGCTATAAAAGAGTGTCACGTGTTTTAACCGTAAAACTACCATCTAGACTAAAAGGAATGTATTTGTCTTCCATTTTCATGAATTGTATATTTAATTCTGCCTCACAAACCCAATGTTAACGCTGGATTGTGCAAATGATAGCAACAAAATTTATTTGTTATTTATTTACTACACATACTAATTTGAGCATTAGAAGGTTTATCGTTTAGCCAACAATCTCAGTCCAAAACTCTAATTTCAAATCTCAAAGCTAGATTTACAAAAGTAGTCTATAATGATGCACAAAAAAGTTATGCATAAATGAGAAGGGATTCATTCATTTAATTAGCTTGCTTATAAATCAGTAAAGTTTACCAACTCCCATCGATTTAAAATCTATAACAATTATATGTGAAAATAATAAATTTGACTATGTCATTACATTCTCGAACCCCAATAGTTTTCATTCTCCTCAAATAATTTTCAAAAACCACTAAATAAAATTTCCATCCCCTGTCAGTTTAGTATAAAGCTTATACCTTCATCACTTCAAGTTCACTAAACCAAAAAGGCCAATTAAAAGACACACACACACACACACTTCACAAGTTAAAGAAAACAAAAGAAGCAAAAATGAGTGTATTGCTCATCTTTCTTTTAGGCATACTATCTGTCACCACTTCTTTTCCGGAAACTCACTACCATGAGTTCGTGGTACGTTTTAAATTAATGCTTTACTATTTCATAACTTTTCCCTCCATATTTTAGTTAAAATTCTAACACGACCCAATCAACCGCCACGCGCAGGTCCAAGAAACCCCGGTGAAAAGGCTGTGCAAAACACAAAACATAATCACGGTGAACGGACAATTCCCGGGTCCAACGATCGCTGCAAGAAACGGAGACTCACTAGCCATTAAAGTCACCAATCGAGTGCGTTACAACATTACCATCCACTGGTAAGTCTATGTAGCATCTACAATTCAAAATTGAGATTATCTATTTTAAATCAAAACGCTCACATGCACTTGGCCTAATTGTTGGATCGTGGCACTAGGCACGGTATACGACAGATGCGGACCCCATGGGCCGATGGTCCTGAATTTGTGACACAGTGCCCCATCATGCCCGACAGAACCTACACTTATCGATTCAAGATTGAGAATCAAGAGGGCACGTTGTGGTGGCACGCCCACAGCCGGTGGCTCAGAGCCACAGTCTATGGGGCCCTTATTATTTTTCCGAAATCGGGCTCCTTGTATCCCTTCTCTGCACCCAAGATTGATGTTCCCATCATTCTTGGTAAGTTTAAATCACACGTTCTGCTTATTAATATATTTAATACATGTTTGATAGGCATGTTAAATTACCACAAGATAATTAATTAAGATGGGCTTTAAGATAATGATACGCTATCTCACTCTTTTGGACTGTTAAATAATCCACCCTTTTAAACTAATTCGCTCCAGGCCTCCGCAGGCAGAGATGAGCTTTGATGGCCTAGCATGGATCTTATTTATCTACCAAACATCCAAATAACCATAACTCATGGATCTTATTTATCTACCAAACATCCAAATAACCATAACTCATATATCTTGGTCTGCTACCGAAAAAACACTTAGAGATAATGATGATATCTAATCACAAACTGCAGGGGAGTGGTGGAACAGAAACATCCTCAAAGTTATGAAACAAGCCCTCCACACTGGAGCTGCCCCAAAGGTTTCAAATGCCTACACGGTCAACGGTCAGCCAGGAGATCTCTACAAATGCTCTGCCCAAGGTACATTTATTTTATAAGTGAACATAAATTTAAAGGTCACATCACGATGGATTCACCTCAGACATTAACCACACATGTCTCCATGCTTCCACACAGACACGACCAAGATCTCCGTAAACCCTGGTGACACTGTGATGCTCAGAGTAATCAACGCTGCACTCAACCAAGAGCTCTTCTTCTCCGTGGCCAACCATAAACTGACCGTGGTCGGGTCCGACGCCACCTACAATAAGCCCTTCACCACCGACGTGATCATGGTCGGGCCAGGGCAGACCACCAACGTCGTCCTGAAAGCCGACCAGCCACCCGCGCACTACTACATGGCCGCACGGGCCTACCAGTCTGCACAAAACGCGACATTCGACAACACCACCACCACCGCGATCCTCCACTACAAAACTGCCTCGGCCGCCACCAACCCTGTCCTGCCCCGTCTACCGGCCTTCAACGACACAGCCACCGTCACCGCATTCTCGAGCCAACTCAGGAGCGTACGAGCCCTAGTTAAAGTCCCAACACAAATAGACGAAAATCTATTCTTCACCGTTGGATTAGGCCTCATAAATTGCAATCCTGGCCCAAGATGCCAAGGCCATAACAACACACGTTTCGCCGCAAGCATGAACAATGTATCTTTTGTGCTACCAAGAACTGTTTCCCTTATGCAAGCCTACTACCAAAACACGCCGGGAATCTACACGGTCGATTTCCCGCCATCTCCTCCGCGCAAATTCGACTACACGGGCAACATGAGCCGGGCATTGTGGCAGCCCGGCTCCGGCACCAAGCTGTACAAGCTCAAGTTCGGGTCGAACGTGCAGATTGTGCTGCAGGACACGGCCATCGTGACCACGGAGGACCACCCGATCCACCTTCACGGTTACCACTTCTTCGTGGTCGGTGAAGGGTTCGGAAACTTCAACCCGGCAACGGATACCTCTAAGTTCAATCTCGTGGACCCACCGGTTCGGAACACGATCAATGTTCCGGATGGTGGGTGGGCCGTCATTCGCTTCCACGCGGACAATCCTGGTACAGTTCATTAAATATCTCATTTCATTTTTACTGTATTTAAATATACAGTACTTCATATGGAACACGTGTCGCAGGCGTGTGGCTTTTCCACTGCCACATAGATTCACATCTGACATGGGGTTTAGCGATGGCATTCATCGTCGAAAATGGAGAAGGGCCGTTGCAATCCGTCGAGCCGCCGCCGGCTGATCTGCCAAAGTGCTAGAGTGCCTATTCCCATTTTCGTATTAAATCAAGTTTTTAAATGATGTATTGTCTCATGTAACTCAAGTCTACATATGGTTTGTATTGTCTCAATTGAGTTGAACAACCTTTGAGTTGTTGCCATGTAATCTTAGAGCATCCACAACTATTAGGGTAGGTCCTGTCACGTCTCGCGCGGGAGGGTGAGTCGCGTTTAGAACACGTTGGAGGCCAATCACCACATGTCGCGATGCCCACTCACGGATGTGCGTGTGGTCATCATTTTATCCTATTTTAAAATTATATTTATAAATAAGTTTAAATTATGAAAAACTAATATTAATTGAAAAACTGAATTTTATTTATTAAAAACAATTTTTAAGTAAAATAAACTAAAATTTTACAATGACCCTACCACATTTAATGTCAGGTCGGTAAAGTAGTGAAAGATTATATTTTGTGGTATACACATTAGATAAGTGAATTTTGATTCATACAAATAGGTTTTCAACTTCAGTATTGCCTGTAAGTTCAATATGCGACAATTTAGTTTTGTACTTAAGAAAAAACTTTTATTGCTTTCTATATAAATATGTTGAATTAAATATAAAATTAATATTTAGTTAAATGGTAAATGTGCTTTAACTTTATATTGTATGGACTATAATTTAGATTTTAATTCAATTTTTACAATTATTTTTTTCTAGATGACAAAGATTTTAATACCGTATGTCAAACAAAGATTTGCTGTTTTAAATATGGTGTCACCTAAAAAAGTTAAACCATTGTACAATTTGTACTAAAACGTAAAAGTTCCTTACTGCAGAAGACATTTGCTACAAGCCTACAATTTGGACAAGAACAGAGGAGTACCACAATACAACCTAATATTAGACGTGTAAGAGATAATACAATTTTTATTCTCAAGAAAATACGGGAGTTCATCAATATCTTTGTTATCTTATGAAATAAAAAATTACTTAAGTTTAAAGTTTCGTATATAGTCCTATTAACTATCCCAAATAAGTAGGAGTAACAAATTATCAATAAGATTTTAATAATTATGCCCAGGGTTTGCCGCATAAGCATATCTGCATATGTTATTTATCTGGTTATAATTATATGCATCCCTCAAAGAAAAAGGTTTAATTATATACATATAGAAAAAAATCATTCATTTGCATATACAACTTCAAATACTTTTGCAGTGGCTTAATTGATGGGATCCTCTATCCCATGTGATTAACGGCTGCAGATGGTATATTTATGATAAGAACCATAGTAATGAATGTTAATTAAGCTAGTGTTTAAGACAAAATGAGATTAAAAGGTATAAAATGAGAAACAAGATTGAAAAGAAGTATAACAAATGCTACTATTGAACTTATTATTGTTTGAATTATTAAGTAAAGTGATTCTACTTACTTTTATACACATTCACTGATTTATTTATTTCAAACGCATATTAGGTACTTTGACTTTAAGTAGATTTGACCTAATCCTTGCATATATTATTACTTCTACTGAATAAAGCTTTCGGATGTCAACCTATGCACTATCAATATCATTATTTGCCTAAAAAAGAAAACCATTCTTACATTTATGAAACAAAACAACCAAATCATGAGAGAAACAAATAATCACATTAAAAGTTGTTTATAAAAGAAGCAAACAATGTTGCACCAAATCCTCAATATAGTAGTAGTTGTATACTACGTTTATTGCTTTAGTTGACATAAACTCATGTCTAATTTGCACTATAAATAGCGAGGTCTACTTCATTCTGAATTTCATCACACAAACAAATATCTTCTTTCAATCTTAATTCCACCATGCAAGGCAACATTCATTTTCTTGCCAATATTTTTGCTATAATCCTCTCACTCTCTCTAGCGAATGCCGAGACTCACTACCATCAATTTGTGGTATTCTCTTCTCACCACATAGTTATACATTTCAATTATTTCGAATTCACTAAGAATACATGTACTATATAATTTTCAGGTCCAGGCAACTCCAGTGAAGAGGCTGTGCAGAACTCACGACATAATCACCGTAAACGGCCAATTCCCGGGGCCAACTTTGGAGGTCAGAGATGGCGACGCCCTAGTCGTCAAAGTCATCAACAGTGCTCGATACAACGTTACCATCCACTGGTAACCGTTTTTTCACATTACTAGTACATGCTATCATATCTTTGCCATCATGTTATGTTATCCTCATTTCTCATGTATTTTCATATCTATTAGGCATGGCATTCGCCAAATGAGAACACCTTGGGCCGATGGGCCTGAGTACGTGACTCAGTGCCCAATTCAGCCCGGGGCGAGCTACACCTACCGATTCACCATTGAGAATCAGGAAGGAACCTTGTGGTGGCATGCTCATAGCAGATGGCTTAGAGCTACAGTATATGGGGCCCTCATTATTCACCCCAAACTCAATGTTCCATACCCTTTCCAAAAGCCTATGACAGAGATTCCTATACTTCTTGGTAAGCAATTAACCTAAGACTAAAAATGGCAAATATCTCTACAAAATTTTCCCTACTAACATGATTTTCCTCAATAGGGGAATGGTGGGATAGAGACATCATCAGTGTGCAACGACAGGCGATTTTCACTGGCGCGGCTCCTAATGTCTCCGATGCATACACCATCAACGGGCAGCCAGGAGACCTCTACAGATGCTCAAGAAAAGGTTACCTAAAATATATCACCAATTCCTGCATTGATCAATCACATATTTACCCTACTTGTTTGATCATTAAATTTTTGTTTGTCTCAACACAGAAACTGCAAAATTCTATGTCAAATCCGGGGAGATAGTTCTCTTGAGAATCATCAATGCTGCACTCAATCAAGAACTATTTTTCACCGTTGCCAACCATATGCTAACCGTGGTTGGGAACGACGCCGCCTACAACAGGCCCTTCGCCACTAGAGTGGTCATGATTGGCCCCGGGCAGACCACCAACGTCCTACTCACTGCGGACCAGCCAGCCGGCCGTTACTACATGGCTGCACGTGCATACACCACCGCTCAAAACGCAGCATTTGACAACACAACCACCACTGCAATCTTGGAGTATTACTCATCTCCTTCCCCTTCCACAAGGCCTCTGATGCCCACGCTTCCGCGATTCAACGACACAAACTCAGCAACCGCGTATACCAGCCAGCTCAGAAGCCTGCCAACCAACAACAACAGAGTCCCAACTCAAATTCATGAAAACCTCTTCTTCACCGTGGGATTAGGCCTCGTCAACTGCACCCCCGGCCCACGCTGCCAGGGGCCAAACAACACGCGCTTCGCTGCAAGCATGAACAACGTCTCATTCGTGCTTCCACGAACCACCTCGCTCTTACAAGCATACTACCAGAATATACCAGGCGTTTTCACCACGGATTTCCCACCGGTGCCTCCTATTGCGTTCGACTACACAGGCAACGTGAGCAGGGGGCTGTGGCAGCCGCGCCGCGGGACTAAGCTGTACAAGCTCAAGTACGGCTCAAATGTGCAAGTAGTGTTGCAAGACACTGCCATTGTCTCAACAGAGGACCATCCCCTGCATCTCCATGGCTACCATTTCTACGTCGTAGGGCAGGGTTTCGGCAACTTCAACCCGAGAAGAGACACTGCGAGATTTAACCTCGTCGATCCACCTCTTCGCAACACCATCAATGTGCCGGTTGGAGGCTGGACCGTGATTCGTTTTGTTGCGGATAATCCTGGTAAATGTAGCTTGCAACTTAACATGTCTATGTAGTTTTTTGTTGAGTACTAATTGTGGTGGTTTTGGTGCAGGGGTTTGGCTGATGCACTGTCACATAGACTCACATCTCAGATGGGGATTGGCCATGTCGTTCTTGGTCGAAAATGGACCGGGGAAGATGCAGTCTGTCCAACCTCCTCCACCTGATCTGCCTCCTTGTTAAGGAAAAATATGTGATTCATGTAATGTGTGTTGATTGTAGAATTTGCTTGGAGCTTTAAGTTTCTTGTACTTACATTCATTGTCTATTTTATTATGTTGGCAGACAAAATCAAGAATTTGTATTGGTAGTTTGTAAAGAGTGAGAGAAATGCCATGTTTACCATCTTTGTTCTCGTTCCAAATCTTGTTCATATGGAGTTGAATCGTTTTCTACTAAATTAAGTCACTACGAAAAAAAAAGACTAGCAACATATCTTGCAAAGCATAATTCAGTAAAACATAAGCAAATACAAAATGATCGAAAACATGAAGGGTTTTGGATAACAATAACTAATTTAAAATTATAAGATTTGTAGAGATCTAGTGATCTATAAATTGCCATGTATTATTTCATTTTATTATTATTTAAATTTAAAAAGATAATAAAACTACCAAAATTATGGTTTTGGATCAAAATATTAATATGGCGTATTGAACATATTAATATGATTATATGTTAGCACAATTTAGCATTGACATTATATATGTGTTATATTGACATATTATGATACCTATATTGACATTGAACTGTTCTTGAAAAATACGAATATTCAAGAATTTTTTTTTTCAAATTTCAACATCGTAATATATTCAAGCGAGATCTCGTTACAATCCTTGTAAAATTATCTTTAATTTGATATATGTTGTGTAAAAAAATAATTTAAATTGAGATAGTTATAATTATTTAAAGTTTTCAGAAATTTTTTGAAAGTTTGTTATAATTAACTTTTGGTCAATTGACATTAATACCCTTAATTGATATTTTATGTGCATTGTACCGTAATTCTTGCTCAACTAAAATTGAAGCGTTGCTAAAAGGTAATTACGAGTATCGTATCTACATATATTAATAGTAGTTAGTTTCTAAGTACTCCAAGTTTATCGATGAGTACTGTCTATCTAGACCATAGAATTTATTGATGGATTTTTATATACTAAAGAACATAAATAAATAAAATAGAAGGAAAACGAGGTTTAATCATCAAAGAAGGAAATTTTAGGACATTAATTTCATTGACTATTTAGTACTAATTCAATTATACGTTCACTATTCAATTATGAGTGAAGTTATACAAGAGAGAACAAATAATTGTTGTTGAAGCTAAGTTGGGGCATATATATATGTTTTATGGCGCATGTGCAAATCTCTATTTCTTCGCGTTTTGATTACATTGGCAAGATGCGGCGGTGTATATTGTGGTAGACGCAAGCTAAGATTAAGCTACGATTATGAGATTAAATGACATGACAAGATACGATTTTTGAAATGAGATTAAATGACATGATAAATTAACTGATAAAATGAATTGCGTGTAAATGGACCGAAAATAAGGTTAAAGTACACTTTTTGATAGGGGTGAGCAAAAAAACCGGAAACCGAATATCCGAACCGAACCGAAATTTTGAAATTCGGTTCGGTTCGGTTTTAAAAATAAAAAAATTTGGTTTTTCGGTTCGGTTCGGGCGAAGAAAAAAACCGAATAACCGAATTATATATATATTCTATTAATTTAATATATTCTACTATATAATATATATTATATGTATTATTAATTTTATATTATATATAAATATTCTATTAGTATATATAAAATAAAATACACATATATAAATATATATTTATATTAGATTTATTTTTTTCAGGTTTTTCGGTTTTTTTCGGGTTTTTCGGTTTTTTAAGTTCGGTTTTCGGTTTTTCGGTTTCGGTTTTTTGGTTTTTCGGGTTCGGTTCGGTTTGGATTTTGAACTAAATTAGGTTTTTCGGTTTTGGCAAAAAACCGAACCGAAACCCGAATGCACACCCCTACTTTTTGATGTAGTCACTACCGTGTCACAGGTTGTACCATGCGATCACCCTTATCATTTGATATTAATAATTCTATTAAATCTTAGAGCATGAATAACCCCGTCCCCAGTTCCGGCCCCAAGTCCCTTCCACGTCATCATTCCTCTAGAGTTGCGGCCCAGGCCCCAACTGCTCTAACCCTGCAGGCCGCAACCCGGGCCGCAACTAATAAATGACATTATTCACAACTTCAACATATTTTACTCGTAAATGCAATGCGTTGAACAATTCAAGCCGGGAAAATACATTGTTCAGTCGAAAAAAGAAAATTACAAATCCTAGAAAAGAAAATTACAAATCCTAGACAAAATATTATAAATCCTAGAATTTTTTTTTATTAAGCCCTAGAAAATAAAAATTACAATTCCTAGAAAAAATAGTGAAATAATTTAGAGGATAGAAATGGAGAAATTGGTGGAAGAATGTGGAAAAAATGGGTAAAAATAGACAAAAAAAATAAAAAAAAAGAAAAATAATTTTTTTGGGGGTTTGCGGCCCGTCCCGTATCACGCTAACCCTAGGCCGGGCCGGACCCCGGGAGCGTCACCGGGCCGCAAATGCGGCCCGGGACCGGCCCAGGCCGTGACTCTCCTCCATGCAACGCTTGTGACGGGCCGGGACTCGCGATTTGCGGCCCGGCCCCTTGCGTTATTCATGCCCTTACTCCCTCCTCCTCCATCCCATAGAAGATGACATAGTTGAAGAGTGAATCACCTTTTTTGCTGCAATGACATAGTTGAAGAATAACACGAGATTTTAGGAGATGTTTTGTGTGTTAGATGGAGAGAAAAAATAGTATATATTTATATTAATGGGAGAGATAACTTTTTGGCAGGGGCTTCACTAAAAAATCTTGGCGCGCACACACACACACACACACACACACACACACACACACACATACACACACACACACACACATATATATATATATATATATATATAGAGTTGTGATCATATGATAACCCCAGAATATCGTAATAACCCTATAACCAAATCTGAACCACACATATTTTCTAATCTTGTGGTTGAGATTCAAACTTAGATTTACTTCATAAAAAAAAGCGCGAGGGTAAATATGTCATTTTCCTCATTTTATTTCTGAATTTCGCCAAATATCACGTAAAATGATAAAATGATATATGTTAGGTTTATTGCATAGAATGATAGTTTTGTCAGATAGAATGATACTCCGAGTTGATAAAATGATACTTTTGACTGATAAAATGATATATGTTAGGTTTATTGCATAGAATGATAGTTTTGCCGGATAGAATGATACTCTGAGTTGATAAAATGATACTTTTGACTGATAAAAGGATATATGTTAGGTTTATTGCATAGAATGATAGTTTTGCCGGATAGAATGATACTCTGAGTTGATAAAATGATACTTTTGACTGATAAAATGATAAAATGATATATGTTAGGTTTATTGCATAGAATGATAGTTTTGCCGGATAGAATGATACACTGAGTTGATAAAATGATACTTTTGACTGATAAAATGATAAAATGATATATGTTAGGTTTATTGCATAGAATGATAGTTTTGCCGGATAGAATGATACTCTGAGTTGATAAAATGATACTTTTGACTGATAAAATGATATATGTTAGGTTTATTGCATAGAATGATAGTTTTTCCGGATAGAATGATACTCTGAGTTGATAAAATGATACTTTTGACTGATAAAATGATAAAATGATATATGTTAGGTTTATTGCATAGAATGATAGTTTTGCCGGATAGAATGATACTCTGAGTTGATAAAATGATACTTTTGACTGACTGATAAAATGATAAAATGATATATGTTAGGTTTATTGCATAGAATGATAGTTTTGCCGGATAGAATGATACTCTGAGTTGATAAAATGATACTTTTGACTGACAAAATGATACTTAAATAAGATTTTACGTATTTAAATGAGCGAAATTTGGATACGTAAATTTTATCATGAGCGAAATTCAGAAATTAAATAAGCGAAATGACATATTTACCCTCTGCGCCTTTTTTATGAAGGAAATATAAGTTTGAATCTAGACCACGTGATTTTAAAAATGTGTGGTCCAGATTTAGTTATAGGGTTATTACGGAAATTGGAGTTATCATTATAATGCACCCCTATATATATATATTATAAAAAACAATAATAAAAATTCTAAAAATGCATAAATATCTAATACATAAAATTAATCCAAAACAAGTTTG
The DNA here is from genome assembly GCF_004379255.2 of Salvia splendens. Lineage (NCBI taxonomy): Eukaryota > Viridiplantae > Streptophyta > Magnoliopsida > Lamiales > Lamiaceae > Salvia > Salvia splendens. Next base: position 21,966,719 of record NC_056044.1, read on the forward strand.
ACAAAAAAAGAATAATACAGTTTGCTAAAGCAGCGGCAACTGAATTCTACGTGTTTTCATCGATTGAAAACGCTGCAGGATAGGCTCGTTATCAATCGTTGAAAAAATATCCTTCTCAATATACACAACTAGACGTCATTCATCCACTCGTTTCCCATTGGATTTCGTAAATCAGTCTTGATAGTTTTCATTGCAGAAAATGCTCTCTCAATAGAAGCAGTAGCAACAGGTAAAATCAAGGTCAGCTCAATAATCCGATAGGCCAATAGAAAAACTAAATGCTTCTTAGTTTTGACCATTGTCATAGCAAAACTTCCCAAATCACTAAGCGCAATAAATTGAGGATCACACTGTACATTAGCAATAAAATTACTAACTTGCCGTGGAAGAGGTAAACATTCGCTCGCAGAGAAGTCCTCGGGATATAAAGTAGCAATATGAATGACTTGATGCTCATTGAATTCAGAGAAAGAATTTCTTGGATCAAGACACACTATGCATTTTAGCAAGTCGGTGCTAGCTTCAGAAAACCGATTATTCATCTCTTGAATAATTAAATCAACAACCTTAATATTGCAGCCACAATAAGTTAATGACAAGTAAATATATCGATAAAAACATGAATAAAAATATTAGATTACCTGATAATGATGTAAGTTTGTGATCAACTCTGCTCCATGCTTTTTTCGACCAGGGCGTGGTATGATGTCCTCCATATTAACTTGTGAAATATTGTGCAACTCACAAAATCTATTTGTTTGGTCTAACAAGGCTTCCCATCCATCCTCCCTAAAACTTTGCAATTGATGTTTCACACTTTGGATCAATGATATACCTTGTACAATGTTTTGATCTTTCCGTTGTAGGGTATGAGACAATTCATTTGTAGTTCCTAGTAAGTGTTTCATCAAGTGCAAAGTAAAAACAAACTCATAATTATCCATCCTTTCGATCAAGCCTTCAGTAGTACTTCTATTATCAAGGATAGTGGCATCATCTCTAACAATTTCCAACACCTTCTCAACCACGGGCCACATAGAGCATAAACGAAGCAATGTAGAGTAATGTGAGCCCCAACGAGTGTCTCCTGGTCTTACCAAAGTAGTTTCTTGATCCAAAGAATGAGAACAAGTGTCAGTTACATGTACGCCCCCAAGAAATCGCTCAATCACATATCCTTCACTATTCACGTATCTTAAAACAACACTCATTTGTTCCTTCAATGAAACATCTCGAGCCTCATCAACCAAGATAGTGAAAACTCTATCCCCAATATCTTTGACTATGGCAAGTGTGACTTCTGAAACACAAGCATTTGCTAATTCCTTTTGAATTCGTGGAGAAATCATCTGATTATTAGCAGGAGCATTTGTACCAACACTTTGGAAACATCGCCATTATGTTGACTAAGTCATTGAAGCAACTCAAGAAAATTACCTAGATTTGAAGAACTACTTGATTCATCGTGTCCACGAAAAGGCAATCCCTGTTTTAAAAGAAAACAAGTCACTTCCAATGAAGCAGTCAACCAAACACGATATGCAACTTCCGCCTTACGAGTATTTGATCAAAATACATTTGCCACACCGTGTCTTTGATCTTGAAAAGCTTCAAACTGAATCCAAGCATTATTGTGACAACTATTTGCAGCCCCAACATGTTGATTAAATTTTTCTACTGCATTTTTCCAATTGTTAAAGCCTGTCTTTGTAAAAGCATCTTCTGCATATCGACCTCCTTTATCCGATTGCTTGAAAAGATAGCACCAAAAGCAAAAGGCTGCATTTTTTGATGCACTATACTCTAACCATGGAAATTTTGTAAACCAAGCATCTTGAAAACTTCTTTCTTGAATACCATATTTCTTTTTCGGATATGTATTCCCAATTGGTTGGCAAGGACCTTTAACCAAATATTCTCTCTGTACTCTATCCCGAATAGCAACATCAAAAGCCTCTATTGACTTTCGTTTTCTTGGATCAACATCAATATCATTCCAATCCAATTTAACTTCTATTGCAGACTGATTTTCTACTGATTCAACAATTCTAGCATTTGAAGAAGATGAAGAACCACCACTTTGGTTCTTCTTAAAATAACGTTTCATCTTCTGTATTAGCAATTTAGTAAAATAGTTTAATAAATCACAAAATACTATGTAAATAAAAGTTATGAATCTAAAGTATCTAACACATTGTGATTGTGTAAACTATGACAAAAGAAAAGAAAAAACTGACCTTACTTTACCAATGAAAGTTGTGAAGAAGACTAGTAATTCCCGTTTGGAATTTGTGGGAGAAGTTTCATTTTTTTGGTTCCGCCGTTTGGAAAACTTTGAATGGGGTAGGGCTGGACAAAGACAAATCCTTTTAAGTTTTTAATTAATTACTTTTAGTGATAAAAGCATTAGGTAAAATTTAGGAATCAATATTTAAAAGTGTTATTTAATAACTTTAAAATGGGTGACACTTTTATTATTATTTGTAAACCTAACACGTCTAACACGTGCCGTTTAAATAGGGAGTAGGGCAGTAGGCATAGACTTTTTCTATTTTTATTATTTTATTCATTTAAGTTTAATGGCTCTTAATTAATTATCGTCTTCCTCTTCTCAACTCAGCGCCATTGTTGTGAAGTTTTAATCTGTAATTTTAATTTTCAGCCCCTCTTTTCCATTAAACCTCTAATAATTTAGGCATCAAAGCTATTAACTTGGCGAGGGCTAACTATAGGTTCGAAATTTTTAAAAAAATTTTGCAGTAGAAATTTATTAAAAAAAAATGGTTTGGGAGGGGCTTAGGGCATCCACAATGGGACGGATGTCCCGGCGGACATCTCGACGGACTTCCCAAAAACACCTCCTGCCACGTTATAAGGACATCCCACTGCATTGCCACGTCATAAGGACATCCCACTACAGAATGACGGACATCCCCAAGGACATCTCGACGGACATCCACAAAAAAACAATAAAAAATCGGGACGTCCGTCGTGTTAACACAATGGCGGACGTCCCGACGGACGTCCCGGAAAGCTGCGGAACTCCGATGTCCGCAGGGGACGTCCGTATCCGTATGCATGCTGCCTAATGGCGGACGTCCCGCGCGGACGTTCAGCACGCCGGTCCGACGTCCGCCATTGTGGATGCTCTTAAGCCCCTCACCTCCTCCACCTGCGTCTGCCACTGACGATGCGGCCGCGACACATATACAGATATACCCATTGTGGTGCATTAGTTACTCATTCTTAATTTAACTTGCTAACTTATCAATACAATATGTTAAAAATATCAACACAATCACATTTATATAAATTTGTATTGACATTGATATTTAATTTGTTAACTTATCAATGTGTTAAAAATATGTCAACACGATCACATTAAAATAAATTTGTGTTGACATTTTAAATATCAATGTCAACACAGTGTATTAAAATATCAACTGAATTTATGTTGACATTTCAATGTCATCGCGCTATTATTTTTAATACACTGCATTGATGAGTTAATAGAGTTAGCGACTTTAAAAAGTTAGCAACGAATCACACCTCTATACCCAGTTGTATAGTAGTATGCAGTATTCCTCCCGTCCGCTATTAGGAGTCTCATTTCTTGGCGGCACTGGTTTTAAGAAATAATAAAAAAGTGGGTGAGAAAAGTTAGTGGAATATAAGTCTCATTTATATGTATATTAGTTTTAAATGAAATGTGAGTGGAATGAGTTAGTGGAATGTGAGACTCTATTATAATTTATAGTAAAAGTGAACCGAGACTCTTATTCATGGACAAACTAAAATGAAAAAAACGAGACTCTTATTCGCCAACAGAGAAAGAGAGCAGTATTTATACGTGGAATCACGTTGTACACCAACTTGTAAGATTTGCAAAATCAATCCTCATTATAGTAACACAAATTTTAGATGTCGCCTGCAAATTAAAACAGGAGTATTGGTTTAGTTGTGCCCTAAAGTGTTGTCTTTTCTCTAAAATATATATTCATAACCAATCTCCATGTTACAAGTGGCATTTTTTAGGCGTCCCCCCATTCTCCCTGGTCTCCTATCTCCCACATGCATGCATCAAGTGTAACATTATCTAAAAATATATACAACTATGCAAGTACAATTAAAAAAGTAGTCTTGATTTGATATGAATAAACACAATTGTAAATATAAATTAAAAATGAAGAAACACATTTAAATTTAAATAGAGGTTGGTGGTGCAAGTAGGAAGATGAGAAATAAATAAGAGAAGGGAGTCAACATCCACAGCTATAGAAATTGATGGGGCCATTGTAAAAAGCCTGCAAAGAATTTAAGTCAAAAGGAGTAACAATATAAACCCTAGCCCATAACTCTTTAAATTCTCTCTCTGTACAGAAGGAAATGGCTGACCACTGCATTAACTCTCATCAAATGAATGCCTCACCAGCAAAATCATTTTCTTTCTCATCATATATTCCTCAAATTTCTGCATACAATTAATGCACTTGTCTATATAAAGGAAAGGAGAAATTTAATTTCTCTGCAAGGAATTTATGGATACATGTACAAAAATCCCCAACTCATGATGATCAAGAACATGCATATCTCAGTTAGTAGATAGTACAAGAGGGTGTGATAAATCATAAAACAAAGGCAATCATGAGTTTCTTGCTATCTACACATTTTTGTATATACTTATTTTTATACATGTACAATAGGATTCTTTTATCGCATTATACTTTTTATAAGTACGAGTACTACTCCTTATTTGTTAGATTATGACAATAGTTGCGGATGTAAGGAATTATATTATAATGCATTATTTAAATTTATAATTTCAAATCCGTGGCTTATGCAGATCGGTGACCGTGACTCTATACAATTTAGAAAAACAAAAATCCATACAAAAATTAGGGACAAATTATATGGTTGTATCAATGTGTTGGTAAATGGTAATTATTCATCAAACTTGAGAAGAAAAATCAACATAAACGGAGATCTATTAGGGCAAAAAAATTGATGAGAACTTTCTCAAACAATTTTTCCAACGTTATAATGAAAGCATAAATTAACTAATTAAATCATTTATTTTTTTGATCTGTAATCTCATTCTTGCAAATAAATATATCGATGGTTGAATCTTGGTCGTCCGTGCTATCAACAACACACGCATTTAGGTAAGAAAAAGAAGAGAGAGAGGCTAATTTTTGTTTGATTTTTGGGAAATTAATCGAAAGAGAAAAGGAAAGTGCGAGAAACGTGGAAAAGGGCTCTCCTCTCTTGTCTGGACTCAAGTTGCCAACATGGGCACTCCCACAATCATCACTAAAAGCCTGCAATTAAACAAACTAGACACAAAATATATAAAACAAGAATTATTAATTTCATCCAACAAAGAAAACTTATATACTGTAAAAAATAACTTGGATGAGGACGACGAAGCTTGTAGGTAGAAGGAACCGTGAAACTCAGGATGGATAGCGCTATGACATACTCGAAGAAGTGCTCGTTAGCTAGCCATGGTGCTATCCCTCCTGAGCTTTACAGTTTCCTTCTCTACTCTCTCTCTCATGAGTTTTGGTCGTTTTCAAGCATTTACATGAATGGTGTAGCGTAGTAGAAAGGGTGTGTATTTATAGGTGGAAAATTTTTTATTTCAATACACCACTACTTTTTTATATAGAGTATATTTAATTGGGTATCATCTTCATCACACCTTTGCAATTGTTACAATCTCTTTTTATTTTGAGAAAAAAAGAACATGTTACTTTAACGTACATTGCCGACTTGATTTGATCAATGCTAAATTAAATTCTAGAATTATCAACCAATGCATGAGAAATTTTAGTTGATCTTAGTTGTGCTTGAATTTTTGTTTCAATCTACCTCTTGCATGCTATTATGGACTAGGCGAAATTTTTTTTTCCAACGACTTCATAGTCTTACAATTAAACGGGATAAAAATATGTATAGGTATGCTAAATACTCACAATTTAATTAGGCATTGATGTGATTAATTGTAATTAATAAAGTAGCATATATTCAACTGTACATTACTATCATAGTATAAGTTTAATGGTTTAGTAGATGTTGTCCATTGCTTTCTATATTTCATTCAAAATAACCACATTTTTAAATGATATGGAACTTTAGGTAGAATTATTCGATAGCAGAGTTCAGAAAAAATAATAGGAGTAATTGAATTTTTTAATCAGTAAAAAGACATGCATGTTTTTTTTCACAAAAATAAAGGTAACATTTTAATTCAAAACAAACTAAAAAGAAACTATAGATATTTGGAACGTGCTCTTAGAGCATCCACAGTGGCGGCGAGCGGACCGGCTAGCCGATTCCCGGCGCTGGCCGGTCCGCTCGCCGAACCATTGCAGCCGGCCAGCGCCAAATCGGCGAGAAAATCGGCGAGCGTACGCCGATTCTCGAGCGCTAGCCGATGCGCTCGCCGATCGGCTGGCCGCCATTGCAGGCTCCCGATCGGCAAGCGATCGGCCAGCCGATTTTTTTATTTTTTTATTTAATTTTCGAAACACTATATATACGCGATTTGCACGTCATTTTCATTCGCACCACTTGTTTTAACAAGTTTTCTCTCTATCTTAATTTCTGTACAAGAGCAACAACGTGAAATGAGTAGCGCGGGTGGTAGTAGTGGTGGTAGTGGTGGGGATGCTGAGGAGTACGAACGACGAATGAACGAAGAGTTGGAGGCCTATACGTCCCGTGAGATAAACCGGCTGATACAAAGGGCCTTACAGCTGCCGGTACCTTGACCTCGACCCGTTGTCCACCGCCGAGCAGTGATTGAGCGATATCACGTAGCTGCATATCAGCGGCTATATGAAGACTACTTCGCACCGGAGCCGCGGTTCAACGCCAACCTTTTCAGGTGGCGTTTTAGGATGAGCAAGGCCCTGTTTATGTGTATTGTTGACGCTTTGGAGCGTCGATATATGTGTTTCCGCTTCAGGCACAATGCGGCTGGCAGACCCGACCACACACCTATTCAAAAGTGCACTGCGGCAATCAGGCAGTTGGCCTACGGAGACGCGGCAGACATGTGGGACGAGTACCTCCACATTGGTGAGACGACTGCCCTTGAATGTATGAAGTATTTCTGTCAGGGCATGGTTGAAATATTCCGTGATCAGTACCTTTGAAGCCCTACCCCGAAGACTGCCAGGAGCTGATGCAGATGCACGGGGAGAAGCATGGGTTCCCTGGTATGTTAGGAAGTATAGATTGTATGCATTGGGAGTGGAAGAACTGCCCTGCTGCCTGGAAAGAGTTCTACACGACCGGCTACAAGGGAAAGAATCCCACGATGATCCTCGAGGCCGTAGCTGATTACCGGCTGTGGATTTGGCATGCATATTTTGGGGTAGCCGGGTCGAACAACGACCTCAACATCCTCAACTCGTCGCCCCTTTTCAACGAGCAGTGTCACGCGTCGGTCCGGCCATCAGTTTTATCGCCAACGGGAACCAGCATGATATGGGCTACTACTTGGCGGATGAGATATACCCTAGGTGGCCCGTCTTTATGAAGACGATCAGGTGCACATCAGATGAGAGGAAGGCCTACTTTGCGGAACGGCAGGAGTCGGCGAGCAAGGACGTGGAGCGCGCATTTGGTGTGCTCCAGTCTCGATGGGCGACAATTAGGGGTCCAACGCGTTTGTGGCATGTCGACTGCATTGCTGATATAGTGTACGCCTGTATTATCATGCACAACATGATTGTCGAAGATGAAGGTGTACAACTGACTAGTTGGGCCAACGACATGCGCCAAGTGGAAGCTCATATTCGACTCCAAAATGATTTAATTGAAGAGTTTTGGGCGCGGAGGACTGCACGACGTTAGTTTTTTTTAATTATGTAATTTTTTTTAATGTACCTTTTTTATTTAAATAAATTTATTACATTTTCCCGTATCTGTGTCGTAAGTTAAATTCCGTATTTTGGGTGATTGTTATTTTTATAATTTTGTTTATTGTGGCTAGCCTATGGCTAGCCTATTGCTTGTCCTGATGATGTGGCAGGAGGAGTTTTTAGTGCTGATGATGTGGCAGGAGGAGTTTGTGGCTAGACTATAGTTGGGCTATGACTGAGCTATTGTCATTGTGGATGCTCTTAGCATAGATGGATGGACATGTCTTAGTCTCATGAAATTCCTGATATTTTCAAGAAAAGGGTTGTGATATAAGCAGATTTTATTCTTAATGCCAAATGTCAGAACTAAAATATGATTCATATTAGACAACACATAATTCATTTTAAGATCATTTTAGTTATATCTTTCTGCAATGAAGTTCGTACAAAATGAAGTAAAATGATCTAAAATTGAAGCGTATCATTTGTTTGATTTATTTTATCCACTATATTATAAAAATGGATAACTAAGATTTGGTATCTTGTTTGATTTTTAAAATTAATTCGAGAACGAATATAATCTTATACGTGACCATCACCATATCTTATATGATGACGTATTTCTTTTATAATATTCTTGATTGTCTTTTTTATATAAGATGTATGTACCGACCAGTATTTTGATGGGCTTATATTTGACTTTTATCTTTTAAACATTAAGATTTAAAGTACTAAATATTAGGAGTACTTTAAAACATTATAATTTAAATTATAATTTTGATTTACTTCTAGTTAATAATAAGTACGGAGTAGCAACTTAAACTATAGTTTTCAAATATTTTCGTACGATTAAATTATGATGAAATTTGTTGTGATTTTTATATATTTTTTCATTATATCGTCACCACATATATAACTATTTAACTACCATAATTTAGAATAATAGCAAATTTATTCAGAAATTAATCAAAATTTCTGATTTAAATGACAAAATTACAGAACTTTAATTGAATGGAATATTTATGAAAGGTATAAAAGTTATGACCTCTACTTTTGAAAATGATAAAATTTATACGCTCCATAATTTTAATTTTAAAACTCTTTTTGGATTCTAGTGACAATTTTTGGCTCAGTGGTGGATATACATGAGAAATATAGCGTGCGTGTCATATATTGAAATGACTTAATTGACTTCATTAAAACATTTATTTATATATTCTATATTAAATTTTACATATTGAACTATAAATTAAAGTATTCGGAGTGGGTTATATTATCTTTATCGTTGGAGTTGCATGAATTATTCTACTTTCATGATGATGGTAAGACATTCTTTTTAGCTCAACCAATTGAAAGTAGGGATTTGAGAAGCTTCTTATTTAAGTCCCACCTATCATGTTAACATGTTTGTTAGGTTAATTATTATTATATTTATATTGTTGTCTTGTCTGATATTAGAAGTTAATGAGAATAGTTTATATCACTTCTTTGAAATTTGTCTACTTTAATCTTCAAGAAGACTGGTTGTTAGAATTTCTATTTAATCAAGAGTTAACCATTACCAATAATGATGATATAAGTGAATCTGAATTACCATATTTAGACATAGTAATAAAAGTAAACAAATAAAGATAAAACAGTAGCGAAAGACTTTGTATAGTTTAAGTTGGAATTATTTTTTATATTTGGTTTTATTTGTAATTTATTATATTTTGTCATTAAGACTGAGATCATTAAATTCATTATTTTAATGATTTCATGAAATATTGAATGTCCATATTAAATATATTGAGCAATTAAAAATTTACGATTTCGGATGCTAGACACAAATTCTTTGAACTCATCATACTAATCTTGTTTGTAACTATCCCAACATACTATCATTTATTGTAAAAATCGAATAGTACTTCTAGAGTAATCATGCTAACCTAGGGACGGAGCTAAAAATTAATACAAAGAGGGGCAAAAATATATATAGGCAAAATTTAAGAGTTTTAAGAGGGACAATTAGTGAAAAATTAAAGCAAATAAAATTTATAGTATAACGTATAATTTCTATATATGTGATGAAATTTAAGCTGCTAGCTCTATTACTGTTGCACAATGCTGAAGTACTGGTCCTTTTTTATTAATAGATGAATATAACTTTAAAGCTCGTGGAAAGGTGAATTCGCATGTGACACATTTGATCTAATTAGATATTAACTATTAGGCCAACATACTACACTAATGAAGTATTAATCTTGATATATAAGCGACTAAGGTCCATTTTGATCTTTTACATATTGCGATTTTTTTATTTTGATAAAAAACATTATCTTTTAAATTATTCGGTCTCTCACAAATAAAAACGGGTCACATTTGGTCCATTTTGGATGGTTCCGTCAAATTTGACGGAAACCCTAAACCCAAACCTCCCTCACCACCTACGCCACGGCGTCCACCTTCCGTCATCCCTCAGCCTCACCCACCGTCGTCACCGTCTCTTCCCTCAGCCTCACCCCCTCCTTACATCATCTCCCTCACCACCTCCGCCACGTCGTCCACCTTCCTCGCCTCGCTCAACTCAGCAATCAATCCCCCGTAGCTGTCGCAATCGGGGACACATTCCGCCCTCCCCATCCCTTTCAACACCTCCACCGCTTCCCCAAATTGACCGATTTTCGAAAGAGTTAGAAATAGGTAATCGCAGGTGCCGCAACCGGGGGTGTATCCGATCGATTTCATCTCCGACAAAATTAGCGACGACGCCTTCTGATGTTGCCGCAGCCACGATTTGAGAGGAGGAGGTGGAACTGCTGCGGGGGGAGGCAGCCGTAGCGGAGGGTGCCTGGACAACGGCGAGGGGGAGGTGGTCGATGGAGGGGTCGAGGGTGAGGGAGAGGGAGAGGAGGCGAGACGATGACATGGCGGTGAGCAGCAGCGGCATAACACCGGTAGTCGGAAGACGGCATGTCCGAGGAGAAATGAGGGTGCCGCGAAATCGATTCTGAGGCAGAGGGGGATGACACCGAGAAGGCCGTGTTTCAATTTGGAACTTCTAATTGAGAAGAAAAGAGCGAGAGAAGGACATGACAAAGATAGAAAGAGGGAGGAAGAGGACCGAAGGTGATGGTATGGCGGAGCTTGGCGGCGGAGATGCTGGAGAGGGGAATTTTCGTCAAATTTGACGGAACCATCCAAAATGGACCAAATGTGACCCGTTTTTATTTTTAAGAGACCGAATAATTCAAAAGATAATGTTTTAGACCAAAATAAAAAATCACAATATATTAAGGACCAAAATGAGCCTTTAGTCTATATAAGCTGAAAGTAGATTTTGTCCTATTGATTGTGGTGTTCACTTAAAAATGTCTCATCATTATTGTAATCCACATTACATATCCAATGTAGTAGTATTATTGGTGAGAATAAATGTCACGTAAACAAATTTTCGATGACATCATTGTGTAATCCGAAAATTTTCGATGTCACGTAAACAAATTTTCGAAAATTTAACATAATAGCCGAAGTTAGACATCATTATCTATGTGATGTGACAATACACATTTGTGGTGTAATTTGAAAAATTGTTAGTTTTACTTAATTATGTCATGTCGTTTAAGGCTTTTTACTCAGTTTTATCTCAATGTTCGTGGCATTTACTCTACTTTGTCTTATAAAGACACTGAATTGGAACAAATTGAATGAAACTGTTCATCGAACAATATTCTAACACCAAAAAATTATCTAAGGTGTCGTACAAATGTTTCGATTAAGAACAAAAAATTTGACTGGAAACACACGTTAGGAAAATCTACCATTGAAGATAATAACAATTGCTTGCTCGTTCTCTACGAGAAAGTTCCTTCATAATCTACCATTGAAGATAATAACAATTGCTTGCTCGTTCTTTACGAGAAAGTTCCTTCATATTCGATCTCAGTGTCATTATCACTCAATTTTTTTCCATCACCTTTCTTTACATAGTCAAACAACTTAAAATTTGTACCTAAGTTTACTCGAAAGAGAAAACTTGGCCTCAAAATTGGGATTAATTAATCATCCAAAGACAAAATTAGGCAAAGAAATAAATAAATTAGAACCTGTCGAGGACACCAGTTGATCATTTGTATTCATCATATTGTATTAGGCTATTAGCTGTCAGCATATCATTTTGTCCCATCCTAGTTCCTGCAACATAAATAAAATAAATAGAGCTGTAAAACGTGATTATATGAAGCTGATAATTGAACTTCATGTTTGGAAGCTTGACCAAAAATGGTCTAGCCATGATTCCATCGAGGCGTGGGCTTTTCCATAATTTCTGCAATTTTTTTTCCATTTTAAGCATTACATTATTTTGACCATTACCCTCTTTGTGTAAAAGGATGAAATGCTCATCATAAATGTAAATCAATGATTCATCTCATTTTATGTTCGATTTTAAAATCGAATCCGTAGTTTCGAAGCATTCAGTTTCTAACAAATAGTACTCTTATTTCAATAAATATAAATATAGTATAGAATTTGTGGTTGTAAACTTTCATATCATATTATTGGCATTTGCTTTAGACGACTAAAATCCAACAATAAGGTCCTTGATATATAGAATGGAATGAAGATGAAATTGAACGACGATAAGAATCAAATGATAATTACTTTGCGTTTTTATTTTATTTTTTTCTTATTCCATTATATCAAGCAAATAAAAAAAAGGAATGACGTTTTCATCCCATTACTGCTAATTACTAAGAAAGTAAGAAACGCCTAGGAATATAATTGGAAAGATATCGATTTTTTACACATTAATTACAAATTACATACTACCACTAAACCTCATAGAATAAAATTATTGGTGAACAAAATTTATACTCAAGATTAAATTTTAAAAATTCAGATTTATGTGCTCTATTGACTAAAAAATAAAATTAGCTCAATATAAGAGATAAAAAAGAAAATTACATGATAATATGTTAAATCTTGTCTGTACTGCATTTTCTATAAAAGGAATTATAACAAATGTAGTTCGCAATTTAACCATCCATCTTAATTTAATAACCGATTTTAAGCATGTCACTCACCATATAAACATGTATCATCCTAATGAAGATGGGTAACTTTCATAACATAGCCATTAGCTATAACATTTTCACGTGCTTATACTCGCTACCACATTATCACGTATTTCATTGTAAACGAAATGAATGAGAAAATTGAGAAAATTATGAATTTATTTCAAATTTATAATTTAATTTTTAGAAGGTATGGGACCGACCATTGGTTAATTATCTTTCGTAATTTATTTGACAATTTATCATAATCTATCATAATCTAAAGTGCCAGTTTGGTGAAAAGACAATGATGCCCTTTTTGGAGGGAAAATGGAGAGATGAAGTGACTTTTATTTCTTTATTTTATTTTGAGTATTGTTCAATAAAATTCTAGTTTCTTGAGAAAGTTTTGAAACACTTTTAAATAGAGCCTGCCATTAGTTGAATCTACATTTATGTATCATGGACTAATTTTCTAATTTTCTGATTGCAAAATAGGGATGGTTCTGCTTGGAATCCGGTGATGGCTCCGGCGAGAACTCCGGCAATGGCTTTGGCAAAGGAACAAACATATCAAATTAGCAAAAATCTATGTAGAATCTTTCAATTTATACATTTCTGAAACTTTGAATAACTTAATATTGGTTTTAAATTCTATATTCTGAAACATGAAAAAGATACTTCATCGGGGATGAGGCCAGCGCCGGAGATGCATGGCCGGAAAGTAAAGGCAACGGCGGCAGAAGGGACGGAGGCAGCGGCGATGGCGGAAGGGACGTAGGTAGCAGCGGCGGCTGGAAGAGAACCATCCGGCGGAAGAGACGGAGGCAGCAGCGGCGGTGCAGGAACTGCAACTCTGCAAGAGCCATCCGGCGATACCATGGCCGACCAAACAGACAGTTAAGCAGGATGGAAGGAAACCCGGCGAGCACGGTGGTGGGCGTGGCGGCGTCGATTGGCAGAGAGAGGGAGGTGGTGAGGCCAATTGAGAGAGAGTGTGGAGGCGCAGGAGAGGAAGAGAGAGGCGTGATTGGGAGAGAGATGGAGAATAGGGAGGCGCAACTTTTATCGTAGGGTTGGTAGGGCTTATTTAGGTTTTTATTGAGTTGGATTTTTGGAAAATTTTATACTCCATTGATTGATTTTCTTTTTAATTGAATATAGTCCTAAATTAGGTATTATTGTGTCTTAAAAGTTAGATTTAATTTGGACTATTAATTTATTGGATTTAGTATATACTTCATATATATTTTTCATTTTTTACAATTTAATTATAAAAGTAGTAGTATATGTTAATTGGCCTTATATTTGGATTAAAATTAGAATTGTACTATAGAGTTTAGTTTGCTTTCCATTTATTTAGGTTAAAATTGCAATTTAATCCTTTATTGTAATATTTTTTTCTGAATTAATTCACAAGCTAAACGACAACACAAATATGTAATGTTTACAATTTTCATCCTATAATTACTCAATTAAAGTTTTCAGTTCACATATTTTAATTAGTCTCTAATTAATTAAATAATACTACTAAAGAGTTGTATAAATTACGGAATAAGATGAAATTATATATATATATGTAAAATTAAATCTAACTTATAAAGTTTGTATAACTTCTAAATATAAGAGTAGTGTAAATTTCATATTATTAAAAACAAATAAGATGCATAAAATATTATCGTTATTTTAAGTGGCAATTTACTTTTTATACGTGTATGTGGTGGGAAGTAAGATATTTATTCTTTTCAATATTAACAACTCATTTAGTCTTTAGCCATATATATCAAGTTATGCTACGGTCTGAAATTAAACGGAAGAAATAAATAGTCAACTAAAATGTGATTATCGGATAATACAAAATTTAGTATACATAATTCTACAGTTAAATTTAGTATACATAATTCTAATTGAGTTGATTTTATTTTATCTATTATAAATAATTACTATGTATTTAGTCTTTGGCCATACATCATAAGTTATGCTAAGTCATTAAAACATATAGTGATAAAGATCCATTCGGTACTTACTATTATAATATTTGTTGCGATTTAAGTATTTTTTTTATTGAGACATTTAGTTTTTTTATAAGTTATTATTAAGATAGTATAACTATATAAAAGTTTATTATAATTTTATTTTGGGTGATGATATTCATAGGATGAGATTGTGACAAAATAATTTGCGTCATGAGATAAGATTGTGGACACTAAAGGTAGTATGACAAGGTATAATTTATTTGATTTTGATTTCTTTTATGAGATAAGATTTTGTTCTTTATAACTTTGATTCCTATTTCTCTTTTATGCTTCTTAAAATATTATATTTATGTACATTACTCTCTTCGTTCAATAAAAATATAGGCATATAATATGCTATGGAAATTAAGATAAAATTTGTAAAGTATGAGAGGGGGAAGAGTAGTTGAAATAATGTTTTAATGGTGGTATAAGTTATAAATAATTTGGTGTATATGGGTAATAAATTGGGATAACTTTCCATAAATGAAAATGACCATATTTTTATGTGTACTAATGTAATAGTTGGGTGAAAGATATAACTATACATGGTTTATGGTTTTATATATTCATTTATTTTGTATTTATAATTTGAAACTTTTATGTCCCGTGCAGGGTGTTAATACTAGTAAGAACTAATACGCCTTTTTAAAATTAATAACCGCACGGTGAAAAAAAAACAACTACCTCAGGTGGTAAAGTGTGCAGAAGGATAGCCGTTGGCCTAATTCCGCCCGAGCCGACGGCATTTCTGAAGCTGCTGCTTCGTTTACTCCGCCAAACACTCCCTTATTTTGATGCACGCTCTTCTCCACCACCACAACCACCGCTTCCCCCTTCATCTCATTCACTTTACTCCTCCCTCCGCCGCAATGAGTTCCGCAATCACGCTACCCTCGATTTCTCTCTCCAAATCCGCCTTTTCCGACCCCAATTCCTTCAGGAGCTCCGTCTCTCTGAGGTTTAGAAATGAGACTAGGAGGATTTCGCGGTCGAATTTGGGGAAATATAGGGTTTTCATGAGCGTCGCCGTCGGATCGGATGCGGCGGTCGTTGATGACACACTGTTCAAGGACTACACGCCTTCTACTGCTTTCCTCTTCCCCGGCCAGGTCAGTGTTTGAATTGAGCTTTTGCAGTTTGGTTTTAGTTATGCGGTTAATGTTTTACAGATTTGATTTGCTGATTAAGTTTTGGATTAGTACTTCAATTTGTAGCTCCATTGTTGTTTGGTTTACAATGGATAGTTTAATGTTGCACAATGAACTGCAAAATTTGTTTATTGTTACTGGACCTTCAATAACTGTTGGAATAAATAGTTCAGTTGATTCATGTCTGGAATCATATACTATAAAAAACTTGTTCTTACTGGTATATTGAAATTAAGTAATATGTCTGTGAAAGAAGAATGACAAAAGACACAAAAAGTTATGCTCAGGTTTACTTAATAAATGTGTATAGATAAAACTGTCACTGTTTTGTAGAAATGCTTTTAGGACATTTGTTCTTGTGTATCTGTTGATGCTTCATTGAAATGATATGCTGGCTGTTTGGGTCGTATATGTTATTTCTCATATTTGTATTTCTTTGAAGGGTGCGCAAGCCGTTGGAATGGGGTTGGAAGCTCAAAAGGTGCCTGCTGCAGCTGAATTGTACAAGAAAGCTAATGATATTTTAGGGTAGGCTCAACACTATGAAGTAGTAGTTCTTTGCTTTTCCAAATGTTATATTCATGTTCTAAGTTTTTCCTAAATTGGCTACACTAATCTGCTGTCGTATTTTATCATTTTATGTCCAGGAATTACTTAAATTACTCTTAGACAAATATTATATTGTTGAATAATTTAAGAAGTTGAAACTTGACAATGTTCCCACATGATGCTCCCTTAAAATGTGTTAACTTTTGATACCTTACTTATCTTGTTCCAATCATCCGTGACCAATAGATCGTTTTGCCATAGTTGAAATGTGACTGTGTGAGAGGTTTAGGTGTTGACAAAGACAATAGACTAACAGGTTATTTCATAGATACAAATAAAGAGCATAATGGTTTTATCATGACATTCGGAAGTCACTTCGGATTGTCCAGCTTATGATTACAGCATATTCAAATGATGGGTTAAATTGTGGTTTTACTTCTAACATTACCATTCGAAATTAGTTTTGTGGACTGTTCTGGACTTTTGTGTACTTTTTCATTTTGGTTGGTGTCCTCTCTAATATTAGAGATATAGAAGTTCAGTATCTTACACCATTTTTTAATTGAATCAAGGTTCGACCTTTTGGATATTTGCATTAGTGGACCAAAAGAGAAACTTGATTCCACCGTCTTAAGCCAGGTATACTGTCATTTTGCTACAAAAAGAAGATATGTGATATTAATCATTATTTTAAACGACACAACTTTGAAAATACCATCTGTAGGACCCTAATAAAGTTTGAAATATCTTATTCGGTAAAGGCATTTTCTTGATATGATATAAGACAATAGTGCTTCATCAGCGAACACATGCTCCATTCTCAAAGTTTATTCCTAATTTGAAGGACTGAAGGACACACAGTCTTGTTTTAAAAAGGAATTTATGAACTGATATATATCCTGAATCAATTTCCCAGCCGGCTATCTATGTTACAAGTTTAGCTGCAGTTGAGGTGCTTCTAGCTAGTGATGGAGGTCAGCAAATAATTGACTCTGTTGACGTCACATGTGGTCTAAGCTTAGGAGAATACACGGCCCTTGCATTTGCTGGAGCATTCAGGTATACTGCCAAGTGCCACCAACTGAGTCTAGTGTTTTGTTCGGATAGCATTATTAAATATGTTATGGTTGGCCTAATTTGTATACATTCATATGACATGCTGCCTCAAGTAAATATCATCTCTGATTATGTTCTCTTTGTTGGTCTAGCTTTGAAGATGGGCTTAAGCTAGTGAAATTAAGGGGTGAGGCAATGCAGGTACATACACATTCAGTTAAATCAGGAGTAGTTATGTGAATTAGCATCATGTTTCCTTGATATAAAAACGTATCCTCTTGCAACCACCAGGATGCTGCTGATGCTGCTCAAAGTGCCATGGTTAGTATTATTGGACTAGACTCTGATAAAGTGCAGGCACTCTGTGATGCTGCGAACGAAGATGTAGATGAAGCAAATAAAGTTCAAATTGCAAACTTCTTGTGCACTGTAAGTTTGTATATGCCAGATTCCATATTTAAATAGGGATGACAATAGGTCAGAATCAGATTCATGTAGTATCTGTATTTCACACTCCGAGTTCCCATCTCTAATCTTGACAAAGGGTCTGGTAATCTTATCCTACCCAAATTCCCTGTTAACATCTACATCCTTAATGTTCTTCTAACAAAAATAATCACAGAACAGTAAGTAAAAAATGTTAAACAACTAAAGTTAATACACAAAAAGTTAGAATGAATTCATCCTAATGCCCGTTGTCCTAATAAAGGAAAATAATTATTTGAGTATTGTTTTTTCTAAAATACAGTAAGTCTTTTAAATATAGATCATATCAATTGGGTACTAGTGTTGCTGTGGATACCCTAATACCCATTACTATCCCCATTCCCTTTTACCCAGTTGGACCGAAAAGAATTCCCACACGCCCTCCATTTGGGCTGGCTATCAGATTTCCATGCAGAATTGGGGGAAACTGCCATCCCTACGCTATATTGGTCACTCTGCTTACCTTGGTCACACTCACACAAATTACTTGTTCTCACAGGGAAACTATGCTGTCTCTGGAGGCCTTAAAGGAATTGAAGCAGTTGAAGCAAAGGCAAAAGCATTTAAAGCTCGAATGACTGTAATACTCTCATTGTATTGGCATTGTTCTTGGTCAATTTGTGCACCAGATTTTTTACCTCAAATATGAACTTAGGTCCGGTTAGCAGTTGCTGGAGCTTTCCACACAGGTTTCATGGAGCCTGCCGTATCAAGATTAGAAGCCGCTTTGGCATCGACTGTAATCAGAAAACCCAGAATACCAGTCATATCCAATGTTGACGCAGAACCACATGCAGACCCAGAGACGATCAAGAAAATACTTGCTCGCCAGGTAAACATGGCTTCCATTAATTATCTTATCTTCAGGAACCAGATTACATCCAATCATTCATGTCCATTGACAATTCTAGGTGACTTCTCCTGTCCAATGGGAGACAACCGTGAAGACATTGTTGAGCAGAGGCTTGAAAAAAGGCTATGAATTAGGACCCGGAAAGGTAGAACTCAAACACTGTAGAGTTTATAGGTCTCAAGAAACATACTACAAACTTGATTTTCGATATTGAGTCGATCTTGATGTACGTTTTAGGTCATTGCTGGCATTGTGAAAAGGATGGACAGAGGTGCTAACATTGAGAACATTGGTGCCTAATCATAATATCCCATGCTACTTCTTCAAGCCGATTTTTGCCAAAATCTCTCTGCGTATACGAACAAGACTTCGTACAGCAGATAGGATCTTGAAGACCAACGTTGTGATTTCAGAGACCCAACCAGATTTATCTATAGTTTCAAATTTGAAAAATTAGCTAAAAGCAATAGACGGTACTGATATTTTGAAATTCATGACAGCTATTTGAGCTTGATTATCTGTGGATGATTAACTTTACCCTTTTTCATTATTGGCAATTTTTGGCACAAGTTTTTATTTTTGTTTAATGTTACTTGTATAATGATTAATGCAAAGGAGAGAAGAAAACACAATTACACTACTTTGTGAAAATGATAGATTCAAATCAGAATTCCTGCAATTGCAAACACTAACAACCGATCACGAATTCTACATTAGAATAGTCTAACAAAGGCATTCAATTTCATCAAAAAGCAATAAATGAAAATTGATCAATCAGGGGCTTCAATTTTTAGCAAACAATATACACTATCTCAAATATCGGTAAAATCAGTGATCAATCGGTGCAGAGGCGGCGGAGGACGGCGGCCCCAACCTCCGGAGCCGGTTAATCCACTGATCCTCAGGGATCTGACCCGCCCAGTCCGGAGCGCCGCCGCCGAAGGAGATCTGACGCATCGCATCCATCACCCTGCCGGTGTTCTCCGCCGTCAGAGGAGCGTTCCGCCGCACCTCGTCCTCTCTGAAAGCTCGCTCAATCGCTCTCTCAGATTCGGTCGCCTCCTCGACTTCCTTCTCTGCATCTTCATCGGCATCGTCATCGCTTATATCAAGCGATGATACTCCGTTCTCCACCCAGCCATTTGGTAGTTGATGGAAAGTAGAATTCGGATCTCGATAGAATAGATCTCCTTCGCCGCCGCTGTCGTCTGAGTCTTCGCCGCCGTTATCGACGGAGGAAATAGGCTGGTAGTAGTCGCTTGAATCGTCGGCAGTGGAGTCCGAATCGCTTCCGCAGATGCCGTTATCCTCGTGCAAATCAGCTGATGCGTTCATCGCTGCAGCTCCACAACCAAAACCCCCCAATCGTCCTATAAATGGCGTACTCCGTATTTTTGCATAAACTAAAGTGTTGTTTTAGGGGTAACTAGTATTTGCACCGTGCTATGCGCGGGGCATATAACTTTTAAATAATGAATATAAATTTTAATGAAATATAGAAATTAAGAAGTAAAAACAATATAAAGATTTACAAAAATATAAATGTGATTATAAATAAAACATTTCTAATAAATGAAGAATTTACTCATCAACTATAAATGAAATATTTCATATTCGGCAATCAATTTTATACAATTTTAATTTATGATATAAGTGGAGTAAAATAAATGACAAATAAGAGATGTATGACTAATGATCAATGAGTATTAGTTAGTTAGAAAAAGATACACAAATAAAGAACAATAATATGCAGCTCAGCAGAAATAAAATTTAAGAAAACAGTGAGGGATAATGGATACTGGAAAAGCTGATATTTTATAGGTTTAGAACTCCACATAAACCAAGATGACCTTTCAGTTCATCCAACATTCCAGAACCCTAAATCTTGCAAAATGGGCTTTAAAATGGAAATTAGGTATTACTGTTGGGCTTGTAACAAAAAACCAAAGAATAACTTCAAAATAAACATAAATCATTTATATTTACACTAAATGATTTAAAAACATATTTGACTTCAAAGGTGTGAAATATATATTTACGACACATTTCTTGAAAAATTATACCTAGTGAACAATATCTGTCAATCTTGAAATCTTACTTCATACTTGCTTTCAACAGGAAATGCCATGAATAACTGCTCCAAATCAAAATCCTACTTTACATGATTGAGAATAAGAAGAATGCCTAGAACTTGTGGTGTTCAGTAGATAAGTGCATAAACTTTAATGAGATTTATGTTCCTATGCCTTACACTTTTGTATTACATGTCTTTCACCTCTTCAATGGTTCCAGATGGGATTTCACTGATCTTGTCTTTACATGTCTTTAACTTCTTCAATGCTTACATTCAATTGAGATGCAATACTAATATTGGGTTGATAAGCATATAAGTACATAAACTTGAATGAGATTTATGTTGTGATGCCTAACACTTTTGTATTACATGTCCTTAACTTAATTTAATGGTTCCAAATGGGATTTAACTGATCTCATCTTTACGTATGTCTTTAACTTCTTCAATGCTTACATCCAATTTAGATGCAGTACTAATATTGGTCATATAAAGCTTGTAAAATATGTCATGCCAAAATCGAGATTTCAAAAAACTGTTGAGAACTTAAAAGAGGATTCCATTAATTGCTGCAGAAAGTGTGTCTACATGTTTCTTGAATTTCTGTAATGCTATGTGACAACTTTTGTTTTAGTTGTTTTCTCCTTAAACAAACTATAACTAACTAAAAATCAATCAATTGTGATTTGCAGCGATGACATGGAATGAGGGGATAGATTCTCTCAATTGGATGTAAGCATTGACAGATTTGATTCACTCCATTTTTAAATGTTGGCTTCTACAATTAAATCTGAAATTCTGCATCTGATATTGCAGGTTTTGATTGTTTAGGATTAAGGTGAATCTAATTATAAGAAACAATGATAGGCATGGCATGCGAGAGAAGAAACTTCAAACTCATTTGAAAAAGAGGTTGGTGATTGAAACCGAGACTTTGAATAGAAATCTAATAGTTTTATCTCAACTGTTTTAGCTCTAATTATTTTGGGATGAAACACTATCATTAGTTAAGTTTATTTAGTGACTCAGTTCAATTTAAGATTGATGTCATTAAGTACATAAATTTTAAGGGCAGAGACTGAAATAAAAACTACACTTGGAATTAAGGGATTACATAAAACTAAACAAAGATCATTAAACCAGTGTTGTCAAAAACGCGCCCAGGGCGCGCTCGGGGCGCGGGTTGCCATGATCGAGGCCGGCTTCGCCCCAACATGGGTGAGCCGAGCGAGATACGTGGGGCGCCGTCGGGGCGCGCTCTGGGCGGTCGGGGCGACTGGAGCGACAGACGGTACTAGCGGCGGGGGCTTACCTGTTACCGTCCGCCCTGCAGATTTTTTGTTTTACACATAAAAAAGAAGAGGGAGGGGAGACGGAGACATGATAGAGAGAGAGAGTTTACATTGGGAAACGAAATTGCTTTTTGACTTATTCATGTAGTACTCCATCAATTATTGTTTAATTTTATTTTTATTATTTGTATAAGTAACATATTTTATTAATTCCTTATATTTATAATTTAATTTTAGGTTTATATAAAGCTAATTTAGTAATCTTTAGAACATCACAATCTCTATTTATGGAGCTTTTCATTTTACCTAATTTTGTTTTATGAATTAAATGAAGAGAAATAAAATAATAATTATATGTTTATTTGATAATTTGTTTTATGATTAAATGAAGAGATTTAAAATAATAATTATGTTTATTTAAATGAAGATAAATAAAATAATAATTTATTATTTCTTCCAATCTTTCATCTTTTTCCAAAATGACTCTATTATAAAATCCATTAATTAAATATTATAATAAGTAAATTGATTATAATTCCTCCAATAATTCTTTTCTACCCAATGTCAAAATTGAACTTTAAAAATATTTTTTTCCTGTTATGTAAATATAAGTATTTATATTATAGTGAATTATCTTTAATCATTATTATTACTAATATATAAATAATAAATAATTTTGCGCCCCGATTCGTGGGTCCCTCGCCCCGGCGCCCCATCGCCCCGCGACCCGGGGTCCAGCCTCATCGCCCCAGACCGACCCGCGACCCTAACAACACTGCATTAAACTAAAGCGAATAAACCAAAAAATGCTCATATCATGTTGTGCCAACAAAACTAAAATCCAAAAAAAGATAATCTGAGCATTCAACTCTGCCATTTAATCAAAATGTAGGAATCCATGGCACAAAAACACCTAAAATGACTCGAAATCTAATCCTCCTTGCTGACTTTTTGATTCTTGTTCTTCTGAGAGCCAACAATATCATCACAGCAATTAAAAGCATCCTCCAAGCATCTCTTAACAGAGCCTTCAATGTTGCATTCATGATTAATGTCATTTGTTACACTTGACAAATCAGGAGCAAGAATACTTTTCTGAAAAACATGAAACAATAATAATAAGAGAAATTTAATCAGAGATCAATCAACATAAATAACATGAATTATTATAAGGCAAAACCTCAACACAAAATATGATTACCTCTGGAAGATCAGAACCAAAAATTAGATCAGATAACTTCAATTCTTTCCTAACTTCTTGCGAACCAAGCTTTTGGGGTGTATACTTCTCAACAACATGAGGAATATTGCACACTTTGTTCACAATATGTGGATAAGATCTGTAATACTCCAACTGATTTCTGAATTGAAGCTTGAACAACATACTCTGCCCCACCAGCTTCTTTTCAATTTCTTTAGCAATGTCCTCCATTAGCAAAACCTGCAATATAAGTGATTTTAGTAAAAGCTAATAAAGAATAAAAGCATCATATCAATATTTTAAATAACAAACCTGATTATCATCCCCTACAAATTCATAAACCTTTTTTCCTATCAGATGGATCCCCTCCCTATCCCACACTAAAAGTGAAGTGTTGCTTGTATCATCAACAATATTGACAATAAATTTATACCTGCATAAGATAAAAATTCAAAATATGTAACTTATCAAACATTAAACTTATTGTCCTTTGCTTCAACATTCTTAAAATAAAAATTTAATACTATCATACCTTCTATAAGCATGGGAATAACTGCTCTTACATAGTGAACAGTTAAACTTATTATCCTCTGCTTCAACCTTCTTAAAACAGGTCTTACATGACATGTAATACCATGTATCATAATGTGATTCCACAGATACAATCTTTCCAAAAACCCAATATAAACCATCCTGCGAATAAATGGCAGAAAAGAACTAATATTATGTAAGACAGTATAATTAACAAAATAAGTCAAGGTAAACCTTTTCATTTCAGTTGGAAAAAGAAGTATTAAATACATCTAGACATTCTAAATCCTGCAGGGACTTCACTGTAGGATTATCAAACTCATTGCTAATCTTTGGTCCAACAGGACCAAAGAACCATAGTGAATAAATCTCTCATCACCTTCAATTCTATATAAATATGATTACCTCTGGAAGATCAGAACCAAAAATTAGATCAGATAACTTCAATTCTTTCCTAACTTCTTGCGAACCAAGCTTTTGGGGTGTATACTTCTCAACAACATGAGGAATATTGCACACTTTGTTCACAATATGTGGATAAGATCTGTAATACTCCAACTGATTTCTGAATTGAAGCTTGAACAACATACTCTGCCCCACCAGCTTCTTTTCAATTTCTTTAGCAATGTCCTCCATTAGCAAAACCTGCAATATAAGTGATTTTAGTAAAAGCTAATAAAGAATAAAAGCATCATATCAATATTTTAAATAACAAACCTGATTATCATCCCCTACAAATTCATAAACCTTTTTTCCTATCAGATGGATCCCCTCCCTATCCCACACTAAAAGTGAAGTGTTGCTTGTATCATCAACAATATTGACAATAAATTTATACCTGCATAAGATAAAAATTCAAAATATGTAACTTATCAAACATTAAACTTATTGTCCTTTGCTTCAACATTCTTAAAATAAAAATTTAATACTATCATACCTTCTATAAGCATGGGAATAACTGCTCTTACATAGTGAACAGTTAAACTTATTATCCTCTGCTTCAACCTTCTTAAAACAGGTCTTACATGACATGTAATACCATGTATCATAATGTGATTCCACAGATACAATCTTTCCAAAAACCCAATATAAACCATCCTGCGAATAAATGGCAGAAAAGAACTAATATTATGTAAGACAGTATAATTAACAAAATAAGTCAAGGTAAACCTTTTCATTTCAGTTGGAAAAAGAAGTATTAAATACATCTAGACATTCTAAATCCTGCAGGGACTTCACTGTAGGATTATCAAACTCATTGCTAATCTTTGGTCCAACAGGACCAAAGAACCATAGTGAATAAATCTCTCATCACCTTCAATTCTATATAAATATGATTACCTCTGGAAGATCAGAACCAAAAATTAGATCAGATAACTTCAATTCTTTCCTAACTTCTTGCGAACCAAGCTTTTGGGGTGTATACTTCTCAACAACATGAGGAATATTGCACACTTTGTTCACAGTATGTGGATAAGATCTGTAATACTCCAACTGATTTCTGAATTGAAGCTTGAACAACATACTCTGCCCCACCAGCTTCTTTTCAATTTCTTTAGCAATGTCCTCCATTAGCAAAACCTGCAATATAAGTGATTTTAGTAAAAGCTAATAAAGAATAAAAGCATCATATCAATATTTTAAATAACAAACCTGATTATCATCCCCTACAAATTCATAAACCTTTTTTCCTATCAGATGGATCCCCTCCCTATCCCACACTAAAAGTGAAGTGTTGCTTGTATCATCAACAATATTGACAATAAATTTATACCTGCATAAGATAAAAATTCAAAATATGTAACTTATCAAACATTAAACTTATTGTCCTTTGCTTCAACATTCTTAAAATAAAAATTTAATACTATCATACCTTCTATAAGCATGGGAATAACTGCTCTTACATAGTGAACAGTTAAACTTATTATCCTCTGCTTCAACCTTCTTAAAACAGGTCTTACATGACATGTAATACCATGTATCATAATGTGATTCCACAGATACAATCTTTCCAAAAACCCAATATAAACCATCCTGCGAATAAATGGCAGAAAAGAACTAATATTATGTAAGACAGTATAATTAACAAAATAAGTCAAGGTAAACCTTTTCATTTCAGTTGGAAAAAGAAGTATTAAATACATCTAGACATTCTAAATCCTGCAGGGACTTCACTGTAGGATTATCAAACTCATTGCTAATCTTTGGTCCAACAGGACCAAAGAACCATAGTGAATAAATCTCTCATCACCTTCAATTCTATATAAATATGATTACCTCTGGAAGATCAGAACCAAAAATTAGATCAGATAACTTCAATTCTTTCCTAACTTCTTGCGAACCAAGCTTTTGGGGTGTATACTTCTCAACAACATGAGGAATATTGCACACTTTGTTCACAATATGTGGATAAGATCTGTAATACTCCAACTGATTTCTGAATTGAAGCTTGAACAACATACTCTGCCCCACCAGCTTCTTTTCAATTTCTTTAGCAATGTCCTCCATTAGCAAAACCTGCAATATAAGTGATTTTAGTAAAAGCTAATAAAGAATAAAAGCATCATATCAATATTTTAAATAACAAACCTGATTATCATCCCCTACAAATTCATAAACCTTTTTTCCTATCAGATGGATCCCCTCCCTATCCCACACTAAAAGTGAAGTGTTGCTTGTATCATCAACAATATTGACAATAAATTTATACCTGCATAAGATAAAAATTCAAAATATGTAACTTATCAAACATTAAACTTATTGTCCTTTGCTTCAACATTCTTAAAATAAAAATTTAATACTATCATACCTTCTATAAGCATGGGAATAACTGCTCTTACATAGTGAACAGTTAAACTTATTATCCTCTGCTTCAACCTTCTTAAAACAGGTCTTACATGACATGTAATACCATGTATCATAATGTGATTCCACAGATACAATCTTTCCAAAAACCCAATATAAACCATCCTGCGAATAAATGGCAGAAAAGAACTAATATTATGTAAGACAGTATAATTAACAAAATAAGTCAAGGTAAACCTTTTCATTTCAGTTGGAAAAAGAAGTATTAAATACATCTAGACATTCTAAATCCTGCAGGGACTTCACTGTAGGATTATCAAACTCATTGCTAATCTTTGGTCCAACAGGACCAAAGAACCATAGTGAATAAATCTCTCATCACCTTCAATTCTATATAAATATGATTACCTCTGGAAGATCAGAACCAAAAATTAGATCAGATAACTTCAATTCTTTCCTAACTTCTTGCGAACCAAGCTTTTGGGGTGTATACTTCTCAACAACATGAGGAATATTGCACACTTTGTTCACAGTATGTGGATAAGATCTGTAATACTCCAACTGATTTCTGAATTGAAGCTTGAACAACATACTCTGCCCCACCAGCTTCTTTTCAATTTCTTTAGCAATGTCCTTCCATTAGCAAAACCTGCAATATAAGTGATTTTAGTAAAAGCTAATAAAGAATAAAAGCATCATATCAATATTTTAAATAACAAACCTGATTATCATCCCCTACAAATTCATAAACCTTTTTTCCTATCAGATGGATCCCCTCCCTATCCCACACTAAAAGTGAAGTGTTGCTTGTATCATCAACAATATTGACAATAAATTTATACCTGCATAAGATAAAAATTCAAAATATGTAACTTATCAAACATTAAACTTATTGTCCTTTGCTTCAACATTCTTAAAATAAAAATTTAATACTATCATACCTTCTATAAGCATGGGAATAACTGCTCTTACATAGTGAACAGTTAAACTTATTATCCTCTGCTTCAACCTTCTTAAAACAGGTCTTACATGACATGTAATACCATGTATCATAATGTGATTCCACAGATACAATCTTTCCAAAAACCCAATATAAACCATCCTGCGAATAAATGGCAGAAAAGAACTAATATTATGTAAGACAGTATAATTAACAAAATAAGTCAAGGTAAACCTTTTCATTTCAGTTGGAAAAAGAAGTATTAAATACATCTAGACATTCTAAATCCTGCAGGGACTTCACTGTAGGATTATCAAACTCATTGCTAATCTTTGGTCCAACAGGACCAAAGAACCATAGTGAATAAATCTCTCATCACCTTCAATTCTATATAAATATGATTACCTCTGGAAGATCAGAACCAAAAATTAGATCAGATAACTTCAATTCTTTCCTAACTTCTTGCGAACCAAGCTTTTGGGGTGTATACTTCTCAACAACATGAGGAATATTGCACACTTTGTTCACAGTATGTGGATAAGATCTGTAATACTCCAACTGATTTCTGAATTGAAGCTTGAACAACATACTCTGCCCCACCAGCTTCTTTTCAATTTCTTTAGCAATGTCCTCCATTAGCAAAACCTGCAATATAAGTGATTTTAGTAAAAGCTAATAAAGAATAAAAGCATCATATCAATATTTTAAATAACAAACCTGATTATCATCCCCTACAAATTCATAAACCTTTTTTCCTATCAGATGGATCCCCTCCCTATCCCACACTAAAAGTGAAGTGTTGCTTGTATCATCAACAATATTGACAATAAATTTATACCTGCATAAGATAAAAATTCAAAATATGTAACTTATCAAACATTAAACTTATTGTCCTTTGCTTCAACATTCTTAAAATAAAAATTTAATACTATCATACCTTCTATAAGCATGGGAATAACTGCTCTTACATAGTGAACAGTTAAACTTATTATCCTCTGCTTCAACCTTCTTAAAACAGGTCTTACATGACATGTAATACCATGTATCATAATGTGATTCCACAGATACAATCTTTCCAAAAACCCAATATAAACCATCCTGCGAATAAATGGCAGAAAAGAACTAATATTATGTAAGACAGTATAATTAACAAAATAAGTCAAGGTAAACCTTTTCATTTCAGTTGGAAAAAGAAGTATTAAATACATCTAGACATTCTAAATCCTGCAGGGACTTCACTGTAGGATTATCAAACTCATTGCTAATCTTTGGTCCAACAGGACCAAAGAACCATAGTGAATAAATCTCTCATCACCTTCAATTCTATATAAATATGATTACCTCTGGAAGATCAGAACCAAAAATTAGATCAGATAACTTCAATTCTTTCCTAACTTCTTGCGAACCAAGCTTTTGGGGTGTATACTTCTCAACAACATGAGGAATATTGCACACTTTGTTCACAGTATGTGGATAAGATCTGTAATACTCCAACTGATTTCTGAATTGAAGCTTGAACAACATACTCTGCCCCACCAGCTTCTTTTCAATTTCTTTAGCAATGTCCTCCATTAGCAAAACCTGCAATATAAGTGATTTTAGTAAAAGCTAATAAAGAATAAAAGCATCATATCAATATTTTAAATAACAAACCTGATTATCATCCCCTACAAATTCATAAACCTTTTTTCCTATCAGATGGATCCCCTCCCTATCCCACACTAAAAGTGAAGTGTTGCTTGTATCATCAACAATATTGACAATAAATTTATACCTGCATAAGATAAAAATTCAAAATATGTAACTTATCAAACATTAAACTTATTGTCCTTTGCTTCAACATTCTTAAAATAAAAATTTAATACTATCATACCTTCTATAAGCATGGGAATAACTGCTCTTACATAGTGAACAGTTAAACTTATTATCCTCTGCTTCAACCTTCTTAAAACAGGTCTTACATGACATGTAATACCATGTATCATAATGTGATTCCACAGATACAATCTTTCCAAAAACCCAATATAAACCATCCTGCGAATAAATGGCAGAAAAGAACTAATATTATGTAAGACAGTATAATTAACAAAATAAGTCAAGGTAAACCTTTTCATTTCAGTTGGAAAAAGAAGTATTAAATACATCTAGACATTCTAAATCCTGCAGGGACTTCACTGTAGGATTATCAAACTCATTGCTAATCTTTGGTCCAACAGGACCAAAGAACCATAGTGAATAAATCTCTCATCACCTTCAATTCTATATAAATATGATTACCTCTGGAAGATCAGAACCAAAAATTAGATCAGATAACTTCAATTCTTTCCTAACTTCTTGCGAACCAAGCTTTTGGGGTGTATACTTCTCAACAACATGAGGAATATTGCACACTTTGTTCACAGTATGTGGATAAGATCTGTAATACTCCAACTGATTTCTGAATTGAAGCTTGAACAACATACTCTGCCCCACCAGCTTCTTTTCAATTTCTTTAGCAATGTCCTCCATTAGCAAAACCTGCAATATAAGTGATTTTAGTAAAAGCTAATAAAGAATAAAAGCATCATATCAATATTTTAAATAACAAACCTGATTATCATCCCCTACAAATTCATAAACCTTTTTTCCTATCAGATGGATCCCCTCCCTATCCCACACTAAAAGTGAAGTGTTGCTTGTATCATCAACAATATTGACAATAAATTTATACCTGCATAAGATAAAAATTCAAAATATGTAACTTATCAAACATTAAACTTATTGTCCTTTGCTTCAACATTCTTAAAATAAAAATTTAATACTATCATACCTTCTATAAGCATGGGAATAACTGCTCTTACATAGTGAACAGTTAAACTTATTATCCTCTGCTTCAACCTTCTTAAAACAGGTCTTACATGACATGTAATACCATGTATCATAATGTGATTCCACAGATACAATCTTTCCAAAAACCCAATATAAACCATCCTGCGAATAAATGGCAGAAAAGAACTAATATTATGTAAGACAGTATAATTAACAAAATAAGTCAAGGTAAACCTTTTCATTTCAGTTGGAAAAAGAAGTATTAAATACATCTAGACATTCTAAATCCTGCAGGGACTTCACTGTAGGATTATCAAACTCATTGCTAATCTTTGGTCCAACAGGACCAAAGAACCATAGTGAATAAATCTCTCATCACCTTCAATTCTATATAAATATGATTACCTCTGGAAGATCAGAACCAAAAATTAGATCAGATAACTTCAATTCTTTCCTAACTTCTTGCGAACCAAGCTTTTGGGGTGTATACTTCTCAACAACATGAGGAATATTGCACACTTTGTTCACAGTATGTGGATAAGATCTGTAATACTCCAACTGATTTCTGAATTGAAGCTTGAACAACATACTCTGCCCCACCAGCTTCTTTTCAATTTCTTTAGCAATGTCCTCCATTAGCAAAACCTGCAATATAAGTGATTTTAGTAAAAGCTAATAAAGAATAAAAGCATCATATCAATATTTTAAATAACAAACCTGATTATCATCCCCTACAAATTCATAAACCTTTTTTCCTATCAGATGGATCCCCTCCCTATCCCACACTAAAAGTGAAGTGTTGCTTGTATCATCAACAATATTGACAATAAATTTATACCTGCATAAGATAAAAATTCAAAATATGTAACTTATCAAACATTAAACTTATTGTCCTTTGCTTCAACATTCTTAAAATAAAAATTTAATACTATCATACCTTCTATAAGCATGGGAATAACTGCTCTTACATAGTGAACAGTTAAACTTATTATCCTCTGCTTCAACCTTCTTAAAACAGGTCTTACATGACATGTAATACCATGTATCATAATGTGATTCCACAGATACAATCTTTCCAAAAACCCAATATAAACCATCCTGCGAATAAATGGCAGAAAAGAACTAATATTATGTAAGACAGTATAATTAACAAAATAAGTCAAGGTAAACCTTTTCATTTCAGTTGGAAAAAGAAGTATTAAATACATCTAGACATTCTAAATCCTGCAGGGACTTCACTGTAGGATTATCAAACTCATTGCTAATCTTTGGTCCAACAGGACCAAAGAACCATAGTGAATAAATCTCTCATCACCTTCAATTCTATATAAATATGATTACCTCTGGAAGATCAGAACCAAAAATTAGATCAGATAACTTCAATTCTTTCCTAACTTCTTGCGAACCAAGCTTTTGGGGTGTATACTTCTCAACAACATGAGGAATATTGCACACTTTGTTCACAGTATGTGGATAAGATCTGTAATACTCCAACTGATTTCTGAATTGAAGCTTGAACAACATACTCTGCCCCACCAGCTTCTTTTCAATTTCTTTAGCAATGTCCTCCATTAGCAAAACCTGCAATATAAGTGATTTTAGTAAAAGCTAATAAAGAATAAAAGCATCATATCAATATTTTAAATAACAAACCTGATTATCATCCCCTACAAATTCATAAACCTTTTTTCCTATCAGATGGATCCCCTCCCTATCCCACACTAAAAGTGAAGTGTTGCTTGTATCATCAACAATATTGACAATAAATTTATACCTGCATAAGATAAAAATTCAAAATATGTAACTTATCAAACATTAAACTTATTGTCCTTTGCTTCAACATTCTTAAAATAAAAATTTAATACTATCATACCTTCTATAAGCATGGGAATAACTGCTCTTACATAGTGAACAGTTAAACTTATTATCCTCTGCTTCAACCTTCTTAAAACAGGTCTTACATGACATGTAATACCATGTATCATAATGTGATTCCACAGATACAATCTTTCCAAAAACCCAATATAAACCATCCTGCGAATAAATGGCAGAAAAGAACTAATATTATGTAAGACAGTATAATTAACAAAATAAGTCAAGGTAAACCTTTTCATTTCAGTTGGAAAAAGAAGTATTAAATACATCTAGACATTCTAAATCCTGCAGGGACTTCACTGTAGGATTATCAAACTCATTGCTAATCTTTGGTCCAACAGGACCAAAGAACCATAGTGAATAAATCTCTCATCACCTTCAATTCTATATAAATATGATTACCTCTGGAAGATCAGAACCAAAAATTAGATCAGATAACTTCAATTCTTTCCTAACTTCTTGCGAACCAAGCTTTTGGGGTGTATACTTCTCAACAACATGAGGAATATTGCACACTTTGTTCACAGTATGTGGATAAGATCTGTAATACTCCAACTGATTTCTGAATTGAAGCTTGAACAACATACTCTGCCCCACCAGCTTCTTTTCAATTTCTTTAGCAATGTCCTCCATTAGCAAAACCTGCAATATAAGTGATTTTAGTAAAAGCTAATAAAGAATAAAAGCATCATATCAATATTTTAAATAACAAACCTGATTATCATCCCCTACAAATTCATAAACCTTTTTTTCCTATCAGATGGATCCCCTCCCTATCCCACACTAAAAGTGAAGTGTTGCTTGTATCATCAACAATATTGACAATAAATTTATACCTGCATAAGATAAAAATTCAAAATATGTAACTTATCAAACATTAAACTTATTGTCCTTTGCTTCAACATTCTTAAAATAAAAATTTAATACTATCATACCTTCTATAAGCATGGGAATAACTGCTCTTACATAGTGAACAGTTAAACTTATTATCCTCTGCTTCAACCTTCTTAAAACAGGTCTTACATGACATGTAATACCATGTATCATAATGTGATTCCACAGATACAATCTTTCCAAAAACCCAATATAAACCATCCTGCGAATAAATGGCAGAAAAGAACTAATATTATGTAAGACAGTATAATTAACAAAATAAGTCAAGGTAAACCTTTTCATTTCAGTTGGAAAAAGAAGTATTAAATACATCTAGACATTCTAAATCCTGCAGGGACTTCACTGTAGGATTATCAAACTCATTGCTAATCTTTGGTCCAACAGGACCAAAGAACCATAGTGAATAAATCTCTCATCACCTTCAATTCTATATAAATATGATTACCTCTGGAAGATCAGAACCAAAAATTAGATCAGATAACTTCAATTCTTTCCTAACTTCTTGCGAACCAAGCTTTTGGGGTGTATACTTCTCAACAACATGAGGAATATTGCACACTTTGTTCACAGTATGTGGATAAGATCTGTAATACTCCAACTGATTTCTGAATTGAAGCTTGAACAACATACTCTGCCCCACCAGCTTCTTTTCAATTTCTTTAGCAATGTCCTCCATTAGCAAAACCTGCAATATAAGTGATTTTAGTAAAAGCTAATAAAGAATAAAAGCATCATATCAATATTTTAAATAACAAACCTGATTATCATCCCCTACAAATTCATAAACCTTTTTTTCCTATCAGATGGATCCCCTCCCTATCCCACACTAAAAGTGAAGTGTTGCTTGTATCATCAACAATATTGACAATAAATTTATACCTGCATAAGATAAAAATTCAAAATATGTAACTTATCAAACATTAAACTTATTGTCCTTTGCTTCAACATTCTTAAAATAAAAATTTAATACTATCATACCTTCTATAAGCATGGGAATAACTGCTCTTACATAGTGAACAGTTAAACTTATTATCCTCTGCTTCAACCTTCTTAAAACAGGTCTTACATGACATGTAATACCATGTATCATAATGTGATTCCACAGATACAATCTTTCCAAAAACCCAATATAAACCATCCTGCGAATAAATGGCAGAAAAGAACTAATATTATGTAAGACAGTATAATTAACAAAATAAGTCAAGGTAAACCTTTTCATTTCAGTTGGAAAAAGAAGTATTAAATACATCTAGACATTCTAAATCCTGCAGGGACTTCACTGTAGGATTATCAAACTCATTGCTAATCTTTGGTCCAACAGGACCAAAGAACCATAGTGAATAAATCTCTCATCACCTTCAATTCTATATAAATATGATTACCTCTGGAAGATCAGAACCAAAAATTAGATCAGATAACTTCAATTCTTTCCTAACTTCTTGCGAACCAAGCTTTTGGGGTGTATACTTCTCAACAACATGAGGAATATTGCACACTTTGTTCACAGTATGTGGATAAGATCTGTAATACTCCAACTGATTTCTGAATTGAAGCTTGAACAACATACTCTGCCCCACCAGCTTCTTTTCAATTTCTTTAGCAATGTCCTCCATTAGCAAAACCTGCAATATAAGTGATTTTAGTAAAAGCTAATAAAGAATAAAAGCATCATATCAATATTTTAAATAACAAACCTGATTATCATCCCCTACAAATTCATAAACCTTTTTTTCCTATCAGATGGATCCCCTCCCTATCCCACACTAAAAGTGAAGTGTTGCTTGTATCATCAACAATATTGACAATAAATTTATACCTGCATAAGATAAAAATTCAAAATATGTAACTTATCAAACATTAAACTTATTGTCCTTTGCTTCAACATTCTTAAAATAAAAATTTAATACTATCATACCTTCTATAAGCATGGGAATAACTGCTCTTACATAGTGAACAGTTAAACTTATTATCCTCTGCTTCAACCTTCTTAAAACAGGTCTTACATGACATGTAATACCATGTATCATAATGTGATTCCACAGATACAATCTTTCCAAAAACCCAATATAAACCATCCTGCGAATAAATGGCAGAAAAGAACTAATATTATGTAAGACAGTATAATTAACAAAATAAGTCAAGGTAAACCTTTTCATTTCAGTTGGAAAAAGAAGTATTAAATACATCTAGACATTCTAAATCCTGCAGGGACTTCACTGTAGGATTATCAAACTCATTGCTAATCTTTGGTCCAACAGGACCAAAGAACCATAGTGAATAAATCTCTCATCACCTTCAATTCTATATAAATATGATTACCTCTGGAAGATCAGAACCAAAAATTAGATCAGATAACTTCAATTCTTTCCTAACTTCTTGCGAACCAAGCTTTTGGGGTGTATACTTCTCAACAACATGAGGAATATTGCACACTTTGTTCACAGTATGTGGATAAGATCTGTAATACTCCAACTGATTTCTGAATTGAAGCTTGAACAACATACTCTGCCCCACCAGCTTCTTTTCAATTTCTTTAGCAATGTCCTCCATTAGCAAAACCTGCAATATAAGTGATTTTAGTAAAAGCTAATAAAGAATAAAAGCATCATATCAATATTTTAAATAACAAACCTGATTATCATCCCCTACAAATTCATAAACCTTTTTTTCCTATCAGATGGATCCCCTCCCTATCCCACACTAAAAGTGAAGTGTTGCTTGTATCATCAACAATATTGACAATAAATTTATACCTGCATAAGATAAAAATTCAAAATATGTAACTTATCAAACATTAAACTTATTGTCCTTTGCTTCAACATTCTTAAAATAAAAATTTAATACTATCATACCTTCTATAAGCATGGGAATAACTGCTCTTACATAGTGAACAGTTAAACTTATTATCCTCTGCTTCAACCTTCTTAAAACAGGTCTTACATGACATGTAATACCATGTATCATAATGTGATTCCACAGATACAATCTTTCCAAAAACCCAATATAAACCATCCTGCGAATAAATGGCAGAAAAGAACTAATATTATGTAAGACAGTATAATTAACAAAATAAGTCAAGGTAAACCTTTTCATTTCAGTTGGAAAAAGAAGTATTAAATACATCTAGACATTCTAAATCCTGCAGGGACTTCACTGTAGGATTATCAAACTCATTGCTAATCTTTGGTCCAACAGGACCAAAGAACCATAGTGAATAAATCTCTCATCACCTTCAATTCTATATAAATATGATTACCTCTGGAAGATCAGAACCAAAAATTAGATCAGATAACTTCAATTCTTTCCTAACTTCTTGCGAACCAAGCTTTTGGGGTGTATACTTCTCAACAACATGAGGAATATTGCACACTTTGTTCACAGTATGTGGATAAGATCTGTAATACTCCAACTGATTTCTGAATTGAAGCTTGAACAACATACTCTGCCCCACCAGCTTCTTTTCAATTTCTTTAGCAATGTCCTCCATTAGCAAAACCTGCAATATAAGTGATTTTAGTAAAAGCTAATAAAGAATAAAAGCATCATATCAATATTTTAAATAACAAACCTGATTATCATCCCCTACAAATTCATAAACCTTTTTTCCTATCAGATGGATCCCCTCCCTATCCCACACTAAAAGTGAAGTGTTGCTTGTATCATCAACAATATTGACAATAAATTTATACCTGCATAAGATAAAAATTCAAAATATGTAACTTATCAAACATTAAACTTATTGTCCTTTGCTTCAACATTCTTAAAATAAAAATTTAATACTATCATACCTTCTATAAGCATGGGAATAACTGCTCTTACATAGTGAACAGTTAAACTTATTATCCTCTGCTTCAACCTTCTTAAAACAGGTCTTACATGACATGTAATACCATGTATCATAATGTGATTCCACAGATACAATCTTTCCAAAAACCCAATATAAACCATCCTGCGAATAAATGGCAGAAAAGAACTAATATTATGTAAGACAGTATAATTAACAAAATAAGTCAAGGTAAACCTTTTCATTTCAGTTGGAAAAAGAAGTATTAAATACATCTAGACATTCTAAATCCTGCAGGGACTTCACTGTAGGATTATCAAACTCATTGCTAATCTTTGGTCCAACAGGACCAAAGAACCATAGTGAATAAATCTCTCATCACATTCAATTCTATATAAATATGATTACCTCTGGAAGATCAGAACCAAAAATTAGATCAGATAACTTCAATTCTTTCCTAACTTCTTGCGAACCAAGCTTTTGGGGTGTATACTTCTCAACAACATGAGGAATATTGCACACTTTGTTCACAGTATGTGGATAAGATCTGTAATACTCCAACTGATTTCTGAATTGAAGCTTGAACAACATACTCTGCCCCACCAGCTTCTTTTCAATTTCTTTAGCAATGTCCTCCATTAGCAAAACCTGCAATATAAGTGATTTTAGTAAAAGCTAATAAAGAATAAAAGCATCATATCAATATTTTAAATAACAAACCTGATTATCATCCCCTACAAATTCATAAACCTTTTTTCCTATCAGATGGATCCCCTCCCTATCCCACACTAAAAGTGAAGTGTTGCTTGTATCATCAACAATATTGACAATAAATTTATACCTGCATAAGATAAAAATTCAAAATATGTAACTTATCAAACATTAAACTTATTGTCCTTTGCTTCAACATTCTTAAAATAAAAATTTAATACTATCATACCTTCTATAAGCATGGGAATAACTGCTCTTACATAGTGAACAGTTAAACTTATTATCCTCTGCTTCAACCTTCTTAAAACAGGTCTTACATGACATGTAATACCATGTATCATAATGTGATTCCACAGATACAATCTTTCCAAAAACCCAATATAAACCATCCTGCGAATAAATGGCAGAAAAGAACTAATATTATGTAAGACAGTATAATTAACAAAATAAGTCAAGGTAAACCTTTTCATTTCAGTTGGAAAAAGAAGTATTAAATACATCTAGACATTCTAAATCCTGCAGGGACTTCACTGTAGGATTATCAAACTCATTGCTAATCTTTGGTCCAACAGGACCAAAGAACCATAGTGAATAAATCTCTCATCACCTTCAATTCTATATAAATATGATTACCTCTGGAAGATCAGAACCAAAAATTAGATCAGATAACTTCAATTCTTTCCTAACTTCTTGCGAACCAAGCTTTTGGGGTGTATACTTCTCAACAACATGAGGAATATTGCACACTTTGTTCACAGTATGTGGATAAGATCTGTAATACTCCAACTGATTTCTGAATTGAAGCTTGAACAACATACTCTGCCCCACCAGCTTCTTTTCAATTTCTTTAGCAATGTCCTCCATTAGCAAAACCTGCAATATAAGTGATTTTAGTAAAAGCTAATAAAGAATAAAAGCATCATATCAATATTTTAAATAACAAACCTGATTATCATCCCCTACAAATTCATAAACCTTTTTTCCTATCAGATGGATCCCCTCCCTATCCCACACTAAAAGTGAAGTGTTGCTTGTATCATCAACAATATTGACAATAAATTTATACCTGCATAAGATAAAAATTCAAAATATGTAACTTATCAAACATTAAACTTATTGTCCTTTGCTTCAACATTCTTAAAATAAAAATTTAATACTATCATACCTTCTATAAGCATGGCAATAACTGCTCTTACATAGTGAACAGTTAAACTTATTATCCTCTGCTTCAACCTTCTTAAAACAGGTCTTACATGACATGTAATACCATGTATCATAATGTGATTCCACAGATACAATCTTTCCAAAAACCCAATATAAACCATCCTGCGAATAAATGGCAGAAAAGAACTAATATTATGTAAGACAGTATAATTAACAAAATAAGTCAAGGTAAACCTTTTCATTTCAGTTGGAAAAAGAAGTATTAAATACATCTAGACATTCTAAATCCTGCAGGGACTTCACTGTAGGATTATCAAACTCATTGCTAATCTTTGGTCCAACAGGACCAAAGA
This sequence comes from Salvia splendens, assembly GCF_004379255.2. Taxonomy (NCBI): domain Eukaryota; kingdom Viridiplantae; phylum Streptophyta; class Magnoliopsida; order Lamiales; family Lamiaceae; genus Salvia; species Salvia splendens. The sequence goes on from NC_056044.1 coordinate 22,006,162, forward strand.
ACCATAGTGAATAAATCTCTCATCACCTTCAATTCTATATAAATATGATTACCTCTGGAAGATCAGAACCAAAAATTAGATCAGATAACTTCAATTCTTTCCTAACTTCTTGCGAACCAAGCTTTTGGGGTGTATACTTCTCAACAACATGAGGAATATTGCACACTTTGTTCACAGTATGTGGATAAGATCTGTAATACTCCAACTGATTTCTGAATTGAAGCTTGAACAACATACTCTGCCCCACCAGCTTCTTTTCAATTTCTTTAGCAATGTCCTCCATTAGCAAAACCTGCAATATAAGTGATTTTAGTAAAAGCTAATAAAGAATAAAAGCATCATATCAATATTTTAAATAACAAACCTGATTATCATCCCCTACAAATTCATAAACCTTTTTTCCTATCAGATGGATCCCCTCCCTATCCCACACTAAAAGTGAAGTGTTGCTTGTATCATCAACAATATTGACAATAAATTTATACCTGCATAAGATAAAAATTCAAAATATGTAACTTATCAAACATTAAACTTATTGTCCTTTGCTTCAACATTCTTAAAATAAAAATTTAATACTATCATACCTTCTATAAGCATGGCAATAACTGCTCTTACATAGTGAACAGTTAAACTTATTATCCTCTGCTTCAACCTTCTTAAAACAGGTCTTACATGACATGTAATACCATGTATCATAATGTGATTCCACAGATACAATCTTTCCAAAAACCCAATATAAACCATCCTGCGAATAAATGGCAGAAAAGAACTAATATTATGTAAGACAGTATAATTAACAAAATAAGTCAAGGTAAACCTTTTCATTTCAGTTGGAAAAAGAAGTATTAAATACATCTAGACATTCTAAATCCTGCAGGGACTTCACTGTAGGATTATCAAACTCATTGCTAATCTTTGGTCCAACAGGACCAAAGAACCATAGTGAATAAATCTCTCATCACCTTCAATTCTATATAAATATGATTACCTCTGGAAGATCAGAACCAAAAATTAGATCAGATAACTTCAATTCTTTCCTAACTTCTTGCGAACCAAGCTTTTGGGGTGTATACTTCTCAACAACATGAGGAATATTGCACACTTTGTTCACAGTATGTGGATAAGATCTGTAATACTCCAACTGATTTCTGAATTGAAGCTTGAACAACATACTCTGCCCCACCAGCTTCTTTTCAATTTCTTTAGCAATGTCCTCCATTAGCAAAACCTGCAATATAAGTGATTTTAGTAAAAGCTAATAAAGAATAAAAGCATCATATCAATATTTTAAATAACAAACCTGATTATCATCCCCTACAAATTCATAAACCTTTTTTCCTATCAGATGGATCCCCTCCCTATCCCACACTAAAAGTGAAGTGTTGCTTGTATCATCAACAATATTGACAATAAATTTATACCTGCATAAGATAAAAATTCAAAATATGTAACTTATCAAACATTAAACTTATTGTCCTTTGCTTCAACATTCTTAAAATAAAAATTTAATACTATCATACCTTCTATAAGCATGGGAATAACTGCTCTTACATAGTGAACAGTTAAACTTATTATCCTCTGCTTCAACCTTCTTAAAACAGGTCTTACATGACATGTAATACCATGTATCATAATGTGATTCCACAGATACAATCTTTCCAAAAACCCAATATAAACCATTCTGCGAATAAATGGCAGAAAAGAACTAATATTATGTAAGACAGTATAATTAACAAAATAAGTCAAGGTAAACCTTTTCATTTCAGTTGGAAAAAGAAGTATTAAATACATCTAGACATTCTAAATCCTGCAGGGACTTCACTGTAGGATTATCAAACTCATTGCTAATCTTTGGTCCAACAGGACCAAAGAACCATAGTGAATAAATCTCTCATCACCTTCAATTCTATATAAATATCATCCAAAATCAGTTGACAATAAGATAATAAATGTAGTAAAACATATTCATTTTAAAAACTGTGAGAACTATATTACAGCTAATAGCTTATACCTTTTCTTAAAATCAGTAACTTCATCTAATTTTGGATTAATTAGAACATTTGATGCTTGAAAGTGTGTAGATATTCTCATTTCACCTAATAAATAAAAACACATTTGATTAATACAGCCTATGTCAGATAAACAAAGAAGAAAAACAAACAACAAAGAGAACAACGTTAGAGAAATGAAACCTCTAAATAAATTAGGCTTGCAAATTTGAACAATAACAATCGGAATGGTTTCTTCACTCTTTTTGAAATCAGAGAGATAAGAATCAATATTTGATTCCCAAATTGTACAAAAGATTTTATTATGCCTGTACACACAAAAAAAGTATTAACTTTAAGGCAAATTGTAGTACAGAATTTTAATTTACAACTCTTGATACAACTTACTGTTCATCACTAATTTCAATCTCAATAAGCCTATACTTATATTGATTGAGAACTCTTCCTGGATTAGTGATGACACCAATAACATCTGTAAAATAAGTAATCAGAAACAACCTATGTAATGAGTATTAAAAACAAACATATTACAACATAGAATTTAAATTCTTACCAAAAAAGGATGTTTCATCATAGTGTCTCATTTGTGAAATTTCAGGGAATGGCTTGAAAGAAAACATCATTCTAGGAAAAGTTAAAACTTTGACCTCAAACATCTCAGTGTAGCTATTCATTACCAGCCTAAATTGGTGGCTTGTTGCTTTGTTTTAAAGAGTGTTACTCTGCACCAAGAAATTTTTTATAAAAAAAACACCATCTTCCCTAAGTGGAGAGGCCATCTTTTGCATAATGTTATTAGTGAATGATGCTTGGATTCTTGTCTCCTGTAACACAACAGACATTAATAATTAGTTCCATTTAGTTTACAATAAAAGCATAGTTGTTTGGTAGAAAAAAGATCATACCGCATTATCATGCAAAACACACTCTAGGCTGTTATCATTTTTATTCTCAGGAACCCCTTCATACCTACGGACACATCTTACTTTAATGGTGGAGGTAGTGATTGCCTTGGAAAGATTGTTTAAGCAGGTTACAAAAGGAGCCATTACTTCACAATCTGTTCAATTAGATGCCAATCATATAATGTCAGAAGATGAATTGTAACAGTAAATATATGAATTGTAACACATAATAAAGTCCATTTTTGTTCAGGAATTATGCTACTGAGATGGACATAAAAAAGGAAGAAAAGGAAAGTCAAGAAGATGTGGTAACAATAGGAAAACAGTCAATATTTCAGAAATGACAAAATGTTAAGAAAAACACATTCTATCATTTCTTCCTAGCTGAATATTTACAGGAGATATATATCATAAACTAACTTCTAGACAGATAAGTGCATTTCAGAAATAGGAAGAAATATATAAAGAAGATTCAATCAAGGGGAATGCAGATAAGAATTTGAAAAGAAACTCCACCAAGTTTGTGTGCTGATTCGGTTAAGTGTTTTCAGTTGTGAGGGGTTGGTGAGTGATTGTAGAAGCAGTTAGGAAAGGGTATTTATAGGGTAAAAAATGTCCAGCATGCTCTTAAAAAAAATTAGGTTCCCAAAGAAACATAATAATTAGAAAGGCCTTCCAAATAACAAAATTAATATATTTTGACATAAGAATCTATTAATAAATAAGTCTTTTCATTATACTTCTTTTAACTACATATATTTAAATATTAATCACGCAATACTAATTTGTCACTCAAAGAGAATCAGATTAGGTGTTTCAATACTATTATTAAATCAGATTCAATTTATAATCAGTACTATTAGATTTGATTGAGAAGCAAAATACCCTCAGAAAATAATCAGTAGTATTAGGTTTGATTGTGAAGCAAAATACCCTCAGAAAATAATCAGTAGTATGAAACACAAAATAAAGTAATGAAGTCCTAAACTTAAAGTAACACAAATAGGTAATAAAGATTGTCCCTATTTAATATATTAGTGCTTAGCTTTCCTGCAAATATAAGATTGAAGAAGGGCAAAAATAATACTTTGATGAATTAAAGAACACTGAACAAATGAGACTTTAATGAGACTTTTTTGTACAAAGATTATGATACTTAGATAAAAAAAAGTAAGCATGGTTACACATATGGCAATATATTTATCATACTTTATAAGATTTGCTTATAAAGTCTACTTTTGTGCAGGTATTATACTACTGAAGAAGGAGATAAAAGAAAGGAAAGGAATGCCAAGAAGATCTTTTAAAAGCATGGTAAGAGTTCTGGAAAAACTAAAGCCAAAATATGATTTCATAACTCCATTCACATGAAGCATTGAAATATATGAACCTTTCATTTATCTACCATAAAATATATAACAAATAATATTTTAACAGATTTATAATTAGAGTGTGAGAGTATCTGAACAAAATCAGGGTTATTAAACAGCCCAGCTATTTAAAAAGGAATTAAAAAGAGTGGCAGTTGTATCTGGGAAAACGAAAGCATCATTAAAAGCTATTCATTCATTAAATGGCCCATCTAACTGTCCAATAAATGTGTTATTACTGGATATTTGTGTATTTAAAGAAATCCTATTTTGCAGGAATACAAAAGAGGTTCATTGAAACCCTAAAAAAAGCAGCTGCATCCTCTCTACCCAAACGAAAAAGTGAGACGAAAATATCGACATAGGCTGGTATCTACCGACACAGAGCTTGGAAAAGTGCAGAAGAGTGATTCATCCATGAGAAACTCTACAGCTACACCTGCAGATGTGGAAAATCGGTGCTAATCAAAAGGTAATAGATCCAAATATAATACACAATTCTAGAGCACAAACTATGCCAATCTACTTTCTAAATCTGATTACATAATATATCGATCAGATTTATCAATCTAGGATTTCAGATTTAATTAGTTTAATTCTAGAGCACAATTTTGGATTTCAGGTTTAAGTAATTAATTTACTAATAATAACAGTTTTATGCACATATTACCAAATATTTGAGGATGAGAAACTATGTATCTCTTCACAGTTTGAAGTGCAAAGGTTAGATATTTTGTATCACTATATTAACAATAACGGTTTTATGAAATGATTAGGAACAGATTTACATGATTCTGGAGCACAATTTTGGATTTTCAGGTTTAATTCTGGAGCACATTATCTATTACAAATAATACACTATTAATTAGTTTAATTCTAGAGCACAATTTTGGATTTCAGGTTTAAGTATATTAATGGCTAAAATTGCTTTTGTATTAGTAATACTAAGACAAAGGATTAGGAAACTTTTGAAAGCAAAGGTTAGATAATCAAAAGGTAATAGATCTATTTCATCTTTGAAAGCAATATGGAGATTTATTAATACACCATTTCTGTATTATAACTTTTGGATATAGTTGTGCTCATGTTAATACACCACTCTTTACATATATTGCTTTCATCTATGCTTTAGTATTACTAATTTACTAATAATAACAGTTTTATGCACAGATTACCAAATATTTGAGGATGAGAAACTATGTATCTCTACACAGTTTGAAGTGCAAAGGTTAGATACTTTGTATCACTATATTAACAATAACAGTTTTATGAAATGATTAGGAACAGATTTACAGAAGATAATATACTAACAATTATAGTTTATACACAGGTTACCAAAGGATTTAAGGATGAGAAATTTTGAAACTCTCACCGTCTAAGTGCAAAGGTTATGAATTTATTTAAGGTAATAATTTCATGATTCTTTATGTCATGATTTGCATTTAGAGTTAATTGATTTAAGATAATAATTTCATGATTCTTTATGGCAATATTTGCATTTGGATTTAATATATGATTTCTGTCAGTCAAACAGTGACATTATTGAGTTTGTAATTAAAAAAAATGTTGCACAACGTGTACTGCACAAATGAATACAAAAGTTTATATAGGATGATTATACTTTATTTCTTAGATGTAATCAACCACCTAACAAATGTGATTTTTATTATCAGGTACATATGGAAGGAGTGGTGTATTAACATGAGCACAACTATCAGCAGCATTGGGAACATGAAATTTACATTGTTTATTAAATTTTCACAGATTCACATGTAAAGACACAATTTCTGCATTTAATAGTGTATTATTTGTAATAGATAAACAACTAAATGGAAAAAAAAGTACACAGCAACTCCCATTTTTAAAATGACCATAAGGGTAAACAAAGATGCTTTGAAGTTTCCCGCCCAAAAGGGCAAATAAGTCCTTTCAACAAACTGGCATTTTAGATTAGTATAGATTCCATGTTTCGTACAAAATATTTTATGTTTATTTCAATTTGGTACACAAAGTATTAAGTTTATATATTACATACAAAAAGTTTACTTAGTGTTTTAAAATAATACATTTCGTTAAGTCCCTACTAACATCGTTACTTTCAATTACATCATACATACAAAAAGTTTCATCAATATTTCAAATTTGTACAAAAAATTTTAAATTAAAACTTTCCATTAATTATTTCAAACACAGTTATTTTTATTACTCACAAAAATGAAAAACTGTTAAAAGTAGAATAATTCACAGCAATCCAACCTATATAAAGTGTTGTACTAGTATTTCTAAAAAATAAAGAGTGAACTACATTAAAAGTCTCTAACGTTTTCATTTGTGTCACTGCAGGCCCCTAACAAAAAAAATATCGCCAGACAACCCTAACCTTAAACATAATCACATATCATATATTTGTAGCCATTTTTTGGACCAAAATGCCCAAATGCCTTCAAGGGCATTTTAGTCAACTTACCAAAAACCTGTATACCTACACTGCAGACCTCCACTGCCTTGCAGACCTACCCTCTGTAATGTCATGTCATATTTGAGACCTTGATGATTAAATTTATTTTATTCTAAACAAACCCTCTGAATTAACTAAAGTAATACTTGTATCAAGTCATGCTTATAAATTGTAGTACTACTACAACAAATAATACTTCGAATTAATTTACATGCATGTGCATGTACAACCTATGTATGTATAGTTTGTCTATTTTATTAATTTTTAAACCAATTTACACTAGATCATTTAGTCCTAAATCGGCATAATTAAAATCATTCCATAACAATTCAATCCTAAAATTTTAAATTTATTAATTTATCCCCAACATTCTCAAAATTTTCGACCTACTAATCTATCAAATCTACTCAATTATTTTTCATATATTTACTTCTAAAATTAAAAATTTGTGTATATTAAAAAGTGAAATAAAACCAGCAAGCTTAAAAAGGTTAGAACAAAATTATTGAAAATTAGAGATAAATTTGATAATTTTAAATGTTGAGATGAATCTGATGAAACAACTAAAAACAAGATAAATTCAATACAATTTTAAGTCAATAAATTTGGTAAAAACTTTGCTCAAAAGTTTTTATGGGGTGTTTTATTATTTTGTATAAATGCAAATTCTCACCATTATTTTGTGAATTTACACTCATGCTTCAATTGTTCATAAAATAAGATATAGTATTAATTACTTTCCCCAATTGCAAACTCTGATATTTTGTGAATTTTGCAATGTCATATACAGATATACTATCAATTATTCTTAGAGCATCCACAACCGTGCTCTTGCCAACGAGCACGGTTGTGGGCTCGACCCCACTTTTTCTGCCTGCTCTTAGGCAAGAGCACAACACCCACAGTCGTGCTCTTCCGCAAGGACGAGCACAAGGGTCCCACCATTCTATTATTCAATTTAAATCAAAACATTTCCATAATATTAAAATTCTTAAAAAAACCGAAATCATATTACAAATTACAAATAAAATAAAAATTACATAATTAAAATCCTAAAAATTAAAAATTACATACTTAAACTGCTACAAATTAAAAATTACATAATTTAACTCCTAAAAATTAAAAAAAACATAATTAAAGGCTAAAAATACCTCCGTGGAATACTATTCATCTGGCGGCATTACCCCCAATTGTTTTTGGAGACCCAATATCATGGCCTCATGCGATCGAAGTTGCGCGGGGGTCATAGTTGACCTATCGGCCATATTAAGTTGGGCCAAAATCGCCCACAACGAGTTGGTGGGGGGTGGAGGTGGCGCATAGGGAACGGGGACTGGAGCGGGTTCGGGAGCATCGCCGAATGGAGTCGCGGCGAGACGGCGGTTGGCCGCCGCCTTCTTCCTTCCTTGCGGTCGGCGTTGGAAACCGCTCGGGCCAGCGTCAGGGCTACCCAAGTTAGCTCCGGCAAGTTGGCTAGCCACGTCTTCGGAGCCGGCGTCGGATAGGGATACCGACCTTGACCGTTTGGAGGAGCCGCTAGAGGAGGATGTTACGCCTCCCCTATACTTCAGATGAGACCGCGTCTCCTGCCAAATGTTGAGGTACTTGAACGGCTTGTTGTTCATGGATTGGTAGGTCGACAAGGCGGAACTGATGATGTCGACCTCGCTCCGGCCGCTCTCCGCCGACCGCTCTTCCTGGAGGTAATACCCCTGGAACTTTTTGATTTCTTCGTTGGCTCTGTATATGGCGTTGTGCACCATACTCTCGTTGCGCTCGATTATTCCCGCCGGCCGGTTTTCATTGTACCAGCGACAGATGCTCCCCCAATAATGATCTTCGGATTGGTTCGTGCCAACCTCCGGATCTTCGGAGATTGACAAGAATGTCTTGAACAATTGCTCCATCTCCGCCGGAGTGTATGGTGTGCAGACACCGCGAGTAGGAGGAGTCGGAGTTTGGGAGGGGCCGCTCGACCTCGCTCTAGGCTCGGGTGTCCACCCGTATTGCCATTCGGGGGCATCTTGGTCGTCGATCGGGTAAGGCCGATAGCCACCCGGAACTCCCGAACTTTGGGTTTGAGGAGGGGCCGAATATTCCATTTCCGGACTAGGAAACGGTTGTGAACCGAACCAATCGGGGTTCCAACCGTGGGAGCCGGGGGGGTGATCGCCGTGACCGGACATTGTTATGTTGTAGGAGTAGAAGAAAGATTGAGAATGGAGATGAGAGAATGTAGATGAGAATGGAGATGAGAGAATGTAGATGAGAATGGAGTAGTGTGGTGTGAATTTTTGGGTGTGAAAGTGGGGGTATTTATAGATGAAAATGTGTATTTTTGGGGGAAAAAAATGAAAAAAAAATAAAAGTGGGTAGAAAATGGATATATTTTTTTGGGAAGTGTGAAAATATATTTTTTTTTTATTTTTAATTGGTTTTTTAATTAAAAACCGATTTTTTTTAAAAAACAATCAAAATTGCCAACGGCTAAGCCGTTGGCCAATCCGCGCCTGTCACGTCACCTGCTCGCTGGCACGGACGTGCTCGATGCATCGAGCAGTGTCGTGCCAGCGGCGCGAGCGCAGCGGCGGACAGCGTCTCCGTGCCGCTGGCACGGACGGACGCCGTCCTGCTCACCGTTGTGCATGCTCTTAAATACAATAAATGCTACACAAATTTGCAATCATGGATCCAACTTTATTCTTAAATACAATAAATGCTGCACAATATGTCCAATCGCCAACCATCACTGAAATGACCGGAATGCCCTTTTAGGGCTTAAGGGCAATATAGTCAGAAAAAATACGATATGTGATTATGTTTAAGGTTAGGGTTGTCTGGCGATATATTTTTTTGTTAGGGGCCTGCAGTGACACAAATGGAAACGTTAGAGACTTTTGAGGTAGTTCACTCAAATATAAATCTGTTGGTGTGTATAGAAATGGTGGTCAAGTATTAGTAGCATCGGTGGTGTGATGGAAGAAGGCTTTTGCAGCTTCATATGTAGACCAGCAGATAGCGGGCGTGGAAGAGTATCCTCGGCATCCATCCCCTCATGAGGCCGGCGTACCCATCTTTCTTTACTATTGTTCCACAAACATCTTGGATTGAACCATTCTCGAATCTATCACATCCGCCAACAAAAACACAGGAAATAGTCATTCCAATGTACAATTTTACTAGTACATGTTCTGAGATTGGACGTTGTGTGCACTTGGGCCCAAGACTTGTAGCTCAAAACAGAAAAATACTCTTACCCTTTGCTACACTTCAAATTTTTTACCCACTTCAAAAACATACTCATGCCAACAGGGAATCAGTTTTCATATATATTTGAAACTAGTTTGAAAATTTTCTTTTCCCTACCAAATAGTACTAGTATTGACATCAAATTAAGAAACTACTCTGTAATTTTTCTTATACCAACTAATTCTATCCTTCCACTAGCCAAATAATGACAAAAGCAAAAGGTACGATACTAGTTTTCCTTTTATTTCAACAATTTATACCGCAGCATTAAAAACATTCTTCAATCACAAGACAAAGTAGTAAAATATTCAAACAGCCTTGCTTTTCGAATAAATTGTTTCCAGCTAAATGACAGCTGGATGTTAGTTAATTAGTTAGATAAGAGTTAGTTAGACGTGCACCGATTATATAAGGTGTTTTGTACTCGTTTGCATTCAATTTGAATAAGATTTGAATTCAATTTGAATAAGATTTGAATGTTTTCTCCAAAATATCTTTTCTCTTCTCTTCTCTGACTCCTTCACATTCATGGAGTTGATCTACATAGATTTATTATGGTATCACTGACAAAATCTTCCGCATTCTCTCTCTAATCTCCTTCAAATCTCGATCTTCTTCGATTAATCTTCTCTCTCGCGATGAACAATCACAATCGAGTTGCCCAGCTACCTACCGAGGACACATCTAGTCCATACTTCCTTCATCCGAGTGATAATCAGGGGATCATCCTTGTTCCACAACAACTTACTGGATCTAATTACGTAGCTTGGAGCAGATCCTTCAACACTGCTCTACTCGCCAAAAATAAACTTGTGTTTGTTGATGGATCTATTCTTCGTCCAGCTCGTGATGATCTACTCTATTAGCCATGGATCCGTTGCAATAGCATGGTGATTTCATGGCTACGCAACTATGTATCTCCACAAATATGCTCAAGCATCATGTACCTAGACGATGCATATGCGATCTGGTTCGATCTGAAAGAGCGCTTCTCCACAGGTGATTCAGCTCGAATCTATCAACTCAGACAACAGCTCATGTCTCTCTCTCAAGGATCATATGATGTTAATACCTATTTTACTAATCTCCGTATACTATGGGATGAATACAAAAATTCACAACCTATTTCCTAGTGTACTTGTGCTAGATGCACTTGTGATAGTGCTTCAAAGTGGAATCAACATCAAGAGAATGATTGCACCATGCAATTTCTCATTGGCTTGAATGCCTCTTTTTCTCAGCTCAGATCTCACATTCTCTCAATGATTCCTCTTCCTTCTCTATCTAAGGTTTTCTCCTTGGTGATTCAGGAAGAGAGGCGGAGACTAATTGATGGAAACAGCCTATCCTCTGCTCCTGCTCGAGCTCCAGTCACTAGTGAATTGCCTTTTGCTAATGCAACATCTTCATTTGGCAGAGGCTTGAACAAATTCCTATGCTCTCACTGTGGAAGGACCAATCATCCTGTTGAGAAATGTTTCATTCTTCATGGTTTTCCACCTGGCTTTGGAAGAGGGAAGGCAAAATCTCCACAATCATTTGGATTTGCTGGGAACTCAAGTCCTCATCAAAATTAATCTTGTTGAAGACACTACTAATATGCCAAGTATTGATCAATATCAACAGCTTATCAGCCTCTTGCAGAGCCATAAACTCCACAATTCCTCCACTCTACCCAACACACCAGTCAATGACCTTCCTGCTCAATTCTCGGCTCATGCCTCTAACAACTTTTCTGGTACAGTTTTCTTCACTCCTTGCATAAATCTATTTAATCTTCATGCTCTAGTTCATCTACATGGATTCTAGATACATGAGCTACTCACCACGTATGCTATGATCAATCTATCTTCAATTCTGGCTCACCAATAGCAAATGCTTCAGTAAATCTTCCAAATGGTAATACAGCTCCGGTCACTCATCTAGGTACTGTAAAACTCACCTCTCTCATCACCCTTTCTTCAGTTTTACATGTACCATCATTTTCCTTCAATTTGATCTCAGCCAATGCACTCACCCAAAACTCAACTTGCACTGTCATTTTTAATCACAATAGCTTCCAAATTCAGGAAGCTTTACTGGGGACAGTGATTGGGAAGGGTAATCGAGTTGGGAACCTCTACATCTTTGAGTTTTCAAAACCATCATGTGGTGATACAAATACACCTCAGCCTTGTTCTAGAGACAATGTTACACCACTTTTGAATTCTGCTTCTGTAACTCCATTGTAAGTCTTGATGTTTGGCACCAACGTTTGGGCCATCCCTCATTCAATAAATTGAAACTCATATCCACTATTTTGTCTCCATCATACTCACATCTTACTACTTGTCAAATATGTCCCATTGCCAAACAAAAGAAACTCCCCTTTCATGTATCCACATACACTTCATCTGAAATTTTTGATATGGTTCATTGTGATATATGGGGACCTTTTTCTACCCATACACATGATGGTTTCAAATATTTCTTGACCATAGTGGATGATTTCTCACATTTTGTTTGGACTTTTCTTCTCATACACAAATCTGAAGTCCAATCAGTCATGACTCAATTCTTTTACACTGTTAACACCCAATTCTCCAAGAAAATAAAGGTCATGAGGAGTGACAATGCCCCTGAATTCTATCTCCATTCCCTCCTTTCATCATATGAGACTATAGCTCAGAATTCTTGTGTGGAAACTCCACAACAAAATGCAAGAGTTGAGAGCAAACATCAGCATTTACTCAATGTAGCTCGAAACCTCTTATTTCAGTCTCACTTGCCCATTTCTTTTTGGGGAGAGTGCATTCTCACAGCCTCTTTCCTCATAAATAGAACTCCCTCATTTGTTCTGCCAGAAAACATAACTCTCTTCCAAGCTCTCTTTAAAAAGGCTCCATCCTACTCAAATCTAAAAGTCTTTGGTTGCCTTTGTTTTGCATCCACTTTGGATAAGAGTAAACACAAATTCTCTCCCAAAGCCATCAAGTGTATCTTCATTGGATACCCCCCTCTGGTTACAAATGATACAAAGTCATGGATCTAGACACCAATGACATCTTCATAAGCAGAAATGTCTCATTTCATGAGTCTGAATTCCCTCTTTCTTCTCAGTCTCAGTCTCCTTTTCCAACAGATATCTCACATGGTCCCAGCCATTCTCCATCTCATACTGATCTTACTCTACCTCTCATCCCTCAAAATGATCCCAGTTCTTCTATCTCCCATCATTCCAAATATGGGAGATCACTCAAAACTCCATCCCATCCCACTGATTACATATGTAATTCAGTAACTACATCTTCTAAATATCCTATCTCATCTTATTTCTCTCTATCCAAGCTGTCTCAGCCCTACCTCAAATTTATCATCCTACTCTCCATACTCACTGAGCCTTCATCATATAAGAAAGCCTCTTAAAGCCCAGAGTGGGTTTTGGCTATGCAAGATGAGCTGCAGGCTTTGATCAGAACTAATACTTGGTTGATCACATATCTGCCCCCTGGCAAAACACATCTCTCTTGCAAATGGGTGTACAAGTTTAAATTCAGGGCTGATGCTACTATGGAAAGGTATAAGGCACGTTTGGTTGCTAAAGGCTTCACTCAACAGGCTGGTATAGATTTTCATGACACTTTTTCCCATGTTGCAAAACTCACCGCAGTAAAAATGATGCTATCTCTGGCTGCTTTAAAAGGATGGTCTTTGGCTCACCTAGACATCAATAATGCATTCTTGTATGGGGATTTAGAAGAAGAAATTTACATGACCTTACCTCCTGGTCTGATCATCACAGACCCTCCACCTGGTTCTGGTCAGCTTGTTTGCAAGTTGAAGAAGTCTTTATACGGCCTTAAACAAGTATCCAGAAAGTGGTACCTGAAATTTTCTCAGGTTTTATCTGGTTTTGGATTAGTTCAATCTGCTTCTGGGAACTTCTTTGGAGTTGTCATTTATGTAGATGACATTTTAGTGGCTAGCAGTGAGGATAACTTGATCTCTGAGTTTAAAGACTTCCTTGCCAGTCATTTTAAGTTCAAGGATTTGGGCAAACCTAAATACTTTCTTGGTATTGAGATAGCTAGAAATAACACTGGAATCTTTATATCTCAGCATAAATATGCTTTGGATCTTGTAACTGATGCTGGATTGCTTAGTTGTAAACCAGCATCCACTCCCATGGATTCCATCAAGTAGCATGCAAATGGATGCAGGAGAACCACTTGCTGATCCAACAGTATATAGAAGACTGATTGGAAGACTTGTATATCTTTGCATCATACGCCCTGACATCACATTTGCTGTCAACAAGCTCAGCCAATTCTTGTCTAAACCATGCTCAGACCATTCACTTGCTGTTGAAAGAGTTCTCAAGTACTTAAAAGGCACAATAGGCCACGACCAATTTTATTCTGCTCAAGCAGATCCATCTTTAAGCATTTTTTCTGATGCTGATTGGGCTGGATGCCCAGATACTAGGAGATCTATCTCTGGTTTTTGCCTATTTCTTGGTACATTTTTTATTTCTTGGAGATCAAAGAAGCAGCACACTGTATCTAGATCCTCAGCTGAGGCTGAATATAGGTCAATGGCCCTTGCTTGCTGTGAAGTAGTATGGATTGTTGCTTTGCTCAAGGACTTTGGTTTGGAAGTGATATTTTTACTAAACCTCTAGCTACGGAACCTTTCAACAATCTGCTGTTCAATATGGACTTCAAGAGTCTATATAGTCCATCTTGAGGGGGCCTATTAATGATGCTATCTCGCTATCTCCATCATGCAGCAACAGCCAGCCATCATCTCACTTACACACGAGCTCAGCCCATGAAATGCTCAGTCTATGGAATGCAAAGAGGAGTTAGAAGTTAGTTAGATAAGAGTTAGTTAATGACAGCTGGATGTTAGTTCGTTAAATGAGTTAGTTAGATGTGCAACGATTATATAAGGGGTTTTGTACTCATTTTCATTCAATTTGATTAAGATTTGAATTTTCTCTCCAAAATATCTTTTCTCTTCTCTGACTCCTTCACATTCATGGAGTTGATCTTCATAGATTTATTACTGCCCCTCAGCTGGAGCCGCTGCTTCACCACATCCATCGGCGTCAGCACCGCGCCGCTGGCCACGGTGGCGCACACCCCGCCGCGGCGTGCGCGGCCGAGCTGCTGCTAGGGTTCCCGCCGGAGAAGCTCCGATTGCACAACTCGTAGACGGAGAAGTAGGCGGCGTGGCGGGGCCGGCGCCGATCCCCATGGCGGCGATACCGCGGTAGAAGCCGGTGGCGCCGTCGGATTTGAGGATGGATCGGATGGCTTGATTGACGGTGGCGGAATTGAGCGGACAGGAACTTAGGGCTTGCATCTGCGTTTTGATGGTATCGACGGGGAACATGGCCATGTGCTCCGCCATGCCGGCGACGGAGCCGGCGATCATGAATTGCCAGAATTTGAGGCCGTCGTGAGGCAGGGCGGAGGTGTCGGCGGCCATTGGCGGTGGAAACAGGGGGAATTGGGGAGAAGGGATTTGGCCATATAGAGAAGGAGAGTCGTGATTGAACGAAACTTGGAAGGAGTCAACAATTGGATTCCAATTCTACTCTTGGAAGGAGAATGCCAACCTCATTAACTAAATTAATATACCCCATAATTTGTGAAATAACAAAGGCAAATTATGTATTTATATTTAAATATGTTTAGATCTTAATCACTTAAACACTATTCCCATTGTTTTATTATTATTATTATTATTATTATTATTATTATTATTATTATTTTGAAATTACTCCTTCCGTTCCCAAAGAGTGAACTTTAGGTTTGACACATGTTTTAATAAATTATTGGTAAAGTAAGAAAGATATAGATAGATAAAGTTTTTTAAGTATTGTTAGTGGAGAATGTGTCCACCTCATTAGAGAGAAGAGAGTTTCCAAAATTGGAATGTTCATACTCTTTGGGGACGAATGAAAAAAGAAATAGTACAAACTCTTTAGGAATGGATGGAGTATAACATAATAAAAATAATGATTTTACTAGACAACTATAATAAAAAAAATACAATATGATTAAAATTACATAATTCTACTCATCATCGACATGGCAAAAGTGTGCCCACATTTCATTAACTAGATCTTGTCACAATTGGTCATGTTTTTATTGCATGTCAACTCATGCTCATGAGGAGTGTTGTCGCGCCTAAATATTCCAGGTCATCGTGGATTCTCTAATAAATCATTTATCATCAGTTGTTGGTCCGCCGTTTCTCTTTCCTGATGCGTGTATGTCTGATAGGGCCCTCGAGCATCTAAATCTCGTCCAAGATCGTGTCCAAATCTCTTTCAATCTCCAACTTATCTTTTAATAGTATTTGATTTTGCATATCTTTTGTAATCCTTTTTATTTATTATCTTACTTGCTTAGCAAGATATGTTTAGGGTTTTAGAATTCTATAAATTACAGAATTCTATAGCATTTTGATTCATTGAGAAATAAAGTTAATTACTTATTCTCATTTTTTGTTCTGGCAGAAATCGCTCCTAGCACCTCAAGTAGGGTTTATCTTTCTTTTGTTTCGTTATAAACGTGTGTGCTCAATCCTGATAGAACAAGGTTTTATCAATGTCTTACGTCGACTTCCATTGGCTTCTTGAGCACGCATTTCACGCATCGCCCCCACACCTGCATTACAGGCCATCTAGAAAAAACTGGTTATAGTTGATGTCTAGGAAGCATCGTCATTGTTGAATGGATCCATTGAGTCGACAAAATGAAAGTGAAATAAACTGTGTTGGGAATGGAGAATGACAATAGATCATAGGTTGTGTAGAATATATTCGGAGTGCATAGATATTTACATACTCCCTCCGTCCGCTATTAGGAGTTCCGGTTTACCATTTTAATCCATCCGTCATTAGGAGTCTCGATTCACTTTTACTATAAATGGTAGGTACACATCATTTTCCACTAACTCATTCCACTCACATTCTATTATAAAACTAATATATAAAAATGGGCCACATATTCCACTATCTTTTCTCATCCACTTTCTTTTACATTTTTTAAAGCTCGTGCCGAACTCAAATAAGACTCCTAATGTGGGATGATAGAAATCCATGGGTTCCATCCTAAAACCAATTGGTAATAAGAGGAGAGGCCCATGAGACTTATATAGTGGATTAAACTCTTTGTGTACACCAATGTGAGATATTATTATATTCATTTTTATGTTTCAATTACCAACACCCTCCCTCAAACCCTTCAAGGTGAATCTTGAAGGAGATCTTGGAGGATTTTCAGCCCAGTTATACTGCTGGGTCAGTCAATTTTTTCGGTTTCAGCCCAGATATACTGGTGGGTCAGTTAAATATGACCCACAGTCGGCGACCTGCTTTGATACCATGATAGAAATCCATGGGTTCCATCCTACCAACCAATTGGTAATAAGAGGAGAGACTCATGAGACTTATATAGTGAATTAAGCTATTTGTGTACACCGATATGTGATATTATTATATTTATTTTTATGTTTCAATTGCCAACAGGAGACGGAGGGAATATTTAAAAAAATGAAAAAAATGTGAATGAAAAACTCAAAAATTAATTGTTTGACTAGTCACCCATTTTCTTTATATTTTTTTATAATTATTTTAAGATAATTTTAGGGTAAAATATTAATGGATGTCCACGTGTAAGCCACCCATAGGTCGACGCATTCACGTGCTTTTGCAAGCACGTAAGAGAAATGACACGTGGTCATGACGTGGATGTGTACTTTGGACAAGTCCGGAGCACATTGACGTCAATATCTTAATTATTTTTATGTCAAATCTTTCTTGGGAGGAAAATGGAAGAGGCCACCAATATGGTGGTACGGTCCAGCTCCACGCATTGCAGCTTGATTGAGGGGCTGTTTTTTTCATTTTCCATTTTATTGGATATCGTGTATCCAATAGCTAACAAGTATCAAATCGAGTCAATACACAATACTCATATTCCCATCCCCGATTAAACATAAACATAGTAATGAAATCTAGAATCAAAAGCAAAAATGATTATCGTGCCTACATATTTAAATTAGGATAAATTCGAGGTTGTAAATATGATGAAATTTCGTAATAGATTTGTGCCTGTATCGGAAATAGGTAATATAGCCTTGTAAGGTTTAGACAAGTGTTGCATGTAGCATGGGTTGGGCTTAAGTAATAAATATTTGATGAAGACCCAACAGAAGAAGCCCAATCAGGTGTTAGCTCTGCTACATACATTAACGTTGACTCGCTTCCTTAATAGGAGTAACTTATAAAGTGTAAGAGCATTCACCATCGTGCTCTTACCAACGAGCATGGATATGGGCCCGACCCCACTTTTTCTGTCTGCTCTTAGGCAAGAGCACAACACCCACATCCGTGCTCTTCCGCAAGGACGAGCACAAGGGTCCCACCATTCCATTATTCAATTTAAATAAAAACATTTAAAAAAAATAAAATACATTAAAAATACCCGGAATAATGTTACAAAATACATTAAAAATTAAAAATTAAAAATTACATAATTAAAATCCTAAAAATTAAAAATTTACATAATTAAACTCCTAATCAATAAAAAATACTCCCTCCGTCCCATGCTACTCGCACTTTTCATTTTAGGCCGTAAATTTGGGATTGATTTTTTTGTGTAATTAAAAAAGAATTTTAGGTGTAATGAGATATCACTTAATAAAAGAGCTCTTAACTTAAACTAACATATTAATTAAATGCATTAATTCTAACTTAAATTATAAATAGTGTAAGGACTTTGTGACGAGCCGAAAAGCAAACGTGCGAGTAGCACGGGACGGAGGGAGTACATAATTAAACTCCTAAAATAAAAAAAACCACTACTCGTGGCCGAATTTCGCCCAAATGTGTTTGATTAGGTCTTCTTGTAGCTCAACGTGGGTTCGGGTATCGCTCATTGTGTGTCTTGTTTCGATCCTCTCACCCACCGTCGTATGCACACCTCGGCATGGGGGAGACCTCGCGCTTGAGCTTCCGGCTTCATCCTCGTCGTAAAACCTAGCCGCCCTCGGTCCTTCGTCGGCTATAATCATGTTGTGTAAGATAATACACGTGTACATGATGTCGGCGATATTTTTCACGTACCACAGCCGAGACGGGGCCTTCACAATATTGAATTGGGCTTGAAGGACCCCAAAGGCTCCTTCGACGTCTTTCCGCGCGGACTCTTGATGCTGCGCAAAAAGAACCCATCTCAGGTCTTGCGGGTTGCTGAGCGTCTTCACGAAAGTCGACCACCTTGGGTAGATACCATCGGCGAGGTAGTAACCCATGTGGTATACATTTCCGTTGACGGTGAAGTCGATCGCCGGTGCTACACCATTCAACACATCATTGAAGAGGGGTGAAGAATAGAGCACGTTCAAGTTGTTGTTGGATCCGGCAACACCGAAATATGCATGACCAATCCATAGGCGGTAGTTGGCGACCGCTTCAAGGATAAGTGTTGGGCCGCCGCCTTTGTGGCCGCTTAAGTGTTGCCCCCTCCAAGCAGTCGGGCAATTCTTCCACCTCCAACGCATGCAGTCAATGCTGCCAAGCATACCGGGAAAGCCATGGACTGTTTCGTGAAGACGAAGCAACCGTTGGCAATCATCGGTGGTGGGTGCCCGAAGGAAGTCATCACCGAAAGCTGTACGAACGCCCTCGCAAAATTTTTTAAGACAAAGGATTCTAGTGTACTCACCGACATGCAAATACTCGTCGAAGAGGTCGGCCGTTTGCCCAGTAGCGAGTTGTCGGATGGCACACGTACACTTCTGCAAAGCCGAGAGACTTTGCCGACCGGCTGCATCTGGACCTGCTTGGAAGAATTCAATAGGGGCGGACAATGTGTTGACAATACGCATAAACAAGCGCTTTGACATGCGAAAACGGCGCCTAAAGTAATCTTCCGGAAACCGCGGAGGGTCGGCAAAATAGCCGGCAGCGAGCCTTTTGTGGGCACCCTCCCGGCCACGATGGATGTAGCGGCAAGTCGATCTAGTTGGTTGAGGAGGATGGGCGGGGGTATTCGCTGCGACAATGTTTCATAAGCGGCACGATGTTGTTAGTAGTATTCTTGTTCTTCGCACTCCGCTTCCGCAATGAGATGAGTGAAATCCATTTGAGGTTTTGAGTGAGAAATGAAGGTGTAGATATTAAGTTGTATGAAAAATATGAATGAGAGATGAATGAGAGATGATTTGATGTTAAAAATGGATGATGTATGTGTGTATTTATAGATGATTTTGGGGAAAAAAAATAAAAAAAATACAGAAAAACTGGCAAAAAAAATGGCCATTTTTTTGGGATTGGGAATATATATATTTTTTTGTATTATTTTCGATTTTAAAAAAAATTAAAAAAAATGATTTTTCAACGGATATGTCGTTGGCCAATCACACGCTGCCACGTCGCCTAATCGCTGGCACGGACGTGCTCAATGCATCGAGCAGCGCCGTGCCAGCGGCAAGAGCGCAGCGGCGGACAGCTCCTCCGCGCCGCTGGCACTGACGGACGAACGAGCACATGCTCTCCGTTGTGGATGTTCTAAGAACTATTGGACTAGATTTAGTACCACAAATCAATCTAAATCATTATTTAGACAATTAACGATTGAATTTGATTTTCTATGCTTCTAACAAATTCAATTTATGTAAAGAATAATAAAAATAAAGTGTGCAAATAAATAAAGAGAAGGTAGCGTTCTAGGTTTCGATAACAATGGTTCTATATCAATTAATCTATACAAAGAAATCCTAATAACTAAGATAGATTATGCACTCTCTTGAAATACCCAATAAATAAGCCCACTTCTAATGATTAACAAAGAAATCCTAATAGCTTCGAAAATCAATTCCTTCATATAAGATCTCAAATTTCTCAATTTACTTGATACAAAAGTTTTAATAGCTTCGAAGATTCAATTCCTTCATACAAGATCCTCAAATCTTAAATACTTTTTTGCATCAAGATAGACTCAAACTTGAGACCTTTAGACTTAGGGCATTATCACTGCACCACTAGACCAACTCATACACACTAATCAAATTTTACAACTATTGTTAATAAAGCTGTTGGTTATTAACTATTCAAACAAATGCTATTCATCTCTAGAATCTCATAATAAATGCAATCATTCATCTATAAGATGGTCAAACAAATAAATGTAAAAGTAACTGAAAAGTCAAAATAACAACAAGAGTTAAAGTAAAAATCATAGATCTTCGTATCATTATTGTAGTAGAATTATCTATAAACTTTGAATTTCACGTACCTCTTTTGATTTAAATTATTTTTTCATAAATCTAACAAACTCCGAGTTGCATGAGTTCAGATTAAGAAATTAATTTAAAAATTATTGTATCATGTTCATATATTTGCAAAAAGCAGAATACTTGTAAATTTGTAGTAATAATTTTTCTATTGATATTGATGTTAAAGAGAACTGATATGTTTTGCGTTTGAAACTGATTTATTTTGCATTATAAACTAATATGCCCAATTCTATTGTTAATATAAAATACGATACATTTGTTAATAAAACATGTTGAATTTTTTAATTGATACTGATGTTAAAAACCACTGATATTTTTGTATTGTAAATTGATACGCCCATTTATTTTGTTAGTGTAAAAATATACGATAAAATTGTTACTAAAATATGTTAAATGTTTTAACTGATATTGATATTATTGACAACTAAATATGGAGTGTTTTTCATTTTAAACTTATAACCTCAATTGTATAGAGTAATGTCGGTTTCATTTTACAAGTGTAAGAAGATGCATGTCGACATTTTGATAATAATACCATTTTTCGAATAATTTTTTTTAAAATAAGTGACACTTAGTTCTCATTTTAAATGTAGTTCTCTTTTGATCACACTATATGGCTAGTTCGTCCCATCATAAGCAACTCGTATTTCTTTTTGTAATTGTTGAATATTTGGTGGACTCTCATTTGGGCTGGTTTTAGTTACTGGCCCATGCATTGCTGATTTGGGCCTGGCCCAAGACTCATGACTTCCACTCCAGATTCAGCCACGTGTTCTCCCACTCGGATCATGGCTCTCAGCCGTCGGATTGTAGGGTGTGCTTGTTATGTGTGTGAGTCTCCTGATTCTCTATCTTATTCAATACTCTCACTCTCTCTCTCTCTCTCAGAGTTCTTTGACTCTTCTTCTTCTTCCCTTCTTCTCCGACGATTCTCTGTGTGATCTTGCACGGTTGAAAGTGCTTCAGATCTTGCTACAGTAATAGAGGAAGCAACTATTTCGGTTGCTGGAGTTGGGTGGGAACTAGGGTTTCTGTTTGGAGTGTTTCTGTGCGAGGTTGTTCTCGAACGGTGTAGATCTGAAGTGTAGGAGTCGGTTAGGCCTGGAATCTGGAGTGTGAGGTCAATCACCGGCAGATTCAGCTGTGCTCCTTTGGATCTGTGTTCTGGAGAATAGGCTTGTATCATCGGCGGGTGGCTGAGCCGTTGATTGTTGTTTTCTTTGTGATTTCGTTCGGTATTCTGCCTTTATTGTACCAGATCCGTTTGGATCTATTACCTTGTGATACTAACAAGGTTTTGTTGAGTGTGCAGGGTTATTGATGCTTGTCTTGAATTGATTAAGCACAAGGACTTAGTCTGTAATAGCTATTGTGTATCTTGACTGTAATAGCTAGATCTTTTGTACATATCAGTCGCTTGGTTGATGGTTTGACTGAGCCATCTTGTAACAAGACCAAAGAGGTCTCGGTAAATAGTGAATCTGGAATTCGTCTGATCCCTACAGTGGTATCAGAGCCACGGGGGGACGATTCCGGCACGCCGAGTCGCATTAAGGAGGTGGGCAAGTGGAACCCTCCCTCGAGTAGGGGGTTTGCTCTGGTAAATTGGCTGTGACTCTCTCTGTTTTCTTGTTTTTCCTGTTTAAAGCCACCCTAGGTTTGGGCTTTTGCTGCTGGTAGCAAACCTTGGCAAGGTTTTAGGCTTATCTGTGTTGTTTTCTCTGTGTTTACCTGCTTCCGTGTTTGATTGTTGTTTTATCTGTCTCTCTGACCCCTTATTACCTGGCCACCAAGCACATATACTGCCTAAGTGACCCCCTGCGCCCTCCAAGAGTGAGTGCTTGCGATCTGGGATAGCCTTAGCCAGTGCTGCTCGTGACAGTCAGGGATTTGGGCTTGACCTGTGTGTATGGTGTTTTTTCTTTTTGTTCTTGAGAAAATTTTCTGTTCAGATAGCTGTTACTGCCCTCTGGGTACTTGACTTCGTGTTCTTTTGTGCTCCTTCTGTGAAAATCTGTGTTAGGCCCTAGCCTGCATGTCTCTTTTCCCTATTGTGTGCAGAGTTGTGTGTTCTTACCTTGCTCACTGTGTTTTGGCTGAATTGATGTCCAAAATGTCTCAGCCCATTGGTTTGGTTCCTTTTAATGGAAAAAATGACTTTATGATTTGGAAACAAAAATTGAAGTGTATTTTGATTCAGCAAAAGGTTTTCAAGTCTGTTGATGGTACTTTGTCTGATGATGTTTCTCCTGAAAAGCAAGATGAAATGAATGAGTTGGCTAGAGCCACTATTATTCTCAATTTATCTGACTCTGTGATTAGGAAAGTTGATCATGTTGAATCTGCCTCTGAAATGTGGAAACTCCTTGATACTCTGTTTACAGAAACTTCTATGTCCTCAAGAATGTATTTGCTTGAAAAGCTGTTTAAATTCACACTTGATTTGTCTAAGGATATAGATGATAATGTGGATAGATTTCAGAAACTTGTGCAAGACATTAAGAGATCAGGTGATAAAACAATTGATGAATATACAAGTATTGCCCTAATGAATGCCATACCTGATTCCTATAGTGATGTAAAGGCTGCCATTAAATATGGCAGAGACTCTGCTCCTCTTGATTTAATAATTAGCTCCCTTAAATCTAAGGAACTTGATCTGAGGGAAAGGGGTTCTGACAAATCTACTGCCAATAAAGTGTTTAATGTTAGGGGTAGGTCTAATTCAAGAGGGGGATATGAATCAAATGGTGGTTCTAATAACAGATCCAACTCAAGGAAGAAATTTAGGTCCAGATCCAGTAGTAGGGACCCTAAATCCTTCAGAAAATGTTACAATTGTGGAGAAACTGGACATTATAAAAAGGAATGTACCAAGCCTAAGAAGAATAAGCCTCCTCACCATAATAATAACAGCTCTCAGATTGAAAACATTGCCAGTATGGTTAAGTATGAAACAACTGACAATGAATCTGTGTTTATGGTGCATGATTTGTTGAATATCAATGCTTCCCCTATGTGTCCTTATACTTTAAATGACTGGTTATGTGATTCTGGTTGCACTTTCCATGTAAGTCCCTTCAAGCAGGTGTTTTCTGACACGAAGCCTGTTTCTAGCACTTATGTGTCAATGGCTGATGACAAGAAATGTGAAATTCTTGGTATTGGCACAGTGTGTTTAAAATTTAGTAATGGCTATGTGCTTAATTTGAAGGGTGTTAGATATGTTCCAGATCTGTGTTATAACTTGATGTCATGTAATGCTCTTGAAGGTTCTGGTCTGAGTGGGAAGTGGGGGATGGCTGTATGAAAATCTGTAAAGGTTCTATGTGCTTATTTAAAGCTCAAAAAAGGTGTGGTTTGTATGTCTGCAATGCTGTGCCTCTTACTTGTGAAAAAGCATCTGCTAATGTTGTAAAGTCTGACAAAATTTTGCTATGGCATAATAGGCTAGGCCACATGAGTGAGAAGGGTATGAATATTCTGAAAAAACATGACATTCTATCTGATTCTGATGTCTGTGGTGAATTACCTTTCTGTGATACTTGTGTGCTTGGTAAACAACATAGAGTATCTTTTCCTACACCTGTCCCTGCTAATGTGAGTAAGAATGTGCTTGAATATTTGCATATGGATGTTTGGGGACCTGCTCCTGTGTCATCTCACTCTGGTTCTGTCTACTTTCTCTCTGTGATTGATGATTTTTCAAGGAAAGTGTGGTCTTTTCTGATGAAACATAAATCTGATGTGTTTGGAAAATTTACTACTTGGAAAACCTTGATTGAAAACCAAACTGGAAAGAAAATCAAAGGAATCAGAACTGATAATGGTCTTGAATTTTGTAATAACCAATTTGATGACTTATGTGCTGGGCATGGTATTAAAAGGCATAAAACTGTTCCTTATACTCCTCAACAAAATGGAGTAGCTGAAAGAATGAATAGGACTTTACTTGAAAAGGTTAGATGCATGCTTTCTAAATCTGGTTTGTCAAAAAAATTTTGGGGTGAAGCTTTGTTGACTGCTACTTATCTGGTAAATAGGTCTCCCTCTGTGCCTTTATTGGGGCAGTGCCCTGAATATGTGTTTTATGGAAAACCTTTGAACCTTTCTCACCTAAGAGTGTTTGGCTGCTCTGCTTTTGTGCATACCAAGTCTGACAAACTTGAACCTAGGTCTAGAAAATGTGTTCTCTTGGGTTATCCTGAGGGTGTTAAAGGGTATAGGATCTGGCTGAGAGATGAGCCTGGATTTAAGGTCATTATCAGCAGGGATGTTGTGTTCAATGAGCATGACTTTCCTTGTCTGAGGTTGACTGATCCTTCAGCTCTAGAGAGTGTGGACAGTGACCCTCCAAGTGAGGAGGAGTCCACAATTTTACCCACTGATGTGGAGCATCCAGTGGATGCTTCAAGTGAGGTGGAGCAACCTTTTTGGAACTCAGTGCCAGCCTATAGTCCTAGTGACACACCTAATGAGGGAAATCTACCTGAGGATAATGTTAACAATGTGGCTTTACCTGATGACAATGTGCATGCTAGTCCTATTAGGAGTAATGCTCCTGTGCCTGCTCAGAATGTGTTAAACAGTCCTCCTGGAGTTCAAAATGTCATTGATGCACCAAATTTGAATGACTATGTGCTTGCTAGGGATAGATCCAGAAGGGTGAATGTGAATAAACCTGCTAGATATGTAGGGCTAATTGCTCTCATAAACTTGGCTTTCAATGTGCATGAATCTGATGGGGATGAGCCTCAAACCTTTAAGCAGGCTAAAAAATCTAAATTCTGGGCTAAGTGGCATGATGCTATGATTGAAGAGATGAATTCTCTGAAAGTTAATATGACCTGGATCCTTGTACCCCTGCCTCTTGGTGCCTCTGTTGTTGACTGTAGATGGTTGTATAAGCTAAAGAATGAGGTGGAGGGGCTGAGGTATAAGGCCAGATTGGTGGCTAAAGGATTTACTCAACAAGAGGGGGTAGATTATACTGAAATATTTGCTCCTGTTGTTAAGTTTACTACTGTGAGGTTAATGCTTGCTTTGTGTGCTCATTTTGATTGGGAATTAAAGCAAATGGATGTTAAAACTGCCTTCTTGCATGGTGATCTTGATAAACCCATATACATGAGACAGCCTGAGGGTTTTGTAGATCCAAAGTTTCCTAATCATGTGTGTTTGCTGAAAAAGGCTCTATATGGTCTAAAGCAGTCTCCTAGGCAGTGGAACATTAAGTTTAATACTTGTATGCACAATTTGGGCTTTGTGAGAAGCACTTTTGATGCTTGCTTGTATGTGAAGAACCTTGGTACTGTTCCTGTGTTTCTATTGTTGTATGTTGATGACATGCTGATCATGGGTCCTTGTTTGAACACCATAAGTGCTGTGCAAGCTGCTTTGAGCAAGAATTTTGACATGAAAGACTTAGGGGATGCTCAGAAAATTCTGGGAATTAATATTTTCAGGGATAGAAAGAATTATACTCTTGTTTTGCATCAAGAACCCTATGTGTACAAAATTCTGAAAAAATTTAACATGTATGATGCTAAGCCTGCTTCAGTGCCCTTAGCTGCTCATTTTGTGTTGAGTAAAGACCTTTGCCCTCAAACTGATCTTGAAATCAATTCCATGAAGAAAGTTCCCTATGCTAATGCTATTGGATCTGTTATGTACTTAATGGTCAGTACTAGACCTGATATTGCTTATGCTGTTTCATGCTTGAGTAGATATATGTCTAATCCTGGTCCTGTGCATTGGGAAGCTTTGAAGTGGTTGTTGAGATACTTGAAGCATACTGCAAAGTATGGTTTATGCTATTCTAAGTGTGAAGAAGGTGTTAAACTTGCTGGATATGTTGATTCTAACTATGCTAATGACAGGGATAAGAGGAAGTCCACCACTTCCTATGTTTTTACTGTGTGTAGGTCCTGCATTAGTTGGAAGTCACAACTGCAACATATTGTTGCCTTGTCTACTACTGAGTCTGAGTACATTGCTATCACTGAAGCTATGAAAGAAGCTGTGTGGCTAAAGGGAGTACTTTCTGAACTTAACTTTGTGAAAACTCCTCCTGTGGTATTCTCTGACTCTCAATCTGCTATTCAACTGTGCAAGAATCCTGTTTTCCATGATAGAACTAAGCATATTGATGTAAGATTTCATTACATTAGGGATATTGTAGAAAAAGGTGAAGTTTTTCTTTCTAAAGTACACACAGATAAGAACCCAGCTGATATGGGTACTAAATGCTTACCTCTTGAAAAACTAATTTTCTGCATTAAGTTTTTGCATTTTGATTTTGGATAAGTGCATGTCCCGGGGAAAAAAGACCTCAGTTACCTAATCCTCTGTGGTAAGGGTGATGGGTGACTTGAGGCAACAAGTCCTCTTAGACTAATGGGTTTTCAACCCTCTGGTGTCTAGAGGCAACTTGGTGGTTCCCAAAAATGCCAGTGAACTTTGTTCTTTGGGGCTGAGGGGGCTACCATGTAGGCTGTGATGAATTTACACCTTAGCCGTGTGGTGCAAGCTGGTTTCCCATAATGAAGTCCAAGGTGGAGCATGTTGAATATTTGGTGGACTCTCATTTGGGCTGGTTTTAGTTACTGGCCCATGCATTGCTGATTTGGGCCTGGCCCAAGACTCATGACTTCCACTCCAGATTCAGCCACGTGTTCTCCCACTCGGATCATGGCTCTCAGCCGTCGGATTGTAGGGTGTGCTTGTTATGTGTGTGAGTCTCCTGATTCTCTATCTTATTCAATACTCTCACTCTCTCTCTTCGGATATCTCTCTCTCTCTCTCTCAGAGTTCTTTGACTCTTCTTCTTCTTCCCTTCTTCTCCGACGATTCTCTGGTGATTCTGTGTGATCTTGCACGGTTGAAAGTGCTTCAGATCTTGCTACAGTAATAGAGGAAGCAACTATTTCGGTTGCTGGAGTTGGGTGGGAACTAGGGTTTCTGTTTGGAGTGTTTCTGTGCGAGGTTGTTCTCGAACGGTGTAGATCTGAAGTGTAGGAGTCGGTTAGGCCTGGAATCTGGAGTGTGAGGTCAATCACCGGCAGATTCAGCTGTGCTCCTTTGGATCTGTGTTCTGGAGAATAGGCTTGTATCATCGGCGGGTGGCTGAGCCGTTGATTGTTGTTTTCTTTGTGATTTCGTTCGGTATTCTGCCTTTATTGTACCAGATCCGTTTGGATCTATTACCTTGTGATACTAACAAGGTTTTGTTGAGTGTGCAGGGTTATTGATGCTTGTCTTGAATTGATTAAGCACAAGGACTTAGTCTGTAATAGCTATTGTGTATCTTGACTGTAATAGCTAGATCTTTTGTACATATCAGTCGCTTGGTTGATGGTTTGACTGAGCCATCTTGTAACAAGACCAAAGAGGTCTCGGTAAATAGTGAATCCGGAATTCGTCTGATCCCTACAGTAATGTCTCACCTAAAATGAGTTATTTACACTTTTTCGTAAAATATCTCTAATTTTATTTTCATTTTATTTGATTCTCTAAACATCATTTTCTTAAATCTCTTATAAAAAAATGTATCACATAATTGAGTAGAAAACCACATACTCCCAACAATAATTTTGAGCATTTCATTTCAAATAATCAAGCCTCTCTACTTTTTGTCTAAAAGCCAACTGAGTACTACTTTTCAAGAGAAAACCACATACTCCCAACAATAATTTTGAGCATTTCATTTCAAATAATCAAACCTCTCTACTTTTTGTCAAAACCACCTACTCCAACAATAATTTTGAGCATTTAATTTCAAATAATCAAACCTCTCTACTTTTTGTCTAAAAGCCAATTAAAACGCAAAAGCAAAATAAAATCCACGCACATGGAGAAATCATGGAATAAAATATGTCTGGTCAATGGATTTTGACCAAATAATAAATGTGACGAGACATCTAATTTTGTGAAATTAAATGATGTGACATCCCTAACCCGAAACATGCATTATTTTGCATATTATCATATTATAATGTCATTGCATATTAAATTGTCATTTTCTACTATAGTATATTAAGTGTGTCCTATAGAAGATGTATTTAGTGTTACGATCAATCAGTATAGTCGAATAAATAGATAGTTCCTTTCACGAGAATTTTTATGTAAGTGTATATAATATATAATTAGTATCGATTATTTCATTTGTATTAAATGATTAATATAAATGTGTATGCATGTGTTGTAACGTGTGCATATGTAAATGGGATTATAGTACTATTCATGTATGTAATTTACATATATACATATTAATAATTTTAGTTTGTGGATAGACAAAGATTACATACATTAAAAAATAAATGTGTGTACGTGGCGTAGCAAATGCATTACTATGTATTATTTTGTAGTCTAATTTTTTTCAAAGTTACACGTTTCTAAATTTTCCTTTTATACGCGTTTTTAGTATAAATATAAAGTATGATACTAAGTGACTCACCTAGTTTTGCAGCTGACTGTATTAGGACTATATAGTATATTCTTTTTTTTCATGAGAAGGGAAAAAAAGAGGAGAGTGGAGGAAGCTACAGTATACATGTATTAAAAGGGACGAAAGTTAGGAGAAAAAAAAAGAGAGAGAAGAACAGCAGAAGTAGAAAATAATAAGGAGAAGAATATTTAGAATTTAGAAGTAACAACTATGTACAATTTGTGAGTGGAAAACGAAGAGAATGGGGTCGAGTTTTTGAGTAATTTATCTACCGTGATCAGGTGTGTATAAATCACACTTTTAATTTTACATGTTTTATTTGCTTCCTTGCTAGGTGTTAAACAAAATGAATGATTTGATTATATGATGGGATCCAATAGATTATGTGTTATTTGATATAGATGGTGGAATATGATATGGATATGCGATTGGTGCAATGGATATGGTGTTGTAAATGAATTATATGATAGAAATATGTAATTGATGTTTTACATATGGTATTGAAAGTACATGAATCATTGGATTAAAGAGGATCTGCGACAGCCTTGTACTGGATCTGAAATTTTAGAGGGACCTATGAGTCCAAATATAGAGGGACCTTCGGGTCAAATACAGAGGGCCCTATGAGTCCAATTACAGATAGACCTTCGGGTCATAGAGGAATCCCGGGCAGATACCAAGCTTGACTGTTACAGAATAATAAATTGAATAGAGTGGCATATGCATATGAATATGAAATGGTTTGTTTTTAAATTATGTTATATATTTGTTTCTGATTATATGTATTGATAAAAGAATATACTTGATGTTTGTATCATGTGAGACTAAAGATGAAAATTTATATATACTGAGTTGTGGTTCATATAAACCACTAAATTTTTCAGGAATAAGATAACAGTAAAATTTTGAGTGACGTGGATCATAGGAACTCCACGTGTTATCAGGTTCGGCGGCTGACGCATATTGGCAACCTTCTCTTCCTCATCATTTTGCATGTAGATAATGTATAGTATATAGAGTGGTGAGAGGGTTCCACTACTTTACATGATATTTTGAAATATGTATCGGATAAGTGTTGGTTTGAACTTGTATAATATGTGTGTTCTATGAATTAGACATGTGTATTGATTGCTTTTATGATAAGGGATTTATTTATTATAAGAGTATACGTCAGGGGGGTTGAGGTGTGACAAATGATATAGCGTCGATCTACATTTTACGTAGATAAATATAGTATATTCACTTTCTCAAATCCGATTTCCGGTGAGTGAGAAATAGTGGATTAAAGTTGGGCATAATTAGCTTTTAACTAAAGCTTGGAGTTTGAGCTTAGGGAATAATTAACTAGTGTTAATTATCCTACATAGGAGAAGTGACACATATTTTAATGTGCTTAAATTAAGTGACTTTATGTTACTTAATAATTATAGTGGACAAAGATGGGTGAAAGAGGGCACACGCGCGCGTCGGCGCGCGCCGCCGCCCGCCCTAGCCCGAGCCCGTGCTCGTGCTCGTGCTCGCGGGCCTCGGTCTCGGTCTCGATCTTGGACTTAGATCTTGGCAATTGGTCTTTGGGCCCAGGTCTGGACCCGTAGTAATCTTTTTAGACCACCGCTGAGTCAGCAATCCAAGTGGCTTGACACATCGTCAAGCGTGGCACAGTCAAAGCCTACACGGCTACCACGTGAGAAATCCACACGCTCCACACGCGAAAGGCACACTCCTGCCACAAGCTTGTAACCGCCGACGGTTACGAATGAGCCATGATGAGCGTTCATGGCTTGGTTGACCCTGCATGGTGGCTTGGCCTATAAATATGCTAGCCATTCCACAACATTTCACACACTGAATATCACAAAGCATACTTCCTCTCTGCATAGTCTTTTCGAAGCTCTGCCCTCTTCCAGTTTGCCGGAGCTCGTTCCAACTGCGGTGTTGCAACGAATGAGACGTAGTCATTTTATCTTTGGGGACAACGCGCCAAAACCGAGAACACTACCGGGGCGTATCTCGTCTTGCGGAAAGAGGCCTTCCTCAACTCGGCTAAGTTCATCTTTACAGTTTTGAATTTCTTATTGTAATTTTCGTTTCTGTTTTTCTTTTCTTCGATCTTCTCTTGGGTTGTATTACGCCCGGTTAGTGTTTTTATAGCTATATCCCCAACAATCGCAAGACGAGATATCCACTACAAAAGACCTTAGACTTTAAGAAAACGAAATAAATACTTTCGAAACTTAATCCTTTGCTGGAAATGTCGACCAGCGTCAACACCACCGCTGCCACCACTCCGGCCACCGCCGCATCCACTGTTCCGGCCACCAACGCCGCCGTCTCCACTCCATCAACCGGTGCATCTGCCAATGCATCCACCATCTCGATGATGCCGACCCCTGGCTTCCCAGCCGCCTCATCAACTGTCCCATGGATTTCGGACAACCCCTTTGGGGCGTCCACTGGTTCCACCTTTGGTGGTTCGGTTGGTTCCACTTTTAGTGGTTCCTTCGGATCCTTTAATGGATCGAGTGTTGGTGCCTTCGGGCTCAATACTAATATTGGATCTTTCGGGATCAACACGAATGTGGGGGGCACTATGCCCAACACGAACCTGGGGGGTTCTATGCCCAACCCAACTGTTGGCTCCTATGGGGGCAACGGGATAGGCTCCTTCCATGGGGTCAATCCGGGACCAATGACACCAAGAATGATGCCACCCACCGAGAAGCCGCCAAAGTTTAGAGGTTCGGACTTCAAGAGGTGGCACCAAAAGATGTTGTTCTACTTGACAACATTGGGCGTCGTGAACTTCCTCACAGAAGACGAGCCGCCCGCACCAAGTGACCAAGAGACGAACATCGAGGTCATGGCCCACTATGATGCATGGCGCAGAGGAGATTACCTTTGTAAAAACTTTATTCTAAATGCTTTAGATGATAGTTTGTACAATGTATACTCAGTTGTAAACACCTCTGGGCAAGTGTGGGAAAACATAGAGAGAAAGTACCGCAGTGATAATGCGGGAAATAAGAAGTTTGTAATAGCTAAA
This sequence comes from Salvia splendens, assembly GCF_004379255.2. NCBI lineage: Eukaryota > Viridiplantae > Streptophyta > Magnoliopsida > Lamiales > Lamiaceae > Salvia > Salvia splendens. Next base: position 22,038,937 of record NC_056044.1, read on the forward strand.
TTCCTTGACTACAAAATGGTCGATACAAGACCAGTCATGGAACAAGTTCATGAGTTCCAAATGATCATCCATGAACTTGTTGTCGAAGGAATGGCGTTGCCCGACAACTTTACAACGAGCACGACCATTGAGAAGCTTCTACCTAGATGGAGGGACTTCAAAAGCTACCTCAAGCACAAGCGAAAGGCGATGACTTTTGAAGACTTGATCGTGAAGCTGCGCATTGAGGCAGACGTGCGAAAAATCGATCAAAAGACTAAGGGCTCTTTTGATGCAAAAGCCAACCTATTGGAACGGGGCGGTCCCTCCAACAAACGCCCTCGCCCAAATCGTCCAAGTGACAAAGGAAAGGAAAAGCAGCCTACAAAGAAGTTTGAAGGAGACTGCTACAAATGTGGCAAACCGGGCCACTTTGCAAAGGACTGCCGCAGTAAAAAGAAGAAGCCGGCTGCCCACGTCATTGAGAATGAGTTCAAGGACTGGGATGAAAGCGACCTCATCGCTGTGGTCACCGAAGAAGTCAACATTGTTAACAACAAGGGTGGCTGGTATATTGATACCGGCGCTACTGCACATGTTTGTGCAGATAGGAGTATGTTCTCAACCTACAACAACGTTGAATGGAGAAAGATTAACATGGGGAATCAAGCTTCGTCTGAAGTCCTCGGAATTGGTGATGTAATCCTCAAAATGACGTCTGGCGTCTCAATCACCTTGAAGGATGCGCTGCACGTTCCGGACATCCGGAAGAACCTAGTTTCAGGATCAATACTAGTGAATAAGGGTTTTAAACTTGTATTTGAATCTAATATGTTTGCATTGTATAAGTTTGGGAAGTCCCTCGGAAAAGATTATGTAACCGACAGATTTTTCAAGCTTAATGTAGCAACACTTCGAATTCCAAAGCCATTGGCTAATAAGAATGAAGCATCTACTTCCTCCTACTTGACCGAGTGTACAAATTTGTGTCACTGCAGATTGGGACACATAAGTTCAAATGCCATTAAAAGACTAGTAAATCTAGAGTCAATAAAGGCAAATGAAGTTTACACTAAAGATTAATGTGAAATTTGTCTTGAAGCCAAAACGGTCAAGTTACCGTTTCATTCAGTAGAAAGAAACACGAAACCCCTTGAACTAATCCACACGGATGTGTGTGATTTAAAGTTGGTGCAAACTAGAGGTGGTAAAAAGTACTTTATCACTTTCATAGATGATTGCACAAGATATTGCTATCTCTACCTCTTAAGAAGTAAAGATGAAGCAATTGAAGCATTCAAAAATTACAAGAACGAAGTAGAGAATCAACTTGGTTTTAAAATCAAAATGATTCGAAGTGATAGAGGAGGCGAATATGTAGCCCCGTTTGAAGAACTATGCAACACAAGTGGCATAATTCATCAAACAACTGCTCCCTATTCACCACAATCTAATGGGGTTGCAGAACGCAAAAATCGAACTCTAAAAAAGATAATGAATGCACTGCTACTCAGTTCAGGATTACCACACAACATATGGGGGGAAGTTGTTTTGACAGCTAACTATATCTTGAATAAAATTCCACTAAAAGGTAAGGATGTCACTCCCTACGAGTTGTGGAAAGGAAGGAAGCCATCCTACAAATACCTCAAAGTGTGGGGGTGTTTGGCAAAGGTGATGGTTCCTCCGCCCAAAGAAGTTACAATCGGACCTAAATCGGTTGATTGTATCTTCATTGGATATGCACTCAACAGTAGTGCATATAGATTTGTTGTTCATAAGTCAGAAATATCGACTGTGACTGTTGGAACAACAATTGAATCAAGAAATGTTGTATTTCTTGAAAATACATTTCCTTGTAAAAATCAAGAAAATGTAGCATCTAATTCTGAAGCAAGAATTGAGGATGACATAACGAGCTCTAAGTCATTAGATAAAGAGCCCGAATCTCGCAAGCGTGCTAGGCCTGATCCAAATGAGGTAGTAACGAGACGAAGCAATAGGGACATCAAAATCTTTTGGTCCCGACTACATTGCCTTCATGTTGGATGAAGAACCAACGTCTTTGAAAGTAGCCTATGCAGGCCCAGACGGGCTGCATAGGAGAGAAGCTGTTCAAAGCGAAATTGACTCAATTTTGCTAAACCACACTTGGCTGTTGGTTGATCTTTCCGAAGGTGCTAAACCTCTATGATATAAATGAGTCCTTAAAAGGAAATTTAAGGCCGATGGAACAGTTGATAAATATAAAGCCCGATTAGTAGTCAAGGGTTTTAAACAAAAGGAAGGACATGACTTCTTTGATACGTACTCACCTGTAATGAGAATTACTTCTATAAGAGTGCTTCTCGCGATTGCTGCATTGCACAATCTTGAGATTCACCAAATGGATGTAAAAACTGCGTTTCTAAATGGTGAACTCGAAGATGAGATCTATATGGAACAACCTGAAGGTTTTGTAGTACATGGACAAGAAAATAAGGTCTGCAAACTGGTTAAGTCCTTATATGGATTAAAACAAGCGACGCTCCAATGACACTTAAAATTTGATAATGTAATGTTATCAAATGAATTTAAAATCAACGAGTGTGACAAGTGTGTCTATATTAAGAATACTAATAACGGATATGTTATAGTATGTCTCTACGTTGATGACATGTTAATCATGGGCAGTAACACCCGAATAATTAACGAAACTAAAGTCATGTTGAAAAGAAATTTTGACATGAAGGACATGGGTCTAGCCGATGTAATTCTTGGAATGAAGATTCTAAGTGTGACATCCCTAACCCGAAACATGCATTATTTTGCATATTATCATATTATAATGTCATTGCATATTAAATTGTCATTTTTTACTATAGTATATTAAGTGTGTCCTATAGAAGATGTATTTAGTGTTATGATCAATCAATATAGTCGAATAAATAGATAGTTCCTTTCACGAGAATTTTTATGTAAGTGTATATAATATATAATTAGTATCGATTATTTCATTTGTATTAAATGATTAATATAAATGTGTATGCATGTGTTGTAACGTGAGCATATGTAAATGGGTTTATAGTACTATTCATGTATGTTATTTACATATATACATATTAATAATATTAGTTTGTGGATAGACAAAGATTACATACATTAAAAAAATAAATGTGTGTACGTGGCGTAGCAAATGCATTACTATGTATTATTTTGTAGTCTAATTTTTTTCAAAGTTACACGTTTCTAAATTTTCCTTTTATACGTGTTTTTAGTATAAATATAAAGTATGATACTAAGTGACTCACCTAGTTTTGCAGCTGACTGTATTAGGACTATATAGTATATTCTTTTTTTTCATGAGAAGGGAAAAAAAGAGGATAGTGGAGGAAGCTACAGTATACATGTATTAAAAGGGACGAAAGTTAGGAGGAAAAAAAAGAGAGAGAAGAACAGCAGAAGTAGAAAATAATAAGGAGAATAATATTTAGAATTTAGACGTAACAACTATGTATAAATTGTGAGTGGAAAACGAAGAGAAAGGGGTCGAGTTTTTGAGTAATTTATCTACCGTGATCAGGTATGTATAAATCACACTTTTAGTATTATACTCCCTCCGTTCCCCAAAATTCATTACCATTTGACCCGGCATGGGTTTTAATAAATGTAATAGAAAGTGGGTTGAAAAAGTTGGTGGCATGTGGGTGCTACTTTTATATATTAGTTTTATAATAAAATGTGAGTGTGAATGAGTTAGTGGAATGTAGGGTCCACTACCAAAAATGGTAAAAGTGAAAGGTGAAAAATTTTTAGGGACGGACGAAAAAAGAAATAGGTGACAAATTTTCAGGGACGGAGGGAGTATGTGTTATTTGATATAGATGGTGGAATATGATATGGATATGTGATTGGTGCAATGGATATGATGTTGTAAATGAATTACATGATAGAAATATGTAATTGATGTTTTACATATGATATTGAAAGTACATGAATCATGTGATTAAAGAGGATCTGTGACAGCCTTGTACTGGATCTGAAATTTTAGAGGGACCTATGAGTCCAATTACAGAGAGGCCTTCGGGTCAAATACAGAGGACCTATGAGTCCAATTACAGAGAGACCTTCGGGTCATAGAGGAATCCCGGGGAGATACCAGGCTTGACTGTTACAGAATAATAAACTGAATAGAGTGGCATATGCATATGAATATGAAATGGTTTGTTTAAAAATTATGTTATATATATTGTTTCTGATTATATGTATTGATAAAAGAATATGCTTGATGTTTGTATCACGTGAGATTAAATGTGGAAATTTATATATACTGAGTTGTGGCTCATATAAACCACTAAAATTTTCAGGAATAAGATAACAGTAATGTTTTGACTTACGTGGGTCATAAGAACTCCACGTGTTATCAGGTTCGGCGGCTGACGCATATTGACAACCTTCTCCTCCTCATCATTTTGCATGTAGATAAATGTATAGTATATAGAGTGGTGAGATGGTTCCACTACTTTACAGGATATTTTGAAATATGTATCGGATAAGTGTTGGTTGAACTTGTATAATATGGGTGTTCTATGAATTAGACTTGTGTATTGATTGCTTTTATGATAAGGGATTTATTTATTATAAGAGTATACATCAGAGGGATTGAGGTGTGACACTAAGAACATCCGAGGGAATCACCTTAATACAATCTCACTATGTGGAGAAAGTGCTAAAAAGATTCAATGCTTATGACAGCACGCCGACTAAGACGCCTATAGAGCTAAATGTTCACCTTAGCAAGAACAAAGGCGAACCTGTCGCACAAGAAGATTATGCGAAGGTTATCGGGTGCATTATGTACTTGACTAATTGTACGAGACCCGATATTACTTGCGCCATGAACAAGTTAGCACGCTACACGAGTAATCCAAGCAAAGAGCATTGGAAAGCTCTTGTAAGGGTTTTGAGATACTTAAAACATACTCAAAATCATGGGCTGCATTTTGCAAGATACCCCCCGGTACTTGAAGGGTACTATGATGTGAACTGGATATCCGATAATAAAGACTCACTTTCATTAGTGGATATGTCTTTACTATTGGGGGTGCTGCTGTCTCGTGGAAATCCACGAAACAGACTTGTATAGCCCGATCAACTATGGAATCCGAATTCATAGCTTTAGACAAAGCTGGTGAGGAAGTCGAGTGGCTTAAGAATTTCCTCGAGGATATTCCATGTTGGTCTAAACCTGTGCCTCCGGTGATGATTCACTACGATAGCCAAGCCGCTATTGGAAGGGCGAATAATGGCTTGTACAACGGGAAGTCTCGACACATTCGTCGACGACATAACACCGTGAGGCTCTTGATCACAACTGGCGTGATTACAATTGACTATGTGAAGTCAATAGATAATCTAGCGGATCCGCTAACCAAAGGGTTAAACCGTGATCAAATGAACAAACTGGTAGAGGGAATGAGACTGAAATCCACAAACTAAGGAATGATCATAGTGGTAACCCAACCACGATGACTGGAGATCTCAAGAACTTGGTTCAATGGGAAAACTAAGCTATGAGAGTTCGTGTGAAACACTCACCTAAATCTATTCCTCAGACAAAAAAGGAGTGTTGCTAAGCTTGCCTAGTGGTGAGGATAAGTCTATGACTTTTAATGAATCCTAAAGATCTCTAAGAGATGAACTTCTCAAGGAGATAGAGTAGGGCAAGATACTCAAATAGGAATCACCTATGTAAGTGTGAAGTGTGGTCGCTTCGTATTAAGCACTTATGAACCCAAAGTGGTGTCCAAGGCCGAAATGGACACAAAACGTGAGAACGGATGAGGTTGAGGTGTTTAAGTGTTAACTCTATTGTCTCGATGCACGCGATGAAGGAATAGTTCAAAGCATCGCGCTACTAGTCCGCTTGTGTATCCGATGATGTTGACTATGGATGGTTCAAAGCCACAAACTACCTATCATAATACTTACATATCTCATGAGGGTTGAGCTTGTGTCTGCTTGCATATGCATTTGGCTATTTCCACTCTTGTGGGGGATTGTAGAAATCATGGAATAAAATATGCCCGGTCAATGGATTTTGACCAAATAATAAATGTGACGACACATCTAATTTTGTGAAATTAAATGATATAGCGTCGATCTACATTTTACGTAGATAAATGTAGTATATTCACTTTCTCAAATCCGATTTCCGGTGAGTGAGAAATAGTGGATTAAAGTTGGGCATAATTAGCTTTTAACTAAAGCTTGGAGTTTGAGCTTAGGGAATAATTAACTAGTGTTAATTATCTCACATAGGAGAAGTGACACATCTTTTAATGTGCTTAAATTAAGTGACTTTATGTTACTTAATAATTATAGTGGACCAAGATGGGTGAAAGAGCGCCGCCGCCCACCCGAGCCCGAGCCCGAGCCCGTGCTCGTGCTCGCGGGCCTCGGTCTCGGTCTCGGTCTCGATCTCGATCTCGATCTTGGACTTGGATCTTGGCAATTGGTCTTTGGGTGGTCTTTGGGCTCGGGTCTGGACCCGTAGTAATCTTTTTAGACCACCGCTGAGTCAGCAATCCAAGTGGCTTGACACATCGTTAAGCGTGGCACAGTCAAAGCCTACACGGCTGCCACGTGAGAAATCCACACGCTCCACACGCGAAAGGCACACTCCTGCCACAAGCTTGTAACCGCCGACGGTTACGAATGAGCCATGATGAGCCTTCATGGCTTGGTTGACCCTGCATGGTGGCTTGGCCTATAAATAGGCTAGCCATTCCACTGCATTTCACACACTGAATATCACAAAGCATACTTCCTCTCTGCATAGTCTTTTCGAAGCTCTGCCCCCTTCCTCTTTCAGTTCGCCGGAGCTCGTTCCAACTGCGGTGCTGCAACGAACGAGACGTAGCCGTTTTATCTTTGGGGATGACGCGCCAAAACCGAGAACACTACCGGGGCGTATCTCGTCTTGCGGAAAGAGGTCTTCCTCGACTCGGCTAAGTTCATCTTTACAGTTTCGAATTTCTTATTGTAATTTTCGTTTCTGTTTTTCTTTTCTTCGATCTTCTTTCGGGTTGTATTACGTCCGGTTAGTATTTTTATAGCTATATCTCCAACAGCACCTTTAAGCTGGTTAAAGTTTGTTTTTGTTATTTTAACATGGAGACCGGGCGGGTTTGGTCCCTAAACCCTATGTTACATTGTAGTCAATGAACTTGTCAGTATTTATTAGTAGTATGTATTTACGAACACTTATCCAAATTTACGTATAATTACGTTAACTTATGAATAAATCTTCAATATATATGCATAATTAATGTACGATCTAAATAAAATAGTCGCCACCGACAACACATAAATTCAACCAGGCTTTTGAATTTGAGTCTTTCAAATGGAATTCCAAATTCCAAATTCCAAATTCCAAATTCCAAATTCCAACTAATTTATTTATACTTATTAATCAGGGTTAAATATAAGTTACAAAGATAACTAGTGAAATGTAAAAATAATAATGTATAGGTAACGCCTTTATCCTAATTAAGTATTAGTATGGGGTAATATAAGTTCTAAAATATTAATGTTCATATCTGTATTTGACTCAACTAATTAGATTAAATTTACCTAGGTTTCTTTAACTATATCCATTTCATATATGGATTTCTTTTCTCTCTCTCTCTCTCTCTCTCTCTCTCTCTCACACACACACACACATACACACACACACACACACTCGACATTTCCTTCATTTATACTTCATGTCTAGCTCAAATTTTGCACAATTAAGGTTATGTGTTTTCTAAGCAATGCCAACAAATCTCAATGCTGCTTTTCGAAACTCTAATTTTACAAGCCCATGTGGGACTTGCATTTTTATAGGCAGACCACTTATTTTAATTAGCATAAACTAGCTCATTCAAGAACACATAAGGCATAGTAATATATATATATTCTCTGCAAGAAATTAAGGGGAGGGGAAAAAGTCAAAAGTAGTAGTTGAGAATGAGAACTAGGGGAAGACAAATTTGAACATAATTAAGCTAGTTAGATTGATTAAAATCGTTCAGAATTAATACACACAATAGCTAGCTAGGTCGCTCTATTTCGTCCGAGCCTTGTATAAGACAGTCTCACGAGTACATATCAGAACACAACATACTGATGAAAAGAAACACAAGAACACCACAGATGGTCGCGCGCAAGCTACATTTCCAAAATCAACCCTGGCTAGCTAGCTAATTAACTAACTCCCTACTCATGAATCAAGTCCAAAGGGACTCTCTCTTGAGAGGATCTTGCATCACATTATTAGTAGAACTAGTGGAAGCAAAGCTAAGATAGTGTTGGAGGCTACTAAAATTAACAAGAGAGGACTTGTCATCTTCACCACTATGATGATCATTGTTATGAGTCATCAATGGAGGCGGCTGCTGCTGCTCTTGCTGCATCTGAATGCAAAGTATCTCTGCTTGAGCCACTGCTAGCTGCATCTGCAGCTGAGAAACTTGATTCTGCAGAAACGAAATCGCCCCAACGCAGCCGTACACAGGGTCCCTCGTCCTAGCATTAGCCTCATACACTAAGCTACTCACTGCATCTCCTCTTTGATGAAATGGGAGCTCCTGAAAATATCCAAAATTTTTATTACTAATTTTTTTTTTAAAAGTAAACCCTAAAAACAAGTGTTTTAGCAAAAAAAAAAAAGTCAAGAAAATGATCAAACCTGCAGCATCTTGCTCACATTGCTAGCTCCAAAAACCTTGTGAACGATGGCGAACTTGTGAGGATCGTCGGGAGGGAAATAAGGGGAGAAAATGCAGTCTTTTGCGCAGCGTCTCCGGAGAAGTTTGCAGGAGGCGCAGGGCGAAGTTCCTCCTCCCATTTTTGGGTTGTGGTATTTAAATTTTTTTTTGTAGGGAGATTTTGATTTTTTGCCTTAGGTTTTGTTGTGGTGGGAACAATTGTAGTAAGTTTGTGAGAATGGAGAAAAGGTATTTATAATGGTAGGTGTTATAGTCCACCATGGAAATCGTTCCATGATTAAATTATAACTACGTGTGTGTTTATCTTTTTCAAGTCTATGTGAATTTCTTTTCAACATTAAAAAATTGGTTGAGTACATGTTAGGGAAGATTACAGTTCTTAATTTGCATGTATGTATGGTGGGAATAATTAAAAAATTTATTAAATACTCGCTACTTGTTTTTTTTTAAAGTTTGTTTCTTAATTGAATAAGGAAGAAAACATGGGAGTTAAAATGACATTTGCTTAAAATTAAGATTAATGAGATTATATGATGAGTGCATTGAACCAATTAATTACATATGCCAATAAAATCTTCTATTAAATATCAATGTTGTATATCGATAACCTATATAATCACATGAGCTTTCATGAAACGAGCTTGTGATTAGTGAACATGTCTTATATAGTAGAATTATATTAGTTTGAGCACTAGCTCGAAAGCCTAAGAGGTTTTAATTTAATTGGCCATAAGTTCGAAATTCTCAAATGGTAACACATATATATAGTTACTGTCTATGATGGGCATTTTAGTCATTTTAAAGATGTGACATCGGCTAGATCATGAGAGGTTGACCACCGCCATGAGAAAAATTAACCATCCATGCAAAATTGGTTTCTTTTTTCAACATTGCCCTTATTTGACTTTTTTTTTTGCATTTTCATTTTTCCTCTTTTGCATTTCTGTGTATAGGAGTATTATATAGTAAAAGCACATGTATACACACAATTAACTAGTCAATAGCTTGATTGAGTGAAGAAAGAAAAACAAAATGAATTGGAATTGGGAATACTAATTGTTTAAAGAATAGGGAAAGACAAAAGCAATAAATTGGTGGAAAGAATTAGGGTTAGGGTTTAGCACATTATGTGTAGCATGAAACGAGGGAAGACCGGACTGAGGGAAAGATGAGTTCGACGTGAATGTTTGTTGGGAGGGCATTCAATTCACATCAAACACATACTACTATATAAATCGTCCATTTTTTTTCATTACAATTAACGATATTTATATACAAACTTGAATGAAACTATTTTACCCTATGTTGATTCAATATTCTAATTCAATGTGAATCGAGAACCACATCCACTATAAATCCAACATCATATTTATAGTTACAAATATATCACTAAAATATGGTTTTGGATTTGGATTTGAACCATGGTAGGAAGGTCTTACTTTATTCACCATCCACTTAACACACTATTCTTAAACTCTGTGCTGAAAAGAAACGTCTCAATTAACAAGGAACGGAGGGAGTAATATTTATTTCATAAATAATTGTGTGACTTATACACTCAACCTAATAATTGGAAGAAAAACATCTTACTAACTAAACTATGAAAGCATTCTACCAACTGAATTGTTTTTCATTATCTGAGCGTGTCTTTTGTTAGTACTAGAAACAAATACTATTTTTTCTAAAGATAAAAGGTGTTGGCATTTGAGCGTTTCTCAAAATAAAGGAGAAAGATCTATGGCAGTTATCATTTGACAAATATCTAGATTTAGATAATAAATTACGTTTCGAGATGTTAGGTTTAGTTTCTATATTGGATTTATATGATAAAAAATTATCTAAAGTGTGTTTTATTATCATGTTTTGTTTATTTATCTTCGCTACCAACCACGCACTTTAGCTTGATATATACAATGTCGGAGTACATCTTTCACACCGTGTTTAGTTAGGTTGCTTGATTTTCAGATGGATCTGGCGTTAAAGATGTCACAAAGCACCCTTATATAACAGAGTTATTTTAAATCAAACATTGAACTACATTGTTTAATGTTATTAGATTTACAACCAAACACAAAAGAGTTTGAAAATAAACTTTTCATAAATGTATGAAAAACCCATTAACACTACTAACACCAACTTTTCATAAATGTATGAACTACATTGTAACAAATCTTGGAATTGATTCGAACACTAGTACAACATTAATTTAATTTACATATTTTGTGATGGTACATGAAATGATAATAATTAAATAATGATGAACAATAAGTAATAAATTGTTGGTGATGGCTCATTAATTGAAATTGTCATCATCTTGTGCTAGTATGATCACGAGGGGGGGTTTTGTGAAAACTCTACTTCTAATTAATTAAAAGGGATTCCCTCAGCCTCGTATTTAATGCACATCACATGATTCCAAGCTTCTAATCTGCCATTCCGAGGAAAACAGCTCTCCTTCCCCACCTCTCCTATTCACAGTTTTATTAATCTCTACATTAATTATATTTTCAATTATACTTTATTCACTCTCTATGACACCCTCTATTGCTAGTTGAAAGAAATGTAAGTATATGTAGCCTAGTACTAGGGTTTGATAAGAATGATAGTAATATTAATACGACTAAATGTTACCCTAGTTTTATTCAAATCGTTTCCTCTTTAAGGACGTTTAGTTATTGGGAGGATTCAGTTATGCACACCCAAATTCCACATTAAATCATTAATTAGTTTTTGCAAGGATTTGGAGTATGATAATATCCACTTTGAGTACTCGGATCACTTCTTAAAAAGTCTCATACTAAAGAAATAGGGGTTGCACTTATATGTTACTTGCACATTTTCTAATTCTCTAATGTGGAATGGTATGCACACCTGAACTCCACATTAGTATGATATTATCCGCTTTGGACAAAAGCCTAACTATTTTGCTTTAGGGACAATCCCCAAAAGACCTCATATTAATGGAGTGGGGTTATATTTATATATTATTTGCACATTTTCTAATTCTCCAATGTGAAATGGTTTGAACTTCTAACATTTATATTATTAATAAGGTAGATAGGTTAATATTTTTATCTATCATTACTTAGATTTTTTCCAATCACACTCTTTTAATGGAATACTGTATAATTCAAGGAAAATTAGCTAGTGAAAAGAGCTTTGTGATAATATTCCCAAAATGGTGAGCCACCAAATAACAAGATTCAATCTATAGTATTTTTTATCTATCTTATCACGTAACCATCAGGCCATCCACAATAGGAATAGCCCAGCAATAGCCTAGCCATAGCCTAGCCACAAACTCCTCATGCCATATCATCAACACTAAAAATCCTCCTGTCATATCATCAAAACAAGCAAATAGCCCAGCCACATCACTAGCCACATCACTAATAACAATTATATAAAAATGAAATAATTAACAATCACACAATATACGGAATTTAATTTACGAGACATATACGGGAAATATTAATAATACTATTAAAATTTTAAAAAGTACAATAATTTTTAAAAAAGTACAATAATTTAAAAAAATACAATAATTAAAAAAATTACAATAATTAAAACAAGTGGTGCGAACCGCGTATATATAGTGTTTCGAAAATAAAAAAAATAAAAAATAAAAAATTCCGCTCGGCGGTGCGCTAGGCGATCCGGGCGCTGCAATAGCGCCGAGCGGATCGCCCAGCGCACAGCCTAGCGCCGCGAAACCGCCGAGCGCTCGGCGGTTTTTAATTCCGAAATCCGTTGGGCGGTTGCAATGGACCGCCTAGCGCCGGCACTCGGCTAGGCGCCATTGCGGATGGCCTCATGGTAGAGTAATCCTTCATTAATTCATAGTCAATATCTTGTACCAACTGTATATAGGAACACAATTAAAATTGAAAGCATATACGACTCTTTTTAAAGCATGTGAGACAATAAATTTTAACAAAATAACAAATACTCCACGCCACAGGATAGATAACGGAATATAGACATCATCTTAGCTCTCACATAATTATTTTGTAATGCAATCAGTATTGCCCCCAAAATGAGATGGAAGTATCGTCATAAAAAAGTTAATCCATCATTAATTTAGAGTAATTAGAGGGTGATCAGGGGGCAAAGACTAGTCATGATTAGACTAATTAGTAGAAGCCAGTTTTGTTGAAATATTTACACACACACACACACACACACACACACACACACACAGTAGTAAGCTCTTGAAACGCGCATTTTGAAAAAGAACTCAAGTTTCAAGCAAGCGCGACGGTGTGTAGAGAGACAGGATGAGAACCTTGTAATGTTTGTTTAATTAATTAATGCGTGTGGAAGCGTGTTTCCTTTGTTTTGTTTCGATTAAACTAAGTCAAAAACACAGACATCTTCACCCTCTTGGACGAAATAAATAAAACGTGGTGACCTTCGATGCGCCACCCATTTAATGCGCGCTTTCTGATATGGAAGATTCCATTTTCAAATCCACCACAAACGGTGCAACCCATTTTTCATTTCTTTTCTAATAAATTGTTTCTTTTTTCGATTTTGTCTAGCCACGTGTTATTTTTCAGATGCTTCGACGACCAATCTATTGGCTCGTAATTTCATATTACTGTACACTTCTATCTAGGGATGACAGTGGCTTAATATAGATGATGATCAAAACGTTACATGAGTTAGCATTTAGATTTATCACATTACTGGTATTACCGTGTCAAAAAACAAAAAAAAAATACCGTGTTCAGTTCAGCTAGTAATAATTAAATATTTAGGTATTTTCTAGATTTTGTAGGATATTATAATTCCCTTTCCATTGTGTTTCTGTGTGTAATGACATACTATTATGTTTGCATTTAATAAAGTATCCATGATTATGTTCGTTTCAGATGAGATCTTATTGTGACAACAGGACAATACGAAATATCGATCCTTCTTCTGTGTTGAATGTAATCTAGTTTATATAAATATTGCACTATGAATCCGATTCGAAGTGTTTATATCTCCAATTTTATCAATCTCTAAAGCACCATCCACCTCACCTCATAATTGCAGGAAACATGTCTGGTTATGTGCGTGTGTTGGCCTAGTGTTTAATGTTCGAAGCAAATAGTCTCGAGTCTGAGTTCATTGTGACGCGTTGTTTTTAAATTTCTATTTATTTAACCATAAAACAATTGTGTTTGATCTAATTCATGTGTTAGGTGTGTGCCTAAAGGATAATAGGATTCTAACCTTGCTTATCATTCTTGATTCCACGCTACCGTAGGCACAATCCCAAGTGGAAGAAGGGAAATTAACTAGTTGTGCAGGATAACATAGGCACGTGACCGAATGGACTTCATTTCATCACAAGCCAATGCTTAGCTGCATTGTCATATTACTAACTCGGAATTAATTGCAGATTCCCTGTGACAATAAGTTACAGAATATTAAAGAGAAATAAAAGAAGTGAGTGCATTAAGACAGACAGACAGACACAGACTGGTGTGCTAGTTTCAAATTGTAGGATAAAATATCCAGCCTGCCTCTTCTGCAAACTAGTTGAAAGTGGCTTGCAAGTGTAGGATAGTAATCAATTGAAATATAGCTAATTTAACCAACTATTTTTCCTAGAGAATCTAGACGATTCTTATCAACGCCGTCCAGATTTATTAAATATGAGCTGTGATATGTTCTGGTATTTGAAAAAGATTTTCATTATTCTCTACATTTCATCCCAAAAACTGTTTACTATGATAACTACTTAAATCGCACGTTGCTATGGTGCTAAGTGCTAACTAACGACAGCTTAGGTGAGAGCAAGGGCCTCATTTAACTTTCAGTTGCAGTGGGATCAAAATAGTGGAATTTTTGGTTAAAGAAATAATGTGGGTTGCCTTTACTCTAAATCTGGAAATAAATAACCAAATGAGTAGTGGAAGGGGTACCACCTAACGGTTCAACTTACCTTCATAGGGATAACCTTCGAAGACATTGATATTCAAGCAATTTCCGCAAATTATGCGTTTTGATTCCACTTCTAAACCGAGAACTTCCTTTTTGTGATTCAGTAGGGATGGTTAACTGCTGTGCACTCTCCTTAACTTTTTTCCTCTTCGAGTATGCTTTAGCCTGTGCCTGGACTACTCAGTTACAAACATCAACATGCAGAGAAGGTAAGATAGAGCCAGGTAGCTAAACCAACTGAATAGTCATTAAGTATTATTTTCACAGAAGAGCAGACAATAAAATCTACAGAGTAATTGCATTGACGTAGAAAAGTATAAAGTTCTGAAATATTATATACAAACGTGGATTTCAGTCTAGTTTCGCCCCATCCAAATTGAAACAATAAGCTGAAAGTTTCAGGTAATTTCCAGTAATTATGTGAACCTCAAGAATGTATTTTCCAAATTTTAGAACCTCTACCATCTGTATGAGAGCTCAACTCTAAGATTTCACGATTTTCATTTTCTATATGTTCGGTATCCTTATTCTGCTAAAGAAATAATAAGGTCTGTGGTGCACTTGGATCATAAAATTCATGAACTCTCAATCTCAGGCCAGATTTCTACCAAAATACATGAATTCCAATCTTCTGCCTCTTACTTTTTAATGCTTTCTTGACCAGGACCGTGCTTTCACCTCTCATAACAGATAAATGCATGCTTTCTTGCAATATTCCAATATTGTCACATAACTTAAAGGCTAAACACAGATATTAGCATCAAGATCGGGCCTTATAACTGAACTGCAGTAGTAGTTCATGTTACCCCTAGTAATTTAACCAAGACTGAGCATCAAATCTCTAATAAATGAGCTTGAAATTTTCTGGAACCAGGTGCTCAAAATACGTACGAGATTGTGAAGAAATCTTGAGCAAAGCATCATCCTTCAATCTATCGATTTTTTCCATCGCATTCACATCATGGAAGAAATAATCTGATTCCAGGTGAATAGCACCTGAGGACATACGTGCCTTTTCACATGCCTTCAATAAGCAAGTTACAATGAAAATTCTGTTAATCATCTTTTATCTCGGTTATACCAACGCTGTTCCACGCAATCAATACAACATCACATGAGAAAAGAGTACAGGATCACTGTAAAAACATATTCAACAAGATGCAATCAGCAACCCTCAAACTGTAAACATCGTTATCAATAACTGGTATCACTTACATATAAAGAGATTAGACTATATTACAACACTAGAACAGAAACCTAACCCTGTTGTGAATTATAACTAATATACTCGTGTTAGAAGTTGCTTGGCATCAAATCAGATTAACAACATAATCTTAAGCTAAATATCCAGTTATATACTTAAAAGATAGTACTAATTGTCATGTTATCAACTCCACAGAAACATAAAATTGCTACAACTCTTGTTTCAGAGTCTCTGACTGATATATAGAAATGGGTTCATCATATAAAATTATAAAGCAGAACTGCAAAACACCAGCACAATTGTATATACGAACAATTATCTCAATAGTGGATCTGGTTTACGGTCAGCTGTACAAATTTATAACGCAAGAATGACTGAGATTTTGTTTCATCCATATTTGGAAATCTGAAAACAACCAAGTACCAACATGATACAAGTGGAATGTACACATCAATCGTCACCAGAATTGCAAAGTTTACCTGATTTGCAATGGAATGGAATCCATTTTCAAGTGAATGCTCAGTGAAGGTGAGCCATTCTTTAGAAGTGACTTGAAGCTCAGGGTGAATAGTAGCCATCTCGTCTCGCAGAACCAATGCTTCGTATCTCAAGGCTAAGCAACTCTACCAAAAATCCAATCATTCAATCCCAAAGGGGAAGAATATGATACAGGTACTCCACAGTGATATCTTGGCGATTGTAAATTTGTGAGGATCGTTTTATCAGAACAATGTATAATCGACAACAACATTTGGTAAATCAGGACGATGATTATAAGATGACAAGTAAACACGATAGTCTCGTTGGATGTAAAAGCATAATAGAGCTTGTCACTAATAGCGATCGGTAATTTCATAGTTATAGAAGCATTAAAAAGTACTCCTACAGTCGTTAAGAAGAGAATTGGAATTAATACGAAAACAGAAAGAGTAAATATTAATTTCATGCGAAAATTCATCACAAACGAGCCAATATGTCTTTAACGGAAGAATTAAACAATAGAAACAGTGATTTGATGAGCTATTACCTCGACGTCGCCAATCATAGCAAAAACACGAATCAGAAACTCAGCACATGTGAGCTTAATCTCGACTGATTCTTCCGCGATTTCACCGAAGATAAGAAGAGATTCATCTCTCATGAACCGTTTCAAAACCGATTTGAAATCAATCGACGACTGCACATCTTTTGAAACTAAAATCGACTCGAGAACTCGAATTGTTACATCATCAACCCTGAGAAAAGGATCCGATTTCAAACGCGGATGACGAACTAGAGCTACATATTTGCGATAAATATATAAGAATTCTAACCATCGATTTTGAATCCGAGAGCGAAAGAGGGAAATTTCCTGATATATTGTAGCTGAGTGCCGCATTTTCCGAGATATTGACGGTTGGAGATTTGAATGGCATCGATTTATATATGTTTGAGTTTTGAACACGCGAACTTGCATTTAGATTGCTATCTATATTTGATTCGATTATAGCCAAGGGTTCGTTTACCCAGATATCATGATAGGCCTGTTAATGAATACTGGGAAAAGAATCAAAGTTTGAACTAGCATATGTCAAACTTAGAGCGTCCACTATAAGGTGGACGCGGCGGTCGCCGCGAGCGGGGCGATGGCGGGGCGGAAGGCGCGGCGATTATAGTGGATGGGGTGTCCGCCGCGAGGGTGGACGCGGCGGGTGGGGTGGAGGGCGGCGGACGAGGCTTCGCCGCGAGTGGGGCGAGGACGCGGCGTGTAGTGTATAGGCGCGGCTATAGCCGCGGCTATTATAGTGGCGGAAATTCACCGCGGCTATAGCCGCATTGTTCGAATTTTTTTTTTTTTTCGTTTTTCATATCTATAAATACCACTCTCCCTCCTCCCCCACTCCCATTTTCACAACATCCATACACCCACTTTCTACAAAAACACTCTCTACAAAATGCACCGAGGAGACGACGAATCACCCGACACTGAGGAATCGGGATATGACAGCAATCCATCTCAGCCGTCGGCCCATCATTCGCCGGCATCGGGTTTTGGCGGATATGCTTCTCAGCCGTCGGGATTTGGCGGATATGCGGTTCCGTCACAGTCTTGGAGTTGGAATCAATCTCCACCACCGTGGGCATCGAGTCCACCCCTTCCTCCATCTCAGTCGTGGAGATCCTCACCAACGCCGCCCGCTTTACAACGGAATCTGAGTCGTTCCGCTTTTGGAGATTACCGACCAAACCTAGACGCGCTTCACCTGGCGCGGCCGGGTTCCCCTTTTCAAGCCAGTCAATCTCCGATCACCGAAGCAGATCAAGACGCATTTGATACTATGTTGGGTCTGCTCAGTACCGGCATCGCAGATACGCCGGTAGCGCGGGTGGAAACACCCGTTCCGACCCGAGGAGGTGGCGGCAGCCGGGGCTCTGGTGGCGGGAGGGGCAGAGGCCCTAGGGGCGGAGGCGGCAGTCGTGGCACCGGCAACGTCGGTGGACACTCGGGCAGCTCCCCCGGCATTGCGAGTAGCGATGGCAGTGGCCCCGGCGGTAGCGGTGATCAGCCCGAGGGGTCCAGCCGCGGCAAGCCATACAGCAAAGACGAGAGCATTGCCGTGGCGAAGGCGTGTGATGCTATCACTTCGGACCCCGTAGTGGGTACCGATCAGGAGTCGGGGAGCTTTTGGAGGCGCGTCATGATGGCATACGAGGAATTGAAGCCCGACGGCGCCGAGAAGCGCGACCCAGAACAGATCCGAAAAAAGTTCGGTAGGATACTGCAGGCTACCAAGCTGTTCGCGTCCATATACGAGAATAACCATCGCCACGCCGAGAGTGGCAGAAGCGCAGAAGATGTGAAGACCCTGTCGGAGGGCCAATACCGCAAGACGGGCCAGCCGAAGTTCACCTTGTGGGAGGAGTATCTTGTCCTCGCGGATTGTCCGAAATTCAGGTCGATCGTGGCGAACGAGGTGGAAACAGCCGGTGACCCGAAGCGCACAAGGCACAACCTTGCCGGGGAATACAGCAGTGGGAGCGGCTCGCACGAGTTCGAGCAGTCCGACGAGCAAGTCGAAGAGCCAGCCGCGACTCACATTAGGCGACGACCGCCCATGGGACAACATGCCTCTATCCGCAGAGCCAGAGGAGGTAGAAGTGCTTCCCGCCAAATGGCGGCCGCATCCGGATCGCGCATCCCCCAGTCTGCCCCAATCCCACAGCCCACGGTGCAACCCCACGAGGTATTGGCCAATAGCATAGACGTAACGTTGATGCAACAACTGCAAGACGTATGCAGGTCATACGCAGGGGAAACTGACCCGTACGTCAGGAACGTCTACAAGAGGCTCATCAATCGGCTTGAGAGTCGACTGGGGTTGGTTGATAATGCGCCTGGGGATACCGCGGCCGGCAGCAGCGAGAGAGGAGGAGGAGGAGAAGAAGAAGAAGAAGAAGAGGAAGACGAGGAAGCCGACTCCGACACCGAGTAGACGGTGCCGGAGTTTTGTTGTTGTATTTTATTTTCATTATTCGTTGTATAATTTTACCGGTATGCAATACAACGAATATTCGACCTAATTACCTCGTATTCTAGTTATTTACACTGCGATTATTTAAATTACACTTGATTGAAACTAAAAAATATTTAAAAATGAAAATTGATTATAAAATTTTGGGGCTATTGGAGTTGTCCACTATAGTGGAGGAAATAGAATTTTGGGGCTATGGACAAAAAATTAGGACTATGGACAAAAAACTAGGGTGGGGCTATTGGGCGTGTCCACCTTATAGTGGACACCCTTAATACTCCCTCGTCTATGATGTCATATCTTATCTTTTCTTTTAGTTTGTCCTACTTAAGGTCTGTACTTTCCATATTTGGAAACAAATTCTTCTTCTCTCTACTCATTAAAATATTCAATCATATTTTTCACTTTACTTTATCATACTCAACTACTCCACCTAAAATTATGTGTCATTCAAAAATATGGACATCTTGAATAAGACGAAGTTAGTTTGTCATATTTAGGCCATCCACAACGCTTACTGTCCCTTAACCGTCCCTTAAAACACTATTTGCAGGACCCACTGTACTTTTTTACTCCATCCCTTAACTAATGGACGGAACCTGCAACCCTCCGTCCCTTAATCGTCCCTTAAATTATTATTATTTTTTTTAAAATTACTATTCATTCAATTTTTTTTTTATTTTTTTTCACCAAATTCAATTAATAAAAAACGCACTTCATTAAAAATAAAATAATATTACAACATAAAATAAAAATACAACTTAACATTCAAAAAAAATATAAAAAAAAGACATAATTAAAATCCTAAAAAAGTAAAAATGACATAATTTAAAATATAATTTTATAGGAAATAAAAAAACTACTCCGCCGGCGAATCATCCCCCGAAGGCGGTGGAGGTGCCCTGAGGCCACTTGGAGGCGGGATACCAAGTTGAACCGCCATAAACAGGACTCCGTTAAGCCAGGCTTCGTATTGGGTGGGCGTAAAGCGGGAAGTGTCCTCCATTGTGGCGGTCATGTACATGGACATAAGGGAGTTTGAGGGTCCCCCCGAGCCCGCCTGGCTTGATTCGGCTCGACCCCTCCTCCCTCTAGTCACCTTCGCCGCATTTCTCCCTTGCTGCCGACGGCGCCCACGGGAGGACCCCCCGGCATAGGCAAACTCTTGTGGCCCGATGCCCGAACCGCCCTCACCAGACGAGTATTGGCCACTCGACGTGTGCTTCGTGCGCTTCGAGGTCGAGCCCGAGCTGGACCGCACACCGCCTGCCCACCTTTCCTCGTCCCTGACGACCTCCCAAACATCGGCATATTTGAATTGTTTGCCGGTGTCTTCGTAGTAGACCCGCAAAGCGGACCTCAGAATGTCGGCTCCCGTGACTCCGCTTTGGTACTGAGCCGCTTCATTCTTGTAGATGCCGCAGAATCATTTGACCTCTCTGTCGACTCGGTCAAAGTAAGCGTGGAGCATCTTATATGTGCGGCGGCGGGTCTTTTTCGGCTTAATCTCATGGTAGGCCTCGGTGACCTTTTCCCAGAAGCACTTCCGGGGTTGTTGATTCCCGACGATGGGATCGTACGAGACGTTGATCCAGGCGTTGTACACAGCCAGCGTTTTTTTGGGGCCGTACGGATGCCGGCCTAGATCCCCCCTCCTCCTCCTCCGCCTCCGCCTCTGCCCTGGAGCCTCCCCTACCTCGGCCTCCTCCCCCGCCTCGGCCTTCTTCCGGAGTGGGTTGAACCGGATAATCCTCCCGAATCTAGGATAATCCCTGCGAATACCGCGGGGCGGAGGGACGGGCGTATGCATCAACATCAAAATTGGGTGGTTGGTACCCCTCGGCGTGCCCGAACCCTGGGTGCCCGGCGTCGACGAACCGGAACAACCCAATGTGTTGTACATGCTCCCCCAGTCGCCGAACGCGTTGAGATCCCACGCGCCGGAGCAGCCACCGCCGGAGTTTCCTTCGCCGGACATTTTGTGATGAGATGTTAGATGAAAATTGGAGAGGAAATGGAGATGAATTGGGAAGAATAGATGTGTAGTTGTGTGTGAAATAAGAATGAAAGAGGAGAATTTATAGAGTAAAAAATAATTAAAAAAATAAAAGGAAAAACGGCTCTATTAACAGTAATATTACCGTTTAACATTTTTTTTATTTAATCCGATTTTTAAAAAAATGAATTATTGCGTCAGCGTGACGATGCCCACTCGCGGGACGGCGAGTGGGCGTCACGCATTGCCTGGGAGCGTGCCACGTCGCCTCGGCGCGTGGCGAGTTGTCCCGCGTTTCGTCGCGGCGGGACGGGCTGGTGACGGGACGAGATGCTGCAACGCGTCCCGCCCCGGTTCCGTCACTGCGGAACGAAACACGGGCCACCCGCGTGACGCGTTGCGGGTGGCCTTAAGATATCTACTTTCCATATTTGGAAACAAATTCTTCTTTCTCTCTCCTCATTAAAATATTCAATCATTTGTTTCACTTTACTTTATCATACTCAACTACTCCACCTAAAATCTCGTGTAATTCAAGAATGTAGGCATTTTGAATTAGAATATAACACAAGCAGTATAAGTGTATAACACAATCGGGCGTTACAACACTTGGTGAATGAGTTATTTGGTTACATTTTGTAGGGTGTGTTATGAGCTGGAATGATTTGTTTGGAAGTGACTGATGTGGCGCGTTTCACGCATGTGTTCTGTCATAAAACTACATTAAAAGGTATGTATGAAAGTTCGCCATTTTCAGAAAACGACTTGATCAACTGGGCGGACGAATGGATCAGGAGAAGGAGTCAAAATTGTTGCGCAAACGGATCAAGTTGAATCAAAAGGCATGCAGCGGGAGCACCCAACTAGAAGACTGATGCATCACACAAGAAAGATCCCTAAGGGTAAAGCAGACTTTTAAGAGAAAAAATGCCCTAAGGATCAAGACCGCACCCCTTCCTATAAATGGAAATAGAGAAGGAGGAAGGAGGCAGCTTCCAACCCTCGACGCTAAGTAATTTTCAGTTCTCTTCCAAAGCTGAAATGGGAGCTCCCAGCACTTCACACTCCTAAATTCTGTTGCATACACGCTTGGTTCTTGTGTTAGTTTAGTTTAGAAGGTGTTTGGTGTTGGTTTTTGTCATCGTGATCTTTTAGTGCTGTTATTCCGCTTCGAGAAGGAGCGATGAAACAATTTCTGCTTTCGTTTGTTTATTTTCAGTTTACCTTTGATATTATCGACTTTTGATGTATTGGTTTAGTAAATTTAGAGTTATGGTTTCGATTCCACTTGACACACCATGTTTACTATGCATAATGTTTCTGATCTGCTTTGTATTTTCAATCTGTGATGTAATATCTTAGCTTAAATGTCCTATTTCGTTTTGATTTGGTCAGATCTGAGTTTTCTTTTTTTATGTTTCGGTTTAGTTGCGAGGAAATTATGGACAAGTTGTCGTAGGATGTTTAGATCTGAAAGATGAGTTTTTAATTTTGCATGACTATGAGTTAGTTTCTTGTTCACGTAGGTGTAGTTTAGTTCTGTGAAGAAGATGAAGTTGTTAGAAGAGTTTTGTTTTATCATTCGCTTTGCATGCGACTGACAGTCGTCCATTTTATTCTGTTTGCCCATTTCGAGAAAGTTTTAGTATAAGTTGATCAAGTAGATTTAGTAAAGTTTTAGCAAGTGGATCAGTTTAGTAGTTTAGTCTCTCAAGTCAAGTAGTTTAACTTAACCCACACTTGGAAAGCGTTGTCGCAGCTATTCCCAATTCGTGTCCACAACAAATGTAAAACACATCTCAGATCGATCTTTACTTCCCTATACTAGTTAATAGTATTGTGGGTTAAGGTTTTGAAAATACTTTTGAGTTCCTCCATTCATCTCACTCGAGTCGGAGTAAGTTGAGTTGATCAGTCTGAATCTCCACTGGACCCATCCACCGGCATTGCAGGCTGAAGGCACACTTTTGGCCAGATGAATCAATTCAAGCAATGCGCACAACGGTAAAACCAAAAGATAGAGAGAACGAAGGAGAACAAGCAAAAAGTTCTAGTTTTCAGTGACATAGGTATATATAATGTGTCGATAGAAGAAGAGAAATATGAAAACACACCATTTTCTTAGTACACCAAAGTAAATGTGAATTATACATTTGATGTCTTATTTGCAGACTTACCAATCTAAACGATTGATGCAAAGATATTAACTCCAATCTTGCACATCAATAATAATAATCCATACCAAACTTCGAATGAGTCCTGAGACAACCAACTCGTCTCTTAAACTCAAAATGGTAGTATAAAAATACATCAAAATTCTCACCATTTCTAAAATGTTACACTAACGATGCAACCTGACTAGTAGAAAGTAGCATAGTATAGATACAATTGAAAATTTGGTTACACGCACCAAAATAATGAAAGTACAACCATGAATCCTCAAAACATTAACCAAGGTCTACGACCATAACTCAGCAAGCAACCACAGCAAGACAGTTACTGTTGGCGGTATAAATTGACAGACACGCGCAGATTCCTGTAGGGAGATCGAAAGTGATGTCTTGAGTCCGACAATAAACCTGCACGCACCAATGGATGGATTGACAGTAGTGATCAATCCCAAGCCCGAGAAACCACAGCTATCTGCATTTTGACCATGCTGCTGATAGTAACTGTTGAACGCATACGAGACATTGCCAGGCCAGCTAAGGTTGAAGCACGAACCACCTGGCGACGCTGCAGTGCAGTCTGCAGCACCAGCACACGCCTCGGAGGCAAGTGCTGTCGCGTTTGACAAGTCTTTGTTGTTGTTCACAACACACCATCTGGGAGAGAGGTACTGCACGCCTTGAGCATTCACCAGTTTCTTTGATCCCTGCCCAAGGTCGACTTGATATTTTGCTTGGCCATCGAATGTGAACACACCCCAATGCCTCTCAAAGCTACCTGTAGCTAAGCTTCTGTTATCTTCGTCCAAAAGGCCAGAGATGTATATTTCTGTTGGCAAGGCTTGTCGCTTAGAAGATTTTGCTGCGTTGCTCTGGAGGTGGTTGATCAAGCCTTTAGTGAATTCCTCGGCAAGAGAAGAGGTAGCATTTGGAGCACCGTCAGTGGGCCAACCAATTCGCCCAATGACTACGTCTGTCTGGGGGAATCCAGCACCGGATAGGGCTGAAATGATGGAATCATAGCTCATGTCGAAGCTGTTTCTGTAGGTCTTGTGGCTATCATTTTGGGGCCGTGCTCTTTCTCTGAAAAGAGAAAAGTCAAGTGAAATGTTCTTGTTATTTTGGTAGCTCTGGAAGGGGGTTAGGGATACGAAAAACGGAGATCTATGTCTGTTCAAAAAAGTGAGGAGCTCAATCATGGTTCTATTGACTGATGGCCTAAAACGCGCTTTTGATGGCAGGCCAGTTTCTGATACAAAAGCATCGAAACTGCAGGTTCCAACAACTTTCACCTTTTCAGCCAAGTTAGCCTTGAGCAACGCTGTTTGGATGTTGGCAGCTGCTCCAGTGGCAAAGGGGTGGAACTGGTCGCCATAGCTTTGGAGGAAAGGCTCGTCTCCGATAGCAACATAACTTCAAACATGTTAGACAACCATCAGCCAAACACCCAAGTTGGGAGGTACATAAGACAATCCATGATAAAAGAATCAAACATCCACAAAAATCGACCATCAAAAGCAGCAAGTATTTTCCTTATAAGTTACAACTATGCAATGAAACATGCACCATCTAACAATCAGTCGTCCACTCCTCTTGATCATTCAGGAACTTAGTTATGCATGTATGAATCTATTTCGAGCTTCGATAAAGTTACACTCAGATGTTATCATGTTGCCTTGATTATCTGATGAAGTTATTGATCTGACTTTCAGTTCATTATTCTGATGAATTGAATATATTATCTGATGAAGTCATTGTGTGGTCCCATTAGTTTGATTACCTATCACGTTTTAAACAAACTTTGAGGTTGAACGAAACTCATCGTGAATCAGTATCAAGCAGCTTGATTTTCTATATATAGTTTACATTTTCATCTATCAAAGTTCAGTATCAAGCAGCTCTCCCCTTCTCTCTCTCGAGTTTACATTTTCATCTATCAAAGTTCAGTATCAAGCAGCTCTCCCCTTCTCTCTCTCGAGTTTACATTTTCATCCATCAAAGTTCAGTATCAAGCAGCTCTCCCCTTCTCTCTCTCGAGTTTACAGTTTCCATCTATCAAAGTTCCGTATCAAGCAGCTCTCTCTCTCTCTATTGAGTTTACAGTTTTCAATTTCATCCATCAAAATTCAGTATCAATCACATCTCTCTCCCTCTGTGTGTATGTTTAATTTTCCTCTCTCGAGCAGCTCTCTCTCTCTCTCTCTCTGTCTCAAACATCTATCAATTAGGTTTTTGTTTCAAGAGAGAAATTAAACTGCGATTCAAAATCACAACTGCAAAATAGAAAAGCACGAAAACAAATGGATACAATCAGAAAACGCACTCAATGAGGACTCTGGAGGCGCCATCGGAAACAAAGCGGGTGAGGTTATCGTGCACCCAGCTCTGGGCGGCCTTGAGCGAAGCGTTGAGGCTGCGAAGCATGGTGTTCGGAATGCCAACGGTCACGCGGATTCTGGAGCCGGAGAGAGACTGGAGAACCAGCGGATCGGCGTCGAGCAGCTTCACTTTGCCGACGCCGTTGGCCTTAAGAAGCTCCACCACCTTGGGCGGCGGCAGAGGGTGCGACGCCGCCGTTCCCCAGTTGACGCCGATGCATCCGACATTTGAGGAGAGGGAAAGTAGTAGCAGGAAGGAGAATGAGAGGGAAATGAGGGAGGAGTTGGGGTTTGGGAGAGGCATTTCAGCGGTGAGAGATATCGCCGCCGGTGTTGCGCGCCACCTGTTTGAGGCAAAAAATTAAAGGTTTGCTTTTTCCGTGACACAGATTTTCTCATTAGGGAATTTTTGTCTGGTCAATATAGATGGAAATCAATGTGGGTAGGTTCAATTCTAATTTATAATTATACTGTATTTGTTTTTCTTAAAAGAAAATATGTCAAATATGAAGAAATAAATCTTAACTATTGCCTTTGTATAAAAATAATACTATCTCCGTCCCATATTAGTTGTCACGTTTAGTGTGGACACGAGTTTTAAGAAATGTAAAGAAAAGTGTGTTGAATAAGTTAGTGGATTATAAGTCTCATTTATATATTAGTTTTATAATAAAAATGTGATGTCTACTTATCATTTATAGTAAAAGTAAAATGTGACTCTTATCGTGGGATGGACTAAGATGACAACATGTGACACTTTGGGATGGAGGTAGTATCAATGTAATTTTAATTTTTTTTCGCCAATTTTTTATTCTCCATGCCTCTAATGTATAAAATGGCAAATAAACATACAAAAAGGAAAATAAAGAAATTAAAAGCTAAAAATGAAATACAGTAGCAAGTAAAAGATATAGGACTCCCATAAAATTTTAAAAAATCAAGACACGTTCTTTTAGGCCATCCACAATAGGAATAGCCCAGCAATAGCCCAGCATAGCCTAGCCACTGCCACATCATCAGCACTAAAAATCCTCCTGCCACATCATAAATAGCCCAGCCATAGCCTAGCCACATCATAAATAGCCCAGCCACATCAATAGTCACATCACTAATAACAATTATATAAAATGACATAATTAACAATCACACAATATACGGAATTTAATTTACGAGACATATACGGGAAAAGTTAATAATACTATTAAAATTTAAAAAAGTACAATAATTTTTAAAAAGTACATTAATTTTAAAAAAAAATACATTAATAAAAAAGAGTGACAATTCACTCCTCGTCTCCGTCGTCGTCGCCTCCGGAACTAGGCTCGTTGTTGAGATCCATTTCCCGTTGTTGATCTTGAACAGAAATTAAGATAGAGAGAGTACTCGTTAAAACAAGTGGTGCGAATGAAAATGACGAGCAAAGCGCGTATATATAGTGTTTCGAAAAAAAAAATTTAATTTTCGCGCTAGGCCGTGCGCTGGGCGATCCGGGCGCTGCAATAGCGCCGAACGGACCGCTCAGCCAACCGCTCAGCGCCACATAACCGCCCAGCGCTGCGCGGTTTCTCTCTCCACTCAGCCGCTGGGCGGCTGCAATAGACCGCCCAGCGAACCGCCCAGCGCCTTATAATTTTATGCACTCTGTTAGAGTGGATATGAGTTGGGATGCCTATCTTATCTAATGCAAGTTTGCTTTGTAAATACAAGGCTACACCTTTGGGGAAAAAACATCTCTTCACAAGACATGTAACAGTAGTACCTCAGACACCACAAGCTTGATTAGTTCTCATTCCCATTGCAACACAACATCTAAGGTACCCATATGCTTTACTTCGTGAATTCTACTTCCTACTTGTAATGTTGAATCAAGCTTTCGTACAATATTAGAATTGCACTTCTTGAAGTAAAAGTTCTTCACCCAGAGCTGTGTTTTTAGCTTAAAAAGGAATGACAAGAACCTATATGCAGCAATTCCTTGAATTAGGATGCAAAAATAAGCATGCCCTTTTCAATAGTCAGCTTTGAAACTTTCTGTAGACTCATATGCTGGTTGCATGTTGATTGTTATCTGCAGCCTTCTGCCGAACTGGTGAGAGAGATTGCCACACTTGAAGTTGAAATATTGCGTTTGGAACGTCGTCTTCTTTCACTCTACCGGACGGCTTTTCAGCAGCATCTCCCAAGGATCACAGAAGATCACGCGGAAACACCTCGAGGAGGAGGAGGAGGAGGAGGTCAATTAAATCAGCCATCTCAGAAAATAGAATCGAAAATTCCAAAAGATCATCAATGTGAAAGCTCCCAACATTCTTCATTAATTTTAATGACATGTCTGTTTATATTTCCATAACTGAAAATTGCAGGAGAAGCAAAGGGCTTACTCTCAGCAATACTTGAAAAGTATTTTGATTGTGAAAGTAATGTACTAACTCAATATGTTTTCGTTTTTTTCATTCAGTGATGCATTTTGATTGTTTGATTTTTGATTTAAATCTCAGGCTGCTTATAACGTTGGTGGGCAGTGCGTTAATGCTCATGACATACAAAGCTCCATTTTATTTTAGGAATAAAATCACACTATTCTGCACCGATAAGCCAAGCCAGGTTTAGTTGTTTTATAAAGTAAATGGGGTTGAAATGGTGAGTGATGGTGTGATTGAAAATGGTGTGGCTCCAGGGAAGAAGTTGAAGGGTGGGAAGAGCAGACATCCTTTGGTCATAGAATACCAGAACACCAAATCCATTTTCTTTGTCTTTGATTTCTTTACTGTATTGTGATGTAGTACAAACTAGAGATAGATGCTAGTCGGTGAAGGTGAGGGATGTATCCTCCCAGTCGGTGGAGGAGGAGAGCAGAGCGGAAAGAGCCAGCAAGACTTCTGAGATGGGGGGCCGAACATCCACATTGTGAGCTACGCAGCTGCGAGCAAGCTGAGCCATGGAGTAGGCGAGCTCCAAGGGGTAGTCGAGATTGGGATCCATGAATCCTTGCAGCTTGTCCCTCACATTGTCTCCACTCAACACCCCGCCTATGGTCTCGTGCAACTTATCCGCAGCGGCCTCCTTCCCGGATAGGAGCTCCAGCATGATCACCCCAAAGGCGAAGACATCGAGTTTGGGAGTGAGGAGGCCTGTCTCTATGTACTCGGGTGCCATGTATCCTTGCGCGCCCACAACATGTCTGGTGGTGACCTTGTCGAATTCCAAGGCCCTGGCCAGCCGAAATTGGCGAGCTTGGCACGCATGTTGGAGTCGAGGAGGATGTTGGAGGTGGTGAGATTCTTGTGGATGTAAGGAGGGTTGGTGAAGTTGTGGAGGTAATTCAAGGCGTCGGCTACATCGTAGGCTATCTGGAGCTGTTGTTTCCAATCAAGGCGAGGCTTGTGCAGCCAATCCTTGAGAGAGCCGTTGTGGGCATACTCGTAGACGAGATAGGTGGTGCCCTGGTGGAGGCAAAAGCCTGACAGCCTGATGATGCGGGAATGGTTTATCCGTCCTAGCGTATTGATCTCGCCGGAGACGTCTTCTTTTATTACCTTCACCACGGCCTCATCGCCATTGAACCAACCACGATACACTGAGCTTCCTGCAATTCTATTGGATTCTGCAAAGGAGTTAGTGGCAATCTCCAATTCTTCCAGCTTGTATAAGCTCAGAGTTTCCATGGCGCTCCGGATGCCTTGGGACATATCCGACAATGGAGGCAGCGGCGGCGCCTCCTCTGTAGGCAGAGGATTGGAAGATTTGTGGCTGCTGCGGCGGCGGAATAACCAAACTAGAGCGATCACGGAAAGGATTACCAAAAGAGCAACACCGATTCCCACACCAATGAAAATCCACTTGTGGGAAGAGGCGGGGTTGGTGGCGGGGAGAGGCTGTGGCGGGGAGGGGGAGAGGGAAGTGTTGGTGTTGGTGTTTTGGAGAGTGGGCTCGGTTTTGAGAGGGACGAGGAGTGGAGTGAAGTAGAAGAGGGTGGGGGTTTGGTTGGACGTCGGCTCCAGCAGCAGCGAACTTGGCAGCAATAGAGGTGGCGTCCTCCCCCTGACGGAGGAGGTAGGTGAGGAGAGAAGTGAAGCCAGCGGCGGTCTGGGAGGGAGTGGGGCAGGCACAGCGGAGGGGAACGGCGAGCGTCATTTTGGGGCGGAGGTGGTAGAGATTCTGCGCCATGAGGGCTTGGCAGGTGGAGAGGGACTGGTAGGTGTTGTTGGCGACATGGAAGTAGGTCTCGTCCGGGAATTTGAGGGTGTAGGAGGTGTTGTGCTGGTAGAAAATGGAGGAGCAGGAGCAGGGGATGGGGACAATGAGGAGGCTGTCGGCGGGGAGAGGGGTGATGTCGGATATGTTGTTGGCGGAGAGGAGGTAGGCGATGGTGACGGGGGTGTTGTAGGTGGGGGTGGATCGGAAGGTGAGGTAGGCGTTGCACGAGGGGGCGGCGTTGCAGACGAATCCCAGAGTGGTGTTGGGGCTTTGTTCGCAGTTGAGCTGCTTGTTGTTTACGTAGCTTTGCTGGGCCTCTGCTTGCACCGCCAATGCTACTACTAACACCACCACCACATCACCGAGAAATGCCATTGCCATTGATTATTTGGATTAGGTGTAGGTGTTGCTGGCTCTTATAATTCTCTTTCCTTCCTAAGCATCTTTATCTGAAAATAAAGCTCACAATTAGATATAAATAAGTAACTTAAACTTGCAAATACTACATAAATCTATATCTATATGTATGTAAAGTGGGAGTTTTGGGAAAAATTTCAGAAATACTACCATTTTGGCAGGAAAGCTATCTATTGGTTAACATTTTTTATTTATTGATTGATGCAGTTCTCGTGCAGTGTGGTTTGAAAAGCTCAAAAAAATTAGACCAGACAATCTTCTATTCCATAATTTTAATTTATTTCATTAAAAGCATGTAAACAAATCTTGAGCCATTTCCAGAGTACCAACATAAAAAATCTTAAAATAAAGAATATAAACTTATCAAAGAAGTTTTGGAACTTCTATAAATACCAAATTTATTAACCAACACTGTCATTTATACAAACTAATTTCCAACGTCATTCATCGTTTGGTCTATGCGCTTTATGAAACTACTAATATTATTAGTTTAGTTTTTATCTTTTTTCAGTTTCATATCTATATCTATGCCGTACGGTTGTTGCAAACAATCCAAAAAAAATTTGTAGAATGAAAATAGAGAGAAAGAAAATGAAAATCCAATAAATTTTGGACTGATAATACACGCAACGCAACAGAAGAGAGGAGGACCAAAAATAGGGTTTCTCAAAGTTGAAATTCTTCAATAATATAAAAAACAAATGATGAGCTAAGATAAGTAGTTACCTCAATTCCGATGATTGAAGTGGATTCGAGCTTAGAGCTTGAATATCCGGTGGATTCCGATGATTGACGTGGATCGACGAAATGGGTGAGCTCTCGGCGTGCGGTATATATATGTACAGAAAGGAAAATTCAAATATGCTCTGAATTAAAATAAGAGTAGACAACGTATATATGGTCTGAATTAAAATAGAGGGAGATGAGATTGAGATGGAAGTAACGACGACGGCGACGACTGATGATGGGATTTAATTTGGGCTTTTACTGTGTTGGTCTTTGAATGTTAGTACACTACTACTATAATTTGGGCTTTATTATATGGGGTACTATTTCTTTATCATACACATTAATTTTATGTGTATTTTGTTACTTCTCTATATAACTAGATTAGTACTACTATATTCAACTGTCAAATTGAAGTTAGATAATTTTTAAGATTATATATAATTATGGAAATATACAAGTTAGTATAAAATGCTGTTGTGTTTTTGTTGCATCAAATTTGTCATTTTTATAATAAATTAAATTAATACAACTAGGAATAAACAATATAAATAATACAACTGGGGTGTTTTCTTCTCGAGACGATGTTTTATTCAGAAGTGCATTATTTGCAAATTGTTCCATAAATTGTTTACAAATAAACATTCACTTAAACAATAACGAAATTAGACTCAATATGACTCATGATTTTTGTACTAACATTTAAAATTAAATTCTTTTTAATTAAGTACTATTAATTTTTATACATTAATTTATTGAATATATTTTACTATCTTTAGTATATCAAAATTATTTACGATTTATTTTTATAAATATATTTTTCATTTATAATTAATATTCAATATAATTTAAAAATATATCTACATGGTAATAAGGTCTCACATTCCACTAACTCATTCCACTCATATTTCATTTAAAACTAATATATAGTAGTATATATATTTTTAATACACTGCGCTGGTGAGTTAACAGAGTTAGTAACTTAAAAACTTAGTAATATAGGGCACCCCTATATGTGAGAGCCATAACCATCAACTTTTTTTACCCACTTTTTAAACATTTCTAAAAACCCTTGCCGCCAAGAAATGAGACTCCAAATGACGGACAGAGAATGTAATGTTTAAGGTTTGATATTTCCATTAAATTTAATATTAAATATATAATTATATATATTCCACATATCTATGGTATGGAATATTCTATATGTGTATGGACTAATGGACATATTTATATACGTAGAAAATTTCATGATTTCTATTGCCATTCAATCTTCCTTTCTTTTACTAATGATTTCCTTTCCATGTTGACAGAAACACCATGCAACGCATTCCTCATTCCTGCAGCACACACAGTGGAAATATATATAGTCTAAACTCGAAACTGATTTGTTTAATTAAAAAAAGTAGAAGGAAATATATGATCGATTTATTTTAGTAAACCCTTGCCCTAGCGTGTAAAATACTTGGCACTAAACAATATATAAACCCCTCCCCTCCTCCACCCAAACCAAAACAAAAAAAAAAGTTGGAGCTATATAATTGACTCTACTATGGCTTCTTCTTCTTGCTCAAAAACCCTATCCCTGGCCCTTGTTTTTGTCATTGCGCTTTGTATTCTGAGTCCCGATGTGGATGCCGGTAGGCCGGGGGGAATGACTACAGTGGAAACGGATGTTTTGGCAATGAATTTGAAGTATTTTAAGGAAGATAAGGATAAGCTTTTCCTCGTCAGTCTTCCAAGGGGACTCGTTCCTCCATCTGCTCCTTCCAAAGTCCACAACTCTGCTCCACAAAATCGATGATTTCTCAATCCTATTATGGATTATTTCTTACTGTTTTTTAAAATATTTTGGTTCGATTTTATGTTATAGAGGCATTCATAATTCTGCATTAGATTAGTTGCATGCAACTATTATTTGTTTTGTCGAAAAGGAGAAGTGATATATGGTTTTGGTGACAATTTTTATGAAATCTGACGTGCCTTAACTATGTCTCTCAATTCAGTATAGTGTTCAATAATAATGGACATAAAATAAGCGGACATTAAATGCAAATTAATTCGTGATTTTTTACAAATTTAATTTATAGGTATAGTATGAAAAATATAAGTTTATGATTAGGGTATGTATTTTGGTATTCAAATCGTACATAATTTCCTCTAAATCTAAATCGGTGAGATAATTGAGAAAAATATTAAAGATATAGTTGGTTGTTTTAAAAAAAGAATTGGCTAGAATTTTATCACATGATTTCTTGATTTGTATGGTAAATTACCCTATTACACATTGTGATATTTTCTCTTTTCTGAGTTGAATATTTTCTCATTTTTGTCTTCGTGATCATAGAATTTGTATTATTACAATCATAAAAAAATTTATTTTGGAATTTTCAATAATTTTAATCACATTCAATTAATTTTGAGGTGAATAATATATTATATTAGGATGACTAACTTTGTCGAACCTCTACGTAATTACGGTGGTTTGGAATTTGGATGTGACTAATTGAATTACGCAATAATCTAATTATTTTTTGGTCAACTAAGAGTGTCCACCCGGCCTTCCTCAAAAGTTTAGGGAGAAAATCAGTAATTAACCATTTTTTTGTTACTGTTTCCGTACAAAGTGTCAAAATAACTAAAATATGGTATAAACCCTCACGTTTATTATTTTATTTATATATACTCTTTTAATCAAGTTTTGAGACTTGTCTATTCTTTTTTCTCGTCAGCATAAAAAAGATAATGAAAAAAAAGGACCTCTTATGCACTTACCATTATTCACAATTGTACCCCTCTTATTGTACCCCTCTTCTAAAAATTAAATAAACAATTATTCTTCATAGACTATAATCTATATTACAGATCGATCGATATGTGAGCATTATAATTTGTGGGAATTTTTGGAGAAGCATAGGCCACCCGCAATGCGTCTAGTTGCGGGCTCTATCTCGTCTCGAAGAGACGAGACCGCATCGAGACAGTGTTGCTGGCTCCGTCTAGTCCCCAGCCCGTCCCCATCCCGTCCCTTGTCTCACCGCGGAGGGAAGTCTCGCGAGACAGCTCGCCACGCGCATTGGCGACGTGGCGAGCTCCGGTTCGTCCATGACGCTCACTCGCTGGCCCGCGAGTGGGCGTCGTTTTTATCCGAAAAAATATTTTTTTATTTTTTTAAAAAATTCAGGAAAAATTCAAAAATTAAAAAAATCCCAAAAAATATACTAGCCGGTTTATAGCCGTTTTTTGCAAATTTTTAATTTTTTTAAATTTTTTAAGCCCCCAATCACTTCTATAAATATCAAATCATTCCCACAAATTAATCCACCATAAAAAAAACTCTCTATTCTCACTCAAACACTCTACATTCTTCATCTCAAAACATTATTCTTCTCCCAAATTTAATCCATTCTTGGATCCATTTGAGCAATTGCGTCGAATAAAAAAATCAAACACCCTGAATTTTCAAGTATCGTTGGAATCCACGGACTAAAAGTTTGTCGGAGCTCTCTCCCAAATTCGAAATAAAATCCTTCACCTCCCCAAGTCTATCGCTGCGAATTTTTGTTGCCTCGGGCTTTGATCCCCCGGAATAAGACGTCGCAACTGATGATATCTTCTTCTACTTCTTTGAGTTTTGAGATTTTGAATTTAGAGAGAGTGGGCGGAAGATTTTAAATTATGTATTTTTTTTATTTTTTTAGGATTTTTTAATTTTTTAGAATTTTAAGTTGTAATTTTATTTTATTTAATGAAGTGTGTTTTTATTAATTGAATTTGTTGGAAATAAAAATAAAAAATGAAATTGAATGAATATTTAAGGGATGAGATGATTAAGAGATGGAGGGATGCATGTGTTGTCTCTTAGTTAAGAGATGAGGTGAAAAGTACAGTGGGGCCCATAAATAGTGAATAGATGAGACGGTTAAGAGACGGATAAGAGACAGCGTTGCGGATGACCTAAAATCTAATAATGGAATACTGTATTCTCCATATGTCTCACGTTTACTTTGTTCCTTCTCCACTCAACTCATAAAATAAATACGTCCAAAATTTAATGTTAAATAGGAAATGCTCACTTAGAGTTGGACGGAGGGATATATATTTATTGTAAAGTGTACATACTATATAATTATATTAGTTATTTTTTCTATTAAATTATTAGAATTTATATTAATTAAGTGAAAATTACATGACCCGTGCATAAGTTGAACGAATGGAGTATACATTTTTTAAGTGTACATACTACATAATTATATTAATTCTTATTTCTATTATATTATTAATAATTTATATCAATAAATGAAAAAATATGACCCGTGCTCGGGTGGTAATACTAGTTTAGAAATCATGACACGTTCTTTTACATCCTCCCATGAAAAAATGACATGTTTCGTTTTTAAGACATCTTTATTAATCACATGTAGTACTCCATATTAGACGTCACCACGGTTCGGGAACCGGCGGTTCACGGTTCGGAACCGCCGGTTCCGGTTCAAAAAATAGGTGAACCTGAACCGGC
This sequence comes from Salvia splendens, assembly GCF_004379255.2. Lineage (NCBI taxonomy): Eukaryota > Viridiplantae > Streptophyta > Magnoliopsida > Lamiales > Lamiaceae > Salvia > Salvia splendens. Next base: position 22,074,717 of record NC_056044.1, read on the forward strand.
CCGGCCAAGGATCGGCGGTTCCGGTTCCTGAACCGTGAACCGGCGGAACCGCCGTTGCATGTCCGGGTCCGGGCCGGTTCGGCGGTTCATTTTTTTTTAATACATTGTGAATTTGTAATTCAAGTAAAAAATGTAAATATATTTGTATAAATAAAATTAGAATAAAGCGATGTACAAATGCAATGCAATTTTATTGATACAAATTACAACTTTAAAATTGCAAATTACAACTTTAAAATTACAAATTACAACTAAAAATGTACAAATTCCAACTTTAAAACTACAAATTACAACTTAAAATTTACAAATTACAACTTAAAAATTATAAATTACAAAAGACTTAAAGTCTTGATTACAATTTACAAATTACATATTCGAAACAAAGGGGAAAAAAATAAAGGAAAAGGACTTGAGCTCAACTTAAATTTAAAATTTAAGTTGAGATGCCTACGTATCCTCAATGCTCAATTGCATTTTGGAATCAAAGTCCACGTAGTTCTCTTACCTTGCTTACCTATTTGGCTTGATCGTAGGAATTGGCGGCGCGCCTACTCTTCTTCGTCGGGGAAGTAGTCTTGGTCGGGTTGTACTACTTGATTGTTCCAATCCGGTTCTTGGTCTCTAAATTCGGCGGAGCACCAATCATCAAGTAACATGGTGGCTTCCATGTTTTGCCCGGTGAGTCTACTTCTTCTGTCGTCCAAGACATTGCCTCCAACACTAAAGGCGGACTCGACGGCGACAGTGGAAGCCGACACCGAAAAGATCTCCTTGGCCATTGATGCAAGGATGGGAAAATCTTTCTCGTGTGATCCCCACCAATCTATGACGTCGATTTGTTGGGGAACAGGACCTCCTTCTTCCTCATTGAATGAAAAGTGTGAGTCAAAATATAAGTCTAACTCACTTGTCGAATTTGCCGTCCTTCCTCCGCTGTTGAAGCCGTATAGGTCCGCCAATTGGGATTGGGCGTCGGGGTCATCAACTTGGAAGAAGCCAAAGTTATGTGTTTGACGGGGGGGTCTAGGTCTCACTTGGTGGGTACGGTTGTACTTGGCTTCGTAATCGTGAAAGAGAGCCCGCAAGTCGAACTCAAAACTTCTTTGGAGGCTTGGGATGTGGGGGATGTTTATTTGGAATGTTTGGGCTAGGTTTATGTACTTGTCGTCGTCCTCGTCAGTTTGCAAAGCTCGGGATGGTTCAAGATCAATAGAAGCCAAATTGTTGTAATAAAATTCTAAAATTTTGAAAGTACCAACTAGTTTCCACTTTGGATCCAAAACTTTGGCAAGCAAAAAAACCGTGGGGATCTCGTTGAAATACTTGAGCCATTTTTCAACCATATTATATAAAACACACATTAACTCAAGATTGTTTGTGGAATTTTTCATTGTAGTTTTAAAACCAAGTGATATGATCATGCAATGTTCTAAGACACGAACGGATGTGCAATAATACACACCCGATAACTCAATAGTGGCATTTCAAAAACCTTTGAATAACTTAAACAAGCTCATGCTTTGATCCCAACAAGAAGATGTTAGATATAAATCATCAACAGGGTAAGTTCTATAAAAATCAACTAAATATTCTATATGCTCCAATGTAGATTGCAACATATCATATGTGGAGTTCCATCTAGTAGACACGTCTAAAGTAAAAGTTGTGTACCTTATTTTCTTCGAGTGGCAATACTTCTTCCACGCCTTGCCAATTTGAGGCTTCCAGTGGATCAAGGATACAATTGTAGTAATAGGTTGAATATGTCTTTGCCATAAAGACAAAACATCTTGTACACATAAGTTTAAAATATGACAAGTACATCGTTGGTGAAAATACTTACCACTTATCACCGGGGAGCAAGCCGCATTTAAATCGGCTATACTTGCGGTGTTAGCGGTTGCGTTATCAAAACCAACCGAAAATATCTTGTTGCATAACTCATACTCATTCAAAACTTGAATAATTAAAGATGCAATTGCTTGTGTGGTGTGTGGGGAAGGAAATTGTCTAAAACCAATTAAACGTTTATTTAAAGACCAACTATTGTCTATAAAATGACATGAAATTCCCATGTAAGAATTTCGTTGGAAAGAATCCGTCCACACATCGGAGCAAATATTAACTTTGTGCCCCAAGGTGGAGAGGAATTTTCCAACCTCTCGTTTTTTGTCAAAAAACTGACGGTTGTTAGATCTTTGAGCAGTAGAGGGGGGAATTCTCTTTGTAGCAACATTAAAAGCGATTTGCATATTAACTTCATATTTTTTGTCATTAAAAAAATTGAACGGCAACTGTTTCATTGTCGCCCATCTTACCATAGCATCGGTAACATTTTTCGGATCATATTTAAATAGTGGCGTACCTGTTTGAGACGATGAGCCGGCGGGGAAGTTTATTTGGCTTTGGGACTTAGTATGCCCATATTCCACGGGGTGTTTTGACTTCAAATGGCGATGGAGAGTACCATATCCCCCACCGATAACAAATGGATAGACTTTATCGCAATAGTTGCAATATGCTTTGAACTCACTTGTCTCCACGGTAGTGGTCGGATCATTAGGATTTGAAATTACCACCGGGACCTTCTTGAAATGTTTGGTGAAAATCTCAGATTTCAACTTGGGAGGCATCTTTTTCTTTTGTCGTCCTACGGAAGGAGGAGGATCGGCCTCCTCCTCATCATTGTCGCCAACTTGGCCGGTGCTAGAAGGGGGAATTGATGCGATCCATCATCGCCTTCGTCCGACGATAGATTCACATCGTACTCGAAACGCGAAGCCGAATGTGAATGCCCCCCTGTTGGTCGTCGTCGGCGAGGGCAAGTAACAAGGCCGCATTTCGATCTTCTTCCTCCTACGAAAATTATACAACTAAGTAAAAATACTAACAAAAAAATAAAACACATAGACACATTGATGTTGAAAAATGAAATTATGAATTTAATAAAAATGAATTAACAAAAAATTAAAACATATTATAACTTACTTGAGCTCGAAGAGCGGCTAGCCTTCCCACCTCTTCTGCAACTTGTACTCTAGAAGGGGCACGTCGACGACGAGTATCACTTTGACTTTGATCTTGGGCAATTCCCTTGCCCCGATCACCACCACGACGAGATGAAGACATGATATAAATATTTATGGAAATTGAAAGTGGAGAATAGAGAGTAGTGTGATTGTGTGAAGATGATAACGTGAACAACGTGAGAGTAAAGTATGAGCGCAAATAACGTAAACAACTTGAGAGAATGAGGATGGAGAATAGAGAAGTTGAGATTGAGAGAGAAATTCTTATTAACACAAGAATGAGGTGATTAGAAATGAAGAGGATGAGTGGTATTTATAGGGGAAAATTGTGATTAAAAAAAATTAATTTTGAAAAAACGTCCGAACCGCCGGTTTTCGGTGGAAACCGGCGGTTTTTCGTCTATTTCAAAATTCAAATTTTTAAAAATACCGTTGGAACCGCCGGTTTACCGCCGGAACCGGCGGTTTTTCGGCCGAAACCGGCGGTTTCCGTCAACGGTTTCTGACCAAACCGGCGGCCGCGGGAGCGGTTTCTGAAAAGGCTAGGAAGTAGGCCTAAAAAGGTGTCGGGAGGTGTCGGGAACCGCCGAACCGGCGGTTCCGGCGAGACCGGCGGTTCGGAACCGCCGGTTACGGTTCTTCAAAATCTGCAAACCTGAACCGGCCCTGCGGTTCGGGCGGTTCCGGTCCCGATTCGAACCGCCGGTGACGGTTCCGGTTCCGGTTCGGAACCGCCGGTGACGGTTCCGGGCGGTTCGTCCGGTTCGGTTCGGTTTGGAGACCTCTACTCCAGATTTCTAACATCATTTTACACTATTTTTCTAACCCTCATAAATATACATGCAAAGTATATGATATAAATAAAATAATACCACAATAAAATAAAAGGTTTGAGTGACCTATATGGCTAAAACCACGGGGTAATTCTTTTGTTGTTCTAGAGTATAATTAATGTTTCATAAGTGTACTGGACTTTTTTTTTTGTTTCGGCTTTGGGAGAGACGCATGAGGGTCGTGCGTCTTCCGTTAATGAAACACATGACATAGATGCGTTTACAGAAAGACGCATGACTCTCATGCGTCTTTCAATTTTTCATTTTTTAAAGACTCATTAGCGTCATGCGTCTTAGGGAGAGACGCATCTCCATCATGCGTCCGCTTGTTTTTTATTTTATTTTATATACGACGCATGAAGCTAATTTGAAGTAGTATAATTTATAGTAGGAGTAGTAAAATAATCTGTTTTGTACTTTCAAGCATAGGAGTAATAATTGATGAATTAGGGACGACTATAATTTATAAAAATGGATGTTTGTGGTTAAAATATAGTACTACTATTTAAGTTTGAATCTCACGAACAACACCAAATAAGTAAAAAGATTAATTTCTACCAGTAGTCCAAACAAGAGCAGCTGCCATTGTTGAAGTGGTGGAACCTAGTTCTATCTCTAACTATAATCTCTCTTCCATATATGAGAGATAAAAGCTTAGTACTAGAATGGCAATCCACACATACCCGGAGGTTCTTTAGAGCATCCACAATGGCGGATGTCTCGGCGGACGTTGGACCGGCGTGTCGGACGTCCGCCATTAGGCAGCATGTATACGGATATGGACGTCCGCTGCGGACACCAGAGTTCCGCGGCTTTCCGGGACGTCCGCCATTGGGTTGACACGACGGACGTCCCGATTTTTATTGTTTTTTGTGAATGTCCGTCGGGATGTCCTTGGGGATGTCCACCATTGTGTAGTGGATGTCCTTATGACGTGGCAGTGCAGTGAGATGTCCTTATGACGTGGAAGGAGGCGTTTTTGGGAAGTCCGTCGGGATGTCCGCCGGGACATCCGTCTCATTGTGGATGCTCTTATGATCCTCACCGACGTGCAAGAATTTGTCGCATAAAAGCTTAGTACTAGAATGGCAATCCACACATACCCGTCTGATTTTTGCAAATTAGAGACGCATGAGCCTCATGCGTCTCTCCCTAAGATGCATGACGGTCATGCGTCGTCTATAAAATAAAAAAAACAAGCGACGCATGATGGAGATGTGTCTCTCCCTAAGACGCATGACGCTAATGAGTCTTTAAAAAAATGAAAAATTGAAAGACGCATGAGAGTCATGCGTCTTTCTGTAAAACTTATCTCTGTCATGCGTTTCATTGACGGGAGACGCATGACTCCTCATGAGTCTCTCCCAAAGCCGGAACAAAAAAAAAGTCCAGTACACTTATGAAACATTAATTATACTTTAGAATAACAAAAGAATTACACCCAAAAACCACCCATCCAAATTAAATTAGTATCTTTATTTTTAGTATTAACTACTCAGAATATTAATACTAGAGTAATAATTAGTGGATAAATTAAAACGACTAACAAATTCAACCAGCGTCATTATAGAGTAATAATTAGTGGATAAATTAAAACGACTAACAAATTCAACCAGCGTCATTATTTCGAATTCCATCTGGCCTCTTTTCAAAATATAAACCAAAGTTATTCACTAATCACTATTTTAACAAAACTAGTAAGTAATAAATGAACTCCATTTTATCACGGTAAATTTATTGATACTAGTATAATTAGGCAAGGATAGTTTAAAGTTAATTATGGTGGCTGAAAATAGTTAAATCTTTTAAAAGTCTCTCCTCACATACAAGAAAACCCTCTGTTGTATCTCGAGTCACTCGTTTCCTCTTCATTTCCCATCTCTCTCTATATCTCTCGAACATTCCGTCTCTGGTTCATTCCTTCCTCTCCGAAGCTGCAACCGGTAAATTCTTTCTTTACTTAATCTATTGTGTTTCGAATCGGTTTACTGTTTATATTCTTCAATCGATTTCCAATGACTTCTCAAAACCTAGGAAGATGCCTCCTTATATTATCTTTAATTTTCATTACGATTGCGCTAGTCCTACAATCTCCGATCTCTTCCAGTCTGTTGTTATATTTGAAGAATCGTATCGATCCTGAATTTCCAAAAATAATTATATACTCTGTGCTGATTTTGGTCGTTTCGATGGGGATTCGGCGTGTTTTCAGCAGCTTGTTGCACTATATGCTTCCTAGAAAGAGAGCAGGGGAAGGCGAGGCTGTTAACGTTAGCGATTCCGATAGTGTCAAGAGGCAGCGCGTGGTTTCTTCTACAGAAAACTCAAGCAATCAGGCGAAGAACAGCAGCGACGGTGTAGGGAACAGCAACTGCAGCGAACCGACAGTCACCGACATGGCGTTTGACAATGGAACCCAGCGTGATATTGATGAGGATCTCCACAGCCGGCAGCTGGCTGTCTACGGGCGAGAGACTATGCGGAGGCTGTTTGCTTCAAATGTTCTCGTGTCTGGAATGCAGGGCCTCGGAGTTGAGATTGGTATAATTTTTTTTCTAACTCTCTCAGATATACTCAATACTTGGATGCTATTCACTAGCTGTCACAAGCTTTATCGAATTTGTGAACGCTCGATTTAATCTATCTCGGAATCAGCACTAGTTTATTCAAGCTATTCTGAATCGGTTACTGTCTTTGGGATTTTTTCCTTAGGTTTTCCCTTTATTGCTTTTAATTTAGCTATTACTGGAGATGCTTGCTGTGTGGCTGTCCTCATGTCCCTGATGACCTAGGAGAATGTGTCAAGAGATATTTTTTAGTAGAATTCACGCATTTACTCATAGGATCTGATTTATATTTGTGTTTGCTTGTGGAAGTGTCTATTTCCAAATGATACTCATATTACAACTTGACTTGTGTTTGAATGCTTATTTGATGAATAATGTGGGAGAGGCTAATTATAACTCAATGCTTTTTAACACTTTCAGCTAAGAACCTTATCCTTGCTGGTGTGAAGTCTGTGACGTTGCATGATGAAGGATCAGTGGAGTTATGGGATATGTCTAGTAACTTTGTATTCACAGAAAAAGATTTAGGTAAAAACAGGGCACTTGCTTCAGTTCAGAAGCTACAGGAACTAAATAATGCTGTGACTGTCCTCACTTTGACTACAAAATTGACTAAAGAACAACTTTCAGATTTTCAGGTAATTCTTTTAGTATAATTTATTTCTTTTTGTGTTCCCCGCACTTTTCGTCATTGATTCCGTGCATACCTAGTCCCCCTCCCCCTCTGGCTCTCTCTCTTTGTTGCTTACTTGCTTTTGGTTTTCATTTTGCTATGTATTATACCTTCTCCAAACTCTAAAAGTGTGCCTTTTTGCTAGCTTTGAACATGCATAAGATAAAGTACTTATTGATGTGAGTTATTGCATATGTTACTTCATCTGGCTGAGGCTTCAGTGGGATAAGTTCAAACACCACGTAATCTCATTGTTTTTAATCAGAGTTTTTTTTTCTACTAATGATGATAAATTCCCATTCAGTTAAAATCCAAAATAAATTCATGTGACTGAATATTTGTTCATATACATTATATTCAAGTGCATTTCTACAAACATCTTCTGTACTTTCTTTTCCTTGACATGTGTACTCTTTATTCAAATTTATCTACTCGTGAAATAGAACCGTTGATTCACTTTGTCTTTTGCCGTGCATATTGTTTCAGTACAGTTACATACACTTCTCTACTCCTTTATAACATGGTTGTCTCATTTACTTAAACAATCCATTGATTGGAAAACTAAACGTTTTAGGGAAACTTTCATTATCGCAGTGGAACATGCTGACCTAATAGCTAAAAACCTACAATGTTAGAGAATACATTGTCTTATGCATATATGTTATCATAAAGATAAGCTTACGTTTACTTTCCGTTACTATCATAACATAATATGGGTCTAGTATGTCTAATTGTTTATATCAATAACCCCTACATTTGGAAGAACTGAAGGAATGTTCTCTTCCGTCCTATCCCATATATGCTGTGCAGTTAATTCTACTAATTATAAGCTTTTGTTTTTCTAAAGTTGGAGGAAAAATGTTTTACCCATGTCTTGATAGGACAGCTACTCTGTGCTCGGCATTTGCTTTATTTTAGGCATCAAATGAATTCAGAAAAAAAGCTTAAGTTTACTTTTGAACTTTCCTGCAATCCACCACTGCCATGCATACATTATTATTATTATTATTATTATTATTATTATTATTATTATTATTATTATTATTATTATAATTATGTTTCAGTTATTTCTTATAAAGATAAATGTTACCTATGCAGGCTGTGGTTTTTACTGATATCAGTTTAGATAGCGCAATCGAGTTCAGTGACTACTGTCATAATCATCAGCCACCTATTGCTTTTATAAAGACAGAAGTAAGAGGTCTTTTTGGTAGTGCTTTCTGTGATTTTGGACCTGCATTCACTGTAGTCGATGTCGACGGTGAAGAGGCTCATACCGGAATTATTGCATCTATCAGTAACGACAACCCTGCTCTTGTGGCATGTGTGGATGATGAAAGGCTTGAGTTTCAGGATGGGGATCTGGTTGTATTCTCAGAAGTCCGAGGAATGGCTGAACTAAATGATGGAAAGCCAAGAAAAGTAAAAAATGCACGACCTTACTCCTTCAACCTTGAAGAAGATACAACTAATTATGGTGCATATGAGAGAGGTGGTATTGTAACTCAGGTGAAACAGCCCAAGGTGCTGAACTTCAAGCCGATGAAGGAGGCATTAAAAGATACTGGTGATTTCCTTCTTTCTGATTTCTCCAAGTTTGACAGACCTCCTCTTCTGCATTTGGCATTCCAAGCATTAGATAAGTTTGTGTCTGAAATGGGGCGCTACCCGGTTGCTGGTTGTGAAGAGGATGCACAGAAGTTGATATCTATAACCAGTAACATGAATGAAAGCCAAGGTGATGGCAAATTGGATGATATTAATCCTAAGCTTCTTAGACACTTTGCTTTTGGTGCTAGAGCTGTCCTGAATCCTATGGCTGCCATGTTTGGTGGCATTGTCGGGCAGGAGGTTATGAAGGCATGCTCTGGGAAGTTTCATCCTCTTTTCCAGGTTATTAATTTCTCTCTTGCTGAAAGCTTTTCTCAACTTGTTTTCATTGTATTTTCTATGTTTCCCCTTTTTTTTTGACTAGATTAGTAATGAAACTTGTGGCCTACTGCTTAGAATGAGTCCCGATTTGAAGTTTTTAAAACAATTAGAAGACTTATCGGCAGTTCTTAACAAAAACTTGCTCACTGTGGCCTGACCGCCTGAGGTCTTGTAAATCTTGTTCTTGCTTATTTTAGATATGAGTCATGACTTGGACACTATATAGGCTAAAACTGCAGCATTCACTTCTTGTATGTATATGGTATGGGTTGATGTTATTGTTTTGCTTTATCTTAATTCTCTTTTTGTGAACTTCAGGTCTATTTTTTGATGCATTATGTAATTATTAAAACTTTTATCATACTTTAAGTCGCACAATCACTGTCACCATTTCTGCTGTAGTTACACCATAGCTGGCATAAAAATTATATAATACAGCTAAACTTTTTTGTTGTGATGTTATTGCAGTTCTTTTACTTTGACTCTGTAGAATCCCTTCCTACCGAGCCAATTGATCCCAGCGACTTCCGGCCTTTGAATAGCCGTTATGATGCCCAGATTTCAGTGTTTGGGTCTAAGCTTCAAAAGAAATTAGAAGATGCAAAAACTTTTGTTGTTGGATCTGGTGCTCTAGGCTGTGAATTTCTTAAAAATTTGGCTCTCATGGGAGTTTCATGTGGATCATCTGGAAAACTGACAATTACTGATGACGATGTGATAGAGAAGAGTAACCTAAGCAGGCAATTCCTCTTCCGGGATTGGAACATTGGGCAGCCGAAATCCACTGTTGCTGCTTCTGCTGCTTTGGCAATTAATCCTCAGTTTCATATAGAAGCTTTACAAAATCGTGTTGGCTCGGAGACTGAGAATGTTTTCCATGATGCTTTCTGGGAGAATCTAAGTGTTGTGATCAATGCCCTAGACAATGTAAATGCCAGACTTTATGTTGACCAGAGGTGCTTATATTTCCAGAAACCACTTCTGGAGTCTGGAACTTTGGGTGCCAAATGTAATACTCAAATGGTCATTCCCCACCTGACGGAAAACTATGGTGCTTCCCGTGATCCCCCAGAGAAACAAGCACCAATGTGCACTGTGCACTCCTTCCCGCACAATATTGATCACTGTTTGACATGGGCCAGGTCAGAATTTGAGGGATTGCTAGAAAAGACACCAGCTGAAGTGAATGCATATCTATCTAATCCTGCTGAGTATGCCTCTGCAATGAGAAATGCTGGTGATGCTCAAGCAAGGGACAACTTGGAACGTGTAATTGAGTGTCTTGACAGGGAGCGATGTGAATCTTTCCAAGATTGTATTTTGTGGGCTCGTCTAAAGTAAATCTCTTTTAAATTCTCCTTTTGGGTTGGATTTATGTTGCTAACTTCCCTGTTGATATGCTTAAATGAATTTTCTGTCCATTGGCAGGTTTGAAGACTATTTTGCAAATAGGGTGAAGCAGTTAGCTTTCACCTTCCCTGAGGATGCTGCAACCAGCACTGGTGCACCTTTCTGGTCAGCCCCAAAGAGGTTTCCTCGTCCCCTGCAGTTTTCTACCTCTGATCCCAGCCATCTTCACTTTATTATGGCTGGATCCATCCTGCGAGCCGAGACATTCGGCGTCCCTATACCTGACTGGGTGAAGAACCCAAAGAAACTGTCAGAGGCTGTTGATCAAGTCATTGTCCCTGATTTCCAGCCTAGAAATGATGCAAAAATTGTAACTGATGAGAAAGCTACTAGTCTTGCTACTGCTTCCGTGGATGATGCTGCTGTTATTAACGATTTAATTGTGAAGCTTGAGAAATGTTGCCAGGCATTACCACCAAACTTCAGGATGAAACCGATCCAATTTGAGAAGGTTTGCATCTTGTCTCGTTAGTGCAAATTTAACAATGCTGCTAAGAACGGTTTTTATCTATCTATTCATCTACTTTCTCTCTAATGTTGCTGTGTATTTGTGTAGGACGACGACACCAACTATCACATGGACCTGATTGCAGCACTTGCAAACATGAGGGCAAGAAATTATAGGATTCCTGAAGTGGACAAGCTGAAAGCCAAATTCATTGCTGGGAGGATCATTCCAGCCATTGCAACTTCCACAGCAATGGCCACCGGCTTGGTGTGCCTCGAGCTATACAAAGTAATCGATGGGTCCCACAAGGTAGAAGATTATCGCAACACATTTGCCAACCTTGCTCTCCCGCTATTCTCCATAGCAGAACCAGTGGCTCCCAAGGTTGTTAAGCATCAGAGCATGAGCTGGACAGTGTGGGACAGATGGATCGTAAAGAACAATCCAACTTTGAGGGAACTGCTCAAATGGCTTTCTGACAAAGGACTGAACGCCTACAGCATTTCTTTTGGAAGTTGCCTGCTCTACAACAGCATGTTCCCTCGACACAAGGACCGGATGGACAAGAAGATCTCCGACCTTGTACGGGATGTAGCCAAGGTAGAGCTGCCACCATACCACAACCACGTGGACGTTGTTGTGGCATGCGAGGATGAAGACGACAATGATGTTGATATTCCCCAAATATCCATCTACTTCCGCTGATCGCTCACAAAACTAGGACCTTCATCCTTTGAACTCCCTTCCCTTCTGGTATTAAGTTATATGAAAGACAGCATATCATGACCATTTAGAGACTCTTATCATAAAGTGGAGTGAATTTGAGAACTTGACTTGTTCTTTGTCACGGCTCTTTTTGGGTGCTAAATTTGATTTTTTGCATTTGCTTTGTAGTCTCATAGGTGCCTTATTGATTGGTAGGTTCTCTCTTGTGGAAATTATAACTTCTACTACTATTAAACTTAAGTATATGGAAATCAGTTATACTTACACAAGATCCTTGAAAAAGGAGTATTTGATGTCACGGTAAAATGAATAGTTCCGGTAACATCAATTAGATGTGTGCTGATATGGAGATTTAGTTATAGTTGACTCTTTATTCCATAATTATTGAATATTAATTGGATATTTTTTTGAGGTGAAAATTATATGTATTCTTTATGTAATACAATTGAATTAATTTTGTATACTTTTGTATTAAATTGGTTATTATTATATTTTAATTTATTGTAAAATAAACATTAAATTTATATTTATCATATGATGTTTAATTTCCTTTTTAATTATTTTATTTTAAATTACAATTCAAATGCTACATAATCAATGTGACGAAGATCAAATATTTGCTAACGCACATGAGGTCTTCATTTTCTGTACTCTTATGTAGAATTAATCGTCTTCTCCATCAACAAAGGGACCAGAGCTCCAGTTGAAAAGCCAAAGAAGAATTCAAGAAAACGACCGAAAGATGAGCAGAGCTGATCTTATGCTTGACCTTGCTTTTTTTATTCATGTCTAGATCTTGGGAACTCTCTTTTGGTGGCTTATGCCTTTGGTATAATACGTATGATATATTCATATATTGTAAGCATAATTTTAGTTAATAATTAATGTATAAGTAGTTAGTATCTTTTGTGATTTATTTACTTAGTTTGTTAAGATTAGATTTGATATTTCATAATCAATTAATCAATGAAGAAATATCAAAACTCCTTTTATTTTTCACGTTTTTTACTTTCATGCAATACACAAAACAACATAACCGATGTCCCCAACAACATTGTTCTCAATGATGGTGCTACTCTTGATGTTCCAAATGACCTTGAAGAGATCGTTAAGAATCACGAGGAGTCGCCCCAGGTGCTTGTTGAGGCAATGGCTGGAAAAAATATGGTGCATAATGACAAGATTGGTGATCGTATTGATCCAACACATCGGAAGTTGGAGATAAAGGCTGGTGTTAAAAAGAGTTTTTATGTAGAGAATTTAATGGAAGAGTATATATGTTTCCTGCTGGGAGAATTTCACTCAGATTCTATCTAAAAGCGTATCGAATAGACGTATTGAAGCAACAATGGCTAACTCCAAGAATTCAGTATTCCACATTATATTCACATGCATAATGGTTCACTCAGATTCTAATTAAAAGACTATCGAATAGACGTTTCCAAGAGTTCAGTATCCCACATTATATTCACATGCATAATGGAATCATGGTGTTGTTCTAGTATACAAGGCCTGATCGTGGGCGTGTTCTAGTATACAAGGTCTGATCCATGATTAACAGTGTGCTGTGGGCGTGTGCATTTGATCCAGGTGGGGAGTTATAGACTTAATTCACTTTAGAGTTCGATAGACTTAATTCACTTTAGATTTTATAGGGATTTACATATATTTTCTATATTTGATTTGTATTCTTATTTTCTAATGAATCCTTTTATTATTTCTCTTTAACCCTAGTCGTTCATCTGCTGTCCGATCGGAATTCCTCCTGCACACAGCCACCATTCCCACCCGCTGCTCATCGAGATCGTATCAGGGTGTCTCTCGTGGGTGTTGTGCTCTCTCTGCTAGTTCTTCTCTGTATTTCTCGTGGGTGTTGTGCTCTCCCGGCTAGTTCTTCTCTCTTTTTTTTTCTCTGGTTGGTTATGGGTGTGTTTCAATGTTGGCAGTAGATCGGTGGTTAGCTTTTGTCTTGCCTGTTTTTTGTGTTTTATGTTGGACGTTTTGGCTGTTGTACTTTAGCTTGCACGTCAATAGGCTCGAGCATATCTTGTTTTGTTAAAATATCCATGAGACTATTTTAACTACAATTTATTTCTTTTTAATTTCTTAGATTTTCCATGAGTTTTGAGGATATTCTAATTAGTTTTTTATTTCAATATTTTCAATTTGTTGATAACATCAAAATATATATTGGAAAGAATTGTTTTTTACCACACGAATTATTAATATCTTTTTAGTTTCTTATTCAAATTTTTATTTTTAAACTGAAATACATGAACTTTGAGTTTTTCCTTTAAATTAATTTTTTTTAACTTTAAGGTGGCGTATTCATCGGAAATGTCCCGTGGCAAAAAACATTGAGTGTCAAAATATTATCGTTTGATTAGAAATAATTTGTCTATATATACACAAGCTTTTGAGATTTTCTTGAATTTCCTTTAAACTTTTAGATTTTCTAGAGTTTTCCTAAAAGATTTTTTTTAAATTTTTCCCTCAACAATAATTAAAAAAAAAAAAATCATTTAATGTCCAGCAACTTTGTTTTAAATTTAGGCATGTGTATTAATTTAACTTTTTAATTAATGTAAGATCCATATGTAGTTGAACAATTGAATGTTTCAATTGATCATAGTACTGAATTGAGAATTTCAAAACAAAAATTGGTGGTTCTTGGATTCATTTGAAAATCATGTTCAATTGAATAATTGAAATCTCAATAGACTATTTATAACAGTTGGGGGTATAATTGAGATATTTAATTGATCTAAAATTTATTTTAATATGTAAATTTAAATTATATTTATTTTAATTGATCTAAAATTTATTTTATCACACAACAGTTAATGTAAGATCCATACGTAGTTGAACAATTGAATGTTTCAATTATCTTAGTACTGAGTTGAGAATTTCAAACGATCCTAAAAATTGGTGGATCTTGGATTCATTTGGAAATTATGTTCAATTGAATAATTGAAATCTCAACTAATTTGAACTTAAAGCAATTGGGGATTCAATTGAGAATTTTTATTGATATTAAATTTATTTGAATATATAAATTTTAATTATATTTATGAAATATAGTAATATACTAATATTATTGTGACTATCACACAACAATATTACTCCATTTGCCTACTAAAAATAGTCTCATTTGTAGAAGGCATAAGTTTTAATGAAAAATTGGTAAGGTAAGAGAGATAAGAGGAGAAAAAATAGATAAAATAAGAGAGAGGAAAAAAGTAAGAAAGATGAGGAAAAAAGTGTGTAAAGTATAAAATAAAGTTTCTGTTTTTGAAATATGACTATTTTTTATTGACAACCAAAAAAGCAAAATAAGACTATTTTTTGTGAACGGATACTAGGAGTACTAAAGAAAACAAAAAAAAAATATCTAAAAATAGATATAAATTTAATCTTAAACTTAAAACTTATACTATATATATTAAACACAAATTTTAAGAAACGCCTCAATTAACTTGGGACGGAGGAAATAGATGTATAATTAATTTATGTAAGTAAATAGATTAAAATAAGAGAGAAAATAAAGTAGGGGAGTTGAATAGAGAATTAAATAAGTGAAAGAGTAAATAAAGAGAAAAAATATACTACTCTCCTTTTGCTAAAAATAAAAATAACTCTATATAGGAACATCCTGAAAAAATACTCCATAACTCCATTAACGTGAAACCGAGGGATTACTATGATACATTATCTAAGGCCAATCATATTATGACTGCATAATGGATTGATTAAACCCGGCTATCAAATTCATTTGCGTAATCTATAAAATCTGTGTGTTTGTAGGGGTAGAATTGTCAAATAAGACGGTGCTAGTTTTTAATAAACCTATGATTATGCTTAATGACACTATTTTTGTTTCTTATAGTTAATAATGATGAGCTTAGGACAGTCTCTTTTTATGAGCCACATGCTATATCATGGGCCATACAATAATTATGCTTCATTATTAAAATACAAATCAATCTAAAGTAAGTGGGATTACGAAGTACAGTACATTTCATTGTATTGTCTACAAGAGTAGGAAAACATACATGGTACTCATCATTCTATATAAAAGCATATAATAATTAAATTGATGATAATCTTTGTGATAGACCCAAAACTGGAGTTTGTGATTCGCCATCTACTTGGTACATATTCCAAGTTGAGTGTGATATTATTAATCTTTGTGATTATATTTTATGAAAATCTATTACTAAGGGATTATATTTTATGAAAATCTTTGTGATAGACCCAAATTTGACACCAGCCTTTTTTTTATTCCATATTTTTTGTTTACTGTGTTTTGTACACATCTCTAGTGCTTGAATTAAAATGTAACGAAGAAAATTCCAATCTAGACAAAGTGTGAAAAGTAATACGAAAATCAAATGTTTAATCTTACAATTTAATTAAAAAACACGCACATGTAGACATGTGCATCTTCTGCATCATAATTAATTGGACTAATTCTCATACTTAACCCTTTTAGCCTTACAATTTACATACAGTTCATATAGACTATAGTTGTGCGCATACTAAAAGGTCAGCTTATGCTGCTTCTTGTCAGAATATAATATCTTTTTCATTGTCTAAAAATGCTTAAACGAATCTTTGACAAAATTTAACAAAGTGTGCCGATATACAAAACAATGTCCTTCAAATTTCATTTATTTTAGTTTTCAATCCCACTTTCAGAATTGCGGTTGACTGTTCACATTCACCCACTAAGAGCATCCACAATAGCACCTAGCGCACCGCCTAGCCGAGCGCCGGCGCTAGGCGGTCTATTGCAGCCGCCCAGCGATTTTTGCGAAAAAAAACCGCCTAGCGCTCGGCGGTGCGCTAGGCGATCCGCTAGGCGCTATTGCAGCGTCCGGATCGCCTAGCGCACCGCCTAGCGCGAATTTTTAATTTTTTTTTTGTTTCCGAAACACTATATATACGCGACTTGCCCGTCATTTTCATTCGCACCACTTGGGCCAACGATGATAATGAAGCCGGTCCAAGCCACGGCGTGACCGCCCCCAACGTACGGAGTGGGGTACCTCACGATGAAGACGGCCGCCTCCAAGCACATGCCGACATGCGCCAAACGGAGGCTCATATTCGACTCCAAAAGAATTTAATTGAAGAGTTATGGGCGCGGAGGACTGCACGGCAATAGTTTTTTTTATTAATTATGTAATTTTTTTTAATTAATGTACTTTTAAAATTTTAATAATATTATTGAATTTTCTCGTATATGTCTCGTAAATTAAATTGCGTATTTTGTGTGATTGTTAATTATTTGATTTATATAATTTTGAGTGATGTGGCTAGGCTATGACTGGGCTAGACTATTTATGATGTGACAGGAGGATTTTTAGTGTTGATGATGTGGCCGGAGGAGTTTGTGGCTAGGCTATGGCTGGGCTATTGCTGGACTATTCCTATTGTGGATGGCCTAAATATTGCTATGAATTTGCAATCAATCTTTCCCCATACCTCATGAGAACATGTCAGTGTATAATAATGACATCATTAGTTTTACCCTCGACTCCACCGACGCAATAATCACGCAAACAAGAGAGGGGAAAAACCTCAAAAGCTAAACCAAAATGTGACATAAAGCCTAAAGGGATGGGGGTGGATTAGGTTCAACTATATTGGCAGACAAAAACTAGCAAATTTTATCCCCTTCAACTACCCACGATCAAGACATAAATCAAAACCTAAGCACATCTGGTCCATAAAGTAGCTCACAATGCCTACAATCATGTCTGCATTGTGATTTTGTTAAAGTATTTTCATTTATATTTGGGGCGATTTCTTTTTTTGAGCTTTGTTTATTTAGTACAAGAACGTGTGGGATTCACCCGAGAGACTTACTACTTGGATGTATTCGCGTTGTTGTTGTTGAAGCGCGATAGGGTTGATATGATGTCAGAGAACTGTGGACGTTTTGAGGGGCAGTTGTTCCAGCATTTGAGCATCAGTGACCGAAGGAGCTGCGGGCAGGAGTCGGGGATGTCGGGCCTAAGCCCGCACGCGGCTATCCCGACTGCAGCCTGCACCGGTGAATAAGCAGAGTATGCTATCTCACCTGTCACCATCTCCCATATCACCATCCCAAAACTATATGCATTACTCATCCAAGTTTCTGTCACGTTTTCTGGATCGCCAGCAATTATCTGTTTGCACGTACGAAAAAGTCTACTTAGATATACAAATGTGATTACCAACATATTTTAAACAAGATGGTTCATGAATTTCATAGATTCATCATTAGTAATCATGCTTGGAACTATAGTAGTATAAATAAAAAAATCAGTACCTAAAAACATCATGAGACACAACTCAATCATCTGAGTTGTAAAACTATTCATTTGGGAAAAACAACATAAAGCTGTAAATGCCATAGACTCAAACTAGATGCATCTGCCACACACAGGGAGAAATCAAAAAGCTTATTCTATGCTATTAATCATCATGTTAGCACAACAAATGATAGCCCTAACCAAACTCCACTCTATAAAAATCGCTCGCAAAGGCTATATAACATCTGCTTCACCTTTTGAATATAGGGTGGTGCCTATCAATTTGTAAGATCAATTCAATCTTTTATGCAATCTAGTAGTACTAGTATATAAGAACATGCATAACAATTAACAATTAACAATTAACAACTAACAGACTACGAATTTGAATAGTGAAACCAGTAGTACTAGTATATAAGAACATGCATAACAATTAACAATTAACAACTAACAGACTACGAATTTGAATAGTGAAAACGGACCTCCGGAGCAAGCCACCTATAACCATCAGTTTCATACTCCATAGCGTCACCAACACTCTTGCAGGCAGAGACTATTCCCATATCACCCAAGCAAGCATTCCCGCATTTATCTAACAAGATCCTCTGTGTATTCAAGTCTCTATACGCGATTCCATGATCATTCATGAACTTAATTCCCTCAGCAACATCAGTGACAATGCGTAGAATCTCTTTGATCTGAATCTTCTTGCTCTTCATAATCAAGTCATGGACAGTTCCTCCTTCCATCAACTTAGTCACGATGCACAAACCATGATCATCGTCTACACAAACTCCATGAAACTGCAGGATGTTCTTGTGCCCACATGTCATCAACTCCAACAAATCCTTCCTACACTCAAACTCATAGGCATTTCCTTTGTCACACCCCTTGAGCTTCTCGATCCTAACTTTCTTGCCCTTATACACCGCCTTGAACGTGCCCGGCCCAGCCTGATCTCCAATCTCAACTGCATCGTAGTTCAGAAACCACCTCCCGATCTCATCACGGCCAGAAACCACAGTCTGCCATTCATCCACAGAAACAACAATCGAATCATCAGGTAGTGGCAACTCAAACTGAAGTTTCGAGTCCGAATTCTCTCCTCCACTCCTGTTACTCCCATCACCACCACAATCCTCTTCGATCTCCCCGAATTCTTTCCCCCTAGTGCTCTCCTCTTGGCATCCACAGAGGCCGAAAGGGAGCTTAATTGGATTGTTTTTAGGCTTCTTCGAGGCTAATCTAAGTGCATTCTCGATCCGAGTTTTGAACATTTTCTCCTTCCCTGTTTGAACAATCAGCACAACAATCCCCAAAGTGCACCCCTTCTTCTCAAAGATCTGCAGCTTTTTGCAGCAAATCGACGAGCTGTCGAGCGCTCCGGACATTGCCGGCCACGAAATTGCGGAGTTACATGCAAACGTAAGCTTGAAAGCAGCGCCCTCAGCGCTCGTATCTTCATCGGAAACCTCCTGAATGATAATCGCCGGATTGTCCTCCGCCGCCGCTTGCTCAATCAACTTGATGTGCAGAAACACATCCTTCATCTCAAAACCAGCTTGCGCATAGCTATCAATCAAACGAAATCGCAATTCATTTTCAACCTAATCTGCAAAACCTACTTCGATCGTGAAACGGAAACGGAATCGACGACGAAATTAAACAAAAAGGCGAATCAATTTCACCTGAGCGGCAGAGAATCGTAATGCTTCCTCAGATTCGACACCAATTTCTCCGGAAGCTGGCTGCCGGGGTACAACTGCGTCAGGCTCCGCACCACACTCCCCCACACTTGCCTCCGGCAGGTAGCCGGCGACGAGGCCGGCATCTCGCGAGCAGAATCTAGGTTTAGAGTGTTCTTCAATGAGGCAATCGCCTCCGACACGTTGCGGCTCAGCCTCTGGAACCGCTTCTGGAAGGCGGAGGAGTCGCGTACGGCGGCAGCGGCGGAGGAAGAGTTATTTTCCGGCAGGTATTCTGATCTATCGTTAGTTCGCATCAGAACTTGCTCCAATATGTCTTCATCCGTGCTCGTCCGGCTCGACCAGCACTCCAGAGCTGCAGCCATGGCTGGTAGCGGAGGAAAGAGAAAGATAGAGAGAAGAAGAGGAGAGAGAGAAAGAGAGAGTCGGATTTTTCACGAATCACTGCTCTTAATAAAATAGCACGAGAGAGAGAGATTTGAAACGCTGATTCAGTTTTTCCTCGTCTGTCTGACATGAATCATAAATTCATATAATACTGCTAGATTTACTCAATCAAAATAATTTGTTATTTTAAAATATAGGTATTTAATTTACTATATCTATGTTGTATGTAATCATATTACAGAAATTTTACCCATGTACACCCAGTTTAGTGTTTCTTTATATAGTATTAACAATATCTTTTACGTTTATGACAATATTAAATTTATACTATTAAATTTATGTTTAAGAAATTCGAATAAACTATTTTTTATAAAATTAATTATGTAATTAAACCTTTGAATTGATATGGATTGGATAGAGGTAGTGGTACTGTAAAACAACTGTGAAGTGCAGGTGCAGCAGATACAGTGGTAAGCCAGAGCACAGAAGATAATCTGTTGTCTCAAAAAATAGAGTATATTGTGGACTGGATTTGGATCCATTGATAAATATATACTCCTACAATTATATTTATTGGAAGTTCAACAGCAAACACAACGCAGTTATTGGCCCAACTGCAATTTGGAGTAGTTAGTTAAGCCCACATAATAATTTATTTGTTGGTATTAAAGAAAATAGAATAAGGCATTTAAAAGTAAATAAAAACTCATTCTTAAACTTAAAACTAACAAGTAAAATAAATATAAATTAATTAAAACTAAAACTTAAGATGAAATAAAAAAACTTATTTTATTGAAGCTAATGACATAAAGGCGTATATAGGAAATAAAGAAATTTCACTGAAAGAGGTTATTATTTAAAAACACTCCAGTATTAATAACTGTACTTAATGTTTTGAATATATTTATAATTACAAATACTATTATATCATTGTGTGGATGACCGCAATGTAGCTGTATAGTTTTATTATTTTATAAATAGTTCCAACACTCTTTTTTTTATATAAGTACTTTGATAGATATAAATATCAACGCTGACATTTTTTTTACTGTTATTTTGTCATTTGTTGACATTTTATAATAGTTCAGATCATAGTTTGAAATTTGTATAATATATACTGTTTGTATTTTATCATTACCCAATAAATATAAATACAAATATTATTATAAAATTGTTTTATTAATAGGTTACACGTAGCAAGCAGACATCACATATTTTCTACCAAAGTAAGAAAAAGGAATTATTAGTAGGAGTACTTGATTAACTTTCAAAAATATTAGTAAGAGTAGTATTTTTTTCTACTGAACTTTGAAGTTGGAAAATTTTGTCATAAATTTAGAGCGAGATGCTAATTTACCACCGATGATAGATTTCGACATGTAGAAGACGTAATGACATCGTTTTTATGATATGAAAATTGACTTGGCATATGAATTTAAAATGAAATTACTCCTTGAGCACTATAATAGAACATAATCATAGTGTTAAAACTTAAAACTCAATTTGAAGTAAAAACACGACTAGTTCATTATTTGGTCATATCCAATATTTTATATGGGTCAACAATGATTGAAAAATGCTACTCTCTCGTCTCAAGATAAGCGAGTCATATTCCTCTTTGAGATGTCTTATTATAAGTGAAATATTTCCCTTTTTAGCAAAAAATCATCTCTATTACTTTATTCTCTCTTTACTTCTCTACTTTTCTCTCTCTCATAACTTTGCTATCTCTATTTTAAGTATTTAAATCAATTCTGTAAATGTCGTGCCCAAAAGAAGTGCTTCGCTTATCTTGGAATGGAGGGAGTGCCCATTTTCCTTATAACCATCCAAATAATTGATAAGTCTCATTTCACACATTGACTTTCGGGTGATTATACATATATTTGGGGAAATTATGCACAATATCGTGAGTTAAGTGTGTAAGATGGGAGCAGTAAAAAGTGCAAACTGACCATGTAGAGTGTAGATGGAGCAAATGGAGTGCAAATGCCAAGAAGCTACCCAACTGATCAAGATGAGTAATTATGACGAACTGGCACTACAATGAGTACGGAAGAGAGAGAAGCAGAAGATACCCTTTGCTACAGGGGCACAAATATCAAATCAGGAGGAAGTTACCCTAGGGATTGAAGCTGGGAGTCATCCTATACATAAAGGGTCTTAACAAAGAAGAAATTGCGCTTAACTCCATTGCCTACTTTAGTCTTAGTTAGATAGTGCTGAGGTTAGTACACTAAAAGATGCTTCTAATGCACGTTTTATTAGCACTAAGAGTGTCTCCAATAGGGGAGCCATGGCTCGTGGCTCGCGTGTGGCTCGGCCGCGGCTCAACCCAATTTTGATTTTTTTTTTATTTTTTAATAATTTTGAAAATTAATTATAAATACCTCATTCCACACATTTTCATCTCACACATTTTTAATATTTTCAAAAATTGTTTATAAATTTTTATTTTTTTAAATTAAATTATTCATTTTTTTATAATTATTATAGTCCGATAATTTTTATTCTAGTTAAATTAAAATATACAAAAAATGAAAAAAATAATTAATTTGTGGCTTGGGCTTGTCCACTATTAGGGAGGACAAGTTTTTTGGTGGCCCGACCAAGTTTCGTGGCCTAGGCCAAGTTTTTGTGGCTTGGGCAGGGCCACAGGCTTAACTATTGGAGACACCTTAAATAATCCTGCAGGTATACAGGGTATATATAGTATAGCTAAAGGTTAGTACCAGATATCGAACACAGGGAAAACGAACACAAATTGGTTATCTTCTACTATTTGGAGAAACAAAAGGTTTTGGATTTTAAAAAAAAATAAAACTTGTAAAAGCAAAGAAAAGTACGATTATAGATAAATCACAGGGATGTGCTTTCACAGTAATGGTAATACAAATTCCAACTATAACACCCTAACACAGTTTATACTTCACTAGAACGAGTCACATAAATATTGCCCATATGGCACAAAGTAGATCACAGACACTAGGGACGTCAATCCTAGATTTGTAACTCCTAAAAGCTCCTAAGACTCCTAATGTTCTCGCTCTCAATTAATAGTGTCATTTTAAGGGAAGTTAATTGTAACGTCAACTAAGTTCTTCTAGCTCGCAAACCTCCTCTCACGATTATGTTGCAAGCCAATAGATCATCATAAAATGTGACACTCAAACGTGAAGCAATTATCCAACACTTAGAATAGAACCAAAGTAATAAACAAAAGGGCATTAACTAAATAGGAACTGTATAACCAAAGTCACTACTAACACATCCCTAGAACTCTATGAATTTAGTTATACATGAAAGAATAATCTAAAAACATAAGTTGTAGGGAACACATCCCTGCACTTTCTCCAACGGTCGCTGCAATATGTTTCGTAGCTTCTGCCTCTTGATCAGCGGTCGCTGCACTTTGTTTCAGCGTCGCTGGCAATCATCCCGTAGCTACTGGATCTTCCAGAGGGGTAGCTGCGCACAACCCAACGGTCGTTGGGCATGTTCTTCTTTTCAGCTCAACTCTGTTCAGCGGTCGTTGGCAGCCAGCGGCCGCTGGCTTTGTTGCAGCAGATCCCTGGGCTTCTTGAATGCTCCAGATTTCCAACTTCGACTTTTAGCTATCTTTTTAGGCTCTAACTTGCACATTTCTCACAAAACACGTCAAAATACCAAAATAGATATAATATGCAATTTATGTACATGTAATGCAACTTTGACACTCAAAACTGACCAAATAATGTCCTTAAAACAGTGCAAAATCCAAGCGTATCAGCTTCAAGCGTACATGGCCTTGTACAACCAGCTCATGCACGTATATGGGATAACGTCGCATCCACTTGTTTACCTCATTATGAGAATAAATAATATAATATAATGGTTTATTTATTGAAATATAAATAAACAAGTCTAAAACTTCTTACTTAGAAGGTTAAAGTAGGGAATATGATGGTTTCCTAGTAGGGGACTTGACCAGATCTAGTAAGAAGAAAAACAAGTTCACAACCTAGATAGGCCTTGGCTACCTATTAATATGGTTGCAGTGCTTGTGATAATTCTCTCTTACCTAAGAAGAGATTAGTAACATTAGTGTGGTAGAACACTGAAAGGATCAACCCGAAATATATATTCTTTATTGCTATCTACTGAAAAAATATACTTTATAAATTTTAGTATTTCTTAGTATGTGCAAATAATATTAGTATTGCTTATTTAATCAGACGTCACTTTGACTTATTAATATATGAGAGTTTTTCGCAACTCAATCATGGTATCTTGGGTAGTAGTATTTGAATAACATGAAAATATTAAAATATTATTTTATAGAATTCGCGTGCCTAGTATGGTATGATTTTATCCCCAAGAGGTGTTTGAAAAGTGAATTTAATTTTCAGAAATCTGCGCAGTTGGAATTTTATTCCATGAATAAAGTTTCAAACTAGAAAACTCTTTGGAGAATTAATTTAATTCAAGTCACATAGCAGACATAGAATTAAACTAATGGATTAAGATAATCTTAAACACGGGAAATATTATAAAATAAAATGGAACCCAAGTTCTTCGTAATTTGGTGATTTAGATGGAAGTTCAATATTATTCTTTAGTGAAATAAAATAATATTCCATTAGATAATATATTAAACCATGGGTTAATTGATTTAATAAGTTTATTGTCTAATGGGCTAGCCCAATATCTAATCACTCCATGGATCCTCATTCTAGCCTAATAAGTCCATCTTATAAATAGTGAAGAGAGGTAGGAAACCCTAGCACTCAATACACAATTCACAACTCTCCAACCCTAAACCTAGCCGCCATTTACATGACCCCTCCCTCTCTCTCTCCCCCCTTGTCTCGATTTTCGAGCCGCACCAAAGGGAATGCTAGGGTTTTGGTTCTTGTCTTGTTCATTCTAATTTATAGAATTGAATCAAGATAAGTTCTTTTCTGTATTGGTCTCCCTAGATCTCATCTCACTATTGCTGATTCTTCAAGATCCTCCTACCCGGATGAGCAATCAAGGACGCGGGAATAGAATGAAAGATTCATGGTCAAGAACTCAAGAATTACAAGGAGTTTCAGCTAGCAACGCCAATCCAATTTTGGATCAAAAGGTAACAATCAACGATCTCTACATCAAATAGCACGTTTATGTGGTTTTGATGTGTTTTATATATAGATCTAGATTTAATTGCATGAAATTGGAATCGAATACATAATCACCTAAATAGATCTGTAAGGATATGTTTGTTTTCCTTATCTTCCGCTGCGGTAACCCCAACAGATAGCTCTCGGTCTCGCTTCAGCATCCAGATCTGCTTCAGTTTAGCTCATCCAGTTGTTCTTAGCTTTGCTTGTTCTAGATATAATCGTTTCTTTACTGTTTTTGCACATATAGTTTAATTTCTCAATTTGTTGGATCTTGTGGTCCCGATGATGGATCTCGTGATTTCACCGTTGGAATCTTGTTTTATTTCGCGCATTATGGAAGTTTATGTTGTCTGTTGATGCTGCCTTTTATTTATGATTTGTTGGATGTTTTTCACAATTGGTAGTGTAGACTCTTAGATCTAGCTTGTTTGTGTGTTTGCTTAGTGTTGAATGTCATAGATCTAGTTTGTTTATCATTTAATTTCTTAGATTTAGTTGTGTACCATAGATATGAAAATGCATGCTAAAGCTTAGTTCATGTTTATTTCGCTTTCTAGTAGGTCAGTTAGCATAGATCTAGTCGATTTCAGTTTTGATTTTATGTTTCCATTTCATTTCGAGCATGCTCTGTTTCTCGCATCTGGTTCATCCATGGTGTTTTGGTATGCGCTATTTGTGTAGTTATAGGTAGAAGATGAAGTAGAAAATCGTCCCAAAATCTGCAAAGTTGCTTTACTTTTGCTTTAGCTTAATTATTTTTGTCTTTACATGCTTTTGCTTTTTCAGTCTGCATGGCCAGTTAGAGTAAGTGCGCAGTTACTTTTTCACCTGCTTGCCTATTTTAGAAATCTTTAGCTTAGCAAGTAAGTTGTAGGAGCTCTTAGTTGCTTTAGCTTAGAAAAAATGTGTATACATTTTATGTTCTTGTCTTACGTATGTACCTTCCTAGTCTAGTTGATCAGTTAGTTTGAAATTTCTTTTCATATCCCAAGTCAAGTAGCTAATATGTCCAATCATTTTACTCTGCTTTCATGTCTTTCTATTCGAGTTGATCAGTTAGATAGGATTTCCAGTTTTACATTTCATTGAAGTAGTTAAAACTTAACTCAATCATAGTTGCTTGGCAGTAGCCAACTGATATGCTCGGATTTTGCACTGTTTTAAGGCCTTTATTTGGTCCGTTTTTAATGTCAAAATCACAATTCATGTTCATATTTTGCATATTTTCTGTATTTTGGTATTTTGACGTGTTTTGTGAGATTTGTGCATATGTGAGCCTAAAAAGACAGCAAAAAGTCGAAGTTGGAAATCTGGAGCATTCAAGATGTCCAGCAGTCCGCTCCAACACGCACAGCAACCGCTGGGGCTCAGCAACCGCCGAACAAGTAGTGGTCCGCTCCAGAGAAAGTTGTGCTAAAATGAAGAACACGCCCAACGACCGCCGGAGAGTGCGCAGCGACCGCTCGAAGAGTTTCCGAAGCTACGGGATTATTCACAGCGACCGCTGCAACATAGTGTAGCGACCGCTATCCAAGAGACAGAGGCTACGGATCAAAGTGCAGTGACAGCTGGCCAAGGTGCAGCGGCTCACTGCAAAAATGCGGCGCACAAATTTGACCTACTTTCTCCCCAAGATTTACCAAACTTAGCCACCTTTTACCTTATTTCATGCTGCTCGAAAATTCCTCATGTACAAGGGGTCAAAGAGCTACAAGGATTCAACCTTTGGGTTTTATCATGTTCATAGTATTGTGAGGCTATTATTACTTCCATGAATTGCAATACTTGTGTAGATTATAGAGATTGTTGTTTTGAGATGTTTATGTTGATACGCCTTTGCATGGGAGATTAATTCATGTTGGGGGATGGGTTGTTATTGTCCTTTTGTGTTGGTATTGGTTTACATGTTCACATGATACACTTTAGAACACATGTTAGATACAAACTTGCACCTCTTTGTTGATTTTTGATATATGTTTGGTTGAGTGCAAGTTTGGGGGAAACCCTTGTTTGTCTATTTGTTTGGTGCTATTTTAAGAGCTTGATTTTCTTTGTAGGAAGATGAAAACAATAGGCAAGCCTGAAAACACGAAGAGCTATGGAATTAGCCTTCTGTTGGATGTCCACAAGGCTATGTGGAAGAATGTCTCGGCTAGAGACACGATGCCTTCTAGGTAGCCTCATGAGCTTCCCCTCGCCACATTAGGGATCATTGAAGATTTTTGGGCGTTGTACAACATCGGGGACGGAAATGGCTTGAGCCACACGTTCCAAGGGAGGTGGTCGTCCTATAGGAGACTCACCCTCGAGTTTCTTATTACCCTCAAGGTGCACAAAAATTGTCGTTCCCGCATCCCCGAATCGATAGATTTCCGCCTCGGCAACCGCAAGCATTCCTTCTCCATGGAGGCTCTTTGCGAGGTGTTTCAATGCTACAACCTCAACCCTGGTGAGGAAGTGGAGTACGACTATTCCGATGTTTGGGGTGCCATGACTATCGAGGGGGAGGACTTCATCCCGACTTATGCCAAGTCTTCCTCCATCCGCAACCCCGTCCTAAGGTATCTCCACCAGGCCATGACTTTATTGATGTTTGCTCGAACCGACGGTGGAAACGTCTCCCAAACAGAATTGGACGTGATGTGGATTCTCCTCAACAAGAAGGGGATCAACTTTGGGATCCTCTTCACCACCTATGTTGACCGCATCTCGAAGAAGGAATTGAGCACTATTTGTTGCGGGGGCTTGATCACGGCGATTACCGAAAACCTTGGCATCCCGACCACGGACTTCACTCCGGACATGGGTGAGATGTTCATCACCTATGAAGTACTTTTTGCAGTGGGGCTTTTGAAGACCGACTCAAATGGCCAAGCTTTCTTTCTCCAAGTGGAGCGAGATCACTTTCCCGTTCCAATCCCATATTTGACTAAGGTTGACACTTGGGACAACAAGGCCAATTGGAAGCTCGACACCGCCGCCCACCGGAGAGCTATTAAGGCTAATCCCATTCAAGGGGAGTTCAAGAAAAGGAACATGCCGTTGCGCACCCCCATCTTCAACCCCGACGAAGACTCCGCCTTCGATGCCATCGATCAATACCACGAGGGCAGAGAGCATTCACATGCTCAAGGGATTGGGGCACCGCTGCAATAAGAGGAAGAAAAAGAAGAAGAAGAAGTTGAGGGCCACCTCCGCCGCAATAGGAGAAACCGCCGACGAGGGAGGCCGGATCCCGCTGAGGAGTTCCAAGTCGGTACCTCCGCCCGACTAGGAGAGATGTTCTCTTACATGCAAAACATGTCCAACACTTGGGACAACCGTTGGGCAGAGCAACAACAAGCCAATTGCTACAATCAACAAGGATAGGCGGCACAAGGCGAATGGCGGACGGAGGAACAAAACTTTTGGGAGCATCAATGGCTAGAGGATGTTCATCAACGTCAACAACTCGCCGAGCTCCTAAGAATGGCCGCCGAGGCTCGAGAGGAGCTCCAAACCATGAGCGGCGACATCCCCTATCTCATTGGTGCTTTTGTCACGACCGCACTTCCTAAGGATAGAAAGTACGGTGGGTCGCGACTAATGGGGGAATAAAGAAGCGGGGAAGAAAGGGGAAACAATCAAGGGGTACGATATGTAGATCAAAAGATGAACTTTATTACCAAATTATAGTCTGAAATAACGAAGCAACAAAGTTCATAGGAAAAATAGTCCAACAGAATAAAGATAACATCAGAGTTCTAAAACTTGACGTAGCGGAAGCAATCAAGAGTTAGCTACTACTATGTATGAAGACACAATAGCAACCGGATCATTTATTGAATACTGTCTTTGTCCAAATTCTCAACATCATCCGTCCCCCGTCCACGCTCAACCTGCACATAGAGAAAACATATGCAGGGGCTAAGTACTTGATGCACTCAGTGAACTCATGCCCAAAATACATTTCATCAATAAAGTTATGTCAAGCCACCGTTGAGTGAAACTCGGGTTTTACTTTAAAAATTCTGAGAAACACTAAAATCATTTCCATCGTAAAACATAGCTGATCAGCCCATTATCATCATCATCCCCATCATGTACCATATCTGAAGCATCATGTGAAACGAGAATGTGGCCACAAACTCGATCACTGGACCGGCCGACCACAAAGGACGGCTCACGATCCCCATAAGTGCACTAGTCTGAGTAGGGACTCACTCCCTAGTCAGACTCGAATTCGTTAACCATCAAAGTCTAGTAGGATATTATCCTAGTAGACAATCAGATAGGCAATTCAAAACATAAAGTACGGCATGACATAACATTCAAACCACCCTTATATCTCCATAAACATACCATTGCAATTAAAAGAGTTTAAGTAATAGAGCCCACCTCAATAGCTTAGATTTTCCTTAAATAGCTTCTCGTTCCGACTTTAGCGGGGGTGCGAACCACCTTTTCGGAAAACAATTAAAGTATACATCAATCTCGGTAACGAAGACATTTTAGAATGCATGCACTCTATTTAAAATCTTTTAATTCGTTTTCTCAGTTTTCGTGCATTTTCGATTATTCGGCGGCCGCCCAAGGCGTCGCGGGCGACGCCGGTCGGCCGTTTACACCAATACTTCCTTCGTTGGCTCCTCGTATTTTCTGCACGATATCGAATTACAAAACCTCAAAATTATTTAAGCGCATAATTAAGTTATCGCAACTATTTCTCTTTGCAATTATATTTATTTCGCACTTGAGATAAAATTATTCGCCTTTCGAAAAAATTCTGGGATTTAATTAAATCATTCTTTATGATTAAATTATCGGCCCAACAAAAAAACTGGCCCAAATCCAACACAAAACAACAATTTCCCTTACTCCCTCCATCTCGGTCAACTCTCTCTCTCTCTCTCTCAAAATTCTAATTCATTTCTTTTTTTCTTCGTTTCCCCTAATTCGGTCCACGCCTCGCCGACGGTCGCTGCTGTGCAGTTGCCGTTGTTCGGCGCCGGGAGATGCTGCTGCTCCGTCGGTGGTCGTCACTCACTGCAGTCGCCGCTGCACTCACCTCTGTCCAGCTGCTACTGTTCGGCCCGTCGCTGCCACCGACATAGCAGCTGCTCGTTGGGCAGCCCAGTAGCTTCAGTTGCTACGCCATCGTCGAGTCACAGAAATTCTTCGTCATCAGCCGTTGAATCGCGGTCGAGAGTAACCTGCTGCGCAGCCCCCTACTGTCGTCACTTGGCGCCGCAGCAGCTGCTGCGTCGCCGCTCGGCAGCCCCAAATTTTCCACGAAGTTAAGTTCTTTTCAAGATTCGAAGCTTAAATTCGAGTTCTAAATTATGGTTTTGATTTTGGGCAGTTTGGGTTGGTGTTGTGAATTGCATATTGTGCTACATATGCAAATGATAGGAGTTGAACGAAGGATTGGATGGAGTATACCTTTGGTTGTTAAACGGCGAAATCGATGGAATTGAATGAAATGGGTGGAGAACTTCCTTCCTTGCTGTCACAAAAACTCCTTGAGTTTGATAGGTATAAAATGGTAAAATGAGAAATAGATGGATCGATATTTACCTTGAATTGGTTGTGATTGAAACAAAAGGCAGCAATTTCTTCTACTTCTCACTCTCACTCTCACTCTATCGGCTCTCTCGGTTATATCTCTGGATTTGTGGAAGTGAATAGGGAAGGAGAGTAGATAATTTAACAAGGTTATTCTATTAATTAGATGACCTTTGATTTGCTAGTTTGAATGTAGAAGATGGAGGGTGGAAGGTCACTTGAAAATGGAGAGTCTCCATGGAGTGGAGAAGTTGGCGTAGGGGAAGAGAGAAAAGGGTTTTGGGCTTGTACAAAATTTTCTAAGAATAAATTGGGCCCAACATATTATTTGTGGAGTTGGGCTCAAGTTGGGAAAATATAAGAGAAAATTTGGATGGCCCAACACTCTTAAACATTAATAAGAACATTTTGACTTTGATTTATTTTTACTTGGGTCGGCCCGAGTTCTTATATTTAATTTTGTTCATTTTCTTTCGTTTAGACAAACTATTATTTATCTCGTAGTAACTTGGTTTTATTCCAAGTACTACAAAAAGTACGGGCGTTACTTTCTACCGACCTTAATAGAAATTTCGTCTCGAAATTTGCTCATCTCATAATATTATCAATCATACTCCATTCATTAACACGTCCATTCATCAATTGCATAAACATTTCTCATTTCAAAACATTTTACCTTCTTTCTTGTTGAGCGCGGCGAGACGGAATGTTGAGCCTTCGATGAATACTCTTTTAGTCTAGCGAAACGAGTCTAGACTAGATTGAATAAAAGACTCTCGGTCCAGAGCGGAAGGAAAAATTGCTCTGATGCCATTCTGTCACGACCGCACTTCCTAAGGATAGAAAGTACGGTGGGTCGCGACTAATGGGGGAATAAAGAAGCGGGGAAGAAAGGGGAAACAATCAAGGGGTACGATATGTAGATCAAAAGATGAACTTTATTACCAAATTATAGTCTGAAATAACGAAGCAACAAAGTTCGTAGGAAAAATAGTCCAACAGAATAAAGATAATATCAGAGTTCTAAAACTTGACGTAGCGGAAACAATCGAGAGTTAGCTACTACTATGTATGAAGACACAATAGCAACCGTATCATTTATTGAATACTGTCTTTGTCCAAATGCTCAACATCATCCGTCCCCCGTCCACACTCAACCTGCACATAGAGAAAACATATGCAGGGGCTGAGTACTTGATGCACTCAGTGAACTCATGCCCAAAATACATTTCATCAATAAAGTTATGTCAAGCCACCATTGAGTGAAACTCGGGTTTTACTTTAAAAATGCCGAGAAACACTAAAATCATTTCCATCGTAAAACATAGCTGACCAACCCATTATCATTATCACCCCCCATCATGTACCATATCTGAACCATCATGTGAAACAAGAATGTGGCCACAAACTCGATCACTGGACCGGCCGACCACAAAGGACGTCTCACGATCCCTATCAGTGAACTGGTCTGAGTAGGGACTCACTCCCTAGTCAGACCCGAATTCGTTAACCATCAAAGTCTAGTAGGATATTATCCTAGTAGACAATCAGATAGGCAATTCAAAACATAAAGTACGGCATGACATAACATTCAAACCACCCTTATCTCTCCACAAACATACCATTTCAATTAAAAGAGTTTAAGTAATAGAGCCCACCTCAATAGCTTAGATTTTCCTTAAATAGCTTCTCGTTCCGACTTTAGCGGGCGTGCGAACCACCTTTTCGGAAAACAATTAAAGTACACACCAATCTCGGTAACGGAGACATTTTAGAATGCATGCACTCTAATTAAAATCTTTTAATTTGTTTTCTCGGTTTTTGTGCATTTTCAATTATTCGGCGGCCGCCCAAGGCGTCGCCGGCGACGCCGGTCGGCCGTTTACACCAATACTTCCTCCGTTGGCTCCTCGTATTTTCTCCACGATATCGAATTACAAAACCTCAAAATTATTTAAGCGCATAATTAAGTTATCGCAACTATTTCTCTGTGCAATTATATTTATTTCGCACTTGAGATAAAATTATTCGCCTTTCGAAAAAATTCCGGGATTTAATTAAATCATTCTTTACTATTAAATTATCGGCCCAACAAAAAAACTGGCCCAAATCCAACACAAAACAACAATTTCCCTTACTCCCTCCATCTCGGTCAACTCCCTCTCTCTCTCTCAAAATTCTAATTCCTTTCTTCTTTTCTTCGTTTCCCCCAATTCGCTCCACTCCTCGCCGACGGTCGCTGCTAGGCAGTCGCCGTCGTTCGGCGTCAGGAGACGCTGCTGCTCCGTCGGTGGTCGTCACTCACTGCAGTCGCCGCTGCACTCACCTTTGTCCAGCTGCTACTGTTCGGCCCGTCGCTGCCACCGACATAGCAGCTGCTCGTTGGGCAGCCCAGTAGCTTCAGTTGCTACGCCGTCGTCGAGTCACAGAAATTCTTCGTCATCAGCCGTTGGATCGCGGTCGAGAGTAACCCGCAGCGCAGCCCCCTACTGTCATCACTTGGCGCCGCAGCAGCTGCTGCGTCGCCACTCGGCAGCCCCAAATTTTCCACGAAGTTAAGTTCTTTTCAAGATTCGAAGCTTAAATTCGAGTTGTAAATTATGGTTTTGATTTTGGGCAGTTTGGGTTGGTGTCGTGAATTGCATATTGTGCTACATATGCAAATGATAGGAGTTGAACGAAGGATGGGATGGAGTATACCTTTGGTTGTTAAACGGCGAAATCGATGGAATTGAATGAAACGGGTGGAGAACTTCCTTCCTTGCTGTCACAAAAACTCCTTGAGTTTGATAGGTATAAAATGGTAAAATGAGAAATAGATGGATCGATATTTACCTTGAATTGGTTGTGATTGAAACAAAAGGCAGCAATTTCTTCTACTTCTCACTCTCTCTCTCACTCTCACTCTCACTCTCTCGGTTCTCTCTAGATTTGTGGAAGTGAATGGGGAAGGAGAGTAGATAATTTAACAAGGTTATTCTATTAATTAGGTGACCTTTGATTTGCTGGTTTGAATGTAGAAGATAGAGGGTGGAAGGTCACTTGAAAATGGAGAGTCTCCATGGAGTGGAGAAGTTGGCGTAGGGGAAGAGAGAAAAGGGTTTTGGGCTTGTACAAAATTTTCTAAGAATAAATTGGGCCCAACATATTATTTGTGGAGTTGGGCTCAAGTTGGGAAAAAATAAGAGAAAATTTGGATGGCCCAACACTCTTAAACATTAATAAGAACATTTTGACTTTGATTTATTTTTACTTGGGTCGGCCCAAGTTCTTATATTTAATTTTGTTCGTTTTCTTTCGTTTAGACAAACTATAATTTGTCTCGTAGTAACTTGGTGTTATTCCAAGTACTACAAAAAGTACGGGCGTTACATTTGAAGACCTCAATCCCCGTTTCCCTCATCCTCAAGAATGATGAAGTCAAGTTCATGATTCTAAATGAGCACTTGTATCATTTGTTTTTGTTTTTAAGATAATTTTATTTTTGTGTTTTGACAATGTTTGCTTAAGTTTTTGGGTATTTATTTTTTGTTTAGTTTTCATATTTTTGAAAATTTTCGCAGGATCTGGACCTTCGCCAGCGACCGCTGCAAAAGCTGCAGCGGCCCGCTGGCCAACTTCTGGAAACAACCTGACTCGCCGCAGCGACCGCCGTCAAATTGCAGTTTCCAGCGCGATTTTTCAAATTTCTCAAATTTTCACCCCGTCCAACCTCTACGTGAAATTTTTCAAGGTATGTTTTCTTTTTAATAGTTTACTCACGTCCCTACCGACTCTACAAACTTATTTTACACTTTGTTGTAAATAAGTTGGGAGGGATGAAGTGGTGGACCATGAGTTTAGGTTTTTGTTTTAGGTTTTTAGTTTAAGTTTTTGTTTTAAAATCCCAAAGGTGAATCCATGTCATGAATTTAGCATGAAGAACTTAGAAACACGCATGCTTAGGGACACAATAGACCGAGTCGCCAATGATATTTAATTCCATCCATGTTTAAGTATGGCTTGACATCTTGATTTGATGGTTTGGTAAAAAGGTGCATAATTAGTGAATTGTTTGTTCGCCTTGAATCATGCTTATACCTTGTGAGATTTGAGGCTAATTTCTTTCTTGTGTGATTTATCTGCATTCATGTATATATTTCTAGAACTTGCTCCTAGTCTGCCTAAGTTTACATAGTGTTTAAGTTGATTTAGGAGGATGTTAGGCCATCTTTTCTTAGCTACTTTTATACCCAAAATTTTCGATCCTCTAAAAAATTTTCCCTTTGGAGCCAATTTTGAGCCTTTAAGCCTATTGTTTGGAAGCCAAATAAATGGGGACAATTCATTGGGTTAGTATAGTTTTTATTATCTTTTTGTAAAGGAATTGGAGAGATAAGGAGTAAAGTATAAAAAGTAGTGTGCTTAATATAGAAAAGTGCAAGTTGTGAAATAGAAAAAAATTCAAAATGTGTGCTTGATCTTAGAAAGGATGCTTATAAAAAAAAAGAGAAGAAAAGCCGTGAAAGGATGTGAAAAGAAAAGAGAAAAATCAAAGGGTCGGAAAGTGAGTTGAATGAGAAAAATAAGTGTTAAAAGTGTCTTGAGTTTTTAGAAAAGTGGAGTCATTTTTACTCTACTTGGGATATTTTTATTTTGAGTCACTTTTTAGCCAAATATTCATCACCTACCAAAGAGCCTACATTACAACCAAAATTAAAGTCGGACTTTTGATTCTTAATCACATCAAGTAGAGGAGGGATTAGACTTTGAGCAAGCCTATGGTAAACTTTGCATGATGCATGATTGAGTGCTTATACACTTTACCTTTATACACTTTGAGAGTGAGAGAAAGAATCACTTCCCATCTTTGGAAGTTTGCCACATGTGAGTGCATGAATTCAAGGTGTTCCACGAGTTAGTAATGAAAATGCACTAATAAGCCTTGCTTGATTTGATTGCGTTAATACATGCTTGATCTTTCTATCCCATACTTTGAGGCAATTACGACGTCTAGACCTTGTGCATTTCGTGCGTCTATTTTGTGTCTTTATTATTTTGTTCGAGGACAAACAAAAATGTAAGTTTAGGGGAGTTGATACGCTCGGATTTTGCACTGTTTTAAGGCCTTTATTTGGTCCATTTTTAATGTCAAAATCACAATTCATGTACATATTTTGCATATTTTCTCTAATTTAGTATTTTGATGTGTTTTGTGAGATTTGTGCATATTTGAGCCTAAAAAGACAGCAAAAAGTCAAAGTTGGAAATCTAGAGCATTCAAGATGCCCAGCGGTCCGCTGCAACACGCACAGCGACGACCTCTGGGGCTCAGCGACCGGCGAACCAGTAGCGGTCTGCTCTGGAGAAAGTTGTACTGAAATGAAGAAAATGCCTAACGACCGCTGGGGAGTACGCAACGACCGCTAGAAGAGTTTCCGAAGCTACGAGATTATCCACAGCGACCGCTGCAAACATAGTGTAGCGACCGCTATCCAAGAGGCAGAGGCTACGGATCAAAGTGCAGCGACCGCTGGCCAAGGTGCAGCGGCCCGCTGCGAAAACACGGCACAAGAATTTGACCTACTTATTCCCTACAATCTATGTTTTTAGCTTATTCAGTTATGTGTAACTAAATTCATAGGATTCTAGGGATGTGTTAGTAACGACTTTGGTTATATAATTCCGTTTTCTATTTAATATTCATTTTGTTTTTACTTCGTTTCTTCCCTAAGTTGTTCCATATTACTTCACATTTGAGTGACACATTCGGTGATGATTAAATATAACTTGCTACATAATCGTGAGAGGAGGTTGGCGAGTTAGATCCACTTAGTAGACACTACAATTAGCTTCCCTTAAAACGACACTGTTAATTGAGAGTGAAGACGTTTCAAGGGTCTTAGGAGCTTCTAGGAGTTACGGATCTAGGATTGACAACCCTAGTGTTAGTAATCTAAGCTTGTACCGCATGAGCAAAACTTATGTGATTCGTTTTATCGAAGTATAAACTGTGCTAGGGTATTGTAGTTGAAATTTGTGTAACCATAACTGTGAACGCACATCCCTGGAATTCACTTATCTCTCATATTTTCACCTCTTTAATTATTTGCAATTAGTTGTTTATTGTTTTCAAACTGTTTTTAGTTTTCAAAATCTCCAAAACTTTCGGTTTTTCAAATAATGAACGAAGCTTAGTAGAAGGTATCCAATTTGTGATTGTTTTCCCTATGTTCGATATCCGGTACTGACCTTTAGCTATACTATATATACTCTGTATACTTGCAAGTTTATTTAGTGCTAATAAAAAGTGCATCACCAATCCTTTCCTTCCGAAATGTCCTGTTCACACAATCAACACACAAATAGCCCACCATACTTGTGGGATTCGATCCTTACTTCCCTTTGCTAAGTTACTTAGTTTCGTGGGTTAAGATTTTGAAAACGCTTCAAGTTGCGGTGCCCAACGATACATGGATAGTTCTAGTGATTTATTCTACTTAATCAGCCTAGTAAATCTACTTGATCAGTTTTTGACACTTATATTTTGCACATGCACAAAGAGGCAGTCTTCAACACGCTAGGGTGAGGTTACACTCACTGTGAGCCAAAAACGGAAAATTCTCTTCAATACACTCTACTCCAAAATGCTCTCAACCTCCCAACTTGGAGGGGGAGTTCCTTAGTTACTGTTGTTCCATTGTTAGCTTGTTGTTCCGCCACTCTTTGGAGTGAAGAATTTACTTTCCGTTTTGCGCATTTTAGTTTTATTTCTCAAGTGTTTCGAAGTGTTTGATATCTTTAGATTTAGAAACCTCTTATTTATTCGCTGCTTGAGTTTGATCTTGTTATTTTGAAGTTGGACATTCATTTGATCTTTCGTATTATGGAAGTTTTAGTTGGTTTTAGTGATGTTGCGTTTTCATTTCTATTTGAATAGATGCTTTTCGAAATTGTTAGTTGTTTAAGTTCGTAGATCTAGTTTACTTTGCGTAGAATGCATGGTTATTTAGTTCTTATTTATTCGAACCCTAGTTGATCAGATTTAGTTGTTTTAACCTCAATTTCGTATTTACGTTTCTTATGAAGCACGTACTGGTTTTTGGAAGTTTTGTCATAAATGGTAATTGAAATACTCTGTTTTGTTTAGTTACTTGAAGAAGATGCAGTAGAAATCCATTTAAGGAATCAGATCTGAAGTTTACTTTATGCTTTAGTACCATGCAACTTTTCTAGTTTTTAGTCCTTAAATAGGTTAATTGGAAAAATATGGTCTCAATTTACTTTCGCATGCTCTTGGTTGCTTTAGTTCATATTTAAATGTTTACTTATTGCACGTACCATTTCATGTTTAGTCACTTTATTCATGCTTTCATGTCTTTCCAGTCTAACTGATCAGTCTAGGTAGAATTTTTTGTTTCTTCATCTAAGTTAAGTAGTTAGTTCTGAATCACTCAAAGTAGCGTGCAGCAACTAAACCCCTTGGAAAATGTCCCTACACATGCTTATAATCCTCCATCCTTGCGGGATTCGATCCTTACTTCTATATGCTAATTAGTAGCTTGTGAGTGAAGGTCTTGAGATACACTTGGATTACGTGTCCAACGACACATGGATAGGTCTAGAGTTCACGCATTTATCATGCTCATGCAAAAATGTGGATAAATTTAGTCAGTCTACTTGATCACTCTGAGATATTTACATGGACACGTTCCGAAGCAAGTAATGTAATTATGAAATATACTACTCTCTCCATCCCATAATAGATGTCACACTTTCCTTTTTAGTTTGTAATAAGGCCTATTTCATGCATCGGTTTAGGGGTAAAATATATGCTACTTGATCAGTTTATCGCGCAAAGTGAGTATTAATTGTGCATGAATGCCGCTTGACCAAGGGCAACAAGGCAAGCTGATCAAGCTGGTACAAAACGTGAAAAATGTCAAAAATCGGGGGAGTTGATCAAAGGAGTAATCAAGCAGTTAGGCGGGAACCACTGCGTTCTAGAAGAAGCACACGTGAGGCTAATGAGCTGGATGGTGATCATCATTCTGTTATCAAGGACGACGTTCTAGAAGGGGACACGTGCTGATACGCAAGAACGAAGCTGAATCATCATTCTGTTATTGAGGAGCGACGTCATTCTAGAAGGAAGGCACGTATCAAATGATGAGATGCTCGATCACAACGTGAGCGAATATCCTCTGCCGAGATCGTTATCCAGCTGGAGGTCGTTGCGGCGAGTTTATAAATAGAGGATGTGCCACCATAATTTAGGATCTCCTTTTTTATCCTCTTTCTTCGACTTCTAGCTTAGTTTTCATTTTATTTTAGTTTAGCTTTCCAGTTCTAAAAATAGCTTAGAAATGGTTAGTTAAAGAGAGAGCGACCGAAGGGAGCGCGACAGAGTAATCAATATCTGTTCGGCATTGTCTAAAATTTCCGACCGAGAGCTTCTCGGTTTTACTCGCTTTATATTTTCCGAAATTGTCAGCTTAGTTTAATTCCATGTTGTTCCGTAGTTAAAGGTTTGATTTTTGTTGTATTCCGCATGTTCACAACACTGTTCTGAGTTTTGGATATAAAAATCGGAGTTGATTTGTTTTCGTCATCTTGTTTACTGTTCCAGTTCAATTTCGCTTTTTAGTCTTTGATTCAGTATTTAATCATGATGAATGGCAAAGTGTTTGCGTTCTTTTTCGTAGCATGCCTAGGTAGTTAAGTTCTTATTTCTGCCTGTCGCTTACTTGATACATTAATTGTATGAGCATGATGAATAGCTTGATCAAGTAGTTAGTTTACATTCTGCCTAGCATAAATCCAGTAGCGTAAAAACTCCCAACTTAAAGCGTGGCAGCAGCCGAACCCTGTTCACTACTCACACACTCGATACACCGGTTTCTCTGTGGGATCGACCCCGTACTTGCCGCTTTACTGTTAAAGTAGTGCGAGTTTGGGAGTTATAAATTATATTGGTGGCGAGCGAGAGCGAGAACGCCTTGATCAAGTGGCAACGACATTTGCTAACTGATCCACCCGATCGGCCATTTTCCATATAACTTGATCCATTCGTTTCGCGCTTCTCAATCGGACCAACCAGTTTGTCCCAAAAAAAATGTCACATTTCCATTTTTGGAAAACGTTCTCTCTCACATGAATATAAAAACTATTTTTTCTCTCTCCATTTAATACACAAAACAAAACATCCTAAAATCCCGTGCCATCCCACAAGTGTGACATCTTTTGTGGGACTGAGGGAGTATAAACTTATCATTCGAGAATTTCACCCTAGTATGAAAAAAATAAGATTATCAATTTTAGACTTATAAATTAGTACTCCCTCTATCCCTTTCCCTTTGTAGTAGAGACGTTTCATCTTGAGCACTCGTTTTGAAAAAATGGTACTACTAAATACTCACTCACTCTCATTTTATGAGTCTCATTTGAGTTCGGCACGGATTTTAAGAATTAAAAAGGAAAGTTGGTGAAAAAAGATGTGGAATGTGAGAGGCCTACTTTCATATTTTAGTTTATAATAATTAAATATGAGTGAAAAAAGGCTATTGAAATGTTGGGCCGGCCTATTAACATTTTTGGATATACATACTATAATTTAACAAAACCAAGCAATACTTAAATAAAAAAGAAAAAGAATCTCATTTTGTTAGTATTCCCTCATCCTACTGAATATGTCCAAATTCTTAAGTGCTGCGAGATTTTAGGAAAATTTGTTAGATAGAATGAGTAGAGAAAAAAAGTACTAATAATTAAATATTTTAATGTAGAATGAGAAATTTATTTTTAAATTTTCCCTCCGTTCCGTCCCTGAAGAGTATGCACTATTTCCTTTTTCATCCGTCCCCAAATAGTATGAACATTTCAATTTGGAAACTCTCTTCTTTCTAATGAGGTGTGACCCATTCTCCAATAATAATATTTAAAAAACTCTCTTTACCTATCTTTCTATTATTTTAATAATAATGCATTAAAAAATATGTCGAACCTAAAGTTTATACTCTTTGGGGACGGAAGAAATATAATAAAAGAAGGTGAAAAAAGCTAAAAAGAAAAAGATACGTTTAACACGAAAAAGATAGACATTTAACATGACGGAGGGAGTACTTTTATAAAAGGAAACAAAATCAACTCTGACACGCGCATACATAAAACCTCCAATAAACCCTTGATATATTACATACACAATTGTTGACACAAAAACTCAAAATCCCATGCTTAATGGCGGCCAGAAACAGAAAGCTTATCCTTCATCAAAAAGTTGAGGTGCTTTTCTTCGTCGCAATTCTTGTGTCTTGTT
This sequence comes from Salvia splendens, assembly GCF_004379255.2. Taxonomy (NCBI): domain Eukaryota; kingdom Viridiplantae; phylum Streptophyta; class Magnoliopsida; order Lamiales; family Lamiaceae; genus Salvia; species Salvia splendens. The sequence goes on from NC_056044.1 coordinate 22,115,709, forward strand.
TTTAGTAGATAAAGTATTAGAAATGAGCCACTCACCCCTTAAAAGGCCTCATAAGGGGAGGGTTATCCACTCTTATATAGACAAGCTAGGATCATCACCAAGTCGATGTGGGACAAGATATTAGATTTTAACACGCCCCCTCACGTGTGGGCCGGAATGACATATCGGACTTCCATCACGTGGGTAGGCAAGAGAAGAGATAAAGAAATAAAATCCATCATCGACTTGGGCCCGCTCTGATACCATATTAGAAATGGGCCACTCACCCCTTAAAAGGCCTCATAAGGGGGAGGGTTATCCACTCTTATATAGACAAGCTAGGATCATCACCAAGTCGATGTGAGACAAGATATTAGATTTTAACATAAAGTTTTATTCTTTTTGCCCAATTTTTCTTGGTTCTTCTTGTGATCATTACAACTCTCGTTCTTTTGATTCTCCCCCCATTTTAACTGTTGTTTTGTCAATTTTATTGGATTATTGAGGCGTTATTTCGTTAATGTGAAGTTTTGCTCTTCTCAAATTTTTCCTGCATTGTGTTTTCTGTGGGAAAATCACGTCTTTATGGTGTTCTTTGCATGTGGGTTTTTCTCTATCATTCACGATCGAGTTAATAATGTGGTTTATTAAATGGATGTGATGTTTTCATTATTTTTTTATGGACATGCAAAATTTTGTGTTGGTAAATGTTTTGTGCTGTAGCCTGTAAATTTCATGAATTTATCTTGAATTTGATGAGTTTTATACACTAGAATTGTTACTCAGCCTCAATTTATGTGATAAATGAGGTATGAAGGTCAAATTATGGGAATTTTGGTTTGGTGATCCTATTGCTATATTTGGTGATAATCTTTTTGTTCCTATTTATTGATTTTGCCAAAAACATTTGCTTAGCATTGAGGAATCTTGATTAGGTGAGGAGCGTTGAGGATGGGTTTTTTGGTTCATGGCATCCTGGTAAGGTGATCGGCTGCAAGGAATTGGGTCGCGTAGTGGAGTATGATCACCTTGTGTGTGTTGATGGCTCTACTAAGCTGGTTGAGGAAGTAAAAGTGGCCCCTGCAATTGATGGGGTTTTTGATGAAAAAATTAAGAGACCTGGTGAGTATAGGGGCTTGATTAGGCCTTGTCCAGAAACACAGACTTTGGGTCTTGTAGGGGCACGGACTCTGCAATATGGAGCATGTGTTGACTTGTTTCATCACGACGCCTGGTGGGAAGGTGTGGTGTTTGACAACAAAGATGGGTGCGAGAGAAGAAGAATTTTCTTTCCTGACTTGGGTGATGAAGTTGGGGGCAAGGTGATGATCTGCGGTTTAGTAAGGATTGGGACGAGGTCACAGAGAAATGGAGATCTCGTGGGAACTGGCTGTTTCTTGAATTATTAGAGGAATATGAGCAAGAGTATCCTCGCCTTGTCTCTGTGAAGCAAATATGGTATGAAGTGAGGACGAAGGATAACTTTAAAAACCTTGGGGAGTGGACTTCCTCTAAACGGGATGTATGGAAACAATTATTGCCTCAGGTGCTCTCTGACAATATAAAGCTTCTTGCTAAGATCACTTTGCGAACTTGTCCTGTGAATCTGCGAAAAAACAAGGAAAAACATCATTGAAATTTCTGGAAAAAGATTGTGAATCTATTCTAAAATCTAAAGAACCATTTCGTAGTTCTCTTGCAGCTGCAGCACCCTTTGAAGATCTCCAGTCTAATGATAAAGGAATTCCGCAAACTGATGTATATCATGGAAGCAATAATCAGGTTCAGATTGAGGACGATCAAGTTTGCGTCTCAGTTAGCCCCACGGACGAACAAGTTTGGCCTCCTGATCCAGATGCAGAGTCTGGGATTGGTTCAAGTAGTTATGATGAATCTCATAGTTTGAAATCGAGACAAGGGAGAGGTAAAAGTCCAACCAAGACCAGAAGACTTAACTGGCAGTCTGCTGTACCTCAATTGATTCCGGGGCCTCAGCAATGCCCTGATGCAATTGATTCCTATAAGGAGCATTTGGCTGGAAAAGGCACTGCTCGAAAAGGTACTGCTCCTAATGGGCTCTCATCAGATGTTAGCAAACATCTACTGTATCTGGGCTGGAAAATTGAGTTCAGACGTACATGTATGGGAAATTCGAATAGGAAATGCTATATTTCCCCCAATGGGAAAACTTTTCATTCACTTCCTGAGGTTTTCAAGAAGTTCCATGGTGACTTTGAGTTGGAACCCACATCGCATGTTACTATGCGCCCAAACTATGACATTGCAAACTACATGAGTTCATATGAAGAAACACCCTCACCTCCTGGGAAATCCCAAGCTTTCAGAAACTTGTTCAAATCGCCGTGCATTACTGTTGAGAAGTTTGAAATAGAATCTAAATATTGTCCCAAAGCAGTGCGGGATTATTGCTCATTAGCTTCAAAGTCTGCAGAAGGCAAATTGAAAGGCATGGAAGCAAGGAAACACTTGTCTGCACTTGGATGGTCTTTTTATCGCCACAACAAAGGACCATACGGCTGGGAAATACGTTATATGTCACCTACTGGAAAAATGTTTTACTCTCTTCTTTCAGCCTGTAGATGGTGTGTAAAAGCTGGTGCACTTACTTCCACTGACCCCTCTCGCGCCATGGGAAGAGTCGTAAATAGAGATTTCATCAACAATTATGATGGCAGTTTATCGACAAGTAAATCACATCTTCCGCGAATCAAATGTGTCTTGAAGAGGAGAGAGCTCGAATGTGAAGCTCATAAAACCAGAATGTCGAGGAAGAAGAGGAGAAAGGTCGAATCAAATTGTCTTGAAGTTTCGCTGGCATCACCCAAGAGAGGATGGAAATCTAATGCATCAATGAGACTGAGAGAAGATTTAAATGCTGATTCTTTAACCCCAGTGAGGCAATCTAGTAAAAGGGTACGTGAGGAGGCTGCTTCTTCCTCCCAGCAGATACCTCGAACTATCTTGTCTTGGTTGATTGACAATAATGTGGTTTTGCCAAGAGCAAAAGTTCACTACTGCAGTAGCAAAAATGGTCCCCGAATTGCAGAAGGACGAATATCTCGCGAAGGGATCAAATGTAGTTGCTGCGGGGGAATTTTTACTCTTTAGTAACTTTGAAGCACATGTTGGCAGCTCTGATCGTAAACCTTCCGCAAATATATATTTGGAGGATGGTATGTCTTTGCTTGAGTGCCAGTTGCACCTGAAACTACGTTATAGCGGTCGAAATTCAAGGTTAGAACGTCAACCGAAGGCTGCCCAACATAATAGAAAAAGTGACGACATATGTTCTGTCTGTCACTACGGAGGTGATTTACTGTTGTGTTGGTTTAAAGGTATTCTCACATTCATAAGTCATCCGCTTTTTATATTTCTTAGCACTTGATTGTTCATTTCTTCTGAAAATAGGTATCAACATCGAGCTAATTCTTCTAGGCTGTGTTGGTGTCATTTAGATCGCTTCTATTTTTCACCATGTTAGCTCTGACAGGAGGTTCCAGATGGTGATTGGTTCTGCCCGTCCTGCTGTTGTCAGATTTGCAACAGGAGCAGATACGATTCAGGAAATAGACTAGCCAAAGACACTTCTTTTTTCACCTGTTGTCAGTGTGAGCGACGATGTAAGTAGCCTATATAAGTCAATATCTACTTGCAAAATAAACTAAAAATTAGATTCTCGAGTATATCATGCTCTAGTCATTGACAACTTTGTGTAGATCACATTGAATGCCTCACAAATGAAAGAGATACACAATGTCGTTCTAAAGGTGATTTGTTCTGCCAAGATACACGTTGACAGGTACTGTTACCCGTTTTCCTTTTATAGAGCTCTGTTTGCATATTGTGGTATTTTTTTAAAGTTGAAGATGGCTTGAATTCAAAAATCACATGGGCTTTGTTTAAATATAACTGTTCTGTTGCAGATATTTGATGGTCTGAACGGGCTTCTGGGGAAAAAAGATTCCTGTGGGAACTGAAAATATGACTTGGACTTTAGTGAAGTATATGGAATCAAATATTTCTAAGAATGTTGCAACATATGATGACGAGAGTTCGGTGGAGAATTACTGCAAGCTTAATGTGGCCCTCAGCGTGATGCATGAATGTTTTGAACCCGTCAAAGAGCCTAGGACCAGGAGGGTTCTAATGGAAGACATTATCTTTAATCGAAGGTATGCTAGTCTCGTCTCACCATCGCTACTTATGCATATTCTCTAGACTCTATTGCTATGCAAATTTGCAATATTTGTCAACTTTTGCGTATCCTTGTAATCCTTGTTCGTCTTTCCCTTTCATACATCTAGCAAATCTGATGGATAGTAGTGGACTTTAGATTGAAATTATTGCTCCCTCCGTTTCTTAAAATAGGAACTTTTGAAACGGCACGGATTTAAATGCAAAATTGGTAAAGTAAGAGAGAGGAAGAGAAAAAATGGCTAAAGTAAGAGAGAGGAAGAGAAAAGGTAGTAGAATTAGTGGTAGTGGTTTGTAGGGTCCATTTCCTAAAATGGAAAGTTTCTACTTTTAAGAAATGACCAAAAAGGAAAAAAATTCTATTTTAAGAACACAGGGAGTATAATTTAATGGAATATTATCCCCATGTACCTTGTTTATCATCTTAGATCCTTGTTTATTTATTATATGAAGAACATAAGCATTTTATAAGTGGTACTAATATTTTATTTTATTGAGGATATAAGGAATATAACACAATATAAGTGGTACTAATATTTTCAGTGTTGCGGGTTAGATATATATGTAGTACTAATATTTTGATTTACAGGTCAGATCTCAACCGTTTGAACTTTCAAGGATTTTATGCAGTATTATTGGAAAAGAATGATGAATTGATCTCAGCGGCTTCCGTGAGGTATTTGATGCTTCACTTTCTTATTTGAAACTCTTGTATATTGTTATGTTGAAGTAACTCAAATTCCATGCCTACTGATTCCAGGATATATGGCAAAACAGTTGCAGAAGTCCCTCTGGTCGCCACACGGTTTCAATATCGTCGACTTGGGATGTGTAGAATTCTGATGAATGAACTTGAGAAGGTACTCTGCTCCTACATTTTAGGACTCCATTGTTTTGCTTCATTTACCTCGTACCTGCATAATGAGCCGTGTTGTAATCAGTGTCTACAAATGATTTTATGGAGAAATGGGTTGGGTCTCTCACCTTATTTTCATGCCTTCAAAATCTTATCCCAGTCCATACACTTGCTTTGGATGGCATGAAGCTGCTTCTTCATTATACAGTTCTTCTTTCATGCAAAGCCGGCTTCCCAAGATAGAAATGACTTGCAGTTGTATTCAGTTGAACTGTTGAAGTGTCTGTTGGTGCTGTGTTATTTTTGCTTATTTGGTGTATTTGGCTTTTGCAGCAACTCGCAGAATTGGGAGTCAAGAGGCTTGTTTTGCCAGCTGTTCCTAGTGTTTTGAACACTTGGATCTCTTCATTTGGGTTCTCCAAGATGGATGAATCAGAGAGATTAAATTTTCTGGTCTATACTTTCCTCGACTTCCAGGTACGATATTTTGCCAGAAAATGTTGAAGAGTGATCTACCTGCAGGTAAATGAATTGCTGCAAACTGTTTTTTGATCGAAGGGACGTTTCTCAACAAAAAGAGATGTAACCTCCTTTAACACCTGTCTGCAGAAAACCAAACAACAGGTTGTGACCATGTAGACAACAATGCCGGCATCTGGGTTGGTGGAATCAGCCATGTATCTGATGTTCTGGAAGGGAAACAAGTAGAGGAGACTGACATCATGGAGCAGGAATCGGCATGGTAACACTATATACTCACCTCTATGCTATTATGTATCAAGGATGTTCCAATTGTTCCTTGAATATATCTCTTAATATCTCATCTCAATGTTTTAATTCCAGCTAGACTTTTGTTTCTCATTTTTTCCTTTTCACCTCAGCAACAAAACAGTAGCTGACAATGGCGATGCCGGTTGCCCCTCTGCTGAAAAAGCCATTGCGGTACTTCATTATTTTATCATTAAACAGATTCAAGTTCAATAATTTACTTATTTTCAATGAATTTTTCACTGTTTTACTGTGTACAGGTGGTGAATCAACCAACTGCCCTGGAACTACTCGTCTCTCCAACCCGCCCTTGGTTATCCTCTACTAGCCACGAGCAATGGCAGACAATCTGGAAGCACCAAGGTCATCTTAAAATACTACAAACGAAAGAAGATATCTGCTTTCTGAGGGTGGTGCTCTTCTTATTAACATATCAGACCTTCCTGTAGTACTATCAAGCTACTCATGAACCTCTCGACTTTGGAAGTGAGCTGGAAGGAAGATAACGTAACTGAAAATACACCGACATGGCCCATGATCGTTTTTTTGTACAGATTACGCTACTAGCTAATCACATCTAACATCCTGCTGAGTTTTCAATGTCTCCAGCAGAGTTTTTGAAACTATCCCTGGGTGCTTTTGCATTATTATATCTATTTATCATTCACAGTTTTCTCTTGTTTTCGACTAATGTTGTTACTCCTTTTATCCTCAGGTTCCTCTTTGTATTTATCATTCCAGCGGCTAAGGAAATATTATGGTATGTGAAGTTCATTTGTTTCTGGGAAGTTAAAAGATGAATCCACATTGTTGCTTGATTTTAGCATTGCGGAAAGTTTAAGATTGCAAGATTACAGACTTCGCTTGATAATATTAATTTTAGGGTTTATTACAAAGACAATGCTTGAAATTTGATCCCTCTAAATTGATCATTTTTGAATTGTAGCATGTTACCGCTAGATTGGAGATTATTTACTTTGAAAAGGGTTCTTCACTAACCTTACCTCACGCATTGTTCGTACGCCCCCGAAAATTTGGAAATTCAAAGTTATCTTGATTTAATAGAAGTGTTTGTACTTTGTTTTGAATTACTAAAGTAATTTATTTAAGTTTGGAAATTTGTGAATTAGTATTTGAAAAATAAGAGTTTTTGAACTCTTGTTACTTCGATAGTTTAAAGTTGAATTAAAACAATACTACCTTTTATTTTGTGATTAAATGTAATTTTGCTGGCTAAGGTTGATTGTTAATAATGCTTATATTGTTCTGTTCACATATTTTTATGTTTAGCATACAACATCTTGTGCCTTATATGTATGTGGATGAACTTCAACTATGATAATGAAATGCAATGGTGGCAAGAATATAGTGAATAAGCACCTTTTGGTATTGAGTTGTGAGGCTTATTGCACTGACCAAAATATTTTCTTGGGCTTTTAAAAAATACTTCAGCTATCAATGTGTTGAGAATGTTGTGTGATTTTCATATATTTCTATGCATGCTTGAGTTTTGAAATTTAATTACTATACACTAGACATACATATTTCATTTGCCACAGATTTCATCAATTTCAGAATAATTTAAATAAAGTCTCGCCCATCCACCCTAGAATTAATTGAGTTCTCTCTATTTTAAAAGAGGAGGATTCTCTTCCTTATTGGCTATTGCACATTGCAGACAATGTTTTACTTAATTTTTGTGGTACCAACTTTCGAGAATTTGATAGAGTACTATTAGAATGTTTGCATTAAATTGTGTAGTTTAAAACCATGCAGGCTCTTATAGTAGCTTAAGATCAAGCATACATAACTTGTGTAGCTTAAGATAATATTATATAGAGCCTGCATGATATATCCTTTGTTTAGCTTTCTCTTTTAGTCATTTCATTCATGGTCATTAATATCGAGTTGTTTAGCATATTCGAATGTCATCGAGTGATAATGTGATGTACAATTGGGATATAGTTGATTATGAGTTGTTATATATTGTGAAAAAAAAGGAAGCTTGTTCATAAGAAAAAGCAAGATTTAAGTGTTTAGGTATTTGATGTAAATCAAATTTGCATATTTTTCCCATTGGTTTTATTTATTTTCTTTGTAGTGCTATTGAGGCTCATTTTAGTGTTAGCTTGGTCTTGTAGGACCCATAGTGGGCATTATGAGTTTGTTGTTATGCCATTTGAATTGACCAATGCACTTGCTATGTTTCAAGGATTGATGAATGAGGTTTTCAGACCGTATTTGAGAATATTTGTGCTAGTTTTCTTTGATGATATACTAATCTTTGGCATTTGGAGTTAGCCTTTAGAAACATCAGGGAACAAGTGTTCATTTGGATTGCCACGAGTGGAATATCTAGGCCACACAATCTCTAAAGTAAGTGTTTCAACAAATCAAATGAAAATTCAGGCCATGCTGAAATGGCCAACACCATCAGATGTATCTCAGCTTAGAGGATTTCTTGGAGTATTGTATTATGGGGTAATCTGAAAGCCCTTAATTGATCTTTTAAGAAAATATAGCCTTTCTTAGAGTAATCGGCCTCTCAAGATGATCTCTAAATGCTCTTATAACACCATCAATGTCTTCATCATCGAACGAGTTTCGCGTAGGTACCTTGCACGCCTCAATCGGAGTCCAGCAAAGAAAGTTAGAGTCGGTTTACGGAAGTTGCGCAATGCAGATAAACTTCAAGAATTCAAATCCTATAAGATCTTAGTCTTTTCCACATCTATAAAAAGGGTCCCTTAGGTTCATAATTCTCATCTTTTATTCTACCTTTCATTCTATCATCTTTTTTCTCCGCTTTTATATTTCTCCTACGCTGCCAGACGGAGAACCTTAGAGATTCACACAAGGATTGAAGACGGTCTTTATCTCATCCAGCTGAATATTTGTCCACTGTGCTATTTGTATTTATATTTTTTATATCAAGCCATGTGTGGCTAATTTTTTGGATTACTCCTAATTTATAGAAGGAATTGTTTTGAACTTTATTTCTCTAGACGATGAATTTCCTATTTCTCGAATTCAATACTTATCTATGATGCTTGTTTATATCTGAAGGGTGGATCAAAGGTGTTCACCTTTTTTAGAAATTAATCTATAGCCTATTGTGCTACCTGCAGGGGTGAAAGGTTAGTGAGTAGGGACTGAGACGTTTTTAGCTTATCTTAGTCGTACAATTCCCTTACCAAGTGTTCAGCTGCGGTGAGCGTAAAATATATACAATCCTTAATTGGTTAGATTGTATTACGAACGAGTCTGGTGAAATAGATTGAAACAATTCCAAATCAAGTTAGTAGTAGCTCTTATCCCTCTGGTGATCTATCAGTTTTATTTTTATTGCTTTTGTTTTGATTTTGTTTCTATCCTCAGCTTATCTCCGTTTTATCGCTTTTTAGTCTCCTTTTCATCCGAACCGCCTTCGTGTGGGTTCGGCCGTGAAGTACTATTTTTGACATTATTGTCTTACAGTTTAGAAGTATTTTTAGGATATTTATTGTTTGTTTGTGATTATTTGCGCTTGTACTTTATACCAAAAAAATCATAATAACACTCTTTGAAGTAATTTGTATGGCTATTTCTACTGTTTCAGTGGACCTTTATCCACATATTGAGGCCACATGGAGATCGGATGCTAAATTGGCTGCTATCATTGAAGAATTGAAGCAAAATCAGTAAGTCTAAATTCACTTGGCTTGGTGATCAACTTCGTAGAAAAGGAAAGTTGGTAATTGGGAATAATGAAGGCATGAGAAGACAAATTATTAAGGATTTCCATTATTCAAGTAAAGGAGGATATTCTAGGGTGCTAGCTACTTACAAGAGGTTAAACTCACTTTTTTTATTGGAGTAAGATGGAGAAATCACCAGAGAGTGTGATGTTTGTCAATGAAATAGATATGATCATATATGAGGGTTACTGCAGCCCTTACCTATACATGAGGGAGCTTGGTCACAGGTGAGTCAAGACTTTATTGAAGAAATACCATTGTCTTATGGGATATTGATAAGACTTATTTCATGCATTGGCTTTTGGGTGTTTTCACAAGCTTTTGGGGAGATAATGCACGAAATTTTAGTTTAAGTGTGCAGGATTGCTACTGGATTAGTTAAATGGTGCAACTTGACCAAGCAGATGAAAATGAGACAAGTTGAATTGAAAATGCAGAAAAGCAGCCTAACTGATAAGTAAGGCAAGATGGCGAGCTGACATTGCAAGGAGTGAAGAGAGAGAAAGAATCAGAAGAATGCCCTTTGCTACATGGGTACAAATCTCAAATCAGAAGAGAGGTGCTCTAGGGATTGAAGCAAGGAGTCTCCATGTAAATAGAGATGCTTAACAATGAAGAAAATGCCTTCTGCTAGCCTCCAATAAGGAGTTCTTAGTTAGAAAGCTCTCAACTCGCTCTAGATACCAGATTTGCTTAGTTTTAGCCAGTTCCAGCTTAGTTCCAGCCGTTCTTAACTTAACTCGTTCAAGATACAATCGCTCATTTATTGTTTTTTGCACATTTCCGTTCAATTTCTCAAGTGTTTTGAAATGTTTGAACATCTTAGCCGTAGAACTTCTAGTATTTGTTGTTTTAGTTAAATCACGTGTTGTTCCGAACCGAAACCGCGAGAAATATTCTGAACCGAAACCGTGAATTTTAGAACTGCGGTTCGGTTCAGGTTCCAAATTTTTTGAACCGAAACCTCGACCGAACCGCCGGTTCCGTACGGTTCACGGTTTCGAACCGCCAATGCAATGATAAATTTAAACATAGTTAATCCTTATATTAAAACTATATTCCATTATGGTAATAACTTTATAATACTATTACTGATTTTACTAATTAACACGGTTTTTTACGTATGGAGTGTATGGAGTATGAATCATTATTAATAAATATTTACCAACATTGTTTAATAAAACTTAGAAGAATTGATTACTTTAAAGAAAACATAATACTCTAATTAACATTGATTAATGAATCGGTAGTCTTTAAAATTGATTAGCTGAGTCTTCAAAATTGATTGGTTGGCGGTGGGTGATGGCTGCACTATTCAAAATTGATTGCACAAAACACCATTTATTTTATTTTTATTTATTTATTTATTTAAATATTGATTTTAAATTCAAATTGGATCTCATTTCCCCTTATTTTCATCTATAAATACTCTCCTCTATCCACACTTACACTCACCTCATTCTTGTGTAAATTGTAAATTTGATATCATTTTCACCTTAATTAAATTTAAACTATCCATTTCCTTGTTCCAATTTATTTTATAATTTCAAACTATATGGCAAAAAAAAATAGAGGAAAAAAACCGCGAAACCGAACCTAAACCGCTACGAACCGTCCGAAAACCGGCGGTTCGGAACCGAAACCGAAACCGTGAAACAGCCTCACGGTTCGGTTCCGGTTCCATATTTTCCAAAACCGGAACCGACAGTTCCGAACTGAAACCGCCGATTCATGAACCGTGGGCAGGTCTATCCATACCTAGAATTCTCTTAACTTCTCCCAAATATTTCATGTCAAACTTCAACGTGATATCTTCTTTAATCAGCTGCAGTTCTTTTTTGGTTGAACCTGCTAACAAGATGACATCTACATACAACAGCAGCCGCTAAGCAACTATTTGTTCCCCTTCCTTCTTTATGTATACGCAGATAGATCTCTGAAACCCCGTGGTCTCCATATGCTCATGGAATTTATATTTTATTGCTTGCTGGTTTGCTTAAGTTCATAGAGACCCTTTTTCAACAAGCAGATTTTCTGCCAGGATTCTCAAAACTTTTTGGCTGCACCATGTAAATTGTTTCTTCTAAACCCTTCCAGGATTCTCAAATGTAGTTTTGACATTTAGTTGGTACAACTCCCAATCAAAATGAGTAGTGAGTGCCAATAAAATTATGATGAAGGTGTGCTTCATCACTAGAGAGAAAACCTCTCTGTAGTCAATTCTAGTGGTGGCAAATCGTGCAAATTGAGTCGTTATCAGGTTGACTCGATAACGACCCAATCCAACAAAACTTAACCCGAACCCGACCTGTTAAGAAAATCGTCAATCCGAACACGAACCCGACATGTTACCCTCAAACCCGAGCACGATCCGAACCCAATAAGAACCCGTTAATGACACGATATAATATAGGTTGACATGACACGATAATGACCCTAACCCGATATTACACTATTAAAACCTGATATTATACAATTAAACATAAAATTGTGATCAATGTCGAACTAATTTTAAAGACCGAACTAGAGATCAAATCTCGTCCACTAATTTTTATAATCTTGTGGTATTAGGAAAGTGAGGATTGCTGTGCCAGTGTGAGATATTAGGAATGAGAAATTACAAGAGAGATGTTGTGGAATTTGAGTTTGTTTAAAAAACTGTTGAAACTGGAATCTCACATTAGAGAAAAAAAACGATGGAGAAAGAATTGAGTAGATATTTTCTGAGAAAAAAAGCTTGTACAGAATAACCTTTTGACTCAATTGTTCGAGAATCAGATTTGTGAAGAGATAGAAGAAAATTTCACCATGTAAAAGTCATTAGAGCACCCGCAACGCGGGCCGTGGGCATTCCGCGTTTCGTTCCTTCGGAACGAAACCGTAGCGGAACGCGTTGCGGCGCTGCGTTTCGTCGCGGTTCCACTTTCGATGTGGGACAAACTCATTCTTGGTTATCTCTATTTTATAGAGACATCCTTGAATGTTTTATGTTCCACTTTCGATGTGGGACAAACTCATTCTTGGTTATCTCTATTTTATAGAGACATCCTTGAATGTTTTATGTTCCACTTTCGATGTGGGACAAACTCATTCTTGGTTGTCTCTATAAAATTGTATTTTAAATTATGTCATTTTTTTATTTTTTTAGGATTTTAATTATGTCTTTTTCTATTTTTTTGAATTTTAAGTTGTAATGTTATTTTAATTTTAATGAAGTGTGTTTGTTTTAATTGAATTGGGTTGGAAATAAAAATAAAATATGAAATTGAATGAATAGTAATTTAAGGAACGGTTAAGGAACGGAGGGTTGCAGGTTCCGTTCCTTAGTAAGGAATGGAGTAAAAAAGTACAGTGGGGCCCTCAAATAGTGGTTTAAGGAACGGTATAGGAACGGTATAGGAACAGCGTTGTGGATGGCCTTAGAAAACAATAAATATTATGCATGTATTGGAAAGCTGAAAATAAAATAAAATAAATGAATAAAAAGAAAGAGGGGTAGTAATAAACTATATTCACTAAATAATGAATTAAATAAACGTATGTTATGAAGTAAATTTGATATGTTATTGAAATACATTAATGATACAATGAATCAACTGTGTTAAACGTTAAGAGGCAGTAATGAACTACTCCCTCCATATTCAGAAAATAGAAACATTTGAAACGGCACGGGTTTTAATGCACAATTGGTAAAGTAAGTGAAAAAAATTGGTAAAGTAAGAGAGGAAAAGAAAAATGAGTTAAGTAAGAGAGATGAAGAGAAAAAGTAGTGAAAGTAGAGTTAGTAGATTGTAGGGTCCATGTCCCGAAATAGAAAGATTCTAAAGTTTCTATTTTTAAGGAATGACTCAAAATGGAAATAGTTGCTATTTTTAAAAAACGGAGGGAGTATATTCAATAAATAATGAACCAAATGAACGTTAGTAATGAAGTAAATATGACATTTTATTGAAATACAATGTTAATTGTGTTAAACGTCAAGCGGTAATAAAGAACTTATTACTTCATTCTGCCATGCTATTACTTCATTCCATCAGTTTATTACTTCATTCAATTAGTTTATTACTTCAGAATGTGTTATGACATAATTGTCTCTCAGTCGAAGTAAATACGGTATGTAATGAATGCGAAAAATAACACAATATCAGATCATCTAATCCATCAAAAACAAGATCTAATGGTCCTAATTTGGTCTCTAGTTTGACATTAAGAAGTGGATTTGTGAATAATGAGACTCATTAAACCTAATTTTAAATTTGATTTATATGATAAAAATCTATTTTTCATAATTTAAACCTGATTTACAATTAATTTGTATAGCATTATTTTAAAAAAAAATAATAAAAATAATAAAAATAACAATATTATTTCTTAATGGGTTATCCATATCTAACCTGCATCCAACCTGAAATTTTCGAGGTTCCTAACGGGTTAACCCAGTAAGGACACGAATCCAATAAGATTTGACCGAACCCATTATTTTCGTATGGATTCGTGTTAGATTGACGTGTCGGTCATAAATAGTAACCCTAGTCAATTCCTTCTACTTGTGTGAAGCCTCTAGCTACCAATCTGGCCTTGAGTATAGTTTCAACTTCTCCCACCTCCACATTTTTCTTAAAAATTCATTTGCAGCTAATCAGTTTCTGAGTTCCTAGATCTTTTTTTTATAAATATACTCCAATATTAGGAGAAATTACAAATAAACTCCTATAAAAAGGAGGAAATAACAACTGATGTCAAGAGGGCTCAAACTCGGCACCTCATACAATAATGTCTAAGCTCCTTGCCGCTAGGATTAAAGCTTTGGACCTGAGTTCCTAGATCCTTCACCAAAATCCAAGTGGCGTTTTTTAGCAGAGAATCTATCTCTTCCCTCATTGCTTTGATCCATTTCTGACTCGCCTTACACCTTAGGGCTTCTTCATATGTTGATGGCTCTGCATACAGTAGCACTTCAGCTACACGCAATGCAAAGAAACTCATATCATAATCAGAAAATTTACTAGGCAGCTTGAAATTTTCTTCTTGAACTTTGATTTACAGTTGATGGCTGCTGATTGCCTGGTTGTGGATCTCCACCTTCTACAAATCCAAAATTTCATTATCTTCATGAAGTTCTGACCTAGTGGGGCCATCATTCATCTCAAAATTCTGTAAATCCCTACCACTGACTCCATCAGTAGTCTGTCTATTATTTAATGGCATTTCTTCTTCATTGAAAGTCACTTCTCCTGCTCACAATAGTTTTCTAGCCTTCTTTCTCCAAGCTCCATAGTCTGTAAGCCTTCACACCATCTTGATATCCCAACACCGCACACTTCTTAGCACTAGGTTCCAACTTATTCTGCTTCACATGTGCATAAGCAGCACATCCAAAATTCCTTAGACCAGAATAATCACCAAGGCTTGCATACCATCTCTGATTTGTGATATTGCATATGAATGACATTTGTTAATAAGCACTGCAGCAGTAGAAATTGCCAGAGCTCATAATCTCTTAGGCAATCCAATTGAGAACAACATACATCTCACTCATTCTAATAAAGTTTTATTCATTCTTTCTGTCACCTCATTCTGCTGTGGATTATTTGGAGTTGTCTCATACCTCTTAATTCCCTTCATTTTGCAAAAATCTACAAATTCAGCAGATAAAAACTCCATACCATTGTCTGTTCTCAGACATTTCAATACAGTTCCCTTTCCATTCTCACATCTAGTGTGCCATTCTTTTAATCTTCCAAAAGCTTGACACTTATCTTTCAAAATAGAAATCCATACTTTCCTAAAGTAGTCATCTATGATGGAATTGAAATACTTACCTCCACTCATAGATTTTGTCTAAGCAGGCCCCCAAATATCACTGTGAGCATACATAAATGGTACAGTTAAACTGTGTTTTCTAGTTGCAAATGGTAGCTTCTTTGCCTTTCCCAGAATGCATGGCTCACATTTCCTTAGTTCTTCTGATGCAGCTATCTTGATTACACCTTGTTTGGCCAGTTCTCTGATCCTTTTCTCCCTAACATGCCCCAATTTGGTATGCGAAGAATCCAAACTCACTGACTAAGAGATGTTGGCGGCTCCAGTCACTGTTTCAGCCCACAGATAATACAAGCTATTTCTCCTTTTAGCTTCTATGATCACTCTTGAATCCTTTGTGACTATAACATTCCATCACTTGAGTCAAATTTATATCCCTTTGATTCCAGCATTCCAAGGGATATCAGATTTCTTTTGATCTTAGGTATGAACCTGACTTCCGTCAGTATATTGATGCTTCAATTTCTTGTTTTCAAGTATATTTCTCCAATCCTTTTGACCTCACTAATCCCTGAGAATTGCCTAAGTTTTGGAACCAAGACATGTGAGAGCAGATTTTAAAACTGCACCCAGATTCCATTATCCATGACTCTTCAATAGCAGCTCCACCATGTATATTCAAGGGTTCGGGTGTCTTTACTTCCTGTGCAAGATCAGCGGTCTCTCCACCACCATTTTTCTCTTGCTCATGCTTTCTTTTCCAAGAAAAGCATGTCTTCTTAAGATGGCCATGCTTCTTGCAATAATGACAGCTTCTAGTCTCTTTTCCACCCTCAAATTTCTCTTTCTCCTGCTTCTTTTGGAACTTCTTCGTGAATCTCTTCTTTTCATTATTCTTCAGATATAGACTCTCAACTGCTGGTTCTAGTTGCTTCATTGTAGATCTCTGGGAATCCTTAAGTTTCAAGGCTGAATGGACTTCTTCATAGCTGATCTTAGACTCTCTTCCAAGAAGCATTACATCTTTTAAATGCTCATGGCTCTTAGGAAGAGAATTCAACAACATCAATGCCTTGTCTTCATCCTTGCTCTGTTCATCTATGTTTTCAAGATCATCGATGCATTTTCCAAACTTTTCAAGATGCTCAATTATACCTCTTGCATTTGAGATCTTGAAAGTCGGCAGCTTTTGCTTCAAGTGTAACCAATTTGCAAGAGACTTTGTCATGTACAATGACTCCAACTTCAACCACACACCAGCCCGCTGTATCCTCTTTGGAAACCTCCTTAAGCACTCTATCAGTGAGATTCATAATCAAAGTTCTATATGTCATATATTGCATATCTTGCAACTTTTTCCTCTCTTTCTCATCGGCCTCATGCTTCTTGTCATCACTCCCACTGCCATTCAAAATTTCCCATAGACCTTGTTGTATCAAGATCGCCTTCATCTTGAGTCTCCACAGCCCAAAATCATTTCGGCAAGTGAATTTCTCCACTTCAAAGTTCGCCGCATACATCTTCTCGATGGCTGTAGAAAACTGATCTTGTGTGTGACAGCACCACTTGTTGAGATCTTGGCTCGTACACACAATAGAAACAAGAACTAAAATACACCAACAATTACGTGGTCCGGTGAGAAACCACCTACGTCCACGGAGAAGAAAAACAGAGCATTATCAAACAAGATTACAAGACTCTTCCCTCACTATTGAAACGCTCTCAACTTCCACTAAGTATGAGCTAACTATCAATCTAAGAGAAAATGTGAATCAGTGTGTGTGTTGATGAGTAACTACTGCAACAACCCCGCGTGTTTCCACACTTATATATGAGACTACACTAATGACTCTACTCTCACTTCGTAGCTGGAGCGATTATAGCTGATTCCCTCTAACGGCCAGTTTGTTGAGGAACCCTTTGAGTCATTACTTGTGTTTCTCCATTGAGCCAGCTCGACTTCCTTGCTTTGAGACATGATTTGCATGGTCACACTTCACAATTTTGGAGTGAGAGATTGAGTTTGCTTGAAACTACAGCCATATAGGCAGAACACCTTTGAGGGATCATCAGTTCCACAAGTTAGGGCCACACTACTTTGGTCCATTTCGCATTATTGACAAGTTTGGGGAGGTTGCTTATGAGCTGCTGCTACCAACTGGGTGCAAACTAAATCCGATCTTCTAAGTGTCTCAACTGATCTTATCAACATATAATCAGCCAAACTTGGAAATACACCACTCAGGTACTCATTCAATTGTCTAATTCATTTGAGGAAGATGCAGCGTGGGAGTGCTTGTATGATGTTACAACACAATTTTCGAACTTCCAACTTTGAGGTCAAGGTTGTTTTGGGAAGGAATGTACGCGAAAGTAGATAAAGAAAATATGCATACAAAAAGCATATATAACAAAGCCATGCAAGGAAGGTGACATCTAGATTCGGTCACAGGAATACAATTTTTGATTGAGAATAACATAATTCGGTTAAATGAAATGCCCCCTCCGTCCAATAATAGATGTCTAACTTTCATTTTTAATTTATCCCATAAAAGATGTCACATTTCTCATTTTAGAAAAAGTTCTCTCACATTCATATAAATATACTATTATCTCTCACCACTCAACATACAAAATAATACTCCCTCCATTCCATAGTAATGGAGGCGTTTCTTCTCGGCACGGAGATTAAGAAAAATTGTGTTAGGTGAGTTAAGTAAAGGGAGAATAAAGTGGGAAATGAAAAAGGTAGAGAGATGAAGAGAGAAAAAAGTAAGAGAGAGTAAAGTAGGTGTGGAAAAATGTGTTGACTTTTACTAAAAAGGGAAATGACTCTATTACTATGGAACGTATCAAAATGACAAAATGACTCTATTACTATGGAACGGAGGGATTATCTCCTAAAATCCCGTACTATTATCCTAGTATGCCATCTATTATGGGACATAGGGAGTAATAGTTAGTAAGTGTGAACATTCTAACAATTTGGATTATTGGTTGTATTGTAGTAATTGTTTAAATATAGATTGAGCCATTTGTATTGTGGAATATGACATTTATCAAATCTAGTACTCTTTCTTTTTCAAGCTCTTCTTTTAGGAGTAGAACATAACAGTTTGGTCGAATCTTTCTTCACCGAGTTCACCCTCTGCGTCGATTGTGGGAACTTTTCATGGGCGTTGTCTCTTCATTTTAGCATTGTATGAGTTTGTGAAGTTTTGGTATCAGACCCGAGTAGGGGTGTGCATTCGGGTTTCAGTTCGGTTTTTTGTCAAAACCGAACCAAAACCGAAAAACCGAATTTAGTTCAAAATCCAAACCGAACCGAACCTGAAAAACCGAAAAACCGAAACTGAAAAATCGAAAAAACCGATAAAATAAATATAATATTAATATATGTGTGTGTAATTTATTTTATTTTATATATACTAATAGAATATTTATATATAATATAAAATTAATAATACATATAATATATATAATATAGTAGAATTTATTAAAAGAATATATATATAATATATTAAATTAATAGAATATATATATAATTAGGTTATTCGGTTTTTCGGTTTTTTTCTTCGGCCGAACTGAACCGAACCGAAAAACCGAAATAACCGAACCGAATTTCAAAATTTCGGTTTGGTTCGGTTCGTATATTCGGTTTCCGGTTTTTTTGCTCACCCCTAGACCCGAGCCTATTTTTTTCTATGCTTACTATTGTGCTCTTGTACGATTGGAGATATTGTGTCAATTTTGGGGTATTCTCCTCAATTTTAGCCAGAAATTCATGTTTCCTATTTTGCGTAGGGTTTTGGTTCTGGTTCGAAAAGACACAAATTATTTTTACATACTCCATATAATTTGTAAAAAACCATTTTGACTAACCAGACAAAAATTAACTATCTCATTTCTACATTATTATGTCGCCATTATACAAGATTATATTGTTAGAGCATCAGCAATGGCGCCCGTCCCGACAGAATTCCGACCGGCGTGCCGGAAGTCCACACGGGACGTCTGCCATTGTGCAAGGGAGGCACGGATACGGACATCCACTGCGGACACCGGAGTTTTGCGGCGTTCCGCAGATATCCGTCGCGACGTCCGCCATTGCGTTGACTCCACGGACGTCCGCGCGGACGTCCCGATTATTGCATTAATTTTTTTTATTGTGGGAAGTCCGTCGGGATGTCCTTTGGGATGTCCGCCACTGTGCATTGGGATATCCGTATGACGTAGCTTCCGCAGTGGGATGTCCGTATGACGTGGCATGAAGTGTTTTTGGGATGTCCGCGGGGATGTCCTCCGGGACATCCACACCACTGCTAATGCTCTTACACTATCTAATAAATTGTAAACATGTTATCACGTTTCAAAAGTTTATTGGTTTTATTTTATGCTAAACAATACCTACACGACCCCGTTTTCAGGCCCGACCCGATATAAAAAACGTAAAATTCATGATACGGCTGCACTAGGCATGCACAAACCGAACCGGAACGGCGGTTAACCACCGGTTCATAAACCGGAACGGACGCGGCGGTTGCGAACCGTCAGACGGTTCAGTGGTTCACACGCTCCGGTTCAACGAAATGCGAAACCGGAACCGCCGGTTCCGAACCGCTGGTTCAACGGTTAAACCGGAGGTTCAACCGAAATTTAAAAAAAAAATAATTTTTAATTTATAAAAATTGATTTATATCTTTAAAAACAATTTTACAAATAAATGAATATAAGAAATTCATAATAGCCCATATATATTTGATGGGCTTGCGAATTTATGAAACCATTCTAGGTTGTTTCTCTTTTATAGAGACATCCTTGAATATTTTTTGTTTCACTTTCAATGTGGGACAAAATATGTTGAAGTTTCTTTTATAGCTACATATTTAGATTATTCATTCATATTTTTCCAATGTGGGATACAAAACTTTCTTTTGTTTTCTACTTTTCTTTATTTTTTACTACATTTTATTATTCACTAACTTTATCTTTATTTTTGTTATGATTCTTTTTCCAAGACAAATTTATAGATAATAATAGCATCAACTAGAATAGTTTAATTAATTTAAATGTTGCATGTTGCTAAAAATTTGTATATTTATAGAATATGGACATGTTCAAATAATTGAATTTAAATGTAAGTATGTTGCTAATTTTTCTCAATATATTGATTAAAATGTGAAAAAAAAACAACAATTAATATAATTGGTATAATAATAATAAAAATAGATAACTAAAGAATGATTTGTTTAGTGGTATAATATAGTTTATATATTTATATATTAGTAGTAGACTAATAGTATGATTTTGTATAATAGTTGTTATTCTAATAGATGTAGTATAATTTATATAAATAAAATTATTATTTGTGAATATATTCTTGATAGATAAGAATAAGCACTTATTGAGTAATATGATTTGTATATAGATAAATAATTATTCATATTATAGTTATCGCTAGATTAATACAATTTGTATAATAATTATTTTCTTAATGTGTATAATGGTATTTATTAGTTAACATACACATAAACTTATACACAAACAAATCGATAATGATAAAGAATTAAAGAATAATACTTTATGTAATTATATTCGTTGTTAAGTTATAATAATAGAAGATAGTCAAGATATAAACTAATATAAACAAATATGATAGAGATGTGTCATGTAGTTATAAATAAGGAGTTTTATCCCACATTGAAAGAAAGAGCAACACATTTAAGAACATGTAGCTATAAAAGATAATCATTCAATACACTCTTTTTTCAACCCAAAGGCTCAAGTCCAACATTAAGTGTAAATTGTAACTTATAAGTTGTGACTTCAGACTTGTAGTCAGTTAAGGACCTTTCCCCCTCAACAAGCCGACAACCACAGTGACGGCAGAGAATCAATATCTGGCGCCCGTGATCGGGTCGGCGGCTCGAGGTGATCGACTGTGCGCGGGAATTCGTTCCCGTCGGGCAGTTCGTTGCCTAGGTTTTCAATTGTCAACGATATGTTGGGCAAATAATAATTGTCATTCATGATAGGTTATGAACAAAATAACCCTATTTATATTCTACGGACCCTAGGTTTGGTTCGACCTAATCCTAACATCGGGAAAGAACCAACAAGAAAACCCGACGAAGCTGATAATTTCGCTCGACTCAACTGCAAAAATAAATAATAAAAAGCCAATATTCTAGAAACAAAAATAACCAATAAAAAAAACAAAAAGATAAAACATCAACTCTTATTTGGAAACAAAATCGCCAAGTCTCTCCGGCGGCCGTCTGTTCCTTGCAGGTTTCGTTGCTGCGATGGACTGAGGCGGCTGCTGCTCCTCTTGCGCTCTTCCAACCGAATCTAACTCCGTCGACTCGTCTTCTGCCGGCTCAGTGTCAGGTCGTTCTAGGACCGTATCAACTCCCTCCCCCATAGCAACCTTCTTGTCCTCAAGGAGAACATTCGGAAACCGCCTTTGCACTAACTCCATCGGCTCCTAAGTCGGGGAGTCTGACCCATCGGACCACCGTACCAAAACATGATCAACCGGCCGGCCGGCGTGCCACAACACCCTACGATCCAGCACCCGGACTGGATACACCACTGTCCTACCGCCAAAAAATTCAGAAGGCAACGTCATACCCTCCGCCGCCGAGTCCCCCTCCACAAACGCTCGAAGGAGACCCACGTGAAACACGTTATGTATTCAACTTTCCTCCGGTAAACGCAACCTGTACGCCACCAGGCCTATGCGCTCCAAAACCTCAAATGGACCGTAGTAGCGTCTAGATAACTTTGCCGACTGTGGTCGGGCTACCGAATGTTGCCTATACGGTTGAAGCTTCAAGAGAACCATGTCCCCCACCTCATACTCCACGTGCCGTCGATGTTTATTCGCTGACTCACGCATACGTTGCTGGGCGCGCTCCAAATTCCGCCGCAGATCCACCAACAACTCACTCCTCTAGCGGATCAGCTCAGCTGCCGAAGGCGGGGGATCGCGACCATACAACGCCTTAAAAGGTGACATACCCAACCCCGCGTGGTGAAAACAATTAAGGGCAAGCTCCGCCCACGGAAGAAAATTGGCCCACTTAGAGGGGCGGTCCGCCGTGAATGCACGTAGATACTGCTCCAATCCCCTATTGCGGACCTCTGTCTGTCCATCCGACTGCGGGTGATAAGCGGTCGAAAAATTCAACTTTGTTCCACTCAAACGCATCAAATTCTCCCAGACTTGATTCAGAAAGACCGAATCCCTGTCTGACACCAACGTTGCGGGGAACCCATGATGACGGACCACCGTATTAACAAAGAGGTGAGCCACGCGTAGAGCATAAAAGCGGGTTGGTAGCGGCGCAAAATGGGCATATTTAGATAAGCGGTCCACCACCACCATAATCGCGGTATAACCCCGAGATTGTGGCAGACCCATAATAAAATCCATCGATACATCCTCCCAAACCTGTGTGGGCACCGATAGAGGCTGCAGAAGACCCGCAGGCTTTTGTGTTGAATATTTCGTCGTTTGACACACGACGCAGGCTCCCACAAACTTCTTTACTTCATCCTTCATCCGAGGCCAGTAAAATTCCGCCCCTATTCTCCTCAAAGTGCGCTCGAACCCCGGATGGCCCGCCGACGGTGAGCTGTGATATTCCGCCAGGATAGGCGCTCGAGCCGACGAACGGGATCCCACGAAAATGCGGCGTTTGTAATACACCAAGCCATCCACCAAGGTCAAATGGGCGGCGGCCTTCCCGTTCCTAATATCCGCCGCAATTTCTCTCATTTCCGGAGATGAAGTTGTCTCGCGGCGAAGCAACTCGAGCAGTTGGGGGATCGGGTGTGTCGCGGCAATCAGCTCCAGACATTTCTGACTAGCGTCCTCGACAGCCTCTTCAGCCAGACCCGCGGCGTCGGCTGTAGCCTGGGACTCCTCCCGACTTGATAACGCATCCGCCGCCCTGTTAGTGCACCCCTTTTTATATTCAAATTCTTAACTTGTAACCCATAAGCTTCCTAACGTAAAGCTGCTGATCAAGGGTCTGAACCACCTGTTGAAGTAACTCCTTCAAACTTTTCTGGTCACTTGGCGCCATTTTTGAACTGCCTCGATGATAGCATATAACTCCTTGTGATATGTTGAGGCCACACGACGACGTGGCCCCAGTCTCTTACTGTAGAAGGAGATGGGGTTGTTATCCTGTAATAAAACGGCCCCAATGCCCGAATCGGATGCATCTGTCTCCACACAAAAAGGCCGCTCAAAATCGGACAACCTAAGCACTGGCGCCTTAGTCATCGCCAGTTTCAAGGCTAGAAAGCTCTCATCTGCGGCGGGTGACCAGCAAAATGCCTCCTTTTTAAGAAGGTCAGTGAGCGGGGCGGCAATTAAGGCATATTGAGCAATGAATCTCCTATAGTATCCTGTCAATCCCAAAAAACCTCTCAAATGTTTCACGGTTCTGGGCACGGGCCATGCTGTCATCGCTTCAATTTTAGTAGGATCCGCCTTCAATAAACCGTCAGCAATAAGGTGACCCAAATATTCCACTGTGGAATTACAGAACGAGCACTTGGACAATTTGACGAAGAAACTGTGCTCCTGCAATACACCCAACACGGCCGATAGGTACGTCTCGTGATCCTTGACGGATGGGCTATAAATCAGGATATCGTCGAAAAATACGATGACAAACTTGCGGAGCATAGGCTGGAATATAGAGTTCATGGCGGCCTGGAAAGTGGATGGCACGTTAGTCAGACCGAAAGGCATAACAAGAAACTCAAAGTGCCCATCGTGGGTGCGGAACACCGTCTTGAACACATCCTCGTCGTGCATCCTAATCTGGTGATAGCCCGACCGCAAATCCAGTTTAGAAAAAAATTCTCGCCTTTCCCAATTCATCAAAGAGCTCGTCCGCCGTTGGAATTGGAAAATGGTCCGGAACTGTTGCATTGTTCAAGGCCCGATAATCAATGCAGAAACGGAAGGACCCGTCTTTCTTTCTGATTAGTAATACTGGCGACGAGAACGGACTATTACTCCGTTGAATAATCCCTTGCTCCAACATCTCCCGCACTTGCCGCATGATCTCGTTCTTCTGGAAATAGGGGTACCTATACGGTCGCACATTGACAGGTTTAGACCCGGGTAACAAATGAATTCTGTGGTCATATTGCCGGGCCGGAGGCATTTCAGTCGGTTGATAAGGCTAATTTCATGCATAGGTGTAGGGGATAAATTCATGAAATTACAGGGTCTAACACACGTCTTAAGCCAGGTGTGTAGAAGAATTTTGCCAAGTCCAGGAAAGAGAGAGGACAATCACATGATCCAAGGAAACTGGCGAAAAAGTGAGCATTGTGGAGGAAATTGCAAGACGGAGGAAATCCCGGAGCTGAAGGGTAGAATGGAGATTTCTACGAAGTCTTTTAGAAGATTATGTCTGCGCCTATATAAGGAAGGAAACATGCATTCTAGAGGGACCTTCTCGGTGGAGGCCTCATTACGGATTGTAGCTAGGAGCTCACTTTTCTCTTACACACTTGGGTTCTTTTTGGGAAATTCGGGGGTTCACGTCTGGGTTCTCTTCCTGTTTACAGTAGTTTCATTTGGGTGTAACACCGTCCTGTCGAGGGCGAAGAAACAATTTCCAATTTATTTCTCGTTATTTTGTGGATTTCACCGAGCTTCGCTGTTCGAAGCTCGGCACTCTGTTTACCCTTTATTCTGTGGGTTTATGCAAGCTATTTTCCATAATGTTGATGGTGTTTATTTCTGCTTCAGTTACTGTGTTTTTCTGGAGTTCGTGCTAGTACTTGTTTTGGATGCTTTTCGCATTTGCTCACTGAATCTGTGTAGAATTGTTTGAATTGGTTGTTGATCGGAGTAGATCTTTAGAATCGGAAGTTGTGGGGATGATTCTGGTTGTTGTAGGACTCGGATCGCTTGGATCTGGAGTGGATTAAGCATCCGACGAGAGATCTGAACACAGTTGGTTTAATTTGATGCCTAGCCTTCGTGTTTTTATTTCGCTCCGTCTAGTTTATGTAGATCTGTGTTATTTCCGGTTTGTTGCAAGTTTCCGATGACCAAACTTTTATATTCTGTTCGAATCAGGGTATGTGCTCTGTTTCCTTCATCTTCGTGTCTGATTCAACTAGAGAAATGCATGTCGTTGTTAGTTAAATTCCCAGTTCGTTATTTGCAGCTTTTCTGCCATACCTGCTATTTCTGGAATGATGGTCCCCACTGTTATTCGTTTTCTGTCTAGCTAAATTAGGTAGTCGTTTACACGGTCTAGGAAGTGAATTTAATATCTAGCAGTCATGAGGACGTTTGATCTCAGCATGTTTACAGTTTTCTGGGTCTAGTGTTACATTTCTTGCCTAGGTCTAGTTGTAGTTATACCTCAACCCAGTTTGCGTGGCAGCAACCGCCTTTGTCAAGAGTCTCTAAATGCTTTCTTATGTGTCCGTCTTCGTGGGATCGACCCCTGCTTCTTTATACTAATCCATAGTATTCGGGTTGAGGGATCTTTGAAGGGGAGTTTTGTGTGTACAACGACAGAGCATTCCGTGTTCCATTGAGTACCTAGACCAAGTGATCTAATGGGTTCATAGGACATGGTATCGCATTTTCACACACATACACACATCACCCTCTCTCCCTTCAAATGGCGCCGTTGCCGGGGACTGGATGGCGTAATTTGTGATTGTGTTTAGTGGATTTTGGCATACACAGTTCTTAATTTTTCTTTTCCTTTTATTTTCAGTTTATGAGCAGGGACTCATGGTTTGGACACTGTGGTAACTCATCTGAGTGGAGGAACGATCAGTTTATTTGGCAAGTCAAGAACACAACATCTACGGTAACCACCAGATCGAGATTATCTACGAGAGATCCATTTCTGTTTGATTCGGGAGGTGAAGAGGATTGGAATTCGTCAGGAAGGGAGGATCCATAATCATCTTCGGAAACAAGTACAGGGGAGGAAGAAACATGGGACATGGCGAACATAATCGATCCAGATCCAGAGATCGGTTCGCTTACTGCTCATCTAGATGGAGAGCCAGCTCAAGCTATAGTAATGAATCCGCGACAGAGGTCCATTGAGATAAAGACAAACGTGCTCGGCATCCTACCCACATTCTCTGGGCGAAGGAATGAGTGCCCGTATGAGTTTTTGAATGAATTCAGCAAATTGTGTGGCATACAGAAAAGGCCGAATGAGACGACTGGGGAGGATTATCGCCTGCGTGCAATTCCGTTTGCCTTGAAGGGGGAAGCCAACACATGGTTATTGAGGTTGCCCCCGGATTCTATCCGCACATGGAGGGACTTTAAGTTGGAATTCTTAGATTATTTCTTTCCGTCCAACAAGACGAATGCGCTGAAAAAGGAAATATTAGAGTGTAAGCAGGATTACGACGAATATTTGAGTCAGTATTGGTCGAGATTCAAGGGGTTGTTGGATGCATGCCCGAATCACCGAATGATAGAGGTAGAGACCTACTCTCTGTTTTACGAAGGGGCGACCCCTGAGTCTAAGGACTTAATGAATTCCTCGAGTGGGGGAAATTTCACAAGAAAGAAGGGAAGTGAAGCAAGAGAGACTCTGGGAAAGTTGATAGACGCTAAGAAGACATATGATAACCCCAGGAATATAGTAAGGAGAGGATCGGTGAATGCTATGAGAGAGCAAGAAGATGATAAAGTGGAAGCAAGGATCGACAAGCTCGAGAAAGCTCTTTTGAACGCTATTGAAAAGACAAATCCACAAGCTTCACAAGGGAAGAAGAAATCTCCTGGTCCAGGAGATAATCAAGTTCAGCAATATTACGGGACCCAGGAAGGAGATTATCAGACCCA
Organism: Salvia splendens; assembly: GCF_004379255.2. Lineage (NCBI taxonomy): Eukaryota > Viridiplantae > Streptophyta > Magnoliopsida > Lamiales > Lamiaceae > Salvia > Salvia splendens. Next base: position 22,142,896 of record NC_056044.1, read on the forward strand.
AGTCAATGCAATGGGAAGTTGGAATTCCGATGGGAGCTGGAATCCAGGGAGACAGAGAGATGCACCCTGGAGGAACCATCCAAATTTCAGATGGAGTGATAAAGAACAGAACCAGCCAGCACCACAACAGAATTTGCAGTTTGCACCTCAGCCTGAGAGACAAGGTAACTGGTTAGGAAGGAACCAAGAAGGGCAGGGTAACTGGATCAATCGGAACCAAGGAGACCACTCGAGTTGGGGAAACAGAAATCATAATAATCAAGGGAACTCTTATGTACCACCGCACCAAAGGAACTTTCAAACCACCTACCAAGGGCCAGGAAATCAGTACAACTATAATTCAGGTGGTCAAGGAAACATTCGCCAGAATCAAGCGAGTGGATCGAATCCGAGTGCAGGCCCAGGGCAAAGTCAGCCCAATTCTAAAACACCGAGAAATCTGGATGAGATGGTGCATGATCTCGTAAGTTCTCAGCAGCATATGCAGAACAACTTGCAGTCAAATAATGACGTAGTCCACAAGCTTCAGGACGCTCAGCAGGAGCAAAAGGCGACGATGGATATGCTGGCAAAACAATTGTCACAGATAGCCACTTCCTTGAGCGAGATGAGGGGAAATGAAGGCAAGATTCCCGCCTCAGTAAGGCCACCTGATAGAGCTAATATAAGTCAAATTACCTTGAGATCCGGGAAAGGATATGAGGGGCCGGTGGTAAGAACGAAGGAGGCGACAGATCCCAAGGAAGGCATGGAGGGAGAGGATACAATTCCTAGACCCAGACACTTGAAGGGAGATAGTCCATTGGTTAAAGATGACCTTAAGGCAGGAGATTTGGAGAGACCATTGCCTAGACCAATTGAACCATTCTTCCTCGATCCATAGCCGGAGTTGGGAAGTGAGGCAGCAGGAAAGGAAACTTGAGAGTTCTCAGCTGAAAGTTCTACAGGAGCGGGGAAGCGACTAAAACCCTTCCCAAGCCGGGGGGAAGCCAAGAAGAAGAAGAAAGAGCCGGTAGACTTCATAGATATTTTTGGGAAGTTGGAAATCAATCTACCATTCTTACAGGCCCTGAAATTGCGAGTGTTTAGCAAATTCATCAAGGAATTTATAGCTGGGAAGGCTAGACCCAGTTGAAAATTTTAGATAGGCGAGAACGTCTCCGCTGTGATTCAGAAGAGGAGGATGCCTTCAAAATACAATGACCCAGGTATGTTTACCTTGCCCATCTCTATTGGTGATGTAAAAATCGAGCATGCTATGTGTGACCAAGGCGCGTCGATAAATGTGTTACCACTTTCCATATACAAGAAACTGGTAGGAGTAAGTATGGTAGACACGAAAGTGGTGATCCAGCTAGCGGATAGGTCATGCATTTGCCCTGAAGGAGTGCTTGAGAATGTGATAGTCAGAATACATGATTTCTTGTACCCAGCTGATTTTCATGTGATAAAGATGAGTGACAATGAATCTACGGAGTCTAGTGGCGTACTTCTAGGGAGACCTTTTCTTCGTACAACCAAGACCATAATTGATCTTTTTTATGAAACTATATGCCTTGACTACAATGGGGAAAAATACACCTTTAGCATCGATGGAGCAATGAAGAAACCTCTTGATGTAGAGAATTTGCATGCTATTGATGTCATTAACCCCTTAGTCCATGAATATCTTGAGACAGAATTAATGCAGGAACAGATTGAAAATTCAGCGATGAGTTGCTCTATAGACAGACAAGTGGCTGAATGGTGTGAAGCAATGAACTCAAGTGAATTATCAGATGAAGAGCTAACTGAGGCAATCGTGGAATTCTGTAAAAATCCAGGAGTAGCCAGGTCAGGGAAGACACCCCATGTGGCGAGCATGGAGGCTTCTTCTAAGTCAAGGAAAGACATGATACCTGAAGGAACAGAGAAAAATCCCTTGCCCCAGGAGGCAAGCACACTGAAGAAAGAACTGAAAGTGCTCCCACCAGGTCTCAAGTATGCTTATCTAGAGGAGAATGAAACTTTCCCTGTGATCATTAATAGCAGTTTGACCGGAGGACAAGAAGAGGAACTGCTAGAGGTGATCCGGAGAAACAAGAAGGCTATTGGATGGACTCTCTCTGACATGGTAGGAATTAGTCCAGATTTGTGCATGCATCACATCCGCTTGGAGGAAGGAGCAAAAGCCTGTAGGGACCCACAGCGTAAGCTTAATCCGAATATGAGAGATGAAGTCTTGAAAGAAGTCTTGAAGTTACTCTCCCTGGGAATTATCTACTCTATTCTGGATAGTGAGTGGGTCAGCCCAGTTCACATGGTACTGAAAAAAGCAGGGATTCAGGTAGTCAAGAATGATAAGAATGAATTGGTTCCCACTTGACTTGTTACTGGGTGGAGGATGTGTATTGATTATAGAAAGCTGAACGAAGCGGCTAGGAAAGACCATTTCCCGCTTCCATTCATTGATCAGATGCTGGAGAGGCTGGCAGGAAAACAATACTTCTGTTTCCTAGACGGATACAGTGGATACTTCTAGATCTATGTAGATCCAGAAGATCAGGAGAAGACTACATTTACCTGTCCTTTTGGCACGTATGCTTACAGAAGAATGTCGTTTGGCCTATGCAATGCGCCAGGCACTTTTCAACGGTGCATGATGAGTATCTTCTCGGATCTACTGGAGGACTGCATCGAGATTTTCATGGATGACTTCACGGTGTATGGAAATTCTTTTGACTCCTGTTTAGCAAGTTTGGATGTAGTATTAAGGAGGTGCCGGAAAAGCATTTGGTCCTTAATTTCGAGAAATGCCACTTTATGGCCCCTGAGGGAATTGTCCTAGGGCACGTAGTCTCGGAAAGGGGGATACAGGTAGATCGAGCAAAGGTTGATGTGATCTCAAAATTTCCATACCCGACGAATCAGAAAGAACTGAGAGGATTCCTAGGGCATGCAGGTTTCTATAGAAGATTCATTAAGGATTTCGCGAAGATTGCTTAGCCGCTTACTCATTTGCTGCATAATGAAGTATAATTCGTTTTTGATGAAGAGTGCAAGAAAGCCTTTCAGCTACTGAAGGATAAACTGGTTTCTGTTCCCATCATTAGAGCGCCCGACTGGAATCTACCCTTTGAAATCATGTGTGACGCAAGCGATTATGCAGTGGGAGCAGTGCTAGGTCAAAGAGTTGATGGGAAAAGCTATGCGATTTTTTATGCTTCTAAAACGCTCAACCAGGCCCAGAAAAATTATGACACCACGGAGAAGGAAATGCTGGCAGTCGTGTATTCCTTTGAGAAGTTCCGACCATATTTATTGGGGTCAAAGGTGATAGTTTTCACGGACGACTCAACTATCAAGTACTTACTGGCAAAGAGAGAATCCAAACCGAGGTTGATCCGTTGGGTGTTACTTCTACAAGAATTTGATTGGGAGGTTAAAGACACGAAAGGAACAGAGAACAAGGTGGCTGACCACCTGAGTCGTATTTTCCAAGGGGAGACCGAGGAAGCAATACCAGATGCATTCCCCGAGGAACATTTGTACTATTTGAAAGCATTTCCTAGACCTATCAGTTGGGAAGAGATTATGGCATTAATAGGTCCAGGGGATGCCGAGAAAGGGAACTGCCGGATAAATGTTGAACCGTAGTTCGCGGACCTAGCAAATTACTTGGTCACTAGAGAGGTACCCAGTTCACAAGAAATCTCCCGGGCTCAGAAGATGAAACTGAAAAGTGAAGCCAAGTACTACTTTTGGGACGACCCGTATCTATGGAGAATGGGAGCCGACCAGGTAATTAGAAGGTGTATTCCAGAATGGGAACAGAGAGATGTTCTCAATCACTGCCATGCCCTAGCGTGTGGAGGTCACTTTGGACCTAGGAAGACCGCGAGGAAAGTGTTAGACAATGGTTTTTACTGGCCTACATTGCATAAAGATGCTTTTGAATTTTGTCAAAATTGTGAAATATGTCAACAGGCAGGGGGAATTTCCAAGAGAGACGAAATGCCGCAGGTCCCTGTGATTGTTTGTGAGATCTTCGATGTATGGGGAATGGATTTCATGGGGCCACATTTCCTTCTTCATACGGAAACACATATATCCTTGTGGCGGTGGATTATGTGTCGAAATGGATTGAGGCCAAGGCTACTACCTCTTGTGAAGCCGGTGAGGTGGCCAAATTTCTTAAGTCTAATATTTTTAGTAGGTATGGAGTGCCTAGGGCTGTTATTTCGGATCAAGGAACTCACTTCCGGAACCGAACGATTGAAGCTCTAATGAAAAAATATGGAGTCCACCACAGGTTGTCCACACCATATCATCCTCAGTCTAACGGCCAGGCGGAAATATCAAATAGGGAGATCAAAGCAATACTAGAAAAGACGGTGAACCCGTCAAGGAAAGACTGGAGTAAGAGGCTTGACAACGCACTATGGGCTTACAGAACAGCATATAAAACGCCCATTGGGATGTCTCCTTACAGGTTGGTGTTCGGCAAGATGTGCCACTTGCCGGTTGGACTGGAGCACAGGGCATACTGGGCGGTCAATGAGATTAACATGAACCCTTAAGCTTGTGAGGAAGAAAGGAAACTGCAGCTCCAGGAGCTGGAAGAATTGAGGATTGAGTCTTACGAGTCCGTGATGTGGTACAAGGAAAAGACTAAGCTCTGGCATGATAAGAATCTCCAGACCAAGGAACTACAAGTTGGGCAGAAAGTTCTCCTATTCCAATCCAGGCTTAAGCTGATGCCTGGAAAGCTAAAGTCCAAGTGGATCGGACCATATACTATCGTTGGCCTTCGCGCAAATGGAGCAGTAGAGATCCAAGGAGGTGCCTCGAATTCTGTGCCTTTCCTCGTCAAAGGTCATCGCGTGAAGGTATTTAGGGATAACTCGGAGCTGTGTGTAGTGGATGAAGTGCCTCTACGCGCACTCCCTGATATCGCCTAACCACTCTAGGAAGGAAGTGTTCTTGAAGAAATCCTGGGTCAAGTAAATTGAGAAGTTTTTTGTCCATACCCTGACCCACGGAATCTCAAGAATACTTGAAAGAAAGTGTAAATATTTAATCGCTTTTCTTTAAACAAGAAAATCCCAAACAAAGTAAAAAATAATAATCTTCTGAAAATATTTCGAAATACCAGACTCCGTAGGCAACTTGAGTTATCATTTGTTAAACCCTTGACCTGGGAGTCTGGCGTTTCAATTTCGTTTTTTTTTCTTTTCTTCTAAGTGTGGAATTGCAGAGAGCATTTACATGGGGCAGGGAATTGAGGAACAAAAAATTTTGGAAGGAGGTGGCGCCGGTTCGAATTTCAAATGATGACTTTATGGGGAGACGTACGGTTGCTCGCGTCATGCCTGCAACCGCCTGCAAAACCGTCCCAGTCCATACCTACCGGCTTTTTCGTGCTTTCACTTTTATTTTCCATTTCATATTCACTCTCTATCTAAAAATTCCCAAAATCACTCTCTATCTAAAAAACACTCTCTCTCACAATTTCCGTTTTTTTACTAACCCTAATCGGAGTATTTTTCTTCTGAGTTCTTGAGAAATTGTCCAGATCCCGACAATGGCCAACACAGCAAACACATGAAACTCTTCCACATCCGCTGATTCTGGTGCGGCCTCGTTCATGGCAGATTTAATGGAGCAATTTGGTGGCCCAGAAGAGGCAATGAAGTCCTTCGCCATGTTTACGACGATGATGGGGCAGACTAGGACACCCGCTGCAACAACCTCCGTACCACCGCCCGTCCTTCCCGAAGTTTCAGCGACTCCAGGCGACATTATACCTGCGATTACAGAATCGACCACCGCTGCAGTTGAGCAAGACGCCCTGAATGATTAAGGAGCAAGGGGTGAGGCAGATCTGACGGCTGGGTTGGAACAGTTGACGATCGACGACCAGAGGTTAGCATCTGTGTTTGAGGGGGAAACCTCTGTTATTTCTGTTGGAGTTTCTGCGGGGGAAACCCCTGCTGGCGTAGAGGTTGTTGAGGGGGAAGCCCCGGGTATTTCTGATGCTATTGTTGGTACGGGGAAAACCCCTAATTTGTCTGTTACTGGTACTGAAGAGGGGGCAACCCCCTAGTGTTGATGTAGAGGGGGAAACCCCAGTTGGAGAGTTGGAGGGGACGACCCCTGGTATTCTTGAAGAGTTTGCTGGGGAAGAAACCCTAGAAAGTGTTGAGGGCGGCGATGCCCTAACCTCAACTGAGGACGTTGCTGAGGGGAGCACCCCTGTGAAAACTGTGGGCCGCGAAACCCAGGAGAAACATGGACCGGTTGGGGTGGAAACCCCCATTTATATCGAGGGGACAACCCCCAATTTGTCTGGGGATGCAGAAACCACCATTGCTGAAAACATACTGGAACCCGTTGAGGACCGGGAGAATTTGATTGTGGATTTGACCAATGTCCCGGAGGAGACAGTTTCACCGGTAAATACCAGAGAAGCCCGAAGACAGGCTCGCTGGAGCTTATTAGATGAAATTGATGACTCCGTCCAGCAGACGAAACAAGGAGCGCTGGGTCCAGAGACCGCAGCAGCAGAGCAGGACAACTCTCCTAGACCCAGTGATGGGGAGAGTGACAAGGAGGCACGCTGCCAAGCGGTTGAGAGAAAAATGAAGGGAAAGCAGGCCGCTCCTTCCTTGACCAAGAAACCAAAGGGCAAATCTGTTGAAGCCTCTCTTCCTCCACCCGCTAAGGTCCCTTATGCTGCTAACTCCGACAGCCATACTCGACCTAGCGAATCCGAAGAGGAACCTGAGGAGGAGCTCAATTTCAAACCCACTGAAATCTGGTTGACCAAGGAGTTGCTTGATGCAATGAGAAAGTTTGATGACCCCAAACGTGCAACAACTTATAAAGAAAAGAGTGCCCAAGGTAAATATGCAAAGTCGGGAAAACGATATGATCCCGAGGAATTGAGGGAAATAGCTTCCAACGGTGAATTCCGGGAGTACATAGATGCCATCGGTTTCGACTGGTTACTTAAGCATAGCTCTTTTGAAGTTCCAACGGCCTTAGTGCGAGAGTTCTTCTCGACCTTCCGCCTGAAGTCAACTACCGATCTGGATGCTGATTCTATCACGTTCCGCCTCTTCAACGAGGAGCAGGAAATGAGCATCGGGGAGTGGTCGCTCCGCATGGGACTGTTTACACGCACAGAGGATGATGAGGGACTATGGCATGATAGGATGGTTGGCCCGCCCAAGTTTACCCCGGGATTCAAACCACAAGCAGCTTGGGAGCTCATAACCCACCCAAAGGTGGGTCAGTTTAAAACGAGTTGTTCGAAAGCCTCTCACATAGAGAACCGGATCCTGCGATTCGCTCAGACCTTTATCAGTTACAATCTGATGGGAACGGCAAATGCTGCCTTGACTACGGCAGATCTCTACTTCACTTGGTGCATGGCCAAGGGAGTCAGAGTACACATGGGCTACTGGTTAGCCCAGGCATGCCATCAGATGACCGCCAACCCTTCCAGACACATGTATACATGCCATCTCCTAGGGGCCTATCTTCAATGCAACATAATACTAAAGATCGCCAAATCTTGCCGTGATGTGGAGATGTGCTTGCCACCGGAAGTTTTTAATGTCGATTATTTTTTCAACAAGGGGCTTTTATACATGCATGGGAAGGAGATGTGCTTTTATGAAGTCGGTAGGTCTGAAGCCCAGGTCAAGCAGGAATCGGAAGTCGTCGAGGTAGCGCCCAGTGTTGAGGTTGAAGAGGTAAGGAAAGAAGTGAAAGGAGTGAGGACAAAGGTGGAGAAGATGAGGGCAGAAGTCAGGGAAGACAAGGAGGAGATTGTGGCCCTTCGGGGTAGTGTGACAAAGGTAGTGGAACGATCGGCAGCCCACTGTGATCGGATGGCGGAAGCCGTCGAACTGATGATGATGATGACTAAGTGGATGAAGGAGCACTTTTTCATTCCCTAGGCGGATCCACCTACGGGACCCAGCTCGATGTCCACCCAGCCTGGTCAAGGAAGTGTGCCTCCCCAGTTTCCTCCGCCTGCGTCAAGACCCCTGCTTGCTCCATCTGCCTCAAAGCCAATAAGTCTGAAGAGAACAATCCCCATACCAAGTGAGGAAGTGAAAGAGGTGTCGGACTCACCGGTAAGGAAAAAAATGCAAGTGACCAGACCGTACGTGCCACCCCAGTCTGGCTCCCACGGGGGCCAGACCCCGAATTGATTCCCCCCCAAGACCAAGTAACTTTTCAATTTCTGTTTTGTTTTTTTTCCTTCTTTCTTTTCAGATATGTGTTCTGTGCTCAGCATGCTTTAACTTGTTTATATGTGTTGTGCCTTCACACACTTAGCCCAATGTTTGGTCTAAGTGTGAGAAGAGGTTGTTTTGTTTTCAAGCATGTTTTGCTTAAGTGTGTTGTACCTTCTCCCACTTAGCCCGATGTTCGGTCTAAGTGTGAGAAGTTTGTATTTTTTTTTTTGCTTATTGGTTGTTTGTTTTGTCTTGGTTTGTACTGTTTTCCTTCCCTGTTTCCCCCCTTCACTAGGATAGCTTGGGGACAAGCCGGAGTGAAGTGGGAGGGGGAGGGAATAAGTGCAGTTTCTTTTGTTTTTCTTTTGTCTAGGTTTTTGTGTTTGTGTATCGCATGGGCTAGTGATATAATAAGGAAAGATCCCCTTAGTGAGAGCGATTGAAGATAGGATGCATGTCAACTTTGATGCCTTTTTCCTTAATAAGCTGAATGCGGCCTGAATGAAGTAAGGACGATAGAAGATGCCTTAGATAACCTAGTTGTGCAGCCCTACTATAAGAGCGAGTTATAAGCCTAAACACTTTGAGCTGACTTGTAAAAAAATGGGCAGCCACTTGATGCTTAGGGAGTAGAGTATAAAAGGAAGAATGGCTTTTGGAGGTATAAGCTGGACGAAGTCCAGAAATGGAGGTATAAGCTAGACGAAGTCCAGGGGAGGAGTAAATTGAAAAAAATTGGAGATATAAGCTGGACGAAGTCCAGTGGAGGAGTAAATTGAAAGAATTTGGAGGTATAAGCTGGACGAAATCCAGAGAAAAAAAAAATATATATATATATATATATATATATATATATATATATATATATATATATCTATATATATATATAAATCTGTTATAGAGAAAGGGAAAAATTCCTTAAAGGCAGGAAGCAATAGTAACTTGACCCAGGAAATTAATAGCGAAAAGGAGTAGTAAGAAAGAGAAACTCTCATAACCCGACGCATCAGTGGTGTAACTTTGATTTTAGAGCGCTTCGATCCTAACATCCCTAGTGGAGAATGAGTGATTGAGCGAACCTAACAGCTGGGAAATCGATAGGCTATCTTGACGAACTGACAGACCGTTTAGGCAGAAGAGGGAAAGGGGAAGATTTGAAGATTGTAGACAATCGGATAGAACTTAAGCTTGTAGGGACGATCGCCTAAAAGTTGAAACTAGTTCATGCTTATGTGTTTTGTTTTCCTTGTGTTTGTTCCCTTTTTGTGAGTCTGTAGTATGTCTAGATCTAGGAGTCTGTACTTTGTTCGTGTCTTGTTTGTAGAGTCGTTCATAGGAACCGTGCATTGAAATTCGCCTTATTCTTTTTCTTGTCTTTCATGCTTGAGGACAAGCATGGTTTAAGTGTGAGCAGTTTGATAAGGCTAATTTCATGCATAGGTCTAGTGGATAAATTCATGAAATTACGGGGTCTAACACACGTCTTAAGCCAGGTGTGTAGAAGAATTTTGCCAGGTCCAGGAAAGAGAGAGAACAATCACATGGTCCGAGGAAACTGGCGAAAAAGTGAGCATTGTGGAGGAAATTGCAAGACGGAGGAAATCTCGGAGCTAAAGGGTAGAATGGAGATTTCTACGAAGGCTTCTAGAAGATTATGTCCGCTCCTATATAAGGAAGGAAGCATGCATTCTAGAGGGACCTTCTCGATGGAGGCCTCATTACGGATTGTATCTAGGAGCTCACTTTTCTCTTACACACTTGGGTTCGTTTTGGGAAATTCGGGGGTTCACGTCTGGGTTCACTTCCTGTTTACAGTAGTTTCATTTGGGTGTAACACCGTCCTGTCGAGGGCGAAGAAACAATTTCCAATTTATTTCTCGTTATTTTGTGGATTTCACCGAGCTTCGCTGTTCGAAGCTCGGTACTCTGTTTGCCCTTTATTCTGTGGGTTTATGCAAGCTATTTTTCATAATGTTGATGGTGTTTGTTTCTGCTTCAGTTACTGTGTTTTTCTGGAGATCGTGCTAGTACTTGTTTTGGATGCTTTTCGCATTTGCTCACTGAATCTATGTAGAATTGTTTGAATTGGTTGTTGATCAGAGTAGATCTTTAGAATCGGAAGTTATGGGGATGATTCTGGTTGTTGTAGGACTCGGATCGCTTGGATCCGGAGTGGATTAAGCATCCGACGAGAGATCCGAACATAGTTGGTTTAATTTGATGCCTAGCCTTCGTGTTTTTATTTCGCTCCGTCTAGTTTATGTAGATCTGTGTTATTTCCGGTTTGTTGCAAGTTTCCGACGACCAAACTTTTATATTCTGTTCGAATCAGGGTATGTGCTCTGTTTCCTTCATCTTCGTGTCTGATTCAGCTAGAGAAATGCATGTCGTTGTTAGTTAAATTCCCAGTTCGTTATTTGCAGCTTTTCTGTCGTACCTGCTATTTCTGGAATGATGGTCCCCACTGTTACTCATTTTCTGTGTAGCTAAATTAGGTAGTCGTTTACACGGTCTAGGAAGTGAATTTAATATCTAGCAGTCATGAGGACGTTTGATCTCAGCATGTTTACAGTTTTCTGGGTCTAGTGTTACATTTCTTGCCTAGGTCTAGTTGTAGTTTTACCTCAACCCAGTTTACGTGGCAGCAGCCGCCTTTGTCAAGAGTCTCTAAATGCTTTCTTACGTGTCCGTCTTCGTGGGATCGACCCCTGCTTCTCTATACTAATCCATAGTATTCGGGTTGAGGGATCTTTGAAGGGGAGTTTTGTGTGTACAACGACAGAGCATTCTGTGTTCCATTGAGTTCCTAGACCAAGTGATCTAGTGGGTTCATAGGACATGGTATCGCATTTTCACACACATACACACATCACCCTCTCTCCCTTCATCGGTATTCTAAAAACGGGGTGAAATCCTTCCAATACTCCCGCCACCCCCTTCGGCAAATCCCCGGGAAATGCTTCCAACTCATTCGCCGCCGACTCTAGCTCCAACAAAGCAATCTCGAAACAAGCTGACACCACAGAAGATGATTACAGCGTGAATAGGGACTGTACACCGAGGCGGCGTGGGGGAACTGTGATACCCTTCAAGGTGAACGGCCTTCCTTCGTGAATGAATTCCAAGGTCTTGCTCGCGAAATCTGCGGAAATCTTGCCCAGCGACTCTTGCCAATCCATCCCTAAAATCACATCCGGCCCATGAATTGGTAAGATGTGGAGGTCCACCACGAACACGGATCCTTGCACTCTCAACTCAGTTTGTCTCGACATGTGAGTGCAGAGTAAGGCGGCTCCATTACCAACAAACACCCTGAAAGGCCTAATCGGGGATAACGACAAATGTAGGCTTTCTGCGATTGCCGGGTGTAGAAAGTCTCTGTCACTACCTGTGTCGACAAGTATGCTGACCTCACGATCCTGAATCTGACCCAAAACCTTGAGCGGTCTAGACCGACGTCCCCCATCCAAAGAGTGTATATGCGCGACCTCCCTAATCGCCTCCTCATCACGAACATCACCATCCCACTCATCAATCGGTGTGTCATCCTCATCCCCATAGCAGAACAAACACTGTTTGCACACGTGACCCAAAACCCATTTATCCGGGCAGTGCCAACACAGCCCAAGTCGTGAACGCTCTGACTTTTCCGCCTGTGACACCCTAATCAGCGGCAGACGCGGCTGGTCCTTCCCTCGCTGGGCTTGACTCGACGAGAGACCCGTCCCAGACCCCGGATTTGTCGGCGGTTGGGTCCCTGTTGGAGCCGTTGTCAGCCGATTCTCGCGACCCTGCCACTGCTTGAGCGAAAAACCCGCCGAAGTCTGCGGAAGGTTACGATCAGCCAGTGTATCAGCAAGTTCCAGAGATAACGCCATGGCCGCAGCCAGAGACGACGGGCGGTGTAATTGTAGACGCTCCTGCATATCCGCCGTCAGACCTGCCACAAACAGAGTGTAAAGTTTCGACTCTGGGACCCCCTAAACCCGATTTAAGTACTTTTCAAATGTATTATGGTACTCCAACACCGTGCCTGTCTGGGTCAACTTAGCTATCAACCCGAAATAATCTTTGAAGCTCTGTCTGTCGAAGTGGTGGCTAACGTCCTCCAAAAATTCTTGCCAAGTGACGAAATCGGTATTGGCGCAGTAATTAAATACCCATTCAGAAGCTGGAGGATCGAACAACATAACTGCGTAATGGAGACGTTGAGCATCGGGCATCATCACATGATCAAAAAAATACTGAACCCTGGAGATCCAGTTTGTCGCGTCGCTGCCATCGAATCGAGGCAGCTTCATAGAAACCAGATTCTTGTCGAACCCCGCAGCAGACGATTGATAACGTTGCGGTGGATCCCAACACGAAGTCGGTGCGTCGAATTGCTGCGGAAAACCACCGAATTGTGTTCGAGCGTAGCGGTTTCCCGGGGTATCCCAGGCTGGACCACCCTTGCTCCTATCACCCCAACGGCCTCTCTCGTCCATCGACACATCGTGAATGCCAAAATTAGGGTTCCTAGCGTGACCTCCTCTCTCACCCGATTTTCTCCGCCTAAAGTCCTCGTACTCCCCCTCATCTGCATCGTCAAACCCTAGGGGGTTCCGTCTCGCGCGACAATATGGGTCCAGATTCTCAAAGCGGCGATCCGTCTCATCCCTCCATAGATCAAATTTATCCATCTTATCCAGTAAACGATCCAGCTTCCCATTCACGGAATCGTCATGATGCGAATCGTCGTTAGGACGACTCTCCAATTCACTATCCTCCATATATGGACGCTGAAAAACCCTGTTACGTCGATTGATGAAATACGGGCGACGCGAAGCCCCATTAGGAAACGTATCCGGGCGATGGGTGCCCCACGTTGATTTTCCGTTGTTGTTGAAATGACTCATGAGTACGTAGATGAAAGCACCAGATGTTAAGGACCTTTCCCCCTCAACAAGCCGGCAACCACAGTGACGGCAGAGAATCAATATCTGGCGCCCGTGATCGGGTCGGCGGCTCGAGGTGATCGACTGTGCGCGGGAATTCGTTCCCGTCAGGCAGTTCGTCGCCTAGGTTTTCAATTGTCAACGATATGTTGGGCAAATATAATTTTCATTCATGATAGGTTATGAACAAAATAGCCCTATATATATTCTACGGACCCTAGGTTTGGTTCGACCTAATCCTAACATCGGGAAAGAACCAACAAGAAAACCCGACGAAGCTGATAATTTCGCTCGACTCAACTGATGAGGCCATCTGCAACGCTGTCTCTTATTCGTCCCTTAACCGTCTCATAAATTACTATTCTTGAGCCCTACTCTACTTTTTCACTCCATCTTTTAACTAAGAGACGGAACCTGCAACTCTCCATCTCTTATCCGTCCTTTAACCGTCTCTTAAATTACTATTCATTCAATTTCATTTTTTTTTATTTCCAACAAATTCAATTAATAAAAACACACTTCATTAAATAAAATAAAATTACAACATAAAATTCGTAAAATCCTAAAAAAATTAAAAATACATAATTTAATAATTTCCTCCGCCAAATTTTGCCTAAATGTGCTCCATTAGATCATCTTGGAGTTGGGCGTGGGCGGTAGAGTCACGTGTCCTTGCCCGAATAGACAACCGTTCTTGTATAGACGGATGCACTCCACTGCGAGGCGGACTACTTGTGGTAGAGCTTCCGGGGGCTTCAGGGTCGAACAAATTTCCCGCTTCTAGTCCTTCGTCTTGGACAATCATGTTGTGCAAGATTATGCAAGTATACATGATGTCGACCATACTCTCCATGAACCACGTACGAGCCGGGGCTTTGATTATGTTGAAGCGCGCTTGGAGAACCCCGAACGTCCTCTCCACATCCTTGCGAGCAGCCTCCTGCTTCTGCGCAAAAAGAGCATGCTTTGTGTTCACAGGCCTGTTGCACATCTTCACGAAGGTTGGCCACATCGGGTAGATGCCGTCGGCAAGATAGTACTCCATTTTATACCGCCGGTTGTTAGCGATGAAGATGATGGCCGGCGCTTTACCATCCAAAACTTCGGCGAAGAGATCGGATTGGTGGAACACGTTTATGTCGTTGTTCGATACGGGGACCCCGAAGTACGCATGCCAGATCCATAGCCGGTAGTCGGCAACGGCCTCGAGTATAACGGTGGGGTGGGTGCCTTTGTGGCCGCTAGTGTACGACCCCCTCCACGCCACATGGCAATTCTTCCATTGCCAGTACATGCAATCGACGCTGTCAAGCATCCCGGGGAATCCGTGCACTTCTTCGTGAAGGTGGAGCAGAAACTGACAATCTGTCGTGCTTGGCCTCCGGAGAAATTCGTCGGTGAAGGCTGCCCGGACGCCTTTGCAGAATTGGATCGGGCACATTCTCCCAGTGCTTTCTCCAATGTGGAGGTATTCGTCAAACACATCCGCCGTTTGTCCAGTCGCAAGTTGACGGATTGCTGCAGTACATTTCTGCAGCGTCGTGTGGCTAGGACAGCCGACGGCGTCGAACATTTCTTGGAAGAACTCTTCCCGGGCTGCCAATGTATTTGCGATGTGGAGAAATAGCGGTTTCCGCATGCGGAAACGTCGACGGAAGTAGGTATCTCCCCAAACCGGGTTATCGCTGAAGTAGTCGCGGACTAACCTTGCGGCGGCTTCCTCCCGGTTACGATGGATGTAAGTCCGGGAGCGTCTTTGGGGCGGCACGGCTTCCTCCGCCTCCCGACATCGATCTTCTTCAAGTGATTCTTCCATTATTCGACGCATTTGCTCATATGGATCCATTAGATCGATTAACTTTGGGGGAAGAATAAAAGAGTTGATGTGAGATGAAAATTGGAGTTGAAAGAGAGATGATTTGAGAAGAATAGATGTGTGTTTGTGTGTGAAATGAGGATGAAATAGGAGTATTTATAGAGTAAAAAAATTAAAAAAATAAAAAAATAGGAAAACGGTCGAAAAACGGTAATATTACCGTTTTTCGAATTTTAATTTTTTTTTTATTAAATTCGAATATTTTTTTAAAAAAAAGATTTATTGCGTCAGCATGACGAAACTCACTCACGGGGCGGCGAGTGGGCGTCACGCATGGCGCCGGGCCGCGCCACGTGGCGCACGCGCGTGGCGAGACGTCTCGTTGGCCGTCTCGGAGAGACTGGTGTCTCTGCGGGCTGGGGACGCGACGGGACGCTGCACGCGTCTCGTCACGGAGGAACGGGCTTCGAGCCACCCGCGTAACGCGTTGCGGGTGGCCTGAGACTGCAGCACGACAATTATTCCAAATGTAAAAAAAATATTCCAAATCTTTCATCCTTTAGCCACCAATTCTGATTTTAACTGAGCGAAGCTTGTTTCCAATAGTATTAAAATACCTACTTTAATTTTAGTTACACAATACTCCTATCTTTATTTTGTTTTGATAAGACTTTTAATAGAACTCGGAAAATTAGTAAATACTAGTAGTACTTTCTATTAGGCCGTTATCCCATAAAAATATTTGCATTTATAGGTCAGCCCAAAACATAATTTTTATATTATTT
Organism: Salvia splendens; assembly: GCF_004379255.2. Taxonomy (NCBI): domain Eukaryota; kingdom Viridiplantae; phylum Streptophyta; class Magnoliopsida; order Lamiales; family Lamiaceae; genus Salvia; species Salvia splendens. The sequence continues at coordinate 22,158,665 of NC_056044.1, forward strand.
TCCTCTTATAAGTTTCACTCGATAAAATCCAAACAAAATTAATGTTTTTAGAAGAATTACAATGTTAAATATTAAAAAATTGTGCGTCGTAGACTCGTAGCAATAACAACCTCATAATAAATTGTAACAAAAGGGTACTTAATAAGTACTCCGTACTACTTATTACTCTGGTAGTAGTATATTGTAAAATACATTTAGGAATTAAACGAAACAACATTCTGTTGTAGTCTAGTTGGTTAGGATACTCGGCTCTCACCCGAGAGACCCGGGTTCAAGTCCCGGCAACGGAATTCGTTTTTGAAAAATAATCAAAATAATTAAAAATTGCATTTTCAAAATCACTATGAAATTTTAAGAAAATATAAAACAATCACTAAAACTAGTGATGGAACAATTTCAAGGTTTATTTATTTCATTTTTTTTTCGTGATAAAAAAATATGGGAACTATATAAATTAATTAAATAGAATTACTATTATAAATAACATAACGACCTATGAATAGATATCACCACGACTCTAATCGATGACAGTTTCCATATATATATATGCCGTAAACAGCCCGGCCCGCCACAATTTTCGAATGCTGATAAATATAAACAGAATCTAATTCTAATAATAACAATTTAACAGAATCAAATTATTAGAATCGATTTAAATTTGCAACTACTTTATACTTATTCATTTTTAATTAGTGATTACAATTAGATAAAATACTACAAGTCGATCTCAATGAAATTATCAAACTATACTATTTCTCTTGTTATATTACTACTACTATATTACAAATAGGCGAAATATATGTTACAAACTAGTCAAAATTTTGGTATGTTAGTAAGAAGCTCTTCTAGTAGATGATCTAATATACTTGATGCAACATCTCTACCAATCTTCAATACACAATGCTTATTTGTGAGTAATCCATCATGCAACCAACTTGTTCTCACAATCTCCATTGCAGCCAATTTTCCAATTCCACCAAAGTTTGCATAATAATTGGAGTAGGATCTCCTAACCATGTTTTCCTCTTCTCGCTCGACTCTGTCATTCGAGAGCTTCCCGTTGGACTCTCCGCAGCTCTCCAGCTCCTCCGACAACGGCCTCCTCGTCTTCGAATTCGCCAATCTTGAAATTTCCCCTGCATCACATTTTTAATTTGAACCAAAAACAAAAAAAAAGTTTACTAATAGAGTATAAAGTAGTGACTAAGAATAGTATTAATTTTCATGATAAATGGTGAATGTGAATGTTACAAACCTGAAGAAACAGATTCTTGATCAGCTGAATACCCCAAAAATTCAAGAACAGAATTTGGGCTCGAATTTTCTGAATCACCTTCATTTTCTAACGAAACTGCATATTTTTTGCCCATTTTTCTCTTTGATTTTTCTGGATTCTCATTCTCTTTGTTCTTCCCCTCTAAACTCTCTCTTTTTTTCGACTTCCTTTGGCGCCTCTTTTCAAAGCTTAGAATGAAGAATTTGTCGTCTTCGAGCTCTTGATACGGAGGGAGGCCGCGCAGCCGCCTCACCGGTGTCTTCAGCTTGTTAGCCGCGATCTCCTCATGAACTGGCCCTGCTCGTGGGACTGGTGAGTCCAGTCCCATGAGTCGGGCCACTACTCCTGGAGTAGAGCCCGAGGCACTGGTCTTCCCCGGGCTCTCCCTCTCGTCTGCTCGGAAATGATCAAAAGAGCACAAGGGGAGGTTGCTGAAGCAGAGAATGCGTCTCAGGATTCTTGACAAGCAGGCGGGGGACGTGATTCTCCAGCCCCGGCCTCCACACGACGAAGGAGACGAACACGAAGGGGAAGGCGTAGGCCTCATGTAATGGATCAGAGCAAGTGAGGCCTTCACAAATTATTGGAGAAATGAATGATCGAGGAAAGAGGGGACAAAAAGAGGTCTTGAATTTGAAAACCAAGGAAGGAAAAAAGTGAAGAGTGGAAAAGGGAAAAAGGAAATAGAGAATTTGAATTGTTTTTGGTGGTGGGGTAGGGGGTGGCGGGCTTTTGAGTTTGAATGAGAATGTGAATGTGAATGTGAGAGTGATTAGCAAAGGTGATGGAGAAAGAAAAAAAGTGGTGTTTCCCACGCCAAGTCTCTCCAATTGTCAATTGCTGCAGCTTTGTCCTTTTGAAAAAACATATTGCTACTTTTGAACCCAATTTGTTTTCTTGATTCTTGTCTTGGTCCCATGTCTATTGTTTGCAGAGAGGAGATCTATACAAATCCTCAACCCTTCAATTTTCTTACATTTGAACCAAGATTATTGCCTTCTATTTTATTATCATTTCAATAATTTTTTAGTCACGTACAAGTATTAGCGCTTTTACGGAGAAAGAAGAGAGAGTAAAGTAAAAGAAAGAATAAAGTATGTGATTAGATGTTTTGTTTTTAGCCAAAAAGAGAAATGACTCAAGTAACTTGGGACAACCCAAAAAGGAATACGACTCAAGTAACTTGGGACGAAGAGAGTATGTCTTTTTTGGTCACCTACCGGTTGACATTACATGCATCACTTAAGTCACAGTATCACCAAAATACAACCACACAACCTTGTTATTCTCAACTCATACAATATTACACTCGATTTATTAATACTCAAGTGACGAGAAGAAGATATGAGGGTTAATTTTGCCAAAAAAGAAGTCACGCGTCATTGCAATGTTTGAAATGTCGCGGGTAAAATTTTCTAAAATTAAAAGTTCTTGTGTAAACTAAGAATCTTTTTACATTAACTCGAGAAATGATATATATATATATATATATACATAGCATGTGTAATTCAAAAAAATGAAGAAATAATCATGTACCTTGTATTTGTAGACTTACAATGAATCTAAATTAAACGGTAAAAATTAAAATTGGGCTAAATTAAAAGTTACCGAGGGCATATATATGAAGCTTTGGCGTTGAGGAGGAAGACAATTAGCATCACGTGCCCTCTTGAAATACAAATCACATGAAATAATTAAATTGCATTAGCTACCACAAATATTGTTTGCTACAAATATAATGTACACAAACAATTGAACCACTCGTTGTGATGGATAGAAGGGGACCGTGTTCTCATGTTTTTACATCTGATTGGCTTATTCATTATCCATGGCCATCCATATCAAACTCACCACAAAAATAGTACCCAGTAAAATAGGATATATCCTGCACTTTCGAAACAGACTTCTTTTTTATAGTGGTAATTAGATGAAAACCTGTATATTGCCTTTTTTTTACCTTGATCATGTTTTATAAATTACAGCTTTTTGAATTGAGTAAATAAATGTAAAGATGGATGTAACTCATACATACAACCATATTTCTCTATGAATCATGAATTATCTAAAAGTAATTACTTATTCATATAATTATCATTTATTACCGCAACCAATCATACACTCCACTTGCTACTATTACACCGTATCAATGTAACATAAACATCACAAATACTTATGAAAATAATAAGTAACTTAACGAATTTAAATCATTTCATTATTACCACAATAATTGCAGCATAACATTTTGTTTTTGGAGTTAAATATTAAATCTTGTAAACGTAACCGTTCACGAATTTCTTTCAAAGAGCAATGCGCAGCCAAACATTTTGTTATTGGAGTTGGATGTGCAGCAGTCACTCCCATTCCTAAAAATTGAGATTTTAAGTACGGACATAAATTTTAATACGAAATTGATGTAATAAAATTGAAAAAAAAGAAAAATAATTAAATTAAAATTAGTAGATAAAGCAGGGAATGTTAAGCCCCTCCCAACAAGATTTTTTCATTTAAATTTTATTTAGATATTATTGAAAGATTAAATCGCTGGAGCTGAATGATATTGAAGGGCTGAACAAATTTTGAGAATAGAAAACTTGCAGAAGATTTGAAAGAAAATGGCTGCCGCATTTTAGGAAGATGAAAATCTCTTTACAGTATAAAAAATCACTTTGAAAAAGTGATATGGAGTAGTTTAATGTTATCAGATGAGAAATCCATATATTATGTTGATATCAAAGTTCCCTTTAAATACCAACACATCTAATTCCCCAAAACATTAAATCTAAAAGTCTCATATAAAATCTCAACTCTCTTAAATTCTACTCCCTCCGTCCCACTTTAGGAATCCCAGTTGAATTTGACACAAGTTTTAAGAAATGTAAAGGAAAGTTGGTGAAAAATGATAGTGGGATGTGGATCCTACTTTTTATATTAATTTTATAATAAAATGTGAGTAGAAAAATGTTAGTGGAATGTGAGGCTTAATATCATTTATGAAATATTCCAACTAGAACTCTTAAAGTGGTACACCCAAAAATGGTAAACCAGAACTCGTAAGGTGAGACGAAGGGAGTATTAATTAAATAGTGGACTATCCTAGTTTCCAGTTATTTATTTCATATCCCGATTTATCTAATTAGCTCTAACAACATTCATACGAAATAACTAATCAATTTGAACGAGAAAAACACAAGAATTATTCAAATTTCAGACAACTGCAAAAGCAGCAAGGAAGAATCACTTAATTAGCATATGATCATATGTTGAAATTCGAAGAGAATCACTTTATGTAGTGAGTTATAATTACTTTATATTATCGAAACATAAAAAAATAGTCTTTATATAAGTTATAGCTTATGAAATAAACTTTATAGGAGTTATTTTATAATTAATTTGATTTGATCCAGATTGGTTGTACAATTCAATTGGAGTAATAATAATTTCATTCATTTTCGTGATTTTATAACGATTTTGATTTATGGAATGGAAATATCATTTTTATATTAAAAAAATTGATGTTAGACGGTGGCAAATCGTGCGTGTTGAGTAGTTATCATGTCAACACGATAAGGACACGACCCAATAAGGATAAACACGAACACGACCCGTTAAGAAAATCTCAAACACGAACACGAACTGCTACCCTCAAACCCGAACACGACACGAACCCATTAATGACACGAACCATCTTGGGTCAACACGACACGATAACGATACTATAACTACACGACCTGATAACACGGTAAGAATATAATAACAATAAGATAACAACTATTCATGATTTAAAAATTATAAAACCTTGAATCTAATTAGGAACTTAAAATCTGATTACACAGTCTAGTGTGATGAATAATAAGATCAATAGATTCATACTTCATAACAACAAAATCCAACAAAATCCAACACGAACACGACACAAACACGACATGAAATTTAGGTATTTAAAATAATAGTAAAAATCAATAATATTAAAACATAATTTCTTAACTGGTAACACGAACACGAACACGACACGAAATTTCCGTGTTCTTAACGTGTCGACCCGATAAGGACACGAACCCAATAAGCCTTGACCCAAATCCATTAATTTTGTGCGGGTTCGTGTCGTGTTATCGTATCGTGCCAAAAATTACCGGCCCATTAATTTCACAAAAACAAGAAGAAAATTACGTAAATTTGATGTGGAATAATGAATATAATCAAGGGTTGGCGTGTTGCATACTTGCAATTGCTTATTTTTTAAATTGACGGATGCGTAATAATTTAAGATCACATTGGACATTGGTCATATGAGCATTATCTCATTTGAAATTTGAAAGATCGATACTGTAGTATTGAACGTTGTTGGACTTAAAAGAGTATTATTTCATTTAAAACTTGAAAGATAAAAACTAACTTCTAAGCATAATCTCATCTCGAGCTCCTCATATTATAACAACTCTTTTCATCCCAAACAAAATGTCCACATTCTTAATAGTACACGATTTTAAGAGTTGTTAGGTGAAGTAAATTGAGAGGAAAAAAAATAGTTGAATATTTTAACGATGAGAGAGGAATTTATTTTTAAAGTGTGACAAACTAAACAAAAAGGTGAACGTCTTGAATGAGATAGAATGAATAATTACTAAGTACCATCTTGTATAAAGTTTGAAAATTAGAACATCAAAACGAACTTATAAGCATCACCTCATCTAGAATGAAAATATTAGAGTTGACATGTGGGCATCATCTCGTTTTGTGTTTGAAACACCGAAATTGATTAGCTATATCATACCGTCGGGATTTTGAAAGACCAAAATAGACATTTGAACATGATCTCATTTAGAGTTTAAACATATAAATTGACTTGTAAACATCTTGTGTCAAATTCAAAAGGCCATAGCTAATTAAGTTTTATCATCTAATTTATTGTCACTCATTTTTATCTTACATAGTAGATTTTTTGGGTGTTATAATACAAACTATGTGGACCGATTATTTGGAAAACTAAAATTGTCAGTGGCGGAGACACACTAAAGCATAGGGTATATGGTCCTCAACAATTCTGTGTTTGTCTTGTTGAGTGAGGTGAGAGATTGAATCTCATATAAATCAAACATTTTTTTGTTATTTACAGTTTATATTGAATTTTCAATTCTATATTTCAGGTTTTCTGATTACATCACACATTATACACTTTTGTTTTATATTTTAAATTTGTGAGATCCAGAGTTCAAGTAGTATCTTTTATCTTATAGTTTATATTTTATTATTAATTTTAAAATACTTTACTTTATTTAAAATTAAGTTATTTTTGATCCATTATCTTTTAAAATAATAAATTGATTTGATCTATTTTTTATTATATATTGAATTTCGTCTTGGAGTTCTATGCTAAAAAAAATATCTAAAACTAATTTGAAATAAACAATCATGCAAAAAAATTGAAGGTCTTATTTCATTGTCTCATAAAAGATTGCTTAATATATGACGTATGTAGTAGAGTTTAACCGTGAGATGTGTTTGGTATCAACTTCATGAAATAAGAGATATGCACGACGATCAATATAGTTTAGAGGGGATAAAGTTGATATTTTATAGTTTTTAATTAGTAGATTGACGTGTTTTATTATTGAGTTTCATAGATTGAATTAGGTATTTAAGTCAATTATACATTAATTAGTTGTTTTGACAAGTTTGTTGAGCTTTAAAGGAATAAAGGAGTACAATGCTGATTCCTAAATAGCCGATATCAATCTCTTCGTCTTTAAAAGAGTTTTGCGTAGATCTTACACGCCTCAATCGGAGTTTTACAGAGAAAGTTATGCTCGTTTTACGAAAATTGTGTGTTGTCCAAAAGGGCCAACCTGCCCAGTGACATGCTTGGATTTTACATGGTTTTAGGGGTGGTTTGGTATGAAATTGATCATATTTAGTCTATTATTAGGCGTGTTTATATCTACTTCTTTATTATGTTGGTATGTTGATCATTTTGTAAAGAATGTGTAGAAAAAGGTACAAAATATGTCGATGTGCAGCAACCTTGGTTTGAGACAATTTTACTGGAGATTTTGAAGTCCAATCAGCCCCTAATTCATATCATTCTCTTCGTCTTTGAAAGAGCTTCGTGTGGGTATCTTAAACGCCTCAATCGGAGTTCGGTAGAAGAAGTTATGGCCGTTTTACGAACACTGCGCTGTCCAGAAAATCTCACGCGGCCGGGTGAATTTCATGTTCAATAATACCACCCGGCCGGGTCTGTCACTTTGGTGTTTTTCTCACTGCAAACGCGATTTTTAGAAGACGAAAATAAGAAGGAAGAATTAGGTCAATTCTTGGCATTCCACACCCGGCGTCAAACACACACACACACACACACTCTCTTTCTCTGAAGAACTCTTGAAAGAAGATTGAAGATTCAAGCTTCAATTCCTCTGCAAATTGTAATTCGTATCATGATTTCCTCTGTTTTTCTTGGTTTCTTTTTGTTATCTACCATGAACATGAGTAGCTAAACTTTTCATGTAGAATTCTTGGTGAAGATGCATTGATTTATAGTTTTAATCCAATTGACTTCATTTTTATTTTTCTCTTGCAATTGTTTGAACTATTCTTGTGCTTTTTTTCCTATCTATTGCTTGATCACCAATTGGGAGTGTTAGGGTTTCTTAGAGTAATCGAGAGATGACATATTTAATCTTGAAAGAGGAGTAATTCATACCTTAATTCAATAGATATCGGGAGAGTTGAGATTATGAGTGGGATCTTTAATCCAATCAAACTTTTGGGAGTTAGGTCTAAGAATTAGAAGGGGACTTCAATTATTACACCTAATCTATGGAGTTCTCACCTCGGGAGAGGGTTTAATCTACAATTGTGATTGATTCAACAATTCTATAGACTTTAAATGGTAAATCGGTTTCAATTGGGTTAGGCTATGAGTTATGCATCGGATCCTTGAATTATGCATATTTCTCTATCATTTTCTACATCTTGCTCAATTGCTTTCTTGTTTAAGTGCTTTATTTCAATCTCTGAATTTATATGCTTTTAGTAGTTGTTAGTTTCAAAACCAAAATTCTTGATCATCTGGCTAGTAGTTGAAATTTGTTCGTGGTACTTAGATTTACACTTAATTGTCTCTGTGGGATATGATATACTATTGCTTGCTATTTGCTACGATAACTCCGTACACTTGCGGGTATTATTTGAGTAAAATAAAGTTGAGTCACCCGGGTAAAGCCCTGTGACATAGCCAAGCGGCCTTACCGAGAAAAACATGGAAAATACCTTCTTTCTTTGAGGGATTTTCAAACTCTGGTCATGTTTAGCAACTTGGGGCTCTCTATATACAACCCCTACACGGTTTTGAGAGCATTCCCCACCATATACACATTCTAGAGAAAGAAAATAACCTAGATATTGAATAATTGAAGAAAGGAGTCCTCCCAATCATTCCACCGAGTTCATACAATCATGATTTCTCTGATCTAAGGGTGTGGTTTTATCATGTTTTATTTCATTAATTATTTGACTCTTATGAAAATGTTTGGATAACCTTATATAGAGTTCTATGGAACAAATGCAATGATTTCTATGTTTATTTGAATTCATTTTTCTATGCCTTACAATCGTACAATTATTTCAATTTCTCTTATGCTTATACATTTATTTGATTCATCATTTGTATCTTATGAGCTTTAAGGAGTTATTAACTTAATTCCGGAAGATGACTTCGGTTTTAAGTTGTGCTCTACATATTGTGTACTTCAAGAGAAGACATAGTACTTTTGTGATAACTTAATGGATCTTGAAACCATTGTTGGTTTTAAGTTGTGCTCTACATATTATGTACTTCAAGAAAAGACAGTACTTTTGTGATAACTTAATGGATCTTGAAACCATTGTTAGCATAGTTTGGAATTGCTCTGAATTGCCAACTCATAGGGCTCTGTTTCTTCAACTCTTAGTTTTCCATGATTTATTATTTGCTTTGTTTATTACTTGTTATTATTTGCTTTGATTTATTACTTAAAAAAATAAGATTTAATAAAAACCCAATATTTTTTATGGTCTAGATAGTGAAGGGAAATAATTTAAACTACTTGAGTAGCTAATTAATATCTTTGGATACAATAATGTTGCTTGTTGATACTACAATAACCCCATACAACTTGTGCAAATGATATAATACACCCATATATAAGCATTCATTCTATATCGTGGAAGTTTCTATTCAATTGTTTTTATATTCTAAATATCTAGATTTTTTTATATAAAAATGTAGATATTATTGCATAATATCTTAAGAATTCTACATGATTGTATATCTAATTCTTCTACAAATTATCTATATATTCTAGTATACATAAGTACAAAAGAATTCTACATTACATCTAAATTTAGATAATATTTAGGGATATTTGCACCTAATACCATGGAACTTTCAAAAAGTTGGATATTTCCCACGAACTTTGAAATTGATAAATAATATCACGAACTTTACCCTGAGTTTGTTATTTCCCGCCAATGAAAAAATTCCACCAAATAATATCAAGATACAGATTTTTTTCGTAATTTCTCGACAACAACTTCGAGAGTTTCAAGATTTTCAATATTTGAAAATAGTTTTTCTTGAAGCACACCCTCCAAATTTGTTCTTCAATCTATTAATATAGCCGGAATTTTTTCATTGGTGAGAAATAACAAACTCGGGGTGAAGTTCATGATATTATTTGCTAATTTCAAAATTCGTCGAAAAAATCTAACTTTTTGAAAATTTCATGATATTAGGTGCCAATAACCTTGATAATTATATATTTCTACTATAAAAATCAGTGGCATCGAAGCGACATGACTTCTAGATGGGGCAAATGCCCCCTCTCATAAATACATTTTCCTTCTAATTTATTTAAATTTTCCTTTAAAGGCCTTCTCTCAATTATTCAAGGTTTGTTATAATATATTTTTGCCCGAGTGAAATTTTGGCTACACTCCAAAAAAACCTAATTTATTTTCGTTTATTCCAACATCATTATATATCCACCATTCATTTTCACATTATAAAAAGCGCATGCATAGTTGTTTGTAATATTTCATTTTTCACTCTTCGTTTAAATTGTTTGAATATTTACCATTTTAAAGGTTATTCGGTTTATAACTGGTATCGAACATATATATCACCGACCAAGAAAAGCAAACAAATTGGCTGAACTTAATTAATGCCACCAAACTATACACTTCATTGCAATCAAGAACTATATGGTTGATTAGTTGGTTGAAAATTAGTATACATACTTTTCTAATTTTACAATGAAAGTTTGTAAATTACAAAATAATCTCCATCATCGGATGTCCAGATATTTTTCTAATTATTATTGAAATAATCACATCTATTAATCAATATTACTACTCCACAAATAGTTAAAAACATCATAAAGCAGTTAACGAAACAAACAAACAAAAACAACATTTGTTTTGGTAAAACAACAAGTAAACTTTATTTAAAGCAACATTACATAATTGATCATAAGGAAAGAAAAAAAACAAGGGAGAGCAAAACTGCAACCTAAAAATCTTACTACAGTTATTTAAAAGGCTAATTGTTGCACACAATTATTTGTGTTGTGAAAATAATGAGGCCCCAAAAAGCTAGTTTAAATAAATCTACTATGCTTTGGGTGTTTAGAGCCAATCACTAAATCTCTTTAGAAGAAAATAGTTCTCCATCTGTTTGATAGTAAACTATGTCTCCATTGTCACTCACATAATGATCTCTACTTAGACTTTTCAACAACGTCGGAACCAAGTGAAACGGAACTGCTCCAGATTTTCTGGGCTCTCTGTAGTAATCTCCGAGCACCCTTTTCGCCTCCCTCGTCTGCAAAATCCATCATATTTTCTTTCTATCAATAATAAAAAAAAATCATACAATAGGACAAATAAACGGTAATGAAGTAATTAAGAAAGATTAAAAGTATTGTTGGGTACATGATTAGGGTTTGATTAAATGAATTAATAATTTAAGATTAGAGATCTATAAATTCTCACCGCCTCCACTAAATGGTAATGTGGGATCTGAGGGAAGAGGTGGTGAACAACATGGGTGCCAATATCGTGGTGAATTTTGTTGAATATTCCATAGTCTTGATCTACTGTCGTCAATCCTCCACGTAAATAACTCCATTCCTGCAATTACAAGACAAAAGGCATAAATAACTACAACTACTTGTGAAGCAGAATGAACGATCTAGATTTAGAATAATAAACCAATTCATGATATTTTGAGTGGACACTGGACCACTTTAATACTAGCATACAATTAAAATGTACAGTGAATAGTCAGAGTTTTGGACAACTGGGCCCGATTCTCTTTCTAATTGTAACCAAAAGACATAACCAAGTCATTAAAACAATTAGGAAAAATTAATAATAGATCTAGGTAAAAAGCAAAATAGATCTAAATACTTTGGGAAATGAAAACTAAAAAAGCATTAGTAATATACTACTAGTATTACAAAGTAATTAATGGGTAGGTGGGATTTTTAAGCCAAACAAATTAAATAATACTATAATAGTTGATCGAACAAAGATATTTGTGTTGACAATGGCAATGCGACATTAATACTAGTAGTGACAATGAAACTAAAATTAAAATTAAAATTAAAATTAATTTAGTAAATAATAATAATAATAATAGTACCTTGCTGCGGTACCAAGGGAGTTTCTTGTCGTAACCATGGTGATGCAGATATGTAACCGTGTCCAGCCACACAACGAATATCTGTCCCATAAATATTGAAATATTAATAAAATGATAGTAATTGAGTTTGATGAAGTAGTAATAGTAATTTAGTGTTGTTACCAACCAAATAAGGAACGCCGTAGAGGTTGAAGAACATGGTTGGGCCAACAATGGTGGAAGCATAGAGGAGAGAAGCAAGCATTGCAGCCCAACAAATGGTGGAAGTGATCACCAAATCTCTCTCATTGGGTTTGAACAAACTGCTATATGGGTTGAAGTGAGATCCACTTTTTCCGGGGCTTCTATACCACTGACATTAAATCAATTCAATCTTTTAATTTCCTATGTCTTGGAAATTAATTTCAATTTATAACTTATAGTAAAAAGAGTACCAAGTATAGAGGGTAGGCAAACATGGGGAATGGGATTTTGTATCTCAAGAATTTTGTTGAGAAATCCAGCTGCTTGTATAAATTCTCAGTCAGCTGCAAAATGATGCAAATGCAAATGCAAATGCAATTAATTAAACATCCATTTCCATTTTCCAATCCAAATTTATTTTTTTATATATTTAAAAAATGTTAATTACCGGAACCCATGACTCGTCGTTCTCCACGTGACCATGATTCTGGTGGTGTGTTCTATGGCTAATTCGCCTACGTAGTAAAATGCAGATCTATATTACCCATTGAAATTATTTAAAATATAAAAATAGTTTAATCAAAGTGAAAGACTAACCATCCATGATAAGGTACAAGAATTGAGGAATGTAGTACATGTCCCACCACGTTATTCAGCGTGGTGTTGTCCGAAAAACTCCCGTGTCCACTGCAATAAATCAAAATTAGTAATTTCAGTATCCCTAAAAATAAAAACACGACATTGTAATAAATACAGAAGAATAGAAAATGGATTAGTATCACTAATCGTTTATTACCAATCGTGGCCGAGGACGAACAAGGCCCAAAACATGGTGCCCTGGGCCGCCCAGTAGATGGGCCAGAAGATCCAGCTATCGAAATAGGCGGCGGCGGCGAAGAGCGCGGCGACGACGAAAACATCCCAGGCGACGTAGCTGAGGGAGCGGAAGGGGTCCTTGACCCAGCAATGCGGCGGGATGGCGGCGCGGATGTCGGCGATCTTGAACGGAGGAGGCGCGGCCGGGTCGAATTTGTCGGCGGCGCGCTTTCCGAGGTGCTCGTATTGGCCGTGGTGCTCAGCGTCGGCACCGGAAGAAACGGCCATTTTCCGGGGGTTTCGAATCGAGAGTTTTCAGTTACAAAAGGAATGGAATAGGCGTGAGTGAGTGGGGTATGTATGCGTATATATAGAGTGGAATTGATATACGTGTTCACATTTGTGGAGGAGAGAGAATACTGTGAAATACTACCTCTATTTTGAAAATTTACGTATATGAGGTTTCGCAGATCTGTTTTTTTTATACTCCCTCCGTCCCGAGCTACTCGCTCATTTCCTTTTCGGCACGGAGATTAAGGAATGAGTGTATAGGAAAGTCAAAAATGACGGCTATAGGTGAAAATTTTTACTAAAAATGGAAAGAGTGCAAGTAACTTGGGACGCCCAAAAAGGAAATACGTGCGAGTAGTGCGGGACGGAGGGAGTATTTCAATCGTAATTTGTTTTTATGTATGTAGGTGTAAAATGTAAACTATAGTAGTAGGAATATTAATTTGTTTTTTTCATGATTTGTACTCATATTTAATGTACTCTTTCCACTCCATAAAATTTACTCCCTCCGTCCGATAAATTTCTCATTTTTCCTTTCTCGTCCGTCCGCCAATAAATGTCTCATTTTATTTTTACTATATTTAGTAAGTAGACCATACATTCCACTAACTAATTTCATTCCAATTTTATTATAAAGTCAATATATAAAAATATATCACATATTCCACTAGCTTTTCTACCCAATTTACTACATAAAATTAAACAATTTCTTAAAACTCATGCCGTTCAAATATAAGACATTTAATCTCGGACGGAGGGAGTACTAAGTGAACCCAAAAAATAGTGGAATATGGAATATATCATAGTTTTATATATTAGTTTTATAATAAAATATGAGTGTAAATATATTAGTGAAATGTGATAGTAAAAATGAAATGTGACAAACTTTGTGGGACGAAATGAAATAAGCACAAAATTTGGGACGGAGGGAGTACATTAAACAAGGAGTTAAGATTATTTTATAAATAAAAGAGTAAAATTATAATTTTGGAATTTATGAATAAGTTTGAACATGAGAAATTATGTTTTTGCAGATAAAAAGGGTAATAATAACAACAAAAAAAATACTCGGGTGATAGTCGAGGCATGTCCGACCATAGATCCACCCTTGAGTGCTTATTTATGTAGTAAAATATGTGCGATTAATGTAGGAGAAGATGAATTTGGATCTATATTTGAATATCTCGATATCTCACCATGTTCTGCTAGTTAAGTTATTAGAGCATCCACAATGGCGGCGAGCGGACCGGTTAGCCGATCTCCGGCGCTCGCCGAACCATTGTAACCGGTGAGCGTCATTTCGGCGAAAAAATCGGCGAGCGCACGCCGATTCGCGAGCGCTGGGCAATGCGCTCGCCGGTCCGCTCGCCGCCATTGCAGGCTCCCGATCGGCGAGCGGAAATTTTAATTTTTATTATTTAATATTTTTTTATGAAACTCATTCTTGGTTGTTTCTCTTTTATAGAGACATCCGTGAATGTTTTATGTTCCACTTTCGATGTGGGACAAACTCATTCTTGGTTGTTTCTCTTTTATAGAGACATCCTTGAATGTTTTATGTTCCACTTTCGATGTGGGACAAACTCATTCTTGGTCGTTTCTCTTTTATAGAGACATCCTTGAATGTTTTATGTTCCACTTTCGATGTGGGACAAACTCATTCTTGGTATTTTTAATTAATGTTGTATCAAAATTAAGTGATTTAATATTTTTGATATTTTTTAATTAATGTTGTATCAAACTCATCCTTGAATGAAGTGTGTTTTTTTAATTAAAGTTGTATCAAAATTTTTCCTATAAAATGATTTAATATTTTTGATATTTTTTTCTTAGTTTTAGAATCATATAAAATCATCAAATTTTCATAGTTTTCTTCAGTAATAATTGGAGAGCAGTCTTTCATCTCGACCAACCACAACATAAATAAAAATAAGTCAAAATTAAATCAATCAATTTGAATTAAAGCTTGTTTTCATGTCATTATATAGGTATTGTTCATAATTAATTCTTTATGAAAGTTAAAAATCATACTCCCTCCGTCCCAGCCTAAGCGAGAAGTTTCTATTTTGGCACAAGAATTTAGGTAGTGGTGTTTAGTGAATTAAATTATTGATAGTAAAGTAAGAGAGAGAGAGAGAGTAAAGTAAGAAAGAGAAAGAGAGAAAAAAAGTAAGAGAAATGATAAAGTAAGAAAGAGAATGAGAGGATAAAGTAGGAGAGATGAGAGGATAAAGTAGGTGAGAGGAGTGAGGTGATAGTTGCTAAACAATGAAACGTCTCACTTAGGTTGGGACGTACCAAAAGGGAATACGTTTCACTTCGCCTGGGACGGAGGGAGTATCTGACATGAATATTTATTAAAATGATACTCCCTCCGTCCCGGGCTACTCGCTCATTTCCTTTTTGGCTCGGAGATTAAGGAATGAGTGTATAGGAAAGTAAAAAATGACGGCTGTAGGTGAAATTTTTTACTAAAAATGGAAAGAGTGCAAGTAACTTGGGACGCCCAAAAAGGAAATAAGTGCGAGTAGTGCGGGACGGAGGGAGTACATTTATTGATATTGTTGTGGGTTAGTTTTTAATTTTGTCTTGATTGGCTTTGGTAGTAGTAAGAAAGTAGTGACAGATGATGGGACGATGAAATAATGAGTCAAGGTGGAACTTGAGAGTTAATAGTGTGAGATCGAATGAAAAAATGTTAAATGAAGATTGAAGAAGACTAATGATTGTGTCACATGAAATTCAAAAATACAAAAGATTCCTAAAATCTAATATTTTTTAATTAAAAGTGGCAACCCGTCAGGCCGACCCGCAACTCGTTCAGGCCAACCCATATAACCCGCCAACCCATTCGGGCTAACCCATTTAGCCGGTTTTTTTATTTGGGTTACAAAATTACAGCCCTAGCCCACTAATTTTACCGGGCTATTCGGGCCGACCCACGTGTTTCGGGTTGGATTGACCTCCCTAATGCTAGTTATATTAGTAGTTTTTATAACAGGAAGGCTAATATATATTGTATACTACAGTACTTTTTCAAGTAAATTAATACGGAAGGAAATAAATTCATATATAATTATATAGAATAATTTAGTAATTTCTTAAATTTTTTTTATACAATCGTGGAGTTTTCTTTACGAACAAGGCCTGAGAGTTAATTATATAGTGATTATTTTTAACATATACTTTAATTATTCTAGGCAGACTTATGATCAATGTCGAACCAATTTTACAGACCGAACTAGAGACCAAATATTGTCCATCCATTTTCTTAATCTTGTGGTTAGGATTAATTTACCATTATTTTAATATTTTATTCCAAAAAAATTGCTAAAGGGTATTTTGGGAAGTCAGTTTATTGATAATCATAAAATACGTGATTCTTTCTTTCTCTCAATTCGTCGATCGCGGATCTCACACAATCACACTCTCCTTCAATCTTCATCGATCTTCTTCCTGTAATCTCCTTCAATCTTCATTGATCTCCATCGCCGGACAATTGTGCTGCCTCAATTCACGATCGTTTTGCAATTGCATCAGTTCACAATCTGCATCGCAGGACAATCGCGATCTGCATCAAATCCGCGATCTGCCTCAATTTCGTTTCTTCTTAATCTCATCCATGGAGAATTCCTCACGTGAAAATCATCAACATCTCGATGGACTAGGAACGACACCGACAAATTCTGCCGTTGAAGATGGATCTACATAGACCAATGATGAAGAAGGTAGTATTGGACCAATTATGGATGATCTACAAAATCAAGGAGGCACTCTTTTTTATACAGATTCAGATTTAGATTCAAAGCTAGAAGGAGAAAATAACGTAGTTGAAGGAAAAATGAGTGATGAGGCTGGTTGTTCTGTTCTGTTCCAGTAGTTCCGTTCCAACATTTATTACTTCATTCGAATATGTTTTGTTCTTCATTCTTTTAGTTCTGTACTTCAGTCTTGTAGTTTATTACTTCATTTACACTTTGAATTTGAATTTGTTTAAACTTTTTACAAGCTTAAAGAGAATAGACTGTGTGAAGTATTTTTATAATGATGTATTTGTTCTTTATTATGGTGTTTTTCTTATGTCGAGACTGAAATATTTTATAGTTATGTAGTTTAGTTTATTAATTGACATAAACTAAAATCTCTTTTTTTCATTTGTTTCATTAAGTGTTAACCTTTCAATCTCTTACCAGAAAAAGTATATAGTAAATTATTAATCTTACTTTGATATATTTTCCATTTGTCAATCATCTATCAATAGTCAATAGATCTGTGAAATGAACTAAATTTGTTACCCAATGAAGTATTTCAGGCTAATAATGAACAATATTAAAAGCCGTATAACTTTATTCTCAATTGCTCTAAACAGATGTATGTCTATTCCAAAACTTGATCTCCTAAAATTATTATTTCTTCTTTAAATATCCTGCTATCATTTTCTCAATATCGATTACACTGTGTTTGCTTTCCTCCTCGTAGTATGCTGCTATATGATTTTGTTGTTGAAACTTTCATGGTTGTTTTCTGCTAACATCAACGCTGAAAAATACTTGGCTTTCAAGCTCTGAAGTACACCCGGACTTGACTTTTTCAGGCCACAATTCCAATAACCTTCGCGCTCACCCTTGTATGTTTCCATGTGGCGCATTAGAAATACTCCACAATCATAAACATTATCAGATGTCCTCCGTGGCATTTTCAACCTTTGTATTTTACGAAGGGGCGACTCCTGAGTCGAAGGATTTAATGAATTCCTCGAGCGGGGGGAATTTCACCAGAAAAAGGGGAAGTGAAGCAAGAGAAATCCTGGGGAAGTTGATCGACGCTAAGAAGGCGTACGATAACCCTAGGAATACAGTGAGGAGAGGATCGGTGAATGCCATAAGAGAGCAAGAAGATGATAAAGTAGAGGCAAGGATTGACAGGCTCGAGAAGGCTCTTTTGAACGCGATTGAAAAGACAAATCCACTAGCTTCACAAGGGAAGGAGAAATCTCCTAGTCCAGGAGATAATCAAATTCAGCAATATTACGGGACCCAGGAAGGAGATTATCAGGCCCAAGTCAATGCAATGGGAAGTTGGAATCCCGATGGGAGTTGGAATCCAGGGAGACAGAGAGATGCACCCTGGAGGAACCATCCAAATTTTAGATGGACTGACAACAAACAGAACCAGTCAGCACCACAACCGAATCAGCAGTTTGCACCTCAACCCGAGAGACAAGGTAACTGGAAAGGAAGGAACCAAGAGGGGCAGGGCAACTGGATCAATCGGAACCAAAGAGACCACTCGAGCTGGGGAAACAGAAATCAGAACAATCAAGGGAACTTTTATGTACCACCGCACCAAAGGAATTTTCAAAACAATTACCAGGGTCCAGGAAATCAGTACAACAACTCTTCAGGAGGTCAAGGAAACGTTCGTCAGAATCAAGTGAGTGGACCGACCCTGAGTATGGGGCCAGGGCCCAGTCAGCCACCAAAGCCACCAAAAAGTATCGATGATATGGTGCACGACCTCGTCAGTTCTCAGCAACATATGCAAAACAACCTGCAATCGAACAATGACGTAGTGCACAAGCTTCAAGACGCTCAGCAGGAGCAAAGGCAGCAATGGATATGCTGGCAAAGCAATTATCCCAGATAGCCACTTCTTTGAGTGATATGAGGGGGAATGAAGGAAAGATTCCCGCCTCAGTAAGACCACCTGATAGAGCGAATATAAGTCAGATTACCTTGAGATCCGAGAAAGGATATGAGTGGCCAGTGGTAAGAACGAAGGAAGCGATAGATCCCAAGGAAGACAAGAAGGAAGATGATACAATTCCGAGGCCCAGGAACTTTTAGGGTGAAAATTCCTTGATCAAGGATGACTTTAAAGCAGGAGATTTGGAGAGGCCCTTGCCTAGATCAACTGAACCATTCTTCCTCAACCCAGAGCCAGAGATGGAGAACGATGTAGTAAGGGAAGAAACTGGAGAGTTCTCGGCTGAAAGTTCTACAGGAGCAGGGAAGCAACTGAAACCTTTCCCAAGCCGGGGGGAAGCCAAGAAGAAGAAGGAAGAACCGGTAGACTTCATGGATATTTTTGGGAAATTGGAGATCAATCTACCATTCTTACAGGCTTTGAAATTGCCGGTGTTTAGCAAGGTCATCAAGGAATTTATAGCTGGGAAGGCTAGACCCAGTGGAAAAATTTTGATAGGCGATAACGTCTCCGCAGTGATTCAAAAGCGGAGGATGCCTTCGAAGTGCAATGATCCAGGTATGTTTACTTTGCCCATCTCTATTGATGAAATAAAAATTGAGCATGCCATGTGTGATTTAGGGGCTTCGATAAATGTGTTACCACTGTCTATATACAAGAAATTAGTAGGAGTGAGCATGGTGAATACGAAAGTAGTGATCCAGCTAGCGGATAGGTCGTGTATCTGTCCTGAAGGAGAGCTTGAGAATGTGATAGTAAGAGTACATGATTTCTTGTACCCAGCTGATTTTCATATGATAAAGATGAGCGATAATGAGTCTGCAGAGTCTGGCGGAGTACTTTTAGGGAGACCTTTCTTACGTACCGCCAAGACTATCATTGATGTCTTTGATGGCACCATTTGCCTTGATTATAATAGGGAAAAATATACATTCAGCATAGATGAGGCAATGAAGAAACCTCTTGACGTTGAAAATTTGCATGCTGTAGATGTTATTAACCCCCTGGTCCAGGAATATCTTGAGACAGAATTAATGCAGGTATAGATCGAGAAATCCGAGATGAGTCATACTATTGATAGAGAAGTAGCCAGTTGGTGTGAAGCCATGAAAACGAGTGAGTTATCGAATGATTAACTAGCTGAAGCGATTCTGGAATTCTGCACGAACCCGGAGCTAGCTAGATCAAGGAGGACACCTTATGTGGCGAGCATGGAAAATTCTACTAAGTCTACGAAGGGAATAACGACTGAGTCGACAGAGAAAATTCCCTTACCTCAAGAAAAAGACGTTCCTAAGAAAGAGCTGAAGACACTTCCACCTGGGCTCAAGTATGCGTATCTAGAGGAGAATGAAAATTTCCCGGTGATTATTAACAGCAGGTTGACCAAGGGACAAGAAGATGAATTGTTGAAGGTGATTCGGAGGAACAAGAAAGCTATTGGGTGGACATTCTATGACTTGGTAGGAATCAGCCTAGATCTGTGCATGCATCACATTCGATTAGAAGAATGAGCAAAACCTTACAGAGATCCGCAACGCAAGTTGAATCCGAACATGAGGGAAGAAGTGCTGAAGGAAGTATTGAAGCTGCTATCCCTAGGAATCATTTATTCCATACCCGACAGTGAATGGGTTAGTCCAGTGCATATGGTACCAAAGAAGTCGGGAATACAGGTGGTCAAGAACGATAAAAATGAGTTGGTCCTCACTCGACTTGTTACTGGGTGGAGGATGTGTATTGACTACCGTAAGCTAAACGAGGCTACTAAGAAGGATCACTTCCCGTTACCTTTCATTGACCAGATGTTGGAGAGGTTGGCGGGCAAGCAATATTTCTGTTTCCTGGACGGATATAGTGGGTATTTTCAAATCTATGTGGATCCCGAGGACCAGAAGAAGACAACTTTCACGTGTCCATCTGGAATGTATGCTTACAGAAGGATGCCGTTCGGTCTGTGCAATGCGCCAGACACTTTTCAGCGGTGTATGATGAGTATCTTCTCGGACCTACTGGAGGATTGCATCGAGGTTTTTATGGACGACTTCACTGTGTACGGGAACTCATTTGACTCATGTTTGGCAAGTTTGGATATAGTGCTGAGGAGGTGTCAAGAAAAGCATTTGGTTTTGAATTTCGAAAAATGCCACTTTATGGTCCCTGAGGGAATTGTCCTAGGGCATGTGGTATCAGAAAGAGGAATACAGGTATATCGAGCAAAGGTTGAGGTGATCTCAAAACTGCCTTACCCGACTAATCAGAAAAAAATGAGAGAATTCCTAGGGCACGCAGGATTTTATAGAAGGTTTATAAAGGATTTCACAAGGATTGCTCAACCACTCACTTGTTACATAACGATGTTGATTTTGTTTTCGATGAGGAGTGCAAGAAAGCTTTTCAGTTGTTGAAGGATAGATTAGTTTCTGCTCCCATTATCAGAGCACCAGATTGGAGTTTGCCATTTGAAATAATGTGCGACGCAAGTGACTACGCAGTGGGAGCGGTGCTAGGTCAAAGAGTGGATGGGAAAAGCTATGTGATTTTTTATGCGTAAAAAATGCTCAATCAGGCCCAGAAAAACTATGATACCAGGGAAAAGGAAATGTTGGCTGTCGTGTATTCCTTTGAAAAATTCCGACCATATTTGCTTGGGTCGAGGGTGATAGTCTTCACTGATCACGCTGCAATAAAGTACTTACTGGCGAAGAAGGAGTCTAAGCCAAGGTTAATCCGTTAGGTGTTACTTTTACAAGAATTTGACTGGGAAGTTAGAGACAAGAAGGGAACAGAAAACAAGGTAGCCGACCACTTGAGTCGTATTTTTCAAGGTGAGACCGACGAAGCTATATCTGATGCATTTCCAGAAGAGCATCTGTACCATGTAGGGATATTTCCTAGACCTATCAGTTGGGCAAAGATCATGGCGTTAATAGGTCCAGGAGATTCTGAGAAGGGAAAATGTCATCTGAACGATGAGCCATGGTTCGCAGACCTGGCAAATTACTTGGTCACTGGAGAGGTGCCCAGTTCGCATGAAATCTCCCGGGCCCAGAGGATGAAGCTCAAAAGCGAAGCCAAGTATTATTTCTGGGACGACCCATATTTGTGGAGAATGGGAGCTGACCAAGTGATCCGAAGGTGTATCCCGGAGTGGGAACAGAGGGATGTGCTGAATCATTGACATGCCCTAGCTTGTGGAGGTCACTTTGGACCTAGGAAAACTGCAAGGAAGGTGTTAGATAGCGGGTTTTACTGGCCTACATTGCACAAGGATGCTTTCGAGTTTTGTCAGAACTGTGAGAGGTGTCAACAGACGGGGGGAATCTCCAGGAAAGACGAAATGCCGCAAGTTCCAGTGATTGTTTGTGAGATCTTCAATGTCTGGGGAATGGACTTCATGAGTCCATTTCCGTCTTCATACGGAAATACGTAGATACTTGTGGCAGTTGATTATGTTTCGAAATGGATAGAGGCCAAGGCGACCACATCTTGTGAAGCTAATGAGGTAGCGAAATTTCTTAGAGCCAACATCTTTAATAGGTACGGAGTGCCCATAGCGATAATATCTGATAATGAGATGCATTTCCGTAACCGGACTATTGAAGCTCTAATGAGAAAGTACGGAGTGCACCACCGCCTTTCCACACCGTACCATCCTCAATCAAATGGGCAAGCGGAGATCTCCAACAGGGAGATAAAGGAGATATTGGAGAAGACGGTTAATCCGTCTAGGAAGGACTAGAGTAAGAGGCTTGGAGATGCACTATGGGCTTACAAGACAGCATACAAGACGCCTATTGGGATGTCACCCTACAGGCTTGTGTTTGGCAAAATGTGCCACTTGCCCGTGGGAGTAGAACACCGAGCATATTGGGCGGTCAAGGAGATCAACATGCGACCCCAGTCCTGCGAAGAAGAACGAAAATTGCAGCTACAGGAGTTGGATGAGCTGAGGCTGGAGTCATATGAATCGGCAATGTGGTACAAAGAAAAGACGAGACTCTGGCATGACAAGAATCTCCGGACCAAGGAACTACAAGTTGGGCAGAAAGTTCTCATGTTCCAATCCCGGCTCAAGTTAATGCCTGGTAAGCTGAAGTCTAAATGGATTGGACCATACACTATTGTGAGTCTTCGTGCAAATGGAGCAGTAGAGATCCAGGGAAGTGCTTCAAACTCTACTCCTTTTCTTGTCAATGGTCATAGGGTGAAGGTATTTAGGGATAACTCGGAGATGTGTGTAGTGGACGAAGTGCCGCTACGCGCACTCCCTGATATCGCCTAACTGGCCTGGGAAGGAAGTGTTCTCAGTGAATTCCTCGGTCAGGTGACTAGGAAATTTTTTATAAATATATCTTGACCTAGGGAATCTTGAGAGCACTTGAAAACAAAATTTGTAAATATTTAATCACTTTCTTTAAATCAAGAAAACCCAAACAAATCAAAAAAAAAAATTCGGAATACCAGACTCCTTAAGGGAAATTTTAGCAGAGATATTCACATGGGGCAGGGAATTGAGGATTAAAATTTTGGAGGGAGTCAGCGTCGGTTTGAATTTCAAAAGGTAACTTTATGGGGAGGCGTACGGTTGCTAGCGTCACGCCTGCAACAGCCTACAAACCGTCCTCTCCCATACCCACAGGATATAACCGTGCTATAGCCTTTATTTTCCATATCATAACTCACTCTCTCTCTACAAAAATTCCCCAAATTTCTCTCTCAAATCCTATCTTTTCTCTAACCCTAATCGGAGCAATTTTCTTCCGAGTTCTTGTAACAATTCTACAGAATCTTCCATGGAGAACACAAAGAACACAGGAAGCATTTCAGGATCCAGCGATTCTAACGCAGCGGCGTTCATGGCCGACCTATTGCAAAAGCTTTGGGGGCCAGACCCCTAATTGATTCCCCCCCAAACCAAGTAACTTTTTTTTTCGTTTTCTGTTTGCGTTTATCTGTGCCAGCATGCTCTGTTCTGTATATACGTGTTGCAACTTCCCACACTTAGCCCACTCCGTGGTCTAAGTGTGAGACGGGGTTGTTCTGTTTTTGCATGTTTTGGTTTTATTTGTTATGATTTCTCCCACTTAGCCCGGTGTACGGTCTAAGTGTGAGAAGTTTGTTGTTTGTTTATTTTGTGTTGTTTGGTCTGTGTAGTGTTGTTCTTATTTCCCTATTTCCCCCCTTCACTAGGATAGCTTGGGGACAAGCTTGAGTTAAGCGGGAGGGGGGAGTAAGTGCAGTTTTTGTTTTTGTTAGTTTTTGTTTTTGTTTTTTTTAATAAGAGTCTTAGAGTCTCTAAGTTTTTGTGTTTGTGTGTTGCATGAGCTAGTGGATATAATAAGGCAAAGAATTCCCTTAGTGAGAGCGATTGAAGAAAGGATACACGTCAACTTTGATGTCTTTTTCCTTAATAAACTAAAAGCGGTCTGAATGAAGTAAGGAGGATAGAAAATGCCTTAGATAACTTAGCTGTGCAGTCCTACTATAAAAGCGAGTTATAAGCCCAAACACTTTGAGCTAACATGAAAAAAAATGGGCTGCCACTTGATGCTTACGGAGTAGAGTCTAAAGGAGAAAAAATGGGTTATGGAGGAATAAGCTGGACGAAGTCCAGAACTTGTGGTATAAGCTGGACGAAGTCCAGGAAAAGGAGGTATAAGCTGGACGAAGTCCAGGGGAGGAATAAAATAACAAATCGGAGGTATAAGCTGGACGAAGTCCAGGGAAAAAAGGGAAAAAAAGATTAATTACCCAAGGGTATGAAGTGATAATTACCTGACCCAGGAATGAAAAAAAATATAGAAAAATCAGGAGACGATAGAAAGGAGAAAACTCTCATAACCCGACGCATCAGTGGTGTAACTTTAACTTTGGAGCGTATCGATCCTAACATCCCTGGTGAGGAATGAGTGATCGAGCGAACCTAACCGCTGGGAAATCAATAGGCTATCTTGACGAACTGACGGACCGTTTAGGTAGAAGAAGGAAGGGGGAGGATTTGAAGACTGTAGACGATCGGAGAGAACTTAAGCTTGTGGGGACAGTCGCCTAAAAGTTGAAACTAGTTCATGCTTGTCTGTTGTTTCTTTTTGTGTGTTGTCTTCTTTTATGAGTCTGTAGTTGTCTAGCTCTAGGAGTCTGTTTTGTGTTAGTGTCTTGTTTGTAGAGTCGTTCTTGGGGACCGTGCGTTGAAATTCGCCTTATTCTTTTTCTTGACTTTCATGCTTGAGGACAAGCACGGTTTAAGTGTGAGCAGTTTGATAAGGCTAATTTCATGCATAGGTCTAGGGGATAAATTTGTGAATTTGTTCGGTCTAACACATGTTTTAAGCCAGGTGTATAGAAGAAATTCGTCAGGTCCAGGAAAAGAAGGAGGCAATCACACGCCCGAGGAAACTGGCGAATAAGTGAACATTGTGAAAGAAATTGCAAGACGGAGTAAATCTCAGAACTGAAGGGTAGAATGGAGATTTCTACGAATGTTCTAGAAGATTATGTCTGTGTCTATAAAAGGAAGGTTGCATGCATTCTGGAGGGATCTTCTCGGGGGGAAACCTCACTAACAGTCGGCAGCTAGTTCACTTTTCTATACACTTGGGTTTTTAGAGGGAAATTCAGGGGGTTCCGCGCTGGGGTTCACTTTCGGCTTTCTCGTTTCAAGTTGGGTTGTAACACCGTCCTGTTGAGGGCGAATAAACAAGTTCCCGTTTACTTTTCTCGCATTTTGTGGTTTCCACCGAGCTTCGCTGTTCGAAGCTCGGCATTTTGTTTTATTGACTATTTCCGTGTTTTATGCAAGTTTAATTTTCTGTTATGTCAATGTCTGATTTTGCTGTTGTGATTTTCTGGAGTTTTGAGCTAGCTTGCTTGTTTTGGATGCGTTTCGCAATTGTTTATTGAATCTGTGCAGAGTAATGGCTGAATCGGAGTGATCGAAGTTTGTTGGTGAATGAATCGGAGGTCTGAATTTGGTTTTGTAGTTTTGATTGTGGAAACGTTTAAATTTGATGTTGATCGGAGTAGATCTGTTAGATCGGAAGTTCTGGAGTGGAATCTAGTTGTTGTTGGTTTCGGATTGCTTGGATCCGGAGTGGATTAAGCGTTCGACGTGAGATCTGAGCAGAGTTGGTTTATTATAATGCCTAGTCTTCGTGTTTTCATTTCGCTTCGTCTAGTATATGTAGATTCGAGTTATTTCCGGTTAGTCGTAAGTTTCCGACGACCATACTTTTACATTCTATTCGAATCTAGGTATGTGCTATGTTTCCTTCATTTTCGTGTTTAATCCCGTTGAAGAAATGCATGCTGTGTTAGTTAAATGCTCAGTTAGTTATTTGCAGCTTTTCTGCCGTTCTTGCTATTTCTGGGTCATGGTCCCCACTGTTAGTTGTTTCCTGTCAACTAAATTAGGTAGTCGTTTACACGGTCTAGTAAGTGAATTTAATATACCGAAGTCTTGATGATGTTTGATCTCATCATGTTTACAGTTTTCTAGGTCTAGTGTTTACATTTCCTGCCTAGGTCTAGTAGTAGTAATACCTCAACCCTGTTTGCGTGGCAGCAGCCGCTTTTGTCAAGAGTCTCTAAATGTTTTCTTACGTGTCCATCTTCGTGGGATCGACCCCTGCTTCTCTATACTAAATCATAGTATTCGGGTTGAGGGATCTTTGAAGGGGAGTTAGTGTGTCCAACGACAGAGCATTCCGTGTTCTATTGAGTTCCTAGACCAAGTGATCTAGTGGATTCATAGGACCTGGCATCTCGACCTAGCACATCGCATTTTCACCACACACGCAAACCACGCACTTCAATAACCCACTTGAAGTTTGATGAAGTAAAAAGCTATTGTGATGAAGTGATATGCTTGTTGAATGAAGTAAATGCACGTACGAATGAAGTAGTGATCACTCTTCCTCATTTGCTCTTGAATCCTTTATGGCATTGATTTGTAAACTTCATCTCGTAAATGATTTAGTTTATTTCGTCCATTCATTACATTGAGTCAACATAAAACAAGACAAGAACTATTGATAAATAATTGTCCAACAGAACATTTATCACGATAATCTTAATCATATGCTATATATTTTGTTTGGTAAGAGATTGAAAGGTTAACAAATAATAAAACAAAATGCAAAAACAGTACTTCATTAGTAGAGTTATTATGTGCTTTTGAAATGAGATTTTTTTTACCTCAAAAATTTTAAACAACAACAAACTATACGAATACATCATAATAAATACCGATGATGTAGAAATACCTAAATAATGCATGCACATATAGTTATCTTTAAATGAATAGGTTCAGCATTTAACATATGAATACATCATAATAAATATGAAGTACTTCATTGTTAAAACACTTCATACAGTCTATTCACTTTAAAGTTTGCAAAAAATTAAACAGATTCAAATTCAAAGTAGAATGAAGTAATAAAGTACCGAAATGAAGTAGTTAACTACTGGAATGAAGTATCAAACCTATTGGAATGAAGTAATAAATTACAAACAAATAAATGTATCACAATATTTTCAGCAAATCAAAATGCTAACAAAAGGATATCAATAAAACATCTCTTCACTTATATTTACTTCTTCTTCTCATCTACTTTGTTGCAATTCCTTGAATCATGCCACCAACCATGTGGCATTTGGCACATCTACGACCAAGCTTGGACAAATCCTTTATTTCTTCATTTGGCGTGTCTACGACCAGGCTTGGACATATACTTTATTTGGCAAATAAAACAAGAGAATGGTATAAAATATAAAACTAACTGTGGTTAGTAAAAAATCATAACTAGCACAAATCATTCCGATATGTAATAAATTGAAAATGAATAGATATTTACATCATTAAAAAACATTATTACTTTATTGGATTAATGTTTTACTTAATTCCAATATTTGATCAAACAAATGCTATATGCATTCGAAAAACCAAGTTTCCATGCGTCTTCACTGTTTATGAATTAATTAATAATGATCAGTTTATAATTAGACCATTTGTTATAGTTTTGGTTGAGCAAGCATATTCAAATCTAGTCGACATGATCATCAAGCATAATAGATTCATCTTTACAAGAGCAAGCTTCCCAAAACAATAGTCACGTCAGAAACCAAAAGCAAAGCTCAAAAAGTGATGAAGCAAGAAACACGATTGATAGGCCATATCATTATCTTCACTCTCTGTGTCCCCTTCATTTTCACTAAAATCATAAACCTTAGGCTTAATATTCAGCCATTTTTTCATTATACTGAGGGCCAGAACTGATAACATAAATAACAAAAATACACACAACTTAATCACCAAACCTCTGCGTTCTTTGAAACATTTCTACAAACACATCAAAGACACAACTCCAAGCAACCATCTCTTACCGAAGACTGCTTTTCTTTTCTACTATGTCTCTTCATGCTCGAATCACAATTGAAACCCCACAGATACTACAACGAATTTAATCATAATCGAGTCATTTTCGAATCGTCATCGGATTTGAACTCGTCGGCTATAGATATCGAACTCGGCAGCTGTAGATGTTGAACTCGGTGACTCGAGATGTTGAATCGTTGGTGAAATTGATTTCAACTGATGAAATCGATTGGAGTGAGATGAATCGACTGGAGATTTGGAGATTACTGAGATGAAGATGTTGAATTGATTTCAACTGTCATGAAGACGATTACTGAGATGAAGATGTTGAATCGATTTCAGTTGATGATGAATCGATTGGAGTGAGATGAATCGGCTGGAGTGAGATGAATCTATTTGGAGATTTGGAGAAGAAGAAGTAACGCAGGAGCGAGGCGGGAATGTGAAATGAGTAAAATTTTAGGATGGGTATAACCCTAAAATTTTTACCTCCAATGCGAAATGACATAAATATCCCCGCGTTGAAGTAAATTATGTATGTAATGAACTACGAAAAATAACCCTTAATGATCTAATCTAATCCATCAAATTTAAGATCTAAGGACTCAAATTTGGTCCCTAGTTCGGTCTTTAAGACTGGATTTGTGAATAATTAGACCTATTCTAGGCATGCATAGATATGTTTGTTGGTTTAAATATATAGTATAATGACAGTTTTGCCATTTTTTCCTTAATAAAGCTTATAGATCTCTGCATATTTTAAAATATTAACGCGTGTCATAATATTAACGCGTGTCATGTTTAGAAAAATCTGAAATATCGTGGTTTGTGACATATTAGTTATGATTTAGATCATTATGGAAAAATAATAAAAAAATGGAAACTTGTTATTTTATAATTTTAATATTAAAAATTTTAATATTAAAAGTTATGAGATTCATCATAAATCAATAATTTTTTTATTTAAATAACAATGATATTTTTATTTGCACTCTTAATATTAAAATTATTTATTTTAAATTAGCGAGAAATCGCATAATTTGAACATATGACTACTATATACTATGTTTAATTATTTCAATGAATGTAAAATTGCTTAAAGGCAAAAACGCATAGCAGAGTCTTAGTGACTGGTGGCTATCCTAACATCACAAAATAAACATGATTTATTAAAAGAGAAATAGAAAAGCTAACAAATGACAAAATAAATTAACAAACAACAGCAATATCAGATCCGCATGTCTCCTTTAGCAAATACTATATCGATTTCGAAGTACTGTCACATCCAAACAAGGCCTACAACGGATAGCATATTTTAATTATTCTATATATGTTATATTGTGTTAAAAAAAAAGTAAGCTTAGCGCAGGGATGCATCTACTAAATTAATTTTATTTATAATAATTCTAACATTTAAGTATGTTAGTTATTTCAATTAAAAGGATAAATCAATTATCGAATTTTACATGATTATTCTTTACAATCAAATTTATTACATACTATAACTAATTGTCTAAAACGGTAATACCCGTCACGTGTTAAATAGTGGCACTAACTAAAAGTAAGTTGCTATAAATTATTAAGTGGCAGATTTTATGAAAATAGTAAGGGGTCTGGTTTGTCTATAACATAGAGTAGAACCCACATTAAATTTAATGAAATGCGTATAGATTCGAAAGTCTACATACACATGTATTTGTATATACATATAGTAGTAATTTTAGCTTTATAATTTGACTGCGTTTTTATGCATGTAGAGTACATTTTTGTTATAATTCAGTAAGTTACTACTCCATATTCAATAATTATACTCCCTCTATCCCAACTAAGTTTAATCACTTCTTTTTTTCCTCATTTCAAAAAAATCATAAAAAATAATTAAAATGGATATATAATAAATTAAAGCAAAAATAATCTAGATAAAACTCTTCTCTAGATTATTGTCGCTTTTACTTTACTATATATCCACTTTAACTATTTATTACGATTTTTTCAAAATGAATGCAAAAAAGAAGTGACTCAACTTAGTTGGGACGGAGGGAGTACAACGATGTTACTCCCTCCATTCACCAATACAAGGGGAGTTTTGGCTTAACACATGTTTTAAAATATGTATCCCTTTGTCCCAAGTTATTTGAGTCATATTTCACTTTTAATTGTTTCAAATTACTTGAGTCATTTCTCTTTTTTGGCTAAAAATAAAACTTCTAATCTCACCTACTTTATTCTTTGTTTTACTTTACTTTCTCTTATCTCTCATCTACTTTATTCTCTCATCTACTTTATTTTAATTTATTTACCTCATTAAACACAACTTTCTTAAATATCGTGCCGAAAAGAAATGCTTCAAGTAACGTGGGACAGAGGGAGCAATAAAATGTAAATAAAATTAAGTTAGTGGCGGAGTCCTACTAAAAGACAAACAGAAAATATATTAATGGACGGACAAAAATGATAAAATGAAAAATTTATCGGTGGAATGAAGAATTATCATATTATTTGACTATTGAGTGTAGATAGTAAGGTAGATATATCATATACTAGTAAATTACAAGAAAATTTCAGACCTATTGGTTAATACTCCTTCTGTCCCACCAGAATATGCACTCTTTCTTTTTTATTCTGTCCCACAATTACTTTTACTAATGTAATATTAAAACACTGTCGCACTTAAAGTACATATTCTTTGGGGACGGATGGAGTAAGATGACCCTTTCTTGGGACGACACGAGATTTTATGCATGCTAATTTTAAAGTGTTTAAAAAGGGAGAGGGAAAGTTGTTGGGTGTTAAAAGTAAGAGAGATGAATAAAGTAAAAGAGATAAAAGGTTATTGGTGTTTAAAAGTAGGAGAGACGCAAAAAGTAAGAGAGAGAAAAGGTTGTTAGAGCATCCCCATCCGTGCTCTTGCCAACGAGCACGGATGTGGGCCCGAATCCACTTTTACTCCCTGCTCTTAGGCAAGAGCACAACACCCACATCCGTGCTGTTCCGCAATGACGAGCTCAAGGGTCCCACCATTCTATTATTCAATTTAAATAAAAAGATTTCCACAATATTAAAATGCATTAAAAATAACCAGAATAATATTAAAAACTACAAAAAAAATTAAAAATTACATAATTAAAATCCTAAAAATTAAAAAAATCCAGTACTCGTGACCAAATTTCGCCCAAATGTGTTGATTAGGTCTTCTTGTAGCTCAATAAAAAATGGATGATGAATGTGTGTATTTATAGATGATTTTGGGAATATAAAATTTTAAAAAAATTTTAAAAATTCTAAAAAAACGGTAATAAAACGGTCATATTTTTGGGAATCTGAAAAAAAAATTAAAATTTTTTGTATTATTTTTTATTATTTTAAAAAAATTGAATTTCCAACGGATAAATCCGTTGGCCAATTAGAACGCGCCACGTCAGCTGCTCACTGGCACGAACGTGCTCGATGCAACGAGCAGCTCCGTGCCAGCGACGAGAGCACAGCGGCGGACAGCGGGTGTCGTGCCGCTGGCACGAACGAACGGAAGTCAATTTCTCACCACTGCGGATGCTCTTAGGTGTTTAAAAGTAGAAGAGATGAATAAAGTAAGAAAGGGAAAAGATAATTGAGTATTTTAAATATTTCCTAAATAAAAAGGGGTCATCTTGGTTGGGACGGATGAAAAAAGAAAGTAGGTCATCTTCGATAGGACGGAGGGAGTATTAAACATTCTAGTATCAACATGTATTACATTGTGATTTAACTAGGGTTCGAAAAAAATACTGATATACTGTTCTTATCGTACCAAAAAAATACCAAAAATATCGAATTTTTGATATACCGTGATTTACGGTACGATATGATATATTACCAAAAGATTTCGGTAGGGTAATTGTATGAATTTTCAGATACCGCGGAATACCGAAATTCAGTATATACTGTAAATTAAGGTATATACCATAAAATATAAATATAATTATGTATAAAATATGTTTTGTATATTTTTAAATTAGAAAATCTATTGTGAAATATAAATATAATTATATATAGAGTATATTTAATATATTTTTTAAATTATAAAAATATAAATAATATTCTAAAAATTCAAATATTCTATTGTCATTAATGTTGAAAGTCAGGCATACCGCAAAAGTACGGTATACCGAAAATGAGGTACGATATAGGTATGGAAATTCACCATACCGAAAATAAGGTATACTGAAAATTTCAGTAAGGTAAAGGTATGATTTTTTTTTGCATACCGAATTTTTATAAAATATACAGTATGATAGTTTCGGTAAGGTATACCGTATCTGCCCACTCCTAGATTTAACGATAGTATAACGGTAAGGTAACAATCGAATTTTTACTTCGAAAAATTTAATCTCACAAAAGAAAATAGTATCTTTCACCTTCTAAGGTAACCTTCGAATTTTTACTTCAAAAAATTTAATCTCACAAAAGAAAATAGTATTTCTCCTTCTCAAGTAAATAAAGTGTATCCTCGCTCATTAAAACAAAGTTTTTCCTCTTAAACAAGTTCACCCCCTAAGAAAATATATAAAAACTTTGTGAAGGGTAGGCAACTCAAACTATGATAACACTATTTTAATCAAATTGAAACTTTTACTGCATTAGGAAAATTCAGCCGTCATAAAGATCAATTAATTGCAGTGTCGAACATAAAAACCCCAAAAAAATAAAATTTAGTATGTTATTAGGGCACCAACGAGCGTCTCATTGCTAATGCTCTTGGACTACAATTCTAGTATTTAGATTGGACAGTATACTCGGCGCATTTTAATTGGCAATAAAGATACATAGGTGCGGCTACGTGCCACGCCATCGATCTTTTATATTTACAAGCTAAATAATATTTCTAATACACATATACGTCATACAATTATATTAAAAAAATTAATTAAACTCAAATCTTCATGAATATATAGAGTCACTAAGTTATTTTCATAAAGGAAACACGAATATAAATTTGTAAAAATAGAGACTTATTACTCTTAGATAGATTAGTGGATTTGATGTCTTGATATTATATATCACAAAATTGTACTCCATGTATAATCACAATTGTTTAGGTTATGAAAGACATACGACATAGACATACTATCCAAAATATTTTGATTGTTTTAATCACTTAATTCCCCTACTTTACGTCAATTTCTCAAAGTAAATAAACTAAAATCATTAATTAAATTTGATTTGATGAACTAAAATTAATACTATTATAAGCTCAAACGACTACTATGTGTCTATATCTATATATGTGGACACAAATAATCTTGTGTTGTTGTCATTTTCAAAATTGTGTTTTTAACGATATAAACCTATTTTAATTTTTGGGACCATCAGAGATGTATTTTTTACTCTTAAAATTATATGTGCTCAAACTAATATAAACTAATTTTGATTTTTCTTATATGTCCATGATTCGAATACCTACCTTTAATATCTTCACAGTTGTAGATACAATAATTTTACATACTCCCTCCGTCCCACAAAGATTGTCCAATTTTTCCATTCGTCCCACAAAATTTGTCATATTTCACTTTTTACCATTTTTTGTAGCAGACCTCATATTTCACTAACTCATTTCTACTCACATTCCACTAACTTTTTCAACTCACGGTTCATTACATTTCTTAAAACTCATGTCTGGTCAAAGTGAGACAATCTTTGTGGGACGGATGGAGTATTAATTATAATTTTACTTTCTTGTGATTATAATTCAGTTCAAGTATTCAACGATCTCATCACCCCGCATTAAAAAAACAATTAGATTAATTATTATTCACGATATTATTATGATTATTGCTCGATTTAGTCTTGTGATAGGAGTGTTCCACGTTTTGGCGCAATTTGAGGGAGATTAACCCATTGAGTTCGATTGTTTTGACTACTGAATTTCCAACTTAATTAATGGATTGAGGGATATAATTATTTTGTTGGTTTTTTTCTTGTTTGATATAATGATCTTTCTCTTTCGAATAAAATAAAAAAAATATTATACTACTATCTCCGTTCCATAGTAGTGAAGTCATTTTGTCATTTTGGTACGTTCCATAGTAATATATTCATTTCCCCTTTTAGTAAAAGGTGAACACATTTCTTCTCACTTACTTTACTCTCTCTTACTTTATTCTTTCTTCTTCTCTCTACTTTTTTTATTTCCTACTATATTATTCCTTTACTTACCCCACCTAACATATTTTTTTTTAATCTCCGTGTCGAAAAGAAATGTCTCCACTACTATGGAATGGAGGGAGTAACTAATATGAATTTGATATTGCATGTATATTCATTCGACCAAAAAAGGTAGATGCCAACAATTCAATAAAGTTATGTACCAGATTCGATGTATATTCATATGCATTTCAAAACGTATGAAATGCCAAAGGTGAAGGCTGACGAAAATGGCCAAACAAATACTATAGCTGTCATAAATATTTTCGCATTTTATATTAATAGCATGGCATATCTTTTCGTCAAAGGTTAACTAATTAAATTGGGTTCTAGTGAAAAGTACGTATGAATATTAACATGTAATTCTATTAAATTTTACACAACTACCATGATATTTATTTGCATTTTGCAATTTGTAATCAGGGGTGGACACATAGTTTTCTTCTTTTTTAATAAAAGCTCTACTATAGTACTCCTATTTATAAAAACTACTACAAACCAAACAACTATGAAAACACACACTGTAAATACTTCACCGCAAAATTAAGCCAATACATTAATTGAAATATTACAGTGCAGTAGATCAAAATCATTCAAAGCCCAGTAGAAAAGAAATTCTAACTACAATGTATAGCGTGTTTTTTACACGTTCTCATTCTTAATTTCTCATAATAAACTAATTAACTAAATATGAAGAATTGTATAAAAAAATATTAATATCAGTGAATTGAAAAAATATATAAAAAATACAGCCACGATGAAGATAGAGTTATTGAGTTTCCGTGAATTTAATCATAAGAATGTTGAAACCATATTTTATGGATTATAGATTATAAGAAATTTGCAATAGAAAATAAACATTATTATTAAAATTAGAATTAGCTAATTGTATTTGTTTGTTTAAAATTAAGTTATGAATTTTGTATTCCTGAATCAAAATTATAAACTAAATCATCCACGTTCATGCTCTTTAACAAGAGCATGGAAGTGGGCCCGGACCCACTTTACTCTCTGTTCTTCCGCAAGAGCACAACACCCACATCCATGCTCTTCCGCAAGAGCATGTTCGAGGGTCCCACCATTCTATTATTCAATTTTAATACTTCAATTACTAAAATCAATTCCACAATATTAAAATGCATTAAAAGTACTCGAAATACTATTACAAATTACTAAAAATTTAAAAATTACAAAATTAAAATCCTAAAAATTGAGGTTGAGAGAGTTGTTTGGTGTAGTGTGATTTTTTGTGTTGAAATGGAGGTATTTATAGATGAAAGTGTGAATTTTGAGATAAAAATAATGAAAAATAAATTAAAAGTGTGGAAAAATCAATATATTTTATTAGGAAGTGGGAAAATATTTTTTTATTAAATCTGAATTTTTCATATTTTTTCGAATTAAAAAATAAATAAATAAATGATAAACCAACGGCCAATCAGAGCATGCCACGTCGCTGCTCGTGCTCTTGCCGTTGGCACGGTGGTGCTCTTAGCTAAGAGCAAGGTCGTGCCGTTGGCAAGAGCACAGCGGTGAGCAGGGTACCCGCCGTGCCTTGCTCTTAGCTAAGAGCAAGGACGTGATGTTGGCAAGAGCACAGCGGTGAGCAGGGTACCCGCCGTGCCAACGACATGACGCCTGCTCTTAGCTAAGTGCACCGATGTGCATGCTCTAACGCTTTTAAATTCGTTCATCCCATTTTTCCTGTCACGTCAGTATTTTATCTTCCAGCCCAAGCACCTATAATAGCACCAAAAATACTGCCCTATAAATACATCTATCCTTATTTCACCATTATTTTTTATTTTTTTGTGTTATAAAATATAATAGCAAAATAATATAAATTTAAGAACACAATATGAAAATCTTCGTCATATTAATATGCCGAAAAAATACAACGAGAAACAAACTAAAAAGGTACAAATAAGTTTCAACGGTAACGTGACCAAATTTCTTCGATCATATCGCGTTGGAGCTGAGCATACTCATGTTCCTCGCCCATTGTAGTTGGTCGGACGTGATTTAAGAAGCGAGTGGATCAAGCTATATGAAAGATAACTGAACCGAGTTGATCAGTTAGTAAATGTCGTTGCCACTTGATCAAGGCGTTCTCTCTCGTTCCCACCGCAAATATATTTTTATAACTCCCAAATTTGCACTACTTTAACATTAAAGCGGCAAGTTCGG
Source organism: Salvia splendens (assembly GCF_004379255.2). Taxonomy (NCBI): domain Eukaryota; kingdom Viridiplantae; phylum Streptophyta; class Magnoliopsida; order Lamiales; family Lamiaceae; genus Salvia; species Salvia splendens. Next base: position 22,195,358 of record NC_056044.1, read on the forward strand.
GGTCAATCCCACAGAGAAACCCCTGTGTTGAGTGTGTGAGTAGTGAACAGGGGTCGGCTGCTGCCACGCTTTAAGTTGGGAGTTTTTAAGCTAATGGATTACGCTAGGCAGAAAATAAACTATCTACTTGATCAAGGCATGCATCATGCTGGAAGAAAAATAGAAATTGGACCAGGTGAACGACAGGTTGGAATAAAGACTTAACTACCTAGGTATGCTTACGAAACTGCGAAAACACCTTGACATTCAACATAATGAAATACTGGATCAGAGACTTAAAAGTGAAACTAAAATTGGAACAGTAAACAAGACGACGAAAACGAAACAACTCCGATTTTATACTCAGAACTCCAAAACAGTACTGTGAACATGCGGGATACAAAAAGATCGATTGTTTAACTAGGAACAACACGGAATTAAACTAAGCTAACAACTTCAGAACATAAGAAAACGAGTAAAGCCGAGAAGTTCTCGGCAGGAAACTTGATATAGCGCCGAACAGATATTGAGTATTCTGTCGCGCTCCCTTCGGTCGCTCTCTCTCTCTAACTGACCATTTCTCTAACTAAGATTTCTTCGGAACTGGAAACTAAACTAGAACGGAAAAAAATAATAAAAAGGAAGATCCAAAAGAAGAAGCTATCGAACTCCCTAATTATGGTGGCACATCCTCTATTTATAAGCTCGTCGCAACGACCTCCAGCTAGATAACGATTTAAGCAGAGAATATTCGCTCACGCTAGGATAGCGCATCTCATCAATTGACATGTCCCCCTTCTTCTAGAATGCGGTGGTCCCACAGCAATCGAATGAGGATTCTCCTTCGTTCTTGATAACTGATTGATGATCCTATCCAACGCATCAGCTACACGTGCTTCTCTTCTAGAATGTCGTGGTCCCCGCCTAACTGCTTGATCACCCCCTTGATCATTCCACCCGATTTTTGGCCTTTTTCTCCATCTGCACCAGCTTGATCAGCTTGGCCTTGTTGCCCTTGGTCAAGCGGCATTCCTGCACAATTAACACTTGCTTTGCACGATAAACTTATCAAGTAGCATACATTTCGCCCCTAAACCGATGCATGAAATAGGCCTTATCAGTAGTCGTTGCCGCTAGAACTTCATTGAAGCCGACTGGTAAACCTTGATTTTTGGGGCGTTTGGGCTACACCAGAGCCACCGAGCTAGGTCCAGCGTCCTCCTCGCCCTAATTGGTGACGCCTTCACCTTCATTCTCGACTATCATGTTATGCATGATGATGCATGCATACATGACATCAACGATACAAGATTTATAAAAGAAACGCGCCATCGTTGTTGCATCATGTGATGGTAATATCGCATACCATAGTCCAAAGGGTCCCGATTCAAGCCCGATATTAACATGTGATGGTAATATCGCATACCATGTCGCCCAGGATTCATTACGAGCAGAGAGTGGGAAAAATAGAAAGAGATATGTGATTGTAGTGGTGTGAATGACATGAGATGAGAAGTGGAGTATTTATAGTGTAAAATGTAGGAACAAAATTAAATAAATAAATAAATAACATATTTAGGTCAAATCGGTGGAATCAGTTGTCGTCGCGACCTATTGGTGGGGCATGGAGGATAGCAGAGTGATCGGCGGTGAGGCTGCAATAGGACCGATCTTTCCACCGATCAGGGACGGAGATAGCACTGGCCAAGCCACCACTCCAGCGGGGGCTTGGCTGGTGCCGGACCCAGTATCCTCACCCTGGCCGCCATCGTCGTTCTGCAACTGTGCGTGTGAGAAATTTGATTTGGGGAAGAAGATAGTTTTACTGGGCTATTAGTTGTATTTTATGTTGGGCTTAGGTCATTAGGGATTAGTGATTGGAATCGAAGCCCTAATTTCTAATTATCTAATTAATTAGTATATTAAATCTTATTTATACAGCTTCACATTATTAAGAAGATACAATAATAAATATTCTATCACATTCCAAGTTTCCACGCACCATTTTTAGTTTAATATTTTTGTGATCTTCTTCTTAATATTATAGTGTATAATTTATTTAGGATATTTCTTTAGTCTCTTTTTTATATTCATCTATTTTTCAATATTATGAATATTTATATACTACTACTTTTTATACATATTATTATATTTAAGTGTAAGTTTTGAGACAATCACTTCCTTTTTACTATAAAAATATTAATGGTAAAGTTAAAGGCCTCTCTCTCTCATATACTATAGTAGAAGAGCACACAAAAAAAAGTTGATATTTATAGTTTAAAGTCATGCTGGTCCGTCTAATACAATTACTATAATTTAGTGTCTCCTAAAAACTATAAAATATTATAAATAAAAATAAAATTAAATATGTTAATATTATTTTTAAATTCAGCACCGACTTCCTTAAAATCCTAGTTCCGTCCCTGCCACCGATCATGTTGGGTGGAAAGATCGGCTATATTGCAGGTGGCCTGAGATCTTTAAAAGCAAAACTTTAAACCGATGTTTTACTTTTAAAAATGATAGTTCCACTTTTATTTAAAAAGAGAAAAAGTTAAACCAGCATGCTTTGTAAAGCACAACAGCCCGTCACTTTTGAAAGAGTGCTTTCCAATATAATTGTGTTATATTAATTCTAACTCTTTATAGTTGGTCTTCTTCTTCCCGCGCACCTGACATCCATTGTTGTTCACTATTCTCTGCAGTTTTTGTTTTCAGATCCACTCTGCCTCTTTAAACATTTAAATTTCTAATAGTTTAACCTCCAATAACATTCATATAGCAACGGCTGAAGTTGTATTTTGAAAATAATAAAAAATAGAAATATTAAATATTACTAGAACAAAATCTTTTATTAGGGGCTAGGTATAATTTGTGAATACGTTGTAATTGATGATGAATGCATATTCAGCTTCAAATTTAGGAGGGGCAATTTTTTATGGATGCAAATTGTTTCATACATTAAGTGCAAGTATTTTCACGGTCTCATTATTAATAAAATTTGTACTACTCCCTCCATCCCATATAATTTGTCACCATTTAACCCGACACGGTTTTAAGAAATGTAATAGGAAGTGGACAGAAAAAGTTTGTGGCATATAGGTCCTACTTTTATATATTAATTTTATAATAAAATATGAATAGAAATGGATTAGTGGAATGCAGGATCCACTATCAAAAATGGAAAAATGAAAGGTGATAAAATTTTAGGAATGGACGAAAATAGAAATAAATGAAAAATTTTTAGGATTGAAGAGAGTATATATCCAATACATACATACATAAAATCATACTAAGGTTTGATTGGCTCAATGTATAACTAAGACGTAGATTTAATTCATTGGATATGAAAGTTAATGGATGACCAGCACTATCTAAAACCAATATAATCATAGCTCCTTTCGAATACATTAATAGAGTGCAAGTGTCACGTTTTAAATACGATAATATTGGTTAGGTCCTAAAATTAAACAAGTATAACTCCCCTACCTCATTCAGTCTATTTTATTATATACGGAGTAGAAAACTATGTTGGAGATATAGCTATAAAAAACAACACTAACCGGGCGTAATACAACCCGAGAGAAGAGAAAAGAAAAACAGAAACGAAAATTACAATGGGAATTCGAAACTGTAAGAAGAACTTAGCCGAGTAGAGGAAGGCCTCTTTCCGCAAGACGAGATACGCCCCGGTAGTGTTATCGGTTTTGGCGTGTCGTCCCCAAAGATGAAACGACTACGTCTGGTTCGTTGCAACACTGCAGTTGGAACGAGCTCCGGCGAACTGGAAGAGGAAGAGGGCAGAGCTTCGAAAACTATGCAGAGAGAGGAAGTATGCTTGTGATTTTCAGTGTGTGAAATGCAGTGGAATGACTAGCCTATTTATAGGCCAAGCCACCATGCAGGGTCAACCAAGCCATGAAGGCTCATCATGGCAGATTCGTAACCGTCGGCGGTTACAAGCGTGTGGCAGGAGTGTGTCATTCGCGTGTGGAGCGTGTGTTTTTCTCACGTGGCAGCTTTGATTGTGCCACGCTTGACGACGTGTCAAGCCACTTGGATTGCTGACTCAGCGGTGGTCTAAAAAGACCCGAGCCCCAAGACCAATTTCCAAGATCGAGATCGGGCCCTGGCCCGAGGCCCGCGACCACGAGCACAGGCTCGGGCTCGGGCGGGCGGCGGCGGCGGCGCGCGCGTGTGCGCGCGTGTGGGCTCTTTCACCCATCTTGGTCCACTATAATTATTAAGTAACATAAAGTCACTTAATTTAATTAAAAGCTAATTACGCCCAACTTTAATCCACTATTTCTCACTCACCGGAAATCGGATTTGAGAAAGTGAATATACTAGATTTATCTACGTAAAATGTAGATCGACGCTATATCATTTAATTTCACAAAATTAAATGTCTCGTCATATTTATTATTTGGTCAAAATCCATTGACCGGGCATATTTAATCCATGATTTTTTACAATACCCCACATGAGTGGAAATAGCCGAATGCATATGCATGCAGACACAAGCTCAACCCTCGAGAGGTATATAAGCATAAGGATAGGTAGTTGTTGCCTTTAAACCCTCCATAGCCGACACCATCGGATACACAGGCGGCTTAGTAGCGCGATGCTTAGAACTAATCCCCCACGGCGTGCACCGAAACAATGGTGTTAACGCTTAAACACCTCAACCTCATCCGTTCTCACGTTTTGTGTCCATTGCGGTCTTGGACACCACTTTGGATTCATAAGTGCGTTTTATGAAGCGACCACACTTCGCACTTACATAGGTGGCTCTTAGTCAAGTACCTTGCCATACTTGGTCTCTTTGAGAACTCCATCTCTTTGAGATCCTTAAGAACCATTAAAAGTCATAGACTTGGCCTTTACCACTAGGCAAGTTCTCCAACACTCTATTGCTCTCTAGGGAATAGATATAGTTGAGTGTTTCCCATGAACTCTCATAGCTTAGTTGTCCCTTTGAACCAAGTTCTTGGGATCTCCAGTCTTCATGGTTGGGTTACCACTATGACAATTCTTTAATTTGTGGATTTCAAGCCCATTCCCTTTAGCAACTTATTCATTTGATCACGGTTTAACCCTTTGGTTAGCGGATCTGCTAGATTATCTATTGACTTTACATAGTCAATTGTAATCACCCATGTTGTGATCAAATGTCTAACGGTGTTATGTCGTCGACGTATATGTCGAGACTTACCGTTATAGAAGCCATTGTTTGCCCTTCCAATATCTGCTTGGCTATCGCAGTGGATAAGCACTGGTGGCACTGGCTTAGACCAACATGGAATATCTTCAAGGAAGTTCTTAAGCAACTCAACTTCCTCACCTGCCTTGTCTAAGGCGATGAACTCTGATTCCATGGTTGATCGGGCTATACATGTCTGTTTTGTGGATTTCCACGATACAGCACCACCCCCAATAGTAAAGGCGTATCCACTTGTTGAAAGTGAGTCTCTATTGTCGGATATCCAATTTGCATCACAGTACCCTTCAAGTACCGGGGGGTATCTCGAGAAGTGTAGCCCAAGATTATGAGTATGTTTTAAATATCTCAAAACCCTCGCAAGAGCTCTCCAATGTTCTTTGCTTGGATTTCTCGTGTAACGACTCAACTTGTTCACGGCACAAGCAATGTCAGGTCGAGTGCAATTAGTTAAGTACATAATGCATCCGATGACCCGTGCATACTCTTCTTGTGTAACTGGCTCGCCTTTGTTCTTGCTCAAGTGAACGTCGAGTTCAATTGGAGTCTTAACCGGCGCGCCATCATAGGCTTTGAATTTATTCAATATCTTCTCAACATAATGTGATTGTGTTAAGATGATTCCATCAGACGTTCTTAGAATCTTCATTCCAAGAATTACATCAGCTAGACCCATGTCTTTCATGTCAAAGTTTCTCTTTAACATGGTCTTTGTGTCGTTAATTACTTGAGTGTTGCTAACCAAGATTAACATATCATCAACGTATAGACACACTATAACATGGCCTTTATTAGTGCTCTTGATGTAGACACATTTGTCGCACTCGTTGATCTTGAATCCATTTGATAACATCACATTATCAAACTTTAAGTGCCATTGCAATGGCGCTTGTTTCAATCCATATAGAGACTTTACGAGTTTGCATACCTTTTTCTCTTGTCCAGGTACTACAAACCCTTCGGGTTGTTCCATATAGATTTCATCTTCTAGTTCACCATTTAGAAACGCTGTCTTTACATCCATTTGATGAATCTCAAGATTGTGCAATGAAGCAATAGCGAGAAGCACTCGGATAGATGTAATCCTTGTTACAGGTGAATAGGTATCGAAGAAGTCATGTCCTTCTTTTTGTTTAAAACCTTTTACTACTAATCGGGCTTTATATTTATCCACTGTTCCATCGGCCTTAAATTTCCTTTTAAGTACCCATTTGCAACCCAGAGGTTTCGCACCTTCAGGTAGATCTACCAACACCCAAGTGTGGTTTAGCAAAATTGAATCAATTTCGCTTTGAACAGCTTCTCTCCAATGTAACCCGTCTGGGCCATCGAAGGCTACTTTTATAGATGTCGGTTCTTCATCTAACATAAAAGCAATGTAGTCAGGACCAAATGTTTTTGGTGTTCTGACCCTACTACCACGTCTTAGAACTGTATCATTTGGATCGGGCCTTGCACGCTTGCGCGATTTAGGTTCCTCATCCACTGATTTAGAACTAGTGGCTTCAATCTCCACTGGTTTAGAAATAGTGGCTTCTTCATCAATTCTTGTCTCAGAATTGGTTAAGACTTTTTCCTTGTCTTTGCAAGGAACAAGGAAAAGTATTTTCGAGAAATACAGCATTCCTTGACTCAATTGTTGTTCCTACAGTAATAGTCGATATTTCAGACTTGTGAACAACAAATCGATATGCACTACTATTAAGTGCATATCCAATGAAGACACAATCAACCGTTTTAGGTCCGATTGTAACTTCTTTGGGCGGAGGAACCATCACCTTAGCCAAACACCCCCACACTTTGAGGTGTTTGTAGGATGACTTCCTTTCCTTCCACAACTCATAAGGAGTAACATCTTTTCATTTGAGAGGGATTTTATTCAATATATAGTTGACTGTCAATACAGCTTCCCCCCACATGTTATGTGGTAATCCTGAAGTCAGAAGCAGTGCATTCATCATATCTTTTAGAGTTCGATTTTTGCATTCTGCAACACCATTAGATTGTGGTGAATATGGTGCAGTCGTTTGATGAATTATACCACTTGCGTTGCATAACTCCTCAAACGAGGCTACATATTCGCTTCATCTATCGCTTCGAATCGTTTTGATTTTACAACCAAGTTGATTCTCAACTTCGTTCTTATAATTTTTGAGCGCTTCTATTGCTTAATCTTTACTTCTTAAAAGATAAGTGTAGCAATACCTTGTGCAATCATCTATGAAAGTGATAAAGTACTTTTTACCACCTCTAGTTTGCACCATCTTTAAATCACATACATCCGTGTGAATTAATTCAAGGGATTTTGTGCTTCGTTCCACCGAGTGAAACGGCAACTTAGTCATTTTTGCTTCAAGACAAATTTCACATTTATATTGAGTATTCACTTCATTAGCCTTTAGTAAATCTAAATTTACTAATCTTTTGATGGCTTTTGAATTTACATGTCCCAATCTACAATGCCATAAATTTGAACACTCAGTCAAATAAGAGGAAGTAGATGTTTTATTATTATTAGCCAACGGCTTTGCAACACTGCGAGTTGCTACACTAAGCTTGAAAAGTCCATCGGTTACATAACCTTTTCCGAGTGACTTTCCAAACTTGTACAATGCAAACCTATCAGACTCAAAGACAAGTTTAATCCCCTTATTAACTAGTATTGATCCTGACACTAGGTTCTTGCGGATATTCGGGACATGCAGCACATCCTTCAAAGTGATTGTGACGCCAGACGTCATCATGAGAATCACGTTGCTAACGCCGAGAATTTCGGACGATGCTTGATTCCCCATGTTGATCTTCCTCCCTTCAACAGCAGTGTAGGAGGCAAACTTGCTCCTATCTGAGCAGACATGAGCAGTAGCGCCGGTGTCGATGTACCAGCCACCCTTGTTATCAACAAGGTTAACCTCTTCAGTGACCACAGCAATGAGGTCGTTTTCATCCCAGTCCTTGAACTCCTTCTCAACGACGTGGGCAGCCGGCTTCTTCTTCTTGCTGCGGCAGTCCTTTGCAAAGTGGCCCGGTTTGCCACATTTGTAGCAATCGCCTTCAAACTTCTTTGTAGGTTGTTTTCCCTTCCCTTTGTCATTTGGACGATTTGGGCGAGGGCGTTTGTTGGAAGGACCACCTCGCTCCAACAGATTGACTTTGGCTTCAAGTGGGGTGAAGCCCTTAGCCTTTTGGTCGCTTTTGCGTACATCAGCCTCAATGCGCAATTTCACGATCAAGTCTTCAAGGGTCATCTGCTTTCGCTTGTGCTTGAGATAGCTCTTGAAATCCTTCCAACTGGGAGGAAGCTTGTCAATGATCGTGCACCTTAGGAATTTGTCGGGCAAGGTCATCCCTTCAGCCACTAATGCGTGGATGATCATTTGGAGCTCTTGGACTTGCTCCATGATAGGTCGAGAGTCGACCATCTTGTAGTCCATAAACTTGGATGCTACAACTTGTTCAGTACCTGCAGCATTATCTATGCTATACTTCTTTTCTAGGCTTTCCCACATTTGTTTAGATGTGGTTACATTGGAGTATACATTGTAGAGGCTATCATCTAATGCACTTAAAATAAAATTTTTACATAGATAATCCCCTTTTCTCCAAGCTTCATAGCCCGCCATGACTTCGAGCCTAGTCTCTTGGTCGTTGGCGCGGGCGGCTCGTTTTCCATGAGGAAGTTGGCGACGCCCAATGTTGTCAAGTAGAACAACATCTTTTGGTACCACCGCTTGAAGTCAAATCCTCCAAACTTTGGTGGCTTCTCGGCAGGTGACATCATTCTTGGTGCCATTGGTGCCGGATTGACCCCATGGAAGGAGCCTATCCCGTTGCTCCCGTAGGAGCCAACAGTTGGGTTGGGCATAGAACCCCCCAAGTTCGTGTTGGGCATAGTGCCCCCTCCACATTCGTGTTGATCCCGAAAGATCCAACACTAGTATTGAGCCCGAAGGCACCAACACTCGATCCATTAAAGGATCCGAAGGAACCACTAAAAGTGGAACCAACCGAACCACCAAAGGTGGAACCAGTGGACGCCCCAAAAGGGTTGTCCCAAACCCATGGGACAGTTGATGAGGCGGCTGGGAAGCCAGGGGTCGGCATCATGGAGATGGTGGATGCATTAGCAGATACACCGGTGGATGGAGTGGGAAGAGTGACGGCGGTATTGGTGGCCGGAACGGTGGATGCGACAGTGGCCGGAGTGGTGGCAGAGGTGGTGTTGACGTTGGTCGACATTTCCAGCAAAGGTTTGAGTTTCGAAAGTTTTTAATTCGTTTTCTGAAAGTCTAAGGTCTTCTGTAGTGTATATCTCGTCTTGCGATTGTTGGAGATATAGCTATAAAAAACAACACTAACCGGGCGTAATACAACCCGAGAGAAGAGAAAAGAAAAACAGAAACGAAAATTACAATGGGAATTCGAAACTGTAAAGAAGAACTTAGCCGAGTCGAGGAATGCCTCTTTCCGCAAGACGAGATACGCCCCGGTAGTGTTCTCGGTTTTGGCGTGTCGTCCCCAAAGATGAAACGACTACGTCTCGTTCGTTGCAACACCGCAGTTGGAACGAGCTCCGGCGAACTGGAAGAGGAAGAGGGCAGAGCTTCGAAAACTATGCAGAGAGAGGAAGTATGCTTGTGGTTTTCAGTGTGTGAAATGCAGTGGAATGGCTAGCCTATTTATAAGCCAAGCCACCATGCAGGGTCAACCAAGCCATGAAGGCTCATCATGGCAGATTCGTAACCGTCGGCGGTTACAAGCATGTGGCAGGAGTGTGCCATTCGCGTGTGGAGCGTGTGTTTTTCTCACGTGGCAGCTTTGACTCTGCCACGCTTGACGACGTGTCAAGCCACTTGGATTGTTGACTCAGCGGTGGTCTAAAAAGATTATTACGGGTCCAAACCCGAGCCCAAAGACCACCCAAAGACCAATTACCAAGATCCAAGTCCAAGATCAAGATCAAGATCAAGATCGGGATCGGGCCCGTGCCCAAGGCCCGCGGCCCGCGACCGCGACCACGACCACGACCACGGGCTCAGGCTCGGGCGGGCGGGCGGTGGCGGCGGCGCGCGCGTGTGGGCTCTTTCACCCATCTTGGTCCACTATAATTATTAAGTAACATAAAGTCACTTAGTTTAAACACATTAAAAGATGTGTCACTTCTCCAATGTGGGATAATTAACACTAGTTAATTATTTCCTAAGCTCAAGCTCCAAGCTTTAATTAAAAGCTAATTACGCTCAACTTTAATCCACTATTTCTCACTCACCGGAAATCGGATTTGAGAAAGTGAATATACTACATTTATCTATGTAAAATGTAGATCGACGCTATATCATTTAATTTCACAAAATTAAATGTCTTGTCATATTTATTATTTGGTCAAAATCCATTGACCGGGCATATTTAATCCATGATTTTTTACAAACTAAACTAAGGATTATACTCCAATATAGTAATTTTTAAAAAATACTAGTATCTCAAAACTTTAAATTATATTTGAAGAATCAAATACAAATATCGACGCGAGATTCACGGACGAAGGGGAGACAATATTATTGCGAATACAAAACAAACGAAGTCGATTACAATACACTATCACTCAGCTTGCTACTCAATCGGAGAAATAACTCGATTGTGAATCACTCATCTAGCTAGCTAAAGAATTACAAGATGTACTCACTTCTCTCTCTGTCTTCTTGGATCGCACAACACGAGAAAACAAGATGTGAAAACTGAATTGGCTGTTGTAACTGAACGAGCTATTCAAATACAACGGCTCTATTCAATCTCACTTTTGGGCCTTCACAACTTGGGCCTGAGTCTTCAATTCGCTTGGGCCGCCTATGGTTGATCCAGCCACACAAAAAGCCCAACAAACTCCACCTTGGCTGCATCCACCATCCGGCCAGCCAACTCCACCTTCGCCAAAATTCCCTCATCTTCTTGCAATTAAACTAACCAAGTTTAAACAATGCTCGAACTTAGCACTTGGTAGGGGTTTAGTCATCATGTCAGCCGCATTCTCAGAAGTGTGAACCTTCTTGATTGCCACCATGCCTCAGCCTATCTCATCCCTCACAAAATGAAGTTTGATATCAATGTGCTTACTTTTTTCATGGAAAGTCTGGTGCTTGGCTAAGCTAATGGCACTGTTGTTGTCACACAAAATAGTTACAGCCTCCTGCACCACACCAAAGTCACCCAATATTCCCTTCAGCCACTTAGCTTCCTTAACCGCCTCCGCTAACGAAATATACTCTGCCTCTGTTGTAGAGAGCGCAACCACAGACTGAATATTGGACTTCCAACTGATTGTTGTACCAAAAAGCTTGAAGATATAGGCAGATTGGGACTTCCTACTATCAATATTTGCAGCATAATCTGCATCGCAGTAGCCTATGAGTTCATCCTCATCATCCACTGTGCAGAACAACAATCCTAATTCTTGTGTGCCCACTAAATACTTCATTATCCACTTCAAGGCTTGCCAATGTGTGCCACCCGGATCTGCCATGTATCTGCTGGTCAGGCTTATGGCATGAGATAGATCAGGCCGAGTACACAACATCATGTACATAATACTCCCAACAATACTTGCATAGGGAACCTTAGACGTCAACTTCCTTTCTTGATCATTGGCTGGTTTCTGACTGACAGAAAGCTTGAAATGTGGACTTGTTGGAGTTGATACCTTTCTAGAGTCAATCATCTGGAATTTGATCAACATCTTCTTGATATAGCTATACTGCATCAGCCACAACTTCTTACCAGTTCTGTCTCTAATGATATCCATGCCAAGAATTCTCTTTGCATTCCCCAAGTCCTTCATCTCAAAGGCTTTCTCCAAGTCCTCTTTCACTTGTTTAATATCTGCCTTACTAGGCCCAGCCACGAGCATATCATCCACATAGAGCAATAAGTAAGCAATCGCCTTGCCTCCTTTGTACCTTATGTAAACACAACTATCAAAGGCAGATTTCTTAAAGCCAAGTTTTTCCATCTGTCTGTCAAAAGTCAGGTACCACTTCCGGCTACTTTGCTTGAGTCCATAAAGACTCCTCTTCAAGCAACAGACCTTATCTTCATCTCATGGCCTTATGAACCCTTGTGGCTGCTCCATATAGATTGTTTTCTCCAACTCACCATGTAAAAAAGCAGTTTTTACATCTAATTGTTGTAATTCCCAATCTCTCCGAGCCACAATTGCCAAGAGTATCCTTATTGAACTGTGTTTCACAATAGGTGAGAAGACCTCGGTGTAATCAATCCCCTCCTCCTGTATGAAACCTCTTGAAACTAAGCGAGCCTTATATCTGATACTATCATTCTTAGAGGCCTCCACCTTTTTTCTTGTAAATCCACTTGCAAGAGATAGGCCTTTGTTGAATCTGTGATCTGAGAACTAGGACCCAGGTTTTGTTTTTAATGAGAGAGTCTATCTCATCCATCATGGCCTTTATCCATTTCTCTTTATCTTTACTGCCAATAGCTTCCTTATAGGTGCCTGGCTCTGAGATTTCCAACTCCTCTGCAACACACAATGCATAGTACACAAAATCTGCATCTCTGAACCTTGTTGGTGGTCTGATCTCCCTTCTGGTTCTATCTCTGGCTATAGCATATTGCTGGCTCTGTGGCTCTTGATCAGAGGCATCTGGATGCAATTCAGAAAGCTGCTCATTCTCTTCATCTGAGGGTATCAGTTGCTCTCCGAAATCAGCATCATCTGAGCCTCTATTTTCATGTTCAGGCTGATCAAAACTGATTCCAGCAGGTTCTGGAATTATCTCTGTATGCTCAATGGGCTTGAATGGCATAATTGACTCATCAAAAATGACATCCCGGCTAATGATGACCTTCTAATTCCCATCTTCTGTGCACCATAGCCTATATGCCTTTGCACCATCTTGATACCCTAGAAAAATGCACCTTAGTGCTCTAGGCTCTAACTTCCCTTACTTTATGTGAGCAAACGCTCTGCATCCAAAAACCCTGAGCCTCTCATAGCCTCCAAGACTCCCATACCATCTGTTATCTGGAGTGTCAAAGCCAATGGCTGAGCTTGGACATTTATTGATCAATTTTGCAGCAGTGGAGACAGCCTCTGCCCAAAACCTCTTTGGTACCCCAGAGGTAAATATCATGCATCTCACTCTCTCAAGCAGTGTTCTATTCATTCTCTCTGCGGTCCCATTTTGTTGAGGATTTCCCGGAGCAGTTCTATGCCTCTTCACTCCCTTTTGCTTACCGAATCTATCAAATTCACCTGATAGGAACTCAAGCCCGTTGTCTGTCCTTAGACACTTTAAACCATACCCCTTTTCTACTTCAACAGCCTTATACCAAGAACTGAATCTGTCAAAAGTGTCTGATTTTTCTTTGAGAATCCAGACCCAAACCTTCCTACTGTAGTCATCAACTATGCTTATGAAGTACCTTCCACCTCCTATGGAATTAACTGGACTAGGTCCCCACAAATCACTGTGACAATAATCTAGAGGCCGTGTGGAGTTGTGCTTTCCTGAGCCATAGGGCAATTTCTTTCCCTTTCCCAGTAAGCAAGACTCACACATTTTCACACTCTCCTTATCATCACATGCAAAAACACCCTTCTTGACCAATTCTTTAAGCCCTTTGCCACCCACATGGCCTAATCTTTTGTGCCACAACACCAAATTCTGTTCCTCAGCAACACAAGAATCTCCTACAATGACCTCAGCCTCCAGATAATACAATCTATTTCTTCTAGAGGCTGACATAGCAATGGCATTACCATTCATAACTCTCATGCTCCCATCAGAAAACACACAAGAAAACCCCTTCATTTCCAGCACACCAACAGATACAAGGTTTCTTTTAATGCTAGGTATATACCTTACTTCAGTCAGCAATTTGATAGAACCATCATGCACCTTAAAACGAATATTACCAATTCCTTTTACAATACACACCTGGTTGTTGCCGAGCAAAACTGACCCTTGTGATTCAGTGAGGTCTTCAAACCAATTCTTGTGGCTGCATATGTGGAGGGAGCACCCGGAGTCCACGATCCAAGAGTCTGCAATAGGCCTCTCAGTCACATTCATGACCTGAGCCGACTCCAAATCTGCTGCACAGTCAGCAGTATTCTGATCAGAGTTGGTTTCAGTCTGCTTCTTCTTCAAGGCCCAGCAATTTTTCTTGATGTGTCCAGGCTTCTTGCAATAGTTGCAAGTCCTAGATTCCTTCTGATCCCACTCCTTCTGGCCCTTCCCTTTCCATTTTTCAGAACCCTGCTTCTTCCATTTATCAGGTTTCTTGATATTGGCCTTCACACTCAAGCTTTCCCCAGCCTGATCACGCAATTTTGTTGAACAATTTTGAAAATCCTTCAACTTTAAAGCCGAATATACCTCTTCATAGGTGATCTTGGAGTCCCTTGCAAGGAGTATAGCGTCCCTGAATTATCTTCATCCTTGATCTGCTCATCGATGTCCTCCAGATCATCCACGCATTTACCAAAACCTTCGAGCTGCTCCAAGATGCTCTTCGCCTCTGATATTTGGAAAGTGAAAAGCTTCTGTTTTAGATGAAGGCGATTTGCAAGATACTTCGTCATATAGATGGACTCAAGCTTTCTCCAAACTGCCGCGGCGGTCTCCTCCTTCGAAACCTCCCTCGGGACTCGATCGCTGAGACTCAGGATCAGAGTACTGTACGCCTTTTGTTGAAGTTCTTGAGCCTTTAGATCGACCTTTTCATCCGCACCCTTGACGGTGTCGCCCTCCCCATCTTTGAGGAATTCCCAAAGCCCTTGTTGCATCATCACGGCCTTCATCTTCAACCTCCATAAGCCGAAATCATTCTTGCCCGTAAATTTCTCCAGATCGAATTTCACCGAAGACATTGCGCCGATCAAATCGCTTCCCACAGACGGCGCCAATTTGAAGAATCAAATACAAAGATCGACGCGAGATTCACGGACGAAGGGGAGACAATATTATTGTGAACACAAAACAAACGAAGTCGATTACAATACACTATCACTCAGCTTGCTACTCAATCGGAGAAACAACTCGATTGTGAATCACTCATCTAGCTAGCTAAAGAATTACAAGATGTACTCACTTCTCTCTCTATCTTCTTGGATCGCACAACACGATAAAACAAGATGTGAAAACTGAATTGGCTGTTGTAACTGAACGAGCTATTCAAATACAACGGCTCTATTCAATCTCACTTTTGGGCCTTCACAACTTGGGCCTGAGTCTTCAATTCGCTTGGGCCGTTTATGGTTGATCCAGCCACACAAAAAGCCCAACAATATTAAATTAAATTATGTAAAAATACATAGCTTTGAGTTATTTTTAAGAAAGATAAGAAAATTATGAAAGAAATTAGATTGAAATCATAAAATACTGACGTGAGAAAGGATTTGTCATAGCTGAAAATTGTTTTTAAAAGACTAAAACACCATATTAAGTTAAAATTTGATGAATAAGATTTCCAAAATAATTTATATACTATCCATCAAAATCTCATCTTGCGACAATTGTTTAAGTCTTAGTTTTGCCTCCCTCCGTCCTATAATAAATGTCACACTCACCTTTTAATTTTATCTTACAAAAGATGGTATATTTTCTTTTTTGAAATAAGTTCTCTACAACATTAATATTAGTAAACATATTTTTTACACTTAACACATGATAAAACAATATCTTTTAAAATTTCGTATCATTACTTAAATGTAACATTTATTATAGGACCGATGAAATATTTAAATGTGATTCTCATTCAACCATACCTCTAGTTTAAAATAAAAAATGAAACCAATTTTTTATTGAAAAGAAAATGCCCAAAGTCAACATAGAGCGGCGAATAAAAAGTTCCACAAAAAAGTCAAAACCGACAACAACCAACAATCAAACACAAGAGCTAAAACACTCATAACAAAGCCACAAGAGAACCACAACTCAACTATAAAATCAACAAACCGACGACCATGACACCCTATTTAAAAAAAGGGAAATTTTCTATAAAGTTATGAACTTTTAAAATAGTTTGGTTTTTCCTGTGAACTTTAAATGTTGCATGAAAAGTCATGAACTTTACCGGACTGTGTAAATTTCTCATCAGACCCGAACCGATAAATTTCTGACACAAATTTATCCTACGTGGCGCGCCGGAGGTGTGACTTGATAAATGACAAATTTAGGGTTCGAGTCGAACTGTGGAATCAATGCTACTTTTATGCTAAATTCGATTTATGGAATTCAATTTGTATGTTTATGTCGATTTGTATGCTGAAATTGATTTGTGAAATTCGATTTGTATGTTTTCATTTGTACTATTTGTATGTTTGTGATAAGTTCGGAGCCAGAGATTGCAAAGATAGAAGAGAAACAATCAGAATTAGTGAAGTTGCCAAGTCACACCTCCGGAGTGCCACGTAGGATAAGTTGTGTCAGAAATCTATCGGGTCTGATCGGATGGGAAATTTACACAGTCCGGTAAAGTTCATGACTTTTCATGCAACATTTAAAGTTCACGGAAAAAATCAAACTATTTTGAAAATTCATGACTTTACAGACAATACCCATTTCAAAAAACTAAAAACAACTAGGAGTAGTAAAGAAGACCAAACACCTGTGGTTACTTCACTAAAGATTATTAGTCATTTGATTCGATGAGAATGGGAAGTTAGATCATCATCCTTTCACCTAATACTCAAGATGTCATAAAAGTCTTCTCTTGAAATATTATTTTGTTATGAATGTCCCAAATAGATCAAAGAATAATACTACTACTAAACATAGAGATCCAAAATTTTTGGCAAGCTTTGAAAATGGAATTCCAAGCCAACGTAGAAAGTAAGCCAATGGATCTTTAGGCAGATACAAGAGATATTTCATATGTTACAACAATAATACTAGTACCATAAAATGTTGGAAATCTTGCAGCAAAAGAAGATTTGTTCAATGGACTCATATTCTTCCTTGCAAAAGATACAGAGATCATTTTTTCGACTCTCTTGATGCCCATTCTGAGGAGTTGTGCTTATGGTGATGCAAGGGTCCTCCACACGAGCCTTCATGATTTAGCATCTAAATCCTTGATCCTTATGAGTTATTAACCAATACTTATGAGTTATGTCACGACCCAATTCTTGTTAAGGATAACAAGATTGAGTAATTCGCGACTAATGGGGGATTAAAGAAGCGGGGATAGAAAAGGGGTAGAATCTGAAGAACTTGCTGAAGGCCAAATGTGATATTACAAAATAACAGTCAAGTATTTGATCACAATTCTCAGAGTAGAATAATGCGGCATGTCAACTGAATCAGAGTTCGATGATGAGACATTACTATTCTCTTTTAACAAAACACAGCGGAATAGGTCCCTACTGAACGACTTCGTGTATGAAGACACAAATCGTCGAGAAATCCACATGATTATTTAATAGCATCGACTCCGATAAATTCTTCTCCATCTTGACGTTCAACCTGCACATTTATAAATACATGCAGGGCTGAGTACAGGAGTACTCAGTGGACACGTGCCGAAAACAAAATATACAAATATAAGTTGTCATCCATCAGCAGTATCACACGGAGGTTTTCTTAAAAAGGCCCGAGCATACTAAATTCTTTTGTGATCTTAAAAGTCCGACTGATCAGTCTAAGTTCTTGATATACCCACCATGTCTGAGAATCCAGTGTGTCGTGAAGGTGGCCGCCTTCAACAAGCACCTTCGTCGGCCAACCTCTCTCTAGGATGGCTCACAGCGCTCGCGCACGTCATTCCGAATAGGATTTGCGGTCCTATTGGGAACCGAATTCGTTACCAAATTTTTGGCATCACCAAACTCTCGGCATATAGCCTTCACAGACAGGTCTCGAAAACAAACATTTTATGGATGACAACAACTTTAAAATAAATCATATCCCCATTTTTGAGAAAATATGATATTTCATAACTTCAAAAGTATTTGCTTTATATCCACACTATAGTGCTGGATATTAAAAGAGTGCCCACCTGGTATGCTTATCTTCGATTAAAATCCTCGTTTGGCCTCACTTGCCCTCGAATAAATTCTCCTTTAGAAATAAATAGCGTAACACGCTAATTAGTACTTGAACAATTTTTTTTTAGAAAAGAATGCATGCATCCTATCTCTTAGTCTCGGCTCATAGGATTTTTTTTAAATCCTAACTCGGCTTTACTATACGACGGCACTTAAATTATTTTGCTCACTAATTTGGAGAAATTCTATTTTCTCTTAATTAAATATGGATTCCTAAAATTTGTCTTAAATCATTTCTTTCGGATTTTACAATTCCTTAAGGTTTCTTAAGGCCGCCCATGGCGTCGCGGGGCGACGCCGGTCGGCCCTTCGCGTCTTCGCTTCATCTCTTTCCATTTTGGAAAACTTAAATTATTCGGAGATCAATTCAATTAAGCTCCAAGCTTAATTTCTTAAATTAATCCTTTTCCAAATAAAATTAAATTCTAATTCCAACAAAATAATTTATGTAGTTCATCCCAAACCAAACTCCCTCGGCCCAAAATTTAATCGGCCCATCTAATTTAACTTGGCCCAAAATCCAGATAAATCATTATTCCCTTGTGGCCCAAATCAATTATTTCATTGGCCCAAACAAAAGAAATAGGCGGTCCACCATTATACTCCCCCATCCTTCGACTCTCTCTCTCTCAATTACATTCCCAATTTCTAAAATTTCCAAAATCAAGCATCGCAACGTCTTCTTCCTCACACTCACGCCTCAACGTGTCGCCATCTCCGGCGTGAATCGATCATCGCCGTCCACGCTCTTCTCCGGCGTCTCCTCTCCTCCCGCTATTTCTTTCACTTTCCCAAAATTGATTTCCTCTTCCGAATTTGGCGTCTTCATAACCGAATCGGGGAAGCGGCGGCGTCCCCTCGCTTTGGCGAGAACACCGTTACCTCGTCGGGGCTTCGGAGCTCTGCCGGTGCAGGTTCCCTCTCCCACAGCGTTCTCTCCCGTCGAGCTTTCGCCGCCTACTCAGCTCCTCGGGGATTCGCTCCGCCACCGTCGCCATGTACCGTTCTCGGCTTTGCTTCGGCGACTCCTTCCCTAAGCTAAGTCATCCTCCCCCTTTCCCCCGCTTGATTTTCGGGAATCGTGGCAGTAGCTATGTGAAATTATTTCCATTATCCATTGGGGAGAGATTTGATAGCCTTGATATCCTCGTTCTGTGTTTATGTTCTCATTGTTTGTTTCGTGTGGCCTATGTGGTTTATGCATTGTTCCGTTTTGTTGAGTAATGGTCGTTTCTAAGCTCTACCTTATTTCGCGAGTCCTAGAAATCTAAGTCCTTGACTACTTACGGCTGCTCTATATGATGCAATATGGTGTTGAGGAAGTTACCTCACTTGGTGAACTCTCTTGGTTTTCTTGGCTGCCCTCTTTGCCGTCGTCCCTTACTCCGTCGCACTCCTTGCCTTGCGAAAATTTTGACAGAATGTAGTTGTGGAGTGGGGAAGGGGACGGTGGTATTTATAGGCAACATTCCTTGGCCTCTTGTGGCAGAATCTTGGGCATTGAGCTCTTAATTTTGGCTACAATTTAGCTCCCTTTCTGAGCTTTATAACAATGTTGATCATGCTAAATTGGTGAATAATAGACTAACCTTCCTTGGTTGTTTCCTCAGCCTTGGATGGTGGGAAAGATTGGCTCTGGTCCATGCTTATTTTAAGCATATACATTGGCTCCTTTTACCACGCCTATTTGCTCTAATTTACACTTTGGTGAAACTTGAGAAGATAACAAAAGGGCTGATCTCAGCTCTAATTTGCAGCCTAATGGTTGACCTATATAGCTCTACTATTCCTCATCTCTAATTGAGCTTGTGCCTCTTTTCCCTTTATTTGTGAGTTCCAAACTGACCCCTTTTTGGTGTAAACTTTGTAGGTGCAAGGTCATCTCTTTGGCACTTTGTGGCTCCTCCAAGACCGAGGAAGATGGGGAGAGATTGGCTTACTTCACCATTTTGTCCTACTTTCCTACTCATCCTATTTTTGGAATAGATGAAAGTTGTATGTTCATTTTTATGTAATACTTGAATTTGTAGCTCAAGGAGTGGGGTGTAGTATTTCCTTAATTAAGCATTTGGATGTAGAGTTATTTGTATGCACTCACTTTTCCTTAATAAAAGTATCCCAATTACTTTTATTCTTGAAACTTTTCTTTTGTACTCAAATTCTTTCAATAAGCTTGATTTGTTCCAAAGCCGGATATTACAATGAAAATTCTACGTCCTCCAAACGAGAATTAATCGAGCTATTAAATCCGACTAAATCCAACTAAAAGGAATAAAATCCGGGGCGTCACAAAGTTATTAACCTGCAAATAACAATGTTAGAAACCGAAAAGGTGTTTGCTTTATCAAAAAAATTCAAATCCTTTGGTTTGGTCTTAGTTCGAACCAATACTTTTAAAAAAGACTAAAGTCCAAATTCCACCCCTTACATTTGTCCTAAGAAACTATTTGGTCATATACATTAAGTGTGTTATCTTTTAGTCCATTTTTGTCCATAATTAACCTTTTCATTAACATTAACAATCAACTGTATTTTTACATAATTATGAACCTAATTGATCATATTAATCTAATTAATTTAATACTTACTCAAATTTATAAAATATTTTTAACTTATAATAAAAAATATTAAATTTATAAAATATGTTTTATACATAATAAAAAAATGTTAAAATTTATAAAATATTCTTAAATTTAATTTTTAATATGGGTAAAAACTATAGGTAAAATATTTTATTAGTTTGTACTTAATTTAATTTTTATAAAATATTTGATAAGTTTTAATTTAATTTAATTTTATCATAGATAAAAAAATATTTTATAAATTTTAATTAAATTAATTAGGTTAATTGTCAGTTAAATTCATAATTAAGTAACTAATTTGGTTAAAATATATTTGACCGTTAAAGTTAACGAAATGTTAATTATGGACCAAAAAGATAACACATTTAATGTATTTGACCAAAACTTTTTTAGAGCAAATATAAAAGAGTCTTTAAAATTTAATTTTATAAATTTCCTATATAGTTTAACTATGAATATAAATAGTTGATAGGAATCACATTAGATATTTAACAAATACATACTCTTCTCGTCCTACTTTATAATTTAAAATTAATTAGGCGTTGTCCATTTAAATGGCACCAGAATCATGGTTGTGTTGCAAGACGAGAACTTGAAGCATCGACCGAGCAATGCGGATCCAGGCGTATGTTGCGGTCCAGCCGGGTACACGAGTGGCTGCGTCACGGGTGGAAGGTTGTATGCAGTGGCGGAGCCAGAGATTTCATAATGGGGGGTCCAAAATTAAACTTCAAAAAAAATTACATAAATTAAATTATAAGGTTCAAAATATAAAAGTCAAATGCAATCACATCATAACATTTGTCTTCTATTCTTAATCTTCTGAAACCGCTGCATAATAGTTTCATTGGTAACTTTAACAAACACATCCTTTTCGATGTAAGGAACTAAGCAATCATTCAATAGTTGGTCTCCCATGCTATTACGTAGAGAAGTCTTGATGATCTTCATTGCTGAAAAGGCTCTTTCTACTGATGCAGTGGTAACTGGTAAGATCAATGACAACTTAACTAATGAATAAACCATTGGAAAAACTTCATGTTTCCTTGTAGAAACCATCTTTTGAGCAAGACCACTGATTCCTGATATTTGTGAAAACTTTTCATCTATGCGCACATCGAAAATAAAGTTCTCAAGTTGACTTTTAAGCTCGGACAAAGCAACTTCAGAAAATTCAGAAGGATAATACCGTGCAAGACGAAGCAGCTTCTCCAAATCAAATGCAGAAAATAAATCCCTAGGATCAAAACATGACATGCATAAAACTAAGTCTGTGTTGACTTCATCAAAACGTTGATTCAACTCTTGAGCTTGCAAGTCAATAACAGAACAAAAGAGCTCAACTCGATAATAGTGGAGATTCTTCATTTTCTCTGCTCTACGTCTTCCTCTTTTTCGAGCTACAAACTCATCTTCCATGTCAAGCACATCCAGTTCATATTTGCTACAAAACATAGAAACATCATCAAGCAATACATCCCAATCTTTTTCCCTCATTATTTGCAGACGTGATTTTGCTACCTTGACAAGATTCATCACATTAACAATGTCGTGATCTTTCTTTTGTAGCACTTGGGAGAGTTCATGTGTGATTCCCAAGATTTGCTTCATAAGATGTAACACAAAGACAAACTCAAAACGGCAGAATGAATACGCTAAATTCAGACTTGGATTGGAACGGCAGAATGAATATGCTAAATTAAGAGGCACGATTCATATATATTTTGCTGAAACCTATCTCTAATATTATATTTATTATAAATTATAATTATTGTGAAATTACTAAAATACCCCTAAGTTTTTTAAGAAGAGTGAACATCATTTTTGTCCACGAACTTTGCCAAAGTATTATTTTAGGTCCGTGAACTTTGAAAATATCATTTTAGGTCCGTGAACTTGGAGTTAGTATCATTTGAGGTACTTTTTACTATTTCCAAGTTTTTTTGGACGAAAATACCCTCAATATCTTAAAGTGTATATATTTTTAATAAATTTATCATATACTCATAATTTTTTATAAATATCTTTACAATATATTTTTGACAAATTTTCTAAATATTATCACTTAATTTTGTGACATGCAAGTAAAATTGCTTCTTTAATTTTTTATATTATTTTTTTAAAAAATTGAATAAAGAACTTTTCTTTAATAATAAAAAATTGAATAAAGATCTTTTCTCGCATGTCACAAAATTAAATGATAATATTGAAGGTCAAATTATATTTAGAAAATTTGTCAAAAATATATTGTAAATATATTTATAAAAAGATCTTTATTCATTTTTTTATAAAAAGATCTTTATTCATTTTTTTATTATTAAAGAAAGTTCTTTATTCAATTTTTAAAAAAAATTAATATAAAAATTGAAGAAGCAATTTTACTTGCATGTCACAAAATTAAGTGATAATATTTAAGGTCAAATTATATTTAGAAAATTTGTCAAAAATATATTGTAAAGATATTTAAAAAAATATGAGTATATGATAAATTTATTAAAAATATATACATTTTAAGGTATTGAGGGTATTTTCGTCCAAAAAAACTTGGAAATAGTAAAAAGTACCTCAAATGATACTAACTCAAAGTTCATGGACCTAAAATGATATTTTCAAAGTTCACGGACCTAAAATGATACTTTGGCAAAATTCGTGGACCAAAAATAATGTTCCCTCTTTTAAGAATTAGTGGGGGGACCATGGGCCCCCCGGCCCCACCCTCCCTCCGCCCCTGGTTGTATGTTGGGGGGTCCTGCTGGGATAAACGTGAATTTTTTAAATTTTGAAGTGTAGTTTTTTATTTTTAATTAACACTTCTTTCGTCCCAAAAAAATTAACTAGTTTTATCATTTTAGATCGTCCCTCAAAATTAGACAAAGTCTATGTATATAGAAAGTTTTTAATCAATTACACACCACTAATAATATAGACCCCATTATATTTTTCCACTCTCTTTCTTACTTTTTTCAATCTTTCTCTTATATTACCAATTGTACATTTTAAACCCGTGTCATATGCAAGTTTGTCTATTTTTGGAATATTTATTTTTATGTTTTTATTTTTGAAATATTATAAGTTAAAAAAATATATAAATTTGACGAATAGTAAAGATTAATGAAATGAAAATTTGAAAAGTAAAATAGTGACATGAGTCATGACACACACGTTAAAAATGAATTTATGATTGAATTTGAGACTGAAAATGGAACATTTGATAAGTTTTTTTGACAAATTCATATTAAGAATATCTCTTTAAAAAGAACATGATGTACTATATAGTACGCTCTGCCTCTCTCCTATAACGTTTTATCTCCATAAATATAATTATGTCTAAAAATGTACTCTACATTTTGTGGTAAATAATTATACTCCTAATTAAGTATTAATCCGAAATTTGAACGAGTAACAATATTATAAATAAATTTCGTCAGTAATATGCATAGTATTAATTGAGTATAAATTAAAGGATGCAAGTACCCTTGGGTGTGCCTCGCCGATTGCCTATGTAATTTAAAAAGGTAACTATTAGTATGTAATTAGATGTACACTTTTTATAGCACACATGTAAAAAGAATATATGTTGTTTCATTGTCTACAATGCAATATTATTTTGGTAAAGTTTGATGGAGCCATGTAATTTATTAGTAAGCCCTGTTAGTGCCGTAATTTTGACCCGTTACAACCATATTAGTAGTTTGATGTTAGAAACAAATTTTAAAGCTGGTATAAAAAATCATAATTTAGCCTGCATTTTATGTATTTTTGAGATTAGGTATTTTTCATGGGTTCCATGTGTCCAACATTTTTTTGATTAAAATGCATGCAAATATTTGCGTGGCCAACATGCAAGCTTTTATTACTACGCATGGCGCACTGATAAAATAGCTATTTGTCGTTTTCATTATTTTTTTGACCTCTTTTTCAACTATAACGCCTAAACTTAAATTGTGTATTAAATGTTACACTTAGATCTTTTGTATTAAATGATAGAGTACTATTAAATACATAGAGGATGAATGTACTAATTATTCTATAGGGGTTCAACTTATAGTTTTACTTCCTCTGTTTTTGAAAAGTACGAACATTTGATTCAACATGAATTTTAATGTATAATTATAAATTAAGAGAAAGAGAGATAAATAATAATGTAAATAATATTAGTAGAGAGTGGACCTCACATCATTATTAGTATAGTGTAATGGTATAAGTTGTAAATAAAATAATTTATAAGGGTAAAATATTCTAAAAATAGGAAAGTTTATACTTTTTAGGGATGGATTAATAAGAGAACCATTCATACTTTTACGAGGGAGTATTATTTTGTTTGGTCTTCTTTATTTACTTTTCTTTAGTTAATTGATTTGTAATATGACGTGTACGATACAGAGTGGGACGTTAAAAATTAGGTATTTGAGACACAGCATCCCAAATTTGTTAGGAAATTTGTTACTCCATGTAGCAGTCCACAAAATACCAAATATTTTTATATGAAAATTTAAGACATTCACTAAATTAATGCAAACTTTGATGGATGGTCTTGTAGAGAACTAATTTTCTGCTCAAACTTTTTTGTCGTTTAATAGGGATAAGTATTGAGTTACTTAAACGGTTAACCAATTGAGTTAAAAGGCTTCTTCCAACTCAAACTTCTGGCATAGGACATTTTTCATCCTAAACTCCAAATGCATCACTTTGCATTTTTTTTATAATGAATATTAGAATTTACAAAATCTATTTCTCAACCCATCACCCATTACAATTTACAACAATGAATTATGTGTTCTCTTGTACTACAAATTATTCAAATGAGCTCGATATAAAATTAGTTTAAAACTTTATCAAGGTTATTTTCGACTAAATGATAAGTTAATACACTAATCGATTCGGTTATGTTTAGAGGTTTAGGCCAATTCATTGGTCGGCTAATCAAGTAATCATTTCAAATATTAACTGAAGCTACTTATTTAATATTCCATATGTCCTCTAAATTTCCATTTTTACATTTTGGTCTATCCATCCATCAAATTAGTCTGTTTTATCTTGAAAAATTGTTTACAACTCATTATTACTATACATTATATATTATTGATAACTTATAGTACCACTCAGATTCATCACTAACTATAAGTGAACACTACTTAATGTGAGTCCCAGTTGTAACTATAACTATTTCGACCATTTTCTTTCTTACATCTTCTACTTAATCGATTGTGTATTAAAACACATGAATTTTTTATAGGGATTATTTTTAAGGGACACTAGTAGTATAATCATGAAATAAATAATTGACATAAAAGTTATACCATTAAAAGTCAAAAAGTTAGCGGAAAAATAAGCATACGTATTTAATACTCTTATAGGAGAACCAAAAACTTGTACTTATAAAGTCAAAAAGTTATTGCAAAAACTACGTACTTTATGTATCATAACTCTTGAAGTTTATAACCAACTGAACGGTTTATTATATTTTGGATCGATCATTGAATTGAGTTTTATAGTTTGATTAGTTTTTTTTTTTTAATTGTGAGATCGACATTATAAATTCACAACCACATGAGCACGTTCAGCCGTTCGGGTTTTAGAAAATGGTGGGATATATATTTTTTCACTCATTTTCATTCTTTTTATAGCATAGATAATTTCTCTTATACAAATTGAATTCCTTTTCTCTATAAAGATATTAGTGTGATAACATTTCTCCCTCTTTTACTATATTTTATAACAATAAATTTATAAATAAGTTACGAAATATATGAAAAGAGTATTAAAAAAGAATTTTCTTAAATGAAAATACCAATCGAAGATTGGATCGCAGGCAAAGCCCATGATTTTTATGGTATGGGTTGATCCTTAGCCGATCCAACACATCAATTGATGTAAATACGTAATTACTCCTATAATACAATTTTTTATGAGTTTAATACATCTATAGCAGTATAGAAAATGATTAGGTCGAACCCACCATGGTATTCCCATTGAAAGTAAAATGCATGTTACATACTACACTCAAAAAAGAAAAGGACTTTTTACTTGTTAGGAAATTGATTTGGACTATTTATTTTTATCATATACTCCTAATAAAATAATGTGAGGAGCAGAGCTCAAATCACAACTCCTGTGACACCGCTGGACTCTTAACACACAGTGCACAAGCAAATCGGAGACGGGGACAAGACAGCGGGCGATTGGTCATTATTTTCGACCCCTTCGGATCAAGAACAGATTCCAGGCATTGAGGTTATTACAGTAGCCACAAAATTCTGTTCATGCTGAGCAACTTTCACCGCCTAACATTATGTGTCTCGCTTGTATCGGTTTTTTACAGTGAGTAACATTAGTATTTAACGAACGGAAGCTTACTATGCAATGCAGTCAAGTTTTGTAAGCTCTCACATGAGCTTGTATCGTTTCTCTTGGACACCGGTAACTCCCATCTGTATCTCAATTATTGTGTGAAGTGGCATCTGCACATTTCCAAAGAAAAGAAGAGCCGAGTTTAGTTTTCACAAAGATGCTTCCATTCCATATAGAACAAAATAAAAATGGAAGAGTATCTTTGTTTTATATAGTTTTGCAGCTTTGTCTCAAATAAACCAAATATTCAGATTATATTTCAAGTACAGAATCTCAAAGTTCCAAACTTGTAAGTTATTCTAAGATGTGGAAATTGTGCATAGCCGTGAATGTAATACCTCGATGTGGGGAATCTCTTTCAATGGCCTATCAGCGAAATAAGCATACAAAGCCCTCAAAACTGCCTGAAAATTCCGAAGAAGTCATTTGGCATTCAAGCATATATTCTGCTTTTTTTGGAGAAAACTAAAATTATATCATAGATTTATAACCTGGTGAGATATGACTACAACGGGAGCTCTTTGTCGTTCAAGCTCAATAATCACAGGCTCAAGCCTGAAAAGAGAAGAAACAAATTCAATGTACTAGGCATTATGAAGTTGGAATTTGACCCAAAGCAAAAGACTCATTTGAACTGCATAGGACAGACCTCTGTATGACGTCAAGATAAGATTCTCCGCGAGGATATCTGTACCTTAACTTGTCCTTTTTACGTGATCTGCAGTTTGTATGACATTTATTTAGAGAAGTTAACAAATGAGAAAAGGAAACAAGAGTACCAAATAAACAAATAGATAGGAAACGAATGACAGGAAATAACATCTTCCTAATTTAGTTAGGTTAACAGATTCTTAATGGTACAAAATTCCTGTTACAGAAAAGACAGGGAACGAGACAATTCAAATACGTGACCTAACTGGTTTCTCTAGGGATATGCTTCGTGGAATTCAATTCTTGATAACACAAGCAGGTTGAGGCCTCAATATTAGAGTTATATATGGACAGATTTTTATGTACTTAAATCATACTTGTACATGGAATGGATGACTAGCAGCAAATGCTAATATTCTCAAATCTGTACTACAAAGTGGTTATTACTCATCTTCGAAAGGATAAGATGAGAAAATGGAGAGTTTCATGTAATATCATCAAATGGATAGGCCTCCTTGCACATATATGATATATATTCAGTTATACTGCTTTCAGGCTAAAATAATACTCCCTCCGTCCCATAGAAATAGGCTTTTGTGTTTTGGCACGGGTTTTAATGTATAATTGGTAAAGTAAGAGAGAAGGAGAAAAAGTAGTTGAAATTGTGTAGTGGAAGGTGGGGCCCATAAATGATGAAGTAAAAGAAAAGGAGAAAAAAGTTACCACAAATGGATATGGACTATTTGTATAGGACAGACGAAAAAGGAAATATGGCATATTTCTATGGGACGGAGGGAGTACTATATATAGATGAAAGTAAACTAACACATAAGAAGTGAAGCATACTCATATTCTTCTGGCATATTTTTCTTAATTTCTTCATATGTCATCCCATCGCATACACCAGCATTAATTTCGTCAAGTGCACGCCATTGTATCTACATGATGGCGTAGTAGAATGAGTAATATTAGATGCCAGTCCAAGAAACCGACAACAGACAACCATACATTTATTATGAAGTTCAGTGCAGAGGGGGCGTTTATGATAACCTTGGGAAATCCACCAATCGGAGTCGCTGTCAAAATTGTTCTCTGTAGTGTGCTAGTCCATATCTGATCACAGTAGAAACATAAAATTATACAGATATAAAATCCTCGTAATATTCCATAAGCCAGACTGAGTTAAAATGAGGCATAGAAACTGGAACTCTATCTCCCGAAACTTATGAAGACAGGAAATCTTACGGAAGCAGCCTTTTCATTTTTTAGGCGTCTCTCAACAAAATTTGAAAGTTTCTTAGCATAAAGCTCGCCAGAATCACTGCACAAGAAAAATTAGCTCCCAAAGTTACCAAATGAAACCAGATCAAATTACCCTTACGCTGGTACACAGAAGAGTATTGATAACTGAAACAAGGTAGAAAGAACATTGATCGTTTCCGATGAGTGAAAAATATTTCAGATTTATGCTAGTGCAAAACCTGAGTACTTGAAGAAATGTTAACCTGTAGTTTTGCAATGAAATTAACTTCTCTCAATAAAACATGGTTGCAGGAAAAGGATCATTCTCTCCTTTTTAATTTGTCCCAGAAAACTAATCAATTTTAAAGAGGCTGTGGAAAAGGTCAAAGAAAAGTAGAAAGTGTATTCACATTCCACAAATAAAAGAACCTTATGGCACTGTCACCACCGATTCGACCTCTGACATTGTCTCGGCTCTCTCCGTGCCTGGTAAGCAAAATTGGACGGGGAGTAAGATGTGTATTTACCTGCAATTCGATACGCAACACCATCAGCCAAATCTCATATTTGGCATCATTGTAAATTTTGGTGATAAATAAAACACAACTCCCACTGCATGCACCCAAATTTAGGCAATATTTTAAAAATAATTGATCAGCACATTTTTGGAGGCAAATCACATATCTTCATAATGTCCTTACCAGTGTTGTTAATTTGGCGCCCGGGTCGCTCGGGTCGCCCGGGTCGCCCAGGTCGAGACCATGACCGCCCCAACATGGGTGGGTTGATCGAGATGCATGGGTCGCGCTGGGTCGGTTGGGTCGGCGGGGTCAAGCGTTTCGGGTGGGTCGAGCGTTTCGGCTACGGCTACAGTGTTTTTGCGTTTTTTTTACAGAGATTGAATGAAGGAAGATGATGGAGAAGAGAGAGGAGAGAGGAGAGAGGAGAGAGGAGAGAGAAGTATAATTATGAGCCTTGGGAATAGAGTACATCATTTGTCACTATTCATTTGTTTAGTGGGATTAGGAAAATATAAAAAATTGACATAGTTTAGCTCACTTTTTTAGGCAGCAATAAAAATACTATTTTACCAAACTTTTGATTAGTTAAATTAAATCCAATATATTTACATGGATATATTGTAAATCCTATCTTTGGAGTATAATTTAATGGTGGAAAATGAGTATATTATTTTAGGAATAAATTAATATTGTTCTTCTACTATATAAACGTTTCGAGATTCAAATTGTACTATTTGAAGTTTTATTATTTTATTTGTATAATAATCTATTGTATTAATCAAATTATTTATTAATTTTTCTGTAATTATTCGTCTCATATTTTATATAGGTTTGTCTACTAATACATATTCATTTATTTTTTACTAATTTTTAAAATAGATTTCACATTCCACTCCTATTTTATTATAAGTTAATACTACATACAAAATGACGCACATTTCATAACTTTTTTCTTTTGACATTTTCAGACAATGGTTTCAATTATTTATTTTGTGATATACTTATGACTTATGAATTGTTTTGATATTTTGATAATTTTTATTTTCCACTTTATCTCTATTCACATGAATTGTGCCTACATTTATATTATTTGATATATTATAAACATTAGAGTAATATATTTATTTGATTTAATATTAAAAGGCAAAAAAATTAGCCTAGATTAGTGGGTCTCTCGACCAAGTCGACTCGTCGACCCGCGACCCGAATTTTCACCTTATCGACCCGGTGCGACCCTCGACCCTAACAACACTGGTCCTTACTAATGTTTACAACATACCAGGAAGAATACTATCCGCCCTGGAAGGTATCCACTAATGTTGTTCACCTGTTTCAACAAAACACGTATATTTAGAGGAATTAAGTATTCTAGCTCAATACATAGATAGCTAATACAATGAATAGATAATTAAGCAAAATTGAGAGGATTTACTTGTATTTGTCCACCATTTCCAGAGACCATATCAATCATTTTTATGTAAGACCCTTCTTCAACTGGCTCATAGACCTGAACAAAAAGAAAAACTGCTCATAAACCATTACTTTTCTACACATAATACATCAGAAAAATGGCACCTAATATCAAAAGCTATGTCCTGGGGTCTACCTTTTCGTAATTTTCCAGTCGGACCTTGAAGTCATTATACCCTGCTTCAAAATCTGGCCTGAAATATACCACAAATCACTATGTGATAATATGTGGTGCGTAAATATCAAGGAAACCATCTTGTGTCATACTCTTCTGCATAGTCAGGGCTCTGTTGAACTTTGAGACGTATATTCCTCTCAATTATATTCCTATCGTTGCATAATGTCTCTAGAAAGATAATCTGTGAGTAAAAAACATCATAATCAAAAATCTAGTGGGAAAGATGACCCAAATCACACTATATTATGAATACGCTGATACTCTGGAAATACACATTTAAAGTAACTACAGCATAAGAACTGTAACATACTCATAATAAGCAACAATTTATTATAATTGAAAACAAAATTTTAGCACACAATAGAACTCGAAAATATTACTCCAGTGTTGTTAATAAACTGACAGACGTTCTCAATGGGTAGGCACAAGTCACATTTGAAGTTATTCTGCTTCTTTATGCGTTGAATCCAACTTAAAAAGAAAATCCTTTAAGCAAGCATCTTCAAGCATGCTAACATATTAATGGTCAACCACTTCATACCATATAACCAAATCAATAGAAAATGACTTAGAATATACAGTATGCTGAATCAATATCAACAAAGCAACCAAAATTCAGTACTCCACCTTGCATTCACCTTCAGCCATTTTCATAAGCATATTCCTTCTTTTCCTGGTACTGTTTGTAGCATCAAATATCCCAACCTAAGCATAGTTATAAAATGCATTACCAAAGTTTCTAATAAATGTCCATGCGGATAATATGAAATATACCTACCTGGCCACCCTCTTGCATCCAAGATATCATATCCTCCATTGCAAGTGCTGCTACCTAGTAGCATGTTATGGATTAAAACTATGCCCAAGGAAAAAGGTCAATACCGATTGTAAGTTTTTATACAAGAAAAAACATAACAATAAAATTTTGCATAAACCTGCACCTTCTTATTGTTGGATTCATTCACAGAAAAATCAGATTCGAAATAAATAATCAAATATGAATACCTCATTGCGTGCCTCTATGCCTTCTAGATTGTCACCTCTGAAAAAATCAGCTGTCTGCATCAATGAAATTAGTTATACTGGGAGATCCATATCAACGAGAGTAAAATAAGTAGTATAACAATTTGAACTTTCTAGGATACTAGAGTTCAACAAGTTTGATGTGTTGTCAAATAATTGCAAATTACAGTTGAAGGCATTTGTGCCCAATGCTGTCTTACACTTGGTGATCTCATATTAATGATACCATACATATACTCGAGAAAGTTACATTGGGTCAAAATTATTCCTGATGCTTGCCACAAATAAGAGGAAACTTCCTCTAAATTTTCTTGATAATAGAGACTAAAATGTCAACACATTAGGGATCTAGAGGGTCCATGAGGAATGGAATTGACACCTCTGTGCTTCGTGAGACAAGCAAACAAAGAAGTGGAAGAAAAGATGTGGCCAACTGACAGTACCTGGTTAACTCCATGCTTGAGCCTTCGATACTGCAACAAGAATACACAATAATGCCGCTTACTCTCAAAATACTAGCAGGAAAATAACAAAAGAAAATTCCAAATTGAAAATCAACGACCTTCCCAACATTGAAGTGTTTGGTATCATGACCTAACCAGCGAAGATACCGAGTAAGTTTTGCTGCAGTGAAAGTTTTCCCTCGTGCAGGCAGCCCAACCTGTAAGAAAGCTCAATTTGGAGCATGAAAATATAACAACTCATAAAATTCATGGATGAAATACAAGATGACATTCCTTGTATCTTGGGCATTGTTGAAAGGATATTGCATATCAGATACACAACTGTAAAGTATAACTCTATAGGATAGCATATTGAAACTTAATAAAAGGTTTACCTATTTGTTTAAATCTTTAGATATTAGCTCTCTGAAGAAACGTCCCCAAGCCTCCTTGTGCAGACTCGGATAAAATGCAGAGCAACTAATTTTTCATTTAAAATTATATCATGCTGCTGTTTAAGCTTCATATTGCTGGAATTGTTCGTGTAAGTTGCATCACATATTTACATAATTATGTACTCCCTCCGTCCCATATTAGATGGCATACTTGGGGACTGGCACGGGATTTTAGGTGATGTTGTTTTGTGTGTTAGGTGGAGAGAGAAAATAGTATATTTATATTAATGTGAGAGGTAGCTTTTTCCAAAAAAGGAAATGTGACATCTTTTTTGGGACTAACTAAAAAGGAAAGTGTGACATCTATTATGGGACGGAGGGAGTACCATATATGAAAATAGACATCAGAAGGAAAAATGTACTACTCCCTCCATCCCATAGAAATATACACTCTTTCCATTTTGGTTCATCCCACAAAATAGTCCAATACTATTTTTGGTAACTTTTTTTTGATGGGCAAATGAATATAAATTCAATGGTCACCACGGTGGTCTCGAACCCGGGACTTTGGCCTCATGCATCACCACTCTACCGCTTGGCCGACTCACACACACATTTTGGTAACTTTTTTCACTCTAATGATGTGGGCCTCATTCTCCATTAACAATAATTCAGTCATTTTTTTCTATCTCTCTCCTACTTTACCAATTGTGCATTAGAACCCGTGTCATTCCAAAAGTGTCTATTTTTATGGGATGGAGGGAGTATAAGAAATGTGGACATAGAATTGTTTGGGACTTGGTTTTCGGAAGGCCAATATTTTAATAGCAAAATGGAACTGAAAAATATATTCAACTTTATCTAACAATTGTTAAATCCTGAATATTCTAATACTTAAAAAGGAAACTAAGGGCAGATGGCAACAGTTAATAGTCAACTAAAGCAGTCTTCCCAGAAAGATCTACCAGACCTTAAAGTGGTAATTAAAACTTCTATCAACTGTTGGCTAGAATACTAGGAACGTACCAGGACAATTGCCAGGTGTCTATCCTCCTTGGGGCCAAGCATCTGATCTGCTATAGCTCCAGCTGCAACAGCTCCTGCAGCAGCTGGCATAGAGTTCTAGAAAAAAACAATCAATGATGTCTCAGAGGTTACTTCTGCATGAAAGATATACATTCTCATTTCTCAGTAATGTTAGACCAAGCATCTCATAGATTTCTCACAAACCTTGGATTCTGAATCAAGTTTGACATCAAGAGAAAAAGTTGATGCGCTTGATGATTTTAATAGTCTAGGAGATCCTACACCCCTATCCACAAAGAGTCCTCTGTGTCCTTCATGTTTCTGAATGTTAGAAGAAGTTCCAACTGACTTTGACTCGACCAAGCCAGATTCTAAAGACAACTTTGCTGTTTCTGGGACAATGACTTCCATCCCCTGATAGAAAGTTGACACCACAGAGTCAACATAAGAAGGAACACTTGTACAGAAGTTGTAATATCAAAGGGGTTTGTTCTCAATACAATGAGATGGTATGTAAACACATCAGATATGTATTTTAATAGTTCTCTATCCTTGTCAAGAGTAACTTTCTGCCATTTACTACCGTGACTACATTTGAAGGATGGTCTTTCTTTTTGCCTTGGCAAAAGAATAGCATTCAATTACATTGACGGATTCAGTTATCGAAAGGATAATCTTCCATTATTAAGAAGTATCAGTACCTCTATACAAAGTAGGAAGATAACATTGCATACATATTTATTGTGTATGAAAAAACTATGATAAATGATGTTCTGAAGATTTAATCATTACGTGGCTGAAGTACATAAAATTCTCATGATTATCACATTAGAATGGCAAACAACTCAGAAATAGAAAAGGGAGGAATAAATTAACACCATACACCAGGTCGGTCAACCGAGGCACCAAGATCCTTTTGAGAATGCGATGAACTACTAGAGCTGTCATTCCTGGAAAATTTCCCTGAACGAATGAGTGACCTAGGAGTTTCTGTCATATTTGCTGCATACACAGGACCTGAATTGGCCGATGATGGAGCTGGAACAACATAATGCTCAATATCAAGCTCCAAACTTGCTGGGGATCCATTCTGTATCAAAAAGTGTCCACTGAATGAGGTGATATTTCACTTATGGAGATGATTTCAACCGTACAAAGTTATATAAGTTACAGTAGGAGACGGGGAGCTAATATCCACACAAACAAAGCAAAGAGCAATTTACAAGGAAAGCTAGTAAAATATTGATGAACCCAGTCATAAAGGGAAAGAAAAATGCTACACAAGCAGCTATCTAATAAATGATCAGTTAGAATCAATAAAATTTCAGAATCCCAATACAATCTACAACTTGAGAACACTATCATTAGTACAAAACACTCTATACCTACCTCATTACCCGCTTCAGTAGCAGAAGCTATACTGACATCTGGTATACCACGGACAGTGGATCGCTGGAAGTTCTCCTGATACACCCTCCAACTTGCAGCAAGATCGAACGGTGAAACCCTATCTGCTTGAATGAACACTTTATACTCAAGAAGCTCATCTCCAGCCACCTTAAACACGGCTGAGTTCCGGTCCCCTTGCAATGCACCTCCTATCAAATGCCTATTCGGACCCTCCTCCACAATACATGGCACGTTACCATGCTTAGGCTTCAACAAAAACTTAAAATCCAGCGTCTCTATTACAATCAATACAAGAAACATCCGACTTCAAATTTCTGATACACGAAAAAACGGAGACGCAGCATAATAATGGTTACACATATTAGGAGCTAAATTACCGTGATTAGGTGGTACAACAAAGCTTAATTCCCACATAAAAGTCGATTCACGCTCCATAGAGAGCTATAGTATACAGTAGAATGAATTAATCAGTAAGTGCTGATATAGACACCAATGCAATCCTATTCAATCAAGTCACAAAATTGAGGGAAAACTCCGCAATCAATAGAGACAAATTCAAAGAGGAAGAAGAATGTGAACGCATCTCATCGAATTTCAATTTCAATCACGCGCGCAGAAATGGGAAATTTGCAATTAAAGGAAAGAAAAGTCTCACAGCTTTGGAGGAGTCCCAGGAGCCAACGAGAGGGGCGGAGCCGAAGACATGGGGCACGAGCTCCCCTTTGAGCCTGTAGTTCTCCATCTTGAGAGAGACATAGAGCTGGCCGCCAGCGTGGTCTTCGGAGCTGGTATCGGCGTTGGTGGATGCGGCGGTGCCCATATTATTTAGATGAGTGAAGAAGTGCTTGATAGTTGATGCAGATAAGAATAGAATAAGAAAGCAGAGTTAGTGAAGTGATAGATGGTCATATTTCTTGATTTCCACGAATCTATTTATCCACTTTTGTTAAAACGCATTATGAAATAAGCATAATTTCTAGCTTGTTTAGTGAATGAACTACGCTTAAGAATTAAGATAATGTTCTGTCACTATTTTATTTAGAGTAACTCAATTTTGGTCCTTAACATGTCGCCGAATAAGAATTTGGTCCAAAACATTTATTTTTTGAAAAACGAGTCCATAACAAATGAAATTCGTGTCTATTGTGCCCATTTTTTACGGTTCCGTCAATTATTTACGATCAACCGTCGATTAGTGAAATTTTGACTCGATTAGGCTTAATCACGAATTATTAGTCATCTAATTATTATTCTAATTATTTTGCTAATTAAATTTTTTTAAGACTTTTTTAATTCCTTTTCCTTTTCCATTTCTAATTCAAAAATCATTCCTCACCTAACTCCAAATACTGGAAATGAGTCGACTCCCTCCCCAACTCTCTCTCTCTCTCTCTCTCTCCACAATCCACAAAAACCCTAAGTCTGATTCCTACCGAGAACGCCGACGCCGCCAGCCATGAGTTGGAAGTCGTCGTACCATGAGTTTCGTTCCACCGACGGACTTGTGAACGTCAAAGCGGCGTATTCGAGGAAGAGGCAGCCCAGCCACCACCCGCCTGAAAATCAAAGTGAAACTGAAGGGCGGTCGGAGCTCGATTCTAACAGACATCATTCTCCTCCTCTGAAGCAAATGGAACAAGGTCCGTCGGCAAACCCTAGTACCGACGCGGAAGTTAAGCTTTCTCCAATCCCAGAAGTCGAGCCTCGACGAAGTCCCTGAGGAAGAAGACGACGCAGGGAGGACGACGACAAACCCTAGTTCTTTTAACCCTTGATTTCAATTGTAAAATGTTCGAGACGTATTTGATCATGATTATGAATATCAAGGACTAGTTTGTCGTTTATTATATTGGTGGTGTGTACTGGTTTTTTATGGTAGGTACTTGTTGTTTGATGGTGGATAGTTGACTTTGATGATGGTTTTGATTGTGCCAGTGACACAGAAACTTGTTTTTTGACATCATACGTTGTATGGTGGTGTTGTAGAGAAAGATAAAAGTAGGGTTCTTGAGAAAGAAAGGGCGAAATGAAAAATTCAAAGTGAATCATGAAACTTGTTTGCATTTTTTTTAATATCAGAAACTTGTTTTAATTTTGCATTTTCAATTTTTTAAAAAACAATCTGTATATATATGCTACATTATGCCTAATCAGGTCAAAATTTCGCTAATCGACAGTTGATCGTCAAAAATTGACGTAACCGTAAAAAATGGACCCAATCAACACGAATTTCATTTGTTATAGACCCGTTTTTCAAAAGTGAATGTTTTAGACTAAATTCGTATTTCGACCATATGTTTAGGACCAAAATTGACTTTTACTCTTTTATTTATAATAAAATAGAACAAACGAAAATTTTAAGTTATGAAACAAAATTGAAAATTTTGCAACTCACCTAGCCTGCACTATTACTTTATTACACTATTTTCATTTTACAAAGTTGGTCAAGAACATTTACTTTTCAAAAATTAAGTCCCAAGCAAATAAAATTATCGCCGGAATCGTCTTTTTTTTACAGTGCCGTCAAAAAACTGACAAACAACGTCAATTAACCAATTTTGACATAGTTAGTAGTAGTAGTAGTATAATAATCCATTATTAAATTATAAGTAGCTTTTAATATTTCTCATAAAAATAGGCACCGTTCTTCACCTCTCTCTCTCAAAAAATTATTATGAAGTACTAATTAGGTCAAAAATTAGTTAATTGGCGTTGATTGTAAGTATTTTGACGGTACCGTAAAAAAAGGACGATTGCGACAACATTTTCATTTGTTTGGAACTCGATTTTCAAAATATGAATATTCTACGTTCATTTCATAAAATGATCATATACTTAGGAACAGAGAAGAACTTTAGTACGGAGTACTTTATTATTGCATCTACTATGTATCATTACATTTTTGAATTTTTTTTTAATCCCCTCCAACTTAGGTGAGATTCAAGGGCCACTTTTTTGTCCACTTTTATAAAGTATGTTAGTTTCATTACTTTTGCTAAATTTCAATTTTATAATTTAATGAATATCATATTCATTATCAAGAGATTTTTTAGCCAAATTATATTACATACTACTACTATAATTATTTTGTGGAATATATTATCATTATAATTTATTACTAATAATTAGTACTTCCTCCGTCCTGGAATAGAAGTCATATTTAGTTATGACACGAATTTTAAGAAATGTAAAGAAAAGTGAGTTGATAAGTTAGTGAAACATGTGTCACACTTATATATAATTTTATAACAAAATGTAAGTGGAATAAGTTGGTGGAATATATGACCTACTTACCATTTATGGTAAAAGTGAAATAAGACTCTTATTGTGGAACGTACCAAAATGTCAAAATATGACTCTTATTTTGAGACGGAGGGAGTAATAATTAGAGTTGATAAATCCAAAATTTAGGTGAGAGGTACATTAACTCAGACACAAAATTAATATAGGGGTAAGTAATCATTAGAGTTGATAAAAATAGGAGTATTAATCATAAAATAGATAATTTACGGGTAAGTACTTTGAATTATTATTATACACAAAAATTAGGACACTAATGAGCAGACGTGTCGTTACGCCATTGGAAGAAACCCCATCTTAATACTCCTATTTTTATCTAAAATCACCAGTTCTCACTTCTCAGCTGAGTAACTGAAGCTGAAGGAAACCCTCGATCAGAACAGAAATGGCGGCAAATCAGAGACTACATCTCCTCTTCACTTTGCTAGTCTGTCTTAGCTTCTCTCTTGCACAGGTTATTCTTCAATTTTTTTAAATTTTATTCCTTTTCACTATTGTTTTTTTTTATTTTAAATATTTTTTAATTCTTCAGAAATCCGTTGTAGTTTGCTGTTGTTCTCCCTCTCGGTGCCAGTCTGTAACTGATTTGATTTAGAAATCGTCGATTTTGACCTTTTTTTTGCTGCTATGAGTATAATTTAAATTTGGGGGAAAACTTTTGTTCTTTGAAATAAGTGTGTATAACATTTCTCATAGAGATCTTGAGTTTTGTATATTCTGTTTTGAGATATCCGGGGCAGTGTCTTCTTCGTTATCGTTCTGTTAATTTTATTGATTTCTCCTGCAGGCAAAGAAATCCCAGGAAAAATTGAAAGAAGTGACTCACAAGGTTTACTTTGACATTGAGATTGATGGCAAACCAGCTGGTATGGATATTGGATATTTGAATATATTTTGCGATTTAGTGTTTTCTCTCTTATTTTTGCTAGCCATCGTTCACTGGCTTTCTCCAATTCTATGATATTTATGTACATTGGATTTTCAAATCTATTTTGTAGAGTAGTGTTACATCTCATAGTTTTGCAAACCATCATGCCACATAAACATTGCGACTGTATTATGTCCATGTCAATCACCAGACAGCATAAATTAGGGACTGTATAAAGAATAGTTGAAGTGGTCTGCATCGCACTAGAGTTATTTGGGCATCTAGGTCTTTGTAGGCATATTTAGACTTAGTCAGAGAGTCTGTCACATAAGAAATCCTAGAAAGGAAGAGCACCACAATGCTCTGATTTAGAAAAGATATAGCCAAGGGAAACAGGTGCTTAGGAAGTCATGAGTTTTGGCTATGAAGTCTGATTTATGAGAGGGGTAGAAGAGTAGAGAACACGTGAGTTTGACTGTATTTAGGATTTTGGTCCAGGTTGGTAGTGAAGTCTGTGTGTGATTGTGATAAAGAAACTAGAAAACAACTGTAGTTCGTAAGAATGAGAACGGGAATGGGAATGTGAGTAAGTTTCTTCTTGTTGTATGGGAACCATTCCCCCATAACCATGTTCATCACACCCTTACGCATTCATCATATCCATTCACCATTATATGCACCAAACCACCACATGCCCTAGAAGTCAATTCATCATTGCACCACCCATACATGATGTATGCTAGTAGATATCGGGTAATTTATATTCAGATTCACACACTCATGTGTTTATTTTTTTTTGCGTTTATTAGTTTACTGTTGCCTTGACTAATACGAGAGGCATATGTTCTTAGGACGCATCACTATGGGTCTCTTTGGGAAAACTGTTCCTAAGACAGCAGGTATGATTAGCTTTGTGGGATTAATGTTTCCTGAGCAATTTTCAAATATTTGCTATATAACTGACTTTTGGTTATTTTGTCTCGCAGAAAATTTTAGAGCTCTGTGCACAGGTACAGCACTTTTGTCTTCTTTTTCTTGTTTGTGCATGCCATGTTGACGTCGGTATCTCAAGTCTCAACTGGATGACCCATAGAGTCCCTGTTGATTTTAATTTTAGTTGGATGGCTTCATAACTGTGCAGTATCTTAGGCATGTAAGTTATTGACTATGCTCGAGTAAACTTAAAGAATCTGTTATCTCGAAGCCATTTTTGAGTGAGTTGCTGAATACTTCGTGTGAGGGAAATCTTATTTTGTGTAAATTCAGGTGAGAAGGGGGTTGGAAAACACGGGAAGCCTCTGCATTACAAGGGAAGTACATTCCACAGGATTATACCCAACTTCATGCTTCAAGGAGGCGACTTTACTCTAGGCGATGGAAGAGGTGGAGAATCAATCTACGGGGAGAAGTTTGCTGATGAAAACTTTAAGATCAAACACACAGGACCTGGTATATATTTGCTATTCTTTTGCTAATCTAATTGATAAAGAAAGTTTGAACTCGTTGTTATCTTACAACCGCCATCATAGGAATCCTGTCGATGGCAAACGCTGGCCCTGACACTAATGGTTCCCAGTTCTTCATCACTACTGTGACAACCAGCTGGTAAGTTATACATAATGCGTGTTTTTTTCAGAATCGCGTCATACTGTTTGACAAGGACATTTTAGTACCCAATAAATTGAGTTTGTTTTCAAATGTAAGCTTGGCCCAAACTTCCGGTACTCATAAGTTGTGTTGGCAATTGGAAATCTTTGGAATGACTATTAGCTTTTATTTGACTACAATTTCCACCTGGATTTGCGGTTGCCAAATACAATAATACAGCCATCAGATCTGAAAGCTAAGTCCTAGTTCCAATTCTTGCAAATCAACAAGTTACTTGTTACCGTGTCTCAGGTTAGATGGCCGGCATGTCGTATTTGGAAAGGTGCTATCCGGGATGGATGTGGTGTACAAGATTGAAGCTGAAGGCAATCAAAGCGGCACACCCAAAAGCAAAGTGGTGATTGTCGATAGTGGTGAACTCCCACTCCCAATGTGATCACTTTTTATACATATAGGTGGTGTTCGGTTGCCAAAATAAAATAATACCAAGATATAATATAGGATTGAGTTGTGAGATTATTTTAGTCATAGGGGATTAGCTATGAATAATTATCTCATGATTATTCATCTAGTTGAGAGATTGAACCTCATGAACCAAACATACTACAAATTTAATCTCGGATACAATTTTGCAAACCGAACCCTCCCATATTAGATGCACCAAGACTCTAAAGTTCCACTTAGTTGTGAGTTTGAATGCTGAAGTTATCGGACAAACCTGGGCATTTGGAACATAAATCTTGGATACAAGAGCTTTTATGCTCTCTATATCTTACAATGATAATATGAATTTATGAAATTAACCCAATCATTTCGTTAACCTGCATTAGCACAAACACTTTTCTATTCTTCTTCTAAAACTAAAACTAAAACTTGGAGAAAAAATCTTTCCCTTTCCAAAAAGAAGAAAAAAAAAGCTTTCAAAACATTGCTTTGCTCACACAACATTCGTCAATTTGACCTTCCTTTTTCCTTCAAAACTGAAGTTGGTCAAAAAACAAACCCAAGCTGGATCATATGTACGTTATTGCAAAATTGGGTAGGCCATGTCGTAGCTCACCAACACAACTCAACACAACTGTAACAATCATCATCCAACACAATTCAATCAGCCATACACTACATATTATTTCAATATTCCATTTCCTTCGCGCCGCCGCCGAACGACGGCGGACAAGGTGGCGGAGAGACCAGAATAGAGGCCGACGACTCTTGACATGTTATCATTGATCTCGCATATGAGCGCGACATTTTTGGCCAGATTATCGGGAATTTTGGAGCGGTGGTTGTCGTTGACCTGCTGAATTAGGCGGCGGTTGCGATCGAGCACCGATTGGACCTCTCCGAAGCTCTTGCTTAGGGCTTCCCATGTCTCAAAGTCGTCCTCGTCGTCCGCAGCTGCGTCCTCGCCGTCGGAGAATCTGTGGTTGGCGGCGGAGATGAGGAAATTGGAGGCGTCGTTCATTGAGGAGGAGGATCAAGGGACCGAGCTTCTGGTTTGGTGGTATTTTGAGGTTCCATTGTATATGAATATGAGCAAATATTCAAGGGATCCGTTGAATTAGGCGGTGAAAAGCCATGTCGGTTATTTATTTTATAATCATTTTTCTTTTTTACCAAAATAATAGTTTTTCGGATTTTACGTATTTGAACTCCTTATCCTCTTACTAATTATAAACAACTCAACACGAAAATATTATAATATCATTCTCGTTTTAATTTATAGGAGTATTACTATTATTATAAGAAACTAACGTTTAATTTGTTCTTCTATTTATTTATTTATTTATTTTATTTAAAGTATAAATAAAATGATAAATTGAACTTTAATTTTACATAAATTACAAAATTAATGATATTATTAATAATTTAATTATATATAGATAAAATGAATGAAATAATGTTCACATGGACTAAACAGACTTGATAATGGGTGATACACTTGTGCATATGAAAATTTTTAAAATTATGACAAATTTCATTGTTATTTTAATTAAAACTGATTAAGAGTGAAGAACAATGAAATTGACTGAAAATTATTGATTACCTTCACATGTGGGTATCCATCATTTCCGCTTAGTAAAAAAATGTTGACAATCATTCCCACTTTCGACATTTTTTGTTTTCATGTTTACAAGTCTAAAAAAATGATAGCTTTAGCAAATTCTTTAATGGTTCAATTTTTTTCATGCAGTCACGAGGGATAAACAGCAAATTTACGATATTTTATGACAAAATGACGGAATAATGGTAATGCATAACACAAACATCACAATTAAAGTTTTCCAAATATCACAAACCCCATGAGATAGTACACTCAAGTCAACAATCAGAGATTGAATAATAATATTCCTCAAAACAACAAATTTGTACAGAATACAAATGATGCCAATAATGCTTAGCTACAAATACAATTAGTTTATTTGCATCCCACATTAAACCAAACTAGAAAACCCTAATCTGGAACAGAGTTAGTTCTCTTCTCTAACATTGTACACCTAAATCTTCATAAGATATCAACATTCTTTGAGGACTTCTTCCAGAGAGATACAAGGAAGGAATGTCAAAGTATAGAACTGGTGCTAACCTGCCTAGGTTAATCACCGTCGCTGCCTGAACCCGAGTCGAGGAAGCTGAAATCCATCTGCCCCTCAAGCCTCACGAGCAGTGTCCCGCGGTTCTCCTCAGACCATTTAATACCCTCTTTCTGCAGAAGACCAATGACCTGCGCACACAGTTGAGAAAGATCGAACAAGGTCAAAAAAGAGTCCTTGTAGATGACATTCAAACATGCATGTCAAGTTGGAAGCTTGATTCGATCTTACCGAGGTTTTCAGCTTCGACTTGCCAACACCATGGCTGCCACATCCAGTGATAACCCTGAATACCTTCACAGCTAGAGAGTTGCATGATAAAGAAAAGAAGAGTAAGTGTTGGAAGCTAAGAATTTCCAAAATGGCAATTAATCTTAGTTTGAAGAGGTGGCGTGGAATCCTACATCGGACGTATGCTCCAAACAGAAGGTGGAGCTTCAGAACCTTCATTGCTTGCTTAATATGTTGTCCGTGCAGATCAATTGTTATCATGTTTTCTATGTTCTTGTTCCTGCAATTCGAGAAATAGGTGAAACGGACAAATCTACTAACAACATCAGTCTTTCTTCAATTAGCCCACCTTGCATCGAATATATCTCGGCTAGCCTTCACATCTGCCTCTTG
The DNA here is from genome assembly GCF_004379255.2 of Salvia splendens. Taxonomy (NCBI): domain Eukaryota; kingdom Viridiplantae; phylum Streptophyta; class Magnoliopsida; order Lamiales; family Lamiaceae; genus Salvia; species Salvia splendens. Next base: position 22,239,910 of record NC_056044.1, read on the forward strand.
AGCCTTCTTGTTTTGCAACTTCCCCTGCATCCATCCATAGAGATCTCGTAAGCATTACTACGCACTGTAAAATTTAACCTGATATGTGGTGACACACACACTAAGGGAGTGTTATACACACGTAAATACATGTGCAGAGAGGCATCTAAAGAAGAGTATAGCATGCAGTAAAGAAATCCAAAGCTTATAGAAGGCAAAGCACTATTTAAAGCCAGTGCTCAGAGGATATGGTAACTTCGAATGTAAAGGAAAGAATGCACTGTCGGTTAGCTTCTTGGATAGAATAATAAATCAATAGCAACCCCGCAGACGAGCCCCCTTCTAAGCAAGTGTACAGTATACACACACCAGGAGAGAGCATATGAGCTAATCTTAAGGTAAAATACCTGCTCAAAAAGATAAGATGCATAGCCTCTCTCCCCACTTGAAAATGCTGTAACAGCCTGCAGTATAATAAGCCTTCTCAGATTTATGGGATCTAATTTGAAAACCAATTACAACCGTGTAAAGAAACAGCAGTCCTGACCTTTTGATAGTATGATTTCATTGAATCCCAGTGCTCATGCGCAGTTTCCCTGAGCACATGATATTCGTCTCCTTGAGCTACAAGTTTGAGAGAAGTTAATTTAAGTTTGGGTTAGAAATAACATAAAATTTCATAAGAGCTTATAAATTAGGGGCGAGTGACAAGAGAAAACACAAGGAACAAGTAAAAGCGATGCAGCAGAGAACAAAAATCATCAGCATTCACCAAAAACATTTTACAAGAGAATCCCACCAGTAAACATTTCTATCAGTACCATGGATATGCTGCTGCTGTTGTTCATTTTCATCTTTAGATCCTTGACCAAGGGATACCATTTTCTTAACAACATTTCTCCAGTTCATTTTGTTTGGTTCTTGTTCGGCTTCCTTCGGCGTGGGCATATTAAACAAGGATTGCAACACCTTCTGAGGAAGTTCTGCCTCCGAGACTACTTTCTCTGATTTGCGGCGGGACCCACTGGATTGAGGAAATTTTGGATTATTCCTGAGGCAATAAAAATGAGTGATCCAGTTAAGCATCCACAATCCAAGCATCCAATAAGGAGATCAACTTCAACATGCTGAAACTAGTAAGTATCTTAATAGTATAATGCGTTTCCATCACTTGAGATTTGAGAACATACAACTTTTGCATGTTTTGCATTCTCACAATATATAGTGCTCTTCAATTATCTCCAATGCAGGATTTTCCTTGACGGACAACCCTCTGAAAACACAATATGTTCCCTTGTAAATTGATCCATGGGTCATTTACAGGAAAATGTGTCTCAGAATCAGATGGTAAACGAAAGTAAATAATGAACTTATTCAAGAGATATCATTGAACACAGAAATTACTCAAAAGTAAAATTTTCCCCATGATAAATTAAGAATTTGAGGAAGTAGAATGATTATGAATTTGTTTTTCTTATAGAGAATGGTTAACACTTTTAGTCTATGAACTCTGCACTTTGAAGTTCCGGTCGAACAAATGAAACTGATAAAACCATTCAACTTGGAAGTATAGTAAGACATTGATCATGAAGAAACAGAACAACTCCATTACCAGAATAGGTCTCCTGAAAACCACACATTGTCAGGTTCAACAAATGCTGACCGATAAGTTGAGTCAGATGTTCCATCAATTACCTGCAACACAACAGTCAATTATAAAATTTTCTTATTTCATCCAATTCTAACACTAAGTAATACACCCCAGTTGTTGTCATATTCTATACCGTTTCGACCTAATGTAAATTGTCATTGCCTTATCATGTTACTACCTAGTACCTACTAGCAAAGTACATGAGCATGCTCAACAGAAGATTGGAGAATCCTAACGTACACTGGAAAAGATAAAAGGCAATCATTTTTAGCATACATTTTCACTTGATTCACTGCTAGTAGACTCGCAATAGCCACCGGGTTGCTCATTTGAGGAAGCTGACAATTCAAGCAACGTGTCCAAAGCCTGACAAATATAAAGCATAAAAACCAAGATATGAAATGAACTTGGAGTTTAGCTACTACCCCGATACTTCAAAAGGAAAAGACACATAGCATAGTTATTTCGAAAAACAAAAGTTTTAGGCAAAGAAAGAAAGAGAACTAGTGTCATTCACCTTATCTAGGTCATAACCGCACTGACCTGCAAAAGTATAGATGAGTTTAGGATACAAAGAATCTACAACTATCCAAAACACATACTCACTTAAGTACAACCTACGATCCTTATCTCCCCAAAAGAACCTATTTCTATTCAAATTCAAGTGTCATCCTCTTCTATTCTTCCACAATTTGGCAATTAACCAATACAAATCACTCACATTCAACATTCCGAGTTCCTAGACAAAAAAAATAGTACATCTCATGGCATCACATCCTCCTCCTAAAATCTAAGATACTTCATATAGTTACCTAAATCCAACCCCAAACCAATCCTCCAAGTTAGGAACAAAAAACAACAAATAGCAAAAAAGGAAAGTGTTGACACATGATCACAAACAACTCACACAATACATCACTAACTACAGCCAGGCTTAATTCACAGTTATCTCCAAGCATCGAGCAGAGGAACTGTTCAGCCTCCTTGCTCCAATTCTCCTCGAGAAAACCGTTACTTTTCCAAGCCTCCCTTTTTGGCACAGACCTCACATAGTCCTTCCCCAGCATATTGGACACAGTTCCAGCAGTAGCAACAACTCTCTTCATCTTAGGCCTACTCTTCTGCTTAAGCTCCTCTTGACGGAAACCATTCCCCAAACCAAACATATCCGAAGCATTCGAGCTCGAGCTCGAGCTCGAGCACGAGCCCATTTCATAGCTCCCGTTAGAGCTCGAGCACGTCGTGCTCTGATCCTCCATCACTGCAGCTTTTTCAGGGATCTCTGCAGCCCTAATCGGAGCTTCCCCCAAAGACATCGAAGCAAACGCTTCCACCGCATTTTTCACGGATTTCTGCCCATTTTCTCCAGATCTTGTAGCATGAGTTTCAGCATTTCCATTCCTAGCGGCTCTCGATTTCTTCTTCCTACTTGTCATCTTCCAGAAATATAGATATATAACCCTACATAGTACATATACACACAAACTATCTACAAAATCAACATCCCTTCACAACAGAGGTGCCGTTTCACATTTTTACGGTACGATTAAAAAAGCAAACGGCGAAACCCCTTTGAAGGCAGAAGAAGGAATGGGATTAGGTCAACGTCCAAAAAGGAGGTAAGCAGAAATTGGAACGGTTGATCCAATCATAGCACGATAATTTACGCGCTATATTTGAGGAAACAGAGAATCTCGATGAGATAAAGGAAGATAAACACGAAATTGCGAAAAGGATCGATGATGAAATCCCTAATTTTTTTAAAAAAATTAGGGATAAAAAACGGTAGCAAAAAGGTGTGTGATTTTAAAAATATTTTCCAGAAGAGAATATTAAAAGGTTGTTTTGTGCCCCAAAGATGCGCCTAAAAGCATCTCCAATGGTGGTAGGCTAGCCAGAAATTCCTTCTGCCACATCATAGCACTAAAAATTCTTTCTACCACATCATCAAGACAAGTATCTGGATAAGCAATAGGCTAACCACAATAAACAAAATTATAAAAAATAAATAATTAACAATCACACAAAATACGGAATTAAATTTACGACACAGATATGGGAAAATTCAATAATAATATTTAAATTAAAAAAAGTACATTAATTAAAAAAAATTACATTAATTTAAAAAAAACCTCTTCCACACACGAGCCCTTGCCTCCGCCTCACTCCTCGTGGTCGTCGCCGTCGGCGCCGCCGCTATCCGGGACCCCCAAATCTGCGGCATCTGAGCCCGCGTCTGAGCCCCCCAACTGTGTCGAGGCGGCATCCAAATCGACCCGCATACTCTCGAGCATTGAGTGAAGAAACCTCTTCTCCACGGGGTCAGTTGCCACCCTCCATTCCGCTAAGATCTTGTGCATCTGAGCCCGCGAAGAAGGTGAGCTCGGTTGGCGACTTTCCAACCAGGGGGGATGTCGACTGGACCTCCTGGGACCCCTGGGCGACCCCTCTCGCTACCCGTTGCACCCGCCTTTGACCAACCGAGCGAGTGTGGCGAGTAAACGATGGAGGGGACGGGAACTCCTGAACATCCTCGGGGAGGTCGTGGGAACCGCCGCCGCTGCCGCTGTAATCATCGGCATAGTTCAGTCGCTGCTCCTTCGGCCAGCCAACATCGATACCTGCCCGAAACTTCTCGGAGTCCATCAGCACCTCAAAGCAGTTCCAGTAGGTGAACTCCTTATAAGGCCCGGGCACGGGAAGACTTTCTCTGCTATCCTCCTGCAATCCTCGTCAGTTTGGCCACTGGTCTGCATGCGAAGGGCGTTGGTGTACAAGCCCGAAAATCGGGAGACCGCAGCCCTGATTCGGCCCTACCCCTTCCGGCACTCCTCCCCGCTGTGTGGCCTCCCCTCCGGGCAAAATGTCTTATAGGCTGCTGATATTTTAGCCCACAAGTTGACGATCCTCTGATTGTTCGAATGGAGGGGATCATCGCAAACACTCACCCAAGCCTTGGACAGCGCGGCGTTCTCCGCATCCGTCCACTTCCTCCATGTCGGGATGTCGTCATCAGCCGGCTGTGCCGACTCGCCGACCACCCTTTTGCCCTTCCCCTTGCCCTTATTCTTCTTTGGTGCGCCCCGACCCCGCCCTACTTCCCCAGTTTGAACGGGAGTGTCCGCATCCTCGAGATCTATCTCCAACTCCTCTAAGGAGAAAGTATCACACCTAGTGAACTGCGTCTCCGATGGGGTCGACTGCGCCCCGACCCCGCCCTGCATCCCCTGCCATCCCGGCATACTACCCCCGGCTGCCATCCCGAGCATCATCTGCTGCCAAGGGTACATGTTGTAGTACCCGGCCATCGGACCCCATCCACCTCCCACGGGTACCGTGGGAGTTTGAGACCCGCTCGTCATTGGAGTAGATTCGTTGTTGTTCTCTATTTTGCTTTATTGCTCTTGTACAGAAATTAAGTGAGAGAGAAAACTCGTTAAAACAAGCGGTGCGAATGAAAATGACGTGCAAATCGCGTATATATAGTGTTTCGAAAAAAAATTGAGCTGGCCGATCGCTCGCCGATCGGGAGCCTGCAATGGCGGCCAGCCGACCGGCGAGCGGATCGGCCAGCGCCCGAAAATCGGCGTCGGATCGCCGATTTTTTCACCGAAATGGCGCTCGCTGATGGTTCGGCGAGCGGACCGGCCAGCGCCGGGAATCGGCTAACCTGTTCGCTCGCCGCCATTGGAGATGCTCTAAAATTTAGGGTAAAGATATGATGTGTGGACTCAAATTGAATTTCATACTTCCAATTTTGCCAATGCTTAAATTAATTTTGCTCTTTAATTGTTTTAATAATTATTAGCATTAGGATTTTCAGTTTCAAACTTAGAGCAAAATTTATCAGACATAAAATGCTAAAGATGATAATATTTCATAGTTCTAAATTAACTCAAAATAACCTCTTGTACTAATATCTTTCAAAACTGACATGCACTTTTGTAATGGCATATTATTAAATAGAATTTGAATAATAAATCCATCTTTTCTTTCTGTAAATCTGATTAGCACCTAAACTCTATGTTGAATATGTGCTCAAATAAATTACTAAAACATAGAGAAGTAGATCTTGATGATTCGAAAACATACCTGATAAATATCATCAAATTACAATCGGAACTTTTTCTTGAAAGGGCCAAATAATATTTCTACTACACGCGACTAGTGTTTATGGAGTTTGTTAGTTTTCCTATCAAACCTCAAATTCCCTATACCGTTTATATAAATTGGATTTATATTGAATTTAGGACAAATTTAATTAACAAAAGGTACCTAGTCTTTAATATTTTTCAATTTTAACTCTTTTCTTTTACCATGTAGTATATCACAACTTTTTCGATTTACCAAATATCTATCTTAATCTTTTTAACTCATCAATTATACCATATACTGTAATTTTTTAATCTATAACAATTTTTACTATGAAAACTTCAGTCTAAGGTTGAAATTGTTACATGACGTATCAAACTATGACTTACTTTTTTTTTGCCAAAATTACGTTGTACACTCAATAATATTAACTTTATATATTGTTTTTAGTTTTTAGAAATTTATTTAAAAAAATTGATTAAATTGATACGAATAAAAAGATTGACATAAATTCCATAAGTTGAAATAACTTGGATTAAATCGATACAATAAAAAAGTGAAGATAAAATTTATAAATTTAAAATATTAAAATAAATAAATAAATACTATAAGCAATACAGTAGTACTATTTTTAAAAGTTTAAATAAAATTAAATTTCAAATATTGTAATAAAATTAACTCAATTAATAATCACCCACAATTAAACTGTGGTCTACGATAGTACTCCACTCCCTGTATTATATCTATTTAATCTTTCCCCTCGATATCATTCACTGTATTTGTATTCCTATTTGAAATATCCCAAATTATAAGCCACTTCTTGATTTGAATTATCTTAAAACTCTCGAACTAAATTAACTTGTTTTACTAAAATAAGCTTGTTTTATGTTGGTAAAAATAATATATGGAGAAATAAATAAGGCGAAAATAGAAAACCACAGATATTTCACATTTTCGAAGACCATTAAATGTACTACATCCCTACATCTTTTGCCCTACCAAAACCTTTACACTCTTGCATCTTTCTTCTTCGTCCTCCGACTGCATGGTAGCAAGGGCAGCACGAAGATACTGCCGCTCTACCAACTCAAGAAACATCGACGATCATAAGATTGAAGCGGTGCTTGGAGTCAGAACAATCTTGGCCAGTGTCATCGCCTCTTTATTTTTCATATCTTTTTGCTTCCCCATTTATTGATCCTTTGCCCGGTTGGTGGTGGTGGGCGGACGCTGCTGAGATTCATCAAGGTATCCGGTTAGCTGACATGATCGGTTCCTCACAAGCATGGCTGGACAAAAGCTTTGGCTGCCCGTTGGAGGAGACATGGTTGTGATTTTCAACAAGTCTAGGCGAATCTTGTTGGCAGTCTCGGACTGGAAGAGAGGTTATTATCTTGGCTCTAACAAGAGCCATATGGAAGTCCTCGTGATCATTAGGCTTCACGAACACCAGTTCTCCGTTTAGCATCCCAAGCATTTTCAACCTCCTCCGATGGAGCTCATCCTTGACTGCCTGTAAGGAAATTGCAGAGTACTCATCAGCAGAAGAAAAGGTCAAGTAGCAATACTAGCATAATAGTAACATAAGCTTATTGAATCTTCCAATGATGCATATTTAGTGCTAGTTTTTAGGGCAACAATTTCATTCTTAATTACATTGATTTGAACAATTTCCCTACCAACCCAACTAGAAGTAACAAAATCCAAATCCACGAAATTGAAGACCAAGAACAGGCAAATGATTATACATACTAATTCCTCAAATCCATATGATTTGAGAAGCAGAAATGTTAAAAGAGTTCCATATGATTTGATAAAAGAAAATGGCACTGCTAGTGAGTTAAGTATCTGCTTAATTATAGAGGAACAACAAATCCTCTGCAACAATCAAATATAACTACAGAGTTTCAAGCAAATTCAGGAACATGCAATTAATCATTTTCTCAAACAGTTGACAGCCCAGATTTATCAGCTCCTCACAATCTCAAATCATACAATTACGAAAGCATGCAATCAACTCAACAGTTGAATTAGAGGAAAAACGACACCAAATTGATCATAAAAAACGATTAGAGAGAAAGAGAGATTGATTTTACAGACGAACCTGCAAAACCCTAGAATCAAATTTGGGCAACCCGAGCTGCCCGACGGTGAGGGAGCCGAAGAAGTTCCCTAACAGGGCGGCATCGGGCACGGGCAGCCCCTGGACCAACCCCGCCACCAATCCGCCGAGGAAGCTATCTCCAGCCCCCGTCGGATCGACCTGCACGGTAGGAAAGGGGGTAATCCGCTGCTCCGCATTCCGGTAATAAACCGTGCACCCTTCCTCCCCACTCGTCACCACCACGCAGCACTCCTTCCTCGCCGCCTCCACGCCGACGTACGGCGCCTCGTCCGACGACGCCTTCAAGAACCCGATCCGCGGCACCAGGTGGCCGAATCCGGAATCCCTAAGATGCACGAGGCTCACCGTCCCGTCGTCGGGATCGAACGCGCGAATTAGGGCTTGGACGTCGACGAACACGGTGTCGCAGATGTCGAGCATCCTCTCGAGCGTCTCCGGCAGAATTTCCCCGGCGACGCCGACCGCCATCCCGAACTCGAACCGCCGCGAGGCGGGGAGGTCCGAGGGGGTGATCGGGGCGCACGTTTCCACCCGCTTCAACACCCGATCGTGCCGCAGCACCTGCGAGGAGAAATGCGCGTGGAACGCCGTCGTTTTGGAAGAGAGGGAAACGGAGGGGGGCCGCACGACGGAGTAGGCGAAATCGGAGCCGACTTTGGAAACGAAGGTGGAAGAGACGGCGGCACCGTCGAGGACGGCGGAGATGAAGGCGGCGGCGCCGCCGAGAGACTCGGCGAGGACGACGCCATCCTTGAGTAGGACGTCGTGGCAGTAGTTGCCGACGACGAGGCAGGAAATAGGGGACCGATTTTCGATCATTTTTTGGGGGAATTAGAAAATTAGTGAATTGGAAACGCCATGGAAATGCAGAGAAAGGGAAGGGGACAAAAATGGGAGGGGCGATTGGTGGCAACGCGTGGAGGAGTCGGGGTAGGGTTTGATGCTTTGAATTCAAGCTAGTATTTGCTATTGCATTCAGATTGAGCGAACATTTGAAAATCTATTATTCTGTTTTTCAGTTGCCCGATTTGTTCTCTATTTTCGAATATATGCTGCTCTTCACCAATTCCCGTCTTTTGAAATTCATGAACTCGTTCATCTAATTGAGTCCAACTCCTTACATGAATCGCATTAATTTATAAATTATATTCGTGTATAATAAATTACAGGAATTAATAAAGGATTAATATTCATTTAACTAATGAAAATAATTAAAACTTTTTGGTTTATACTTACTGCATATAATTTATTAGTTAGTTGGATTATTTTATTCCACAATATGGATTAATATTAGTTGGAATTAGGGATATGAACTAGTACCAGTTCTTCGTTCGGTTTTTATAGTATTGAGGTCATTTTGTCATTTTGATACGTTACATAATAGTTGAGTCATTTCATTTTTTAAATAAAAATCAAAATATTTCTTCTCACTTACTTTATTCGCTCTTCATCTCTCTAACTTTTTCATTTCCTACTTTATTCGGTCTTTACTTAACTCACTTAACACAATTTTTCGTATTCCTCGTAACTTAAAGAAATGTCTCCACTACTATATAACAGAGTACTATTTTAATTCGGAGTATGAATAAATTTGAATTGAGTTTGAATAAAAAGGTATTTTAATGGAAGTTAACTTGTATTTAATATATTTTTATTTTTACAATTTGGCCTGATACATTTATTTAAATTGAAATTCGTTTTTATTTTTATTTTTATTTTTATTTTTATTTTTATTTTTAATTACTCTACCAACTCACCAACACTATGAAAATTCATTTTATCGTTTTGTTGTGAAAATAGCGGACGATGAAAAGGGAAATAAGACAAAATGAGCTTAGTCACTCTCACACGTGCTGGAAGACAAACTCTAATTAATTTCCTTCATTTTTTTATAAATATAGCAGTTCCCCACGTGTCCCCATTCTCTGCATGTCGTAGTTCGATTTCGACTTAAATATAGTAATGGTAAAAAACATTTAAATTATGGAAGCACACTCCTATCTATCATATGCAACTTTTCTATCTAAATTCCAATTCTAATTTTTTATTTAAGAATTGGGGACTCCTAATTAAAGTATATTTGAATGCACATATAACATAATAAATTTAAGAAGTTCGAGTTTGTACAATTATTAATAAATGTTCTGATGATTTTTTTGGTGAAAATAAGGGTTGCTTTAAATGTTTTTAAATAATATGTAAATTAATTAGAAAATTATTATACTTGTGGGCTTTGTCTCTACTTATTCCGGTTAGTTTTCAACTTGGATACAAAGGCCTCCACGAATTGGGCTTTTTTATCACCTAAGAAGTGGGCTTCAAGCTTCAAATATGGGCCTCGTATACCTACTACATCTACAAAAACATGCATTAAAATTAATTGTTTCACATAAGCATAAACTATTCATAAGGTGATAGCAAAAATCATTCATCAATATTATTTAAAAAATTGAATGACGCTATCTACCACCAGATTATATATATGTACATACAAAAAAGTCGAAATAATTTTTCCCATATGAATGATTTAATCAAAAGAATTGGTTCATCACATCTCATCATTTCACCATACTTTTTTTCAGAATAACTCAACACATCTAACCCTTAGGTACATAATTAATTAGAGGTAGCATGTTTGCACTATATATATATAGATAGTAGGTTTTTAAGTTTTGTGTTGTACCTGCTGAGAATAAAATGTATGATTGCTGACATCTTCACTTACGTAAAATAAAAATGCTTAGGGACAAAAGGTGATTCGCTCACCCCAGGCGCCCCCATAACCCGGCCCGACATCGCTATGGAGGGGTTCAAACACGGTACCTCAGCGGCCCATTAGGTGGGAGGAACTTACACTGGTAACCAGCACACAAGGAGCCACCACAGTGGTGAAACTCCCACACTGCGGCTGCCAGCATTCGATCCTGTCTGCTTAGGGACAATCTACCACCCAGGAACCAACTGAGTTAAGCCCGTGCGGGCGTAAAATAAAAATGCTAATTTACATAATTGAGACTTGAAGCATCCACACTTGAAATTTGAAACCACCTCTTTGCAGATAATAGACGATACAAAGCAGCAATTATCAATTAAAAACATTGATACTAATAGTTTTAGGACAAGTGGAATTGAATTGATGCTATTATTATTTAAGGAGCTAACATGATCGCAAGGCTGTCCTTACTCCTTATTCAATTATCAGCATGTGCCATTTACATAGATATATATATAGAGAGAGAATGAAATTTGGTCTAAAAAAAGTGGAAGAATGCCAACAAGATGACGGCTAATATTCCAGTTATCAAGCAAGTAGTTGCTTCCCAGTCGCCAACTTGATTTCTTTTGACTAAACCACTCCCAAATCCATTCCTTTTTTTTCCAAATATTTAGGATTTTGTATTACGGATTCAATGTCTTACATCGGTTATAAGAGCAACCAAGGGTTTAAAGATTAAATGATTTCTCTCTCCTAACATACTAGTCTTTTGAGACGAATTCTCTTATTTGGTCTGTAACATTGATGCTTTCAATGAGAGCCCAAACAGTTCAAAATGGTGGTCGGGGAAAGAACTCGCCATGACTAACGAGTACGTTTGGGGTCGACTCGGAGTGGTAGTTCATGGAGTGGTGGCCGAGCAAAGAACTCGCCGTGACTAACATGATTGTGACCAACGAGAACTTGGAGTGGTGGCCTGGCAAAGAACTAGATGAGACCAACGAGGACGTTGATCCTTAAGGGGGGTCGATTGTTACAGACTCAATGTCCCATATTGACCGTAAGAGTAACTGGTATGGGGTTTATACACTAAAATCTAAATAGTCTCTCTCCTTACATCCTAGTCTTTTTAGAATGAGCACTTTTTATTAGTCTGTAAAACTTTGCTTAATAATTCTTGCCTTATTTCATTTTCTGAAAAAAAAATAGACATGGGCTTGATTTGCTGATTATGGATATTGGATAAATTACTTTTTATAGGAATGCAATTTTATAACAATCTCTTTAAAGATCAAAACTAGTGAATAATATAGAAAACAAGATGTGTCGTAATTTTTAATAATTGTATATGGTAGAACGGTCTACTTTATTTTTATAATACCTGCGCCGAATGTATTGAATAGTCCTACCCATCTACAACTAGTCTTTTTGCAATTTCTTAAGGCCAAAGCCACAAATCTTTCCTATAAACAAGGAGTTTGATTGTTGAATATCTTTATATAATTAAGGCACTTGCACCTTTTTTTGAAGCTACCATTAATGCCTAATGTTATAGGACTTGTATATATTCACCTTAGTTGGCTTCTCTAATTATAATTAGCCAAAAACAATAGAAACGAAAAATGGCTGCCAAATCTATTGCAAATGTAGCAATCATCTTTGGGGTCACAGGGCTGGTGGGGAAGGAGCTAGCAACAACTCTGCTTTTGCGTGGCTGGAAGGTGTACGGAGTCGCCCGTCGACCCGACATCTCGATGGACACCATCAACGCCCATCGGAGATACCACTTTGTGTCGTGCGACCTCTTACACTCTCACGAGGCTCGAGACAAATTGTCTCTAATAAATGACGTGACCCACATTTTCTGGGTCACGTGGGCCAGCATGTTCCCGCTGGATAGCCCTGAGTGCTATGGGCAGAATAGGGCGATGATGGCTAATGCCCTCGTCGCCCTCCTCCCAAAGGCGGGGCGCCTCAGGCATGTTTCGCTCCAGACGGGGGCGAAACATTACATCTCACTACAAGGGTTGTTGGGAGGAGAAGTTAGTTGCTACAATGAGGATTCACCAAGGGTGAACATAGGCCATAATTTTTATTATGGGCTTGAGGATTTGTTGCAAGAAATGTTGCCCTTGTATAAAGTGGATTGGTCTATTCATAGGCCAGGGTTCATTATTGGTAGCTCTAGAAGAGCTTACTATAATTTAATGGGTACAATTTGTGTTTATGGGACTATACGTAAGTATTTGAACCTTCCTTTTGTGTTTGGAGGCACCAAGATGTGTTGGGAGGAGATGTGCATCGATGCCTCCGACGCCCGCCTCGTGGCGGATCAGCACGTGTTCGCTGCTACCCGCCACGAGCAGGGCACGGAGGGTCGTGCTTATAACGCGATAAACGGTGAATACTATACTTGGAAGGAAATCTGGCCCGGTATCGGGGCAAAGCTAGGGATTGAAACTCCCGAAAAGTGCACGTTTTCGGGAGATTTCGTGTATTCCCTAGGTATGGAGGGTATGGAGGGAGTTTGGAAGGAAATTGTTGCAAAAGAGGGGCTTGTGGAGACTGAGATGAGTGATTTGGCAAATTGGGATTTCTTGGATCAGATGTTTCGATGCCCATTCAAGATGTTGTGCAGCCGCAGCAAGATTGATTTGATTGGATTTAAGAGCAGGTACCATGTTTTGGATTCGATGGTTTATTGGATTGATGTGATGAGGGAAGATAAGTTAATTCCATGATCGATGAGTCTATCAAATTAAAATACAGGTGTAATGATAGATTTGTGCTACACCACTAATTTGATTTGGGCATCTTGATATTTGTTATTGATATATATTTGTATTTATCATTTTATTGTATATAATAAAATAATTCTTATTCGGTTGACTATATATAAACCAATCATGTGTAACTGACCTAGATTGATTCCTAATAAAAAGCATACGCAATTTATGTTGAACTTCATGTTTTTTATTGGGTTACTTAAATTCTCTAATATTCGTTTCTTTTTTTTTGTTGGATTAAATATCCGTTTCTGTTAGATTACCAAATTACCAAACTTTGGTATTTGTATATTTGGATTTGGACTACATTACACATATATTACAAAGTTTGAGGAATGTGTGAATAAGAGTTAAAGTTGAATGTAATAGTGATCACTAGAGTTTTTGCCAATCTTAATTCATGAATCTAACAAGCAAAGCCTCGTGCTTTGAGATAGTGGTTCTCATTTTCCGCTAATCTTGTCTAGGTAGTCAATTACGAATATTGTTAATAGTATTTAATTATTTCAAATAGAAGAATTGAGAATTGGAACATATGTAATACCGCAATAAAATCATTAAAATATAACCTAATAATTACATTTTCTAAGCAGCAATGGACCATTTACAAATGGCGTGTTTTACTTTGATTAATTAAATACATTATTCCTTCTAAGAATATATTATTCTTAACACGGAAATTGAGTTTAAATAGGGGATATATGTATTATTGCACTTTAAATATGGATGGCTTATAAATCGAATGCAAGCAAAAGCTGAGAAACCGACTGTAAATAAGTAAAACGAACCTAAATTTATTACTCTAAACTACACACTCAGTCATATTATTCTCTTATACTGAAACTGCACACTCAATCATATAATACAATTAAAGATCCTATTTATATTTTACTAACTCTCCCACAAAGTTTGCTGATAATGTGCCTTGACAAAATCATATATGCAACTTAAATGAAAACCATGAAACATGCTTGCTGGGTATCTCATCTGACTATCTGAGTATCTCTTAGTTATTTTAGTATTATAATTCAATATTTTATTTCACCTACGCACATAATTTTATACTTCCTCTATTCCACTAGACTTTTGAGCACATTAGTTTTAAAAAAATATATTTAATGAATTAAATGAAGATAAATAATATAAGAAGAATAAAAATAAAGACAGATAAAGAGACCAGAGAAAATAAAATGTGAAAAAAATAAAAATTAAAGAAATTAAATATGATATTTTATAAAAAAAAATAACTCAATTATAATATAACAATAAAAAAATATAACTCAACTATAATGAGATATACAAATGGAGATATAAATCCGGCCATGCAAAGCTTGTGCCTGTGACATGCTATCGATTCTTAAGAAATGTAGAATCAAACCATTTATTTACCTTTATTTCAACAAAGGAAGCACGAGCTTCTAGACTAGAAGAACTTTTTCGTCTTGGTCCCAATTCAATACTCTCTCCATCCGACATTATTTGAGACGTTTCTTTTCGAGATTTAAGAAAGTTGTGTTTAATGAGTTATAGGGGACAAGAGTGAATAAAGTAAGAGAAAAAAGAGAGAATAAGGTAAAAGAAAGAATAACGTATGTGATATTAGAGTGTCCACAATAAGACGGAACAACCATGCCACAGCCACAAAAACTTATCCACCTAGTCACAGTCACAAAAGGCTTGTCCCGCCTAGTCATAAAAAAAAATTAACAAAAAAAAAACGTTTTTGACCGCCGCAACGGTCTCGACGGCTCACAATAGGCCGCCGCGGAACCATTGCGAGACCGCCGCTCCGCGTATGCAGCGACTTCTCCCCCGCCGCGGTGGCCACCGTGATTCACCCACTGTGGTCACTCTTAAATGTTTTGTTTTTAGCCAAAAAAAAATGACTCAAGTAACTTGGGACAATCCAAAGCGGAATACGACTCAAGTAACTTGGGAGGGACATAGTACTATACAAGTCCGAACTAATTGAATATTTGTACCATTACTATTTAAAATGTAGTGATTTGACCTATAAGCAGGACCAAGCATGTTGCCATAAGCCCATATTTCTTCTGAAGAATATCTTAATTGTTCCGAAGCAACTAGAAAGAGATTCTTTAATCAGAAATAGTTCCAGTGGATTCAGCTTGGAAAAAACATATTTTGAGCGAGCGAGCAAGCACGCACCGCCAAAGAAATGGATTTTCAGGACGACAGAACCAATTATTATGAATAAATTATAGAGAGGAAAATCTAAAAAAATGATCAAATATTATCAAAGCATAAAGTGAGGTGACCTGATATCAGAGGTCGAGACACCATATATATGTTGATAGAGAATTGAACCCGAATGTTGTAAAATGAGATATTCAACTTCATTTCAATACTCTACTTCGGGAGTGTTGTATTAAAAGTAGAGCATAAAGTAACAAATTCTTACTTCCACAGTAGGAAAAAACAAGTACAAACCTAAATAATATAGTGGCTGCAATAGCTTAACATGGCCCAACCGATATTTTAGGGAGGCTTGGACCGTGTTCTCATACGCGCAAAAATATCAAGCGATTTCTCACTCACCCCATCCAGTTAACCCTTCTAATCACTATGTTACCCTATTTCATACACACAATATCAAAAGCACAGGAGCAGTGCATGTAGAAGGCTGAAAAGGTTTGTATTGCCTCTTCTTCAAAATCCCTACCCAAAAATCAGCATTTCCTCTTACCACCATGTACCTTAGATTTTACATGAATTTTCTTCGTCTTCGAGTTCTTCTTGGAGTCAAACATGTCATCATCACCACTGTCATCATCGAGCTTCCCTTTCCGTGATTTTTCAGCCTTCCCGCAGATAATGATCCGATTAGCAACCTCTTCGCGCTCTAGCTCAGTGTTTTCTTGGGGCTTCCAGATGAAGATAGACCTGGCTCGACCGAACCATAATGCAGTGTAATCAACCAAACAAAACAAATGATACTAGAAAGAAAGGAACTGAAGCAAAGATGAACTGATATACATACCTGGAGCTACCAGATGCCAGGACATCATCGCGTGGATGTAGCTTATTTACAGGAGTGATTGTCATTATATTTGGATCCATGACCTCCGCGACTAACTGACCATTAGTGATGTCAATAAAATCTATGGGATGTAAGGCTACTCCATTATAGTTTTCACTTATGTAACGCCCAACAACAACGAGGGACTCTGAGATATCCTGTGTAAAAGAACAGTTTTCGTATTTGATTATAATTTGGCAACACAATAGTCAGTCATAGAGTATTTAGACTATCAAGCTGTAGGGAATGTATTTGTTACCTTTGGATCCCATTCAGCTCGAAAAGGAGTCAAATGCCGATTGAAATCCTGACTGTGTACAATCTCTCGGCTTGGAGAGTCCAAATCTCCAAAGATGGAATCCCATACACGAATCCGGTTGTCCTGAGACGTAGTCAGTATTTTGCTACCGCTTTGTGGAGAAAAATAGGCTGAATTAACAACACGCTTGTGTTGAAGATTATAAATAGAAGAGCCATCTTCAAGTCGCCGAATGTCCCATATACGAGCCTGGGATAGATATAAACTATGTAAGAGTGCACATGAAGAAATTAGATACAAGCTACAAAAAATACTGAATAAAGGGCCGCAAATGTAGTCATCACTCGTCAAGGAACAGAAGCAATCTATTTGTCTGTCACATAAACACAAGAGTGGATCAAACAACCAAAAACTAGGCAGGAGAAGCTTACGAAGTGATCATTGCCACAACTTAGAAGGAGATCTGGTTGGAGAGGATGACAGTGTAAACCAGTAACTTTGCTTTTTTTCTTGTGAATCAGTATAGGCTTTCCTGTCACATTGTTGGAGCGCGCATCAATCCTGCATATGCATTTTAAAAAGTAAAGCCATAGTAATTTATAACTTGCCAAGGAAATCTTGCACACTATCATGCATTATAATGAAATTGTCCACAGCTGGATGACACGACATACATCAAAATGAGAAGTTTGTAGATACAGCTAAATCATATCAAATAACAACTAAAAAATAAGATAAAAATTTTATGACCATATGAAGTACAATGTACCTTGAAGGCAATCAACATATTAATGGATCTTTTTAAAATATTCACCGTAAGAATGAAACTATATGTGAGAATGTTGCACTAAAAGTGATGCTGGTAACATTGACAGTGAGTCAAGCACATCTATTCTCCTCTTTTTTAGCCTACAATTTCACGAAACACATGTGCAAAGAGCTCAATAAAACAGGGAATACTCACATATAGAGAAGCCCAAAATTATCTGCAGCAAGCAAAATTCCTTTATCAGAGTTCAGATCCAGACCATAGAGCATCTTCCAACTACTAGGCCCCTAAAGAAAAACAACAACTACTTTAATTAGATTCCAAACGCATGTCATGTACAAAATGCAGTAACCACTAACCAAAGAACTAAACCTCATGAATGAATAAAGCTAAGAGCAAGACAAGAATGATCATTTTTAGTTACTTTTTTTCCACTTCTACATAAACATTTTAGCTGTTGGACTGCACTTTTCTCTGTTTAATATTTAAAAGCCCTTGGAGCAACCAAAAAATGCCTTCAGCCGAGATAGAAGAGAAGTTGAATATGAAGTTAGTAAGCACTAAGCAGTCTTCAAACCCATTTTAAATGGCACAGATGCGGACAACAGATGCGGTAATATCTAGGATTAAATGAATGCAGGCGAACTAGTAAGACCACGAGTAAGATGACCAGTTATATACAAGATAAATTAACATGTTAACTGCAGATACTAGATACCATTTGTATTTGTTTTAACAGATGGTCAGGAGATACCTGCCACCCAGTAGGATTGAGGTTGACCAATGATGATGAAATTCCAGTTTCTAAATCAGTGCAGCTGACAGTACCATCTGATGAGGCACCATAGACGGTTCCATCATTTAATGGATTATACCTGTAGAATGTGACAGCCAACCATCCGAGTCAAGACACTGTTCATGCACGAGTCATCAGTCAATCACGAAAATCAAATGAAACCAGCAGAACTCACTTCATGTTGTTCAATATGCAGCTATGTATGTTTCCATATACTATCCTCTCGTGCACTTTCTCATAATCCCAAACTCCAAGCTGTCCTTTCTATACCATAACCATAGAAAAGGAGAACCATATTGCTCAGTTATTCATTAAATGTACACAAAACTGAGAGCTATGCGCTTAAGAGAATGCAGGGCTAACCTTGTCCCCAGATATAAGAATGTTGTTCTTTGTCGGGTGGAACTCCAAACATGTAACACGTCTGCTATGATATCTAATTACGGCACAGTTAACTTTATTCGGAATCACAAATGCTGGCTTCATCTGTTAAGAGCAAAGCATTAAACCATATTTCATAACATGGAAAAAAAACTTTCATGATAAATATCCTTGTACACTCAATACTCAAAAGTAAAACCAAAATGGAACTGACTTTCAACCTCAAGATATTGATAAGAAAACAACTAAAAATGAATGATCAACAAAGAATCCATATAAAAGTCCTTATACATAAAGCGAAAGGAGAAATATGATCACAATATCAAATGACAGAACCCCAAATACACAAAAGACAAACCCAGTCCAGAAATCAAAGAGCATGCCAAGAGGCGTTACCTTAGGCACATGACACCTAAGTTGGCGGTCGAAAAGATACTTCAACGAATTATGAGAGTTCTTCAAGGGTGCAGGCGAAACCCCAAACTCAGTAGCCACTTTGTGAGGGCAAGTCATCGTGGTATGCCCTTCAATTAAAAAAAATTAATGAGGAAAATGCCCCTATTTTAGCTTATGGCACCGCGGAATGGAAGCTATCATCAAGCTATCAATCACATCTAATCACATCTAAGATAAATAACCAGTTCACACACAATGACACAAACAGCACATTTCAAAACAACACATTTCCAACATGAAATACCAGGCAGTTTGCAAAGAAAACATGGCTTCATAGGGCAGTCAATGTAGGTGGCGCCACGAAACCCGGCTTCATGACCTGACTGCTTACACACCTAAACAACAATACACCAAACAGTATGTCATAATCTCACACAAACATATCTCCAACAACAGAATGTTTCACTATCCATAAAAAATCACACACAAGCACACGTTGTATACGTTCAAAATCGTCATAATCTGACGCATATAAAGCACACTGCTAGTAGAATAATTACTGAAATTGAAACAAAAAAAACTAAAAACTAGAAATAGCTATTTACTTTGCAAACTCTCTTGAGGCTGATAGTGATAGGCTCTCTTTTCCTCTTCGTCGACGTCGATGCATCATCCTTTTCCTCTGCTTGCTCATCATCCGACGCCTCTCCGGCGAGTTTCTGGACTTCATCATCAAAATCTTCTTCTTCTGAACTATCTTCGGTGTCGGAATCTCTCTCAATCACGATTTTGGGGAACGAAGGACCCCTCCTCGTCTGCGGCGCCATTTTCAAAACTCGCAGTGAAATTACAGAAAAATTAAAGAAGAAATAAAAGGGGAATTTCTCACTCTTTAATTAACCGACCTGGGAGTCCAATAAACTCTTTATGACGTAGTTACCAATAATAGTAGAAATTTTAGTACTAATTTTTAGATCCAAAATGATCTGAACAAGTCTGTTTAACTCTTTTTTATTAAAAAAATGCTATAACAATATATAACATGATACAAAATGATTTGAAGAAATCTTTTTTTTATGGTACGAGATTATATTTGTACACATGTAACGTGTTATATGGAGTAGATTGTAAAAAAAATTATTTGGTGTGTTCATTATTGAAGGCTATTAAAGCCGAGGGTACAATTGCCAGTGATATGGCGGGACACTACGTGGCAGTTTCTTAACCGATCGACGGTTGTTGTCTTCCCCCGAAGTATAAAAATATAAACTTCACTTTAATTTTTCATGCTATTTTATGTTGAACTGAATGGAATATACTTCTACATTATATGCTTGGTGGTAAGATAATCTCCAAATATAAAATCTTGCTAGTGGAAAGGTAAACAATATATACTCCTACAATTGGGCGGCCCATTTATTGAATACATAAATAGGCGTACTATATTACTAATTTAAGTATAATAAGCAAGGACTATTATGTGTTACAAACAGAAGCAGATTCTCATACGAGTACATCCTAAACTAACATACACGACAACAAGGATACATGAACATCTCCATTCCACTTCATATATTCCTATATCTATCTGTACACGTAAACGGATGAATACTTGCACAATCAGAAGGGTTCATGGCCCCTTCTGGACTCTGCTTCTTCAGTTCTACTAGTTAGGGACGGCCTCATGGTGACGAGGGCCGACTCGTTTGCGCCAGCCTTCAGCGCAGCCCTCCCGGCTTCCAAGAACCTCTTGACTGCATCCTCCGTGTACCTGTTAGCCGTTCCCACGTCCATTTCCTTTCCTATGTCAGGATAGGAGTTGAGCATGTAGTCGCCATTGAGCTGTGACGCAAGCTGAATCAGCTCGATTTGGAACTCTGACAGCTTCTCGTCTTCCCTTGCCCCCCTTGGCCTCAGTGCCATCTTCACCTCTGGGAGTTTCTCTGCAGAATGATAGAAATTTCAAGATTGAATCCTAACCATCATTAAAAAAAATGGTTGGCAAGATCAATACAATGTAGATCAGAATCAGATGTAGGCAAGTAGAAGCTCGATTTTAAGCAGGTGGTATCGTGTAGAGAGCGCAGGCCGGATTCTATAACGTGGTTACACCTAAAACCGGGTCAGAAAGCAATACCTCTAACTGCTGAAGCACGGAAGCTGCAATCCTTCGTTTCCGTGAAAACCAGATAGTTCAATATGATGGTTTTGCTGAATAGTCAATACCATACATTGGCAGTAGCCAGAAAACTAAACTATATGAATCAATAAGAGTGGAAGCAAGACAAGAATATCATTTTAATTGCTTCATTTTCTTGTTATGGCCTTCTACTACTACTATATTAAGATTGAGCGCAAACAATAGATCTAGGCCTACCAAGAAGCTTCTCTTGATTATAATAGACAAAGTGAAGTACACGAAGAGATAAGGGCGGACCTGGGCAGTCGCCACGAGGAGTATCACGCATGTAAAAGTACTTGTCGAAAGTCCCAGCCCACGCATCCCGTTTAGTCAAGAAGTTGGAGTTTTTAAGATTGAAAAGCCTCTTCACAGTAGCAGCTATTGACGAGTGTTCATATTGTGAAGTCAGGGTCGGGCCACTCGGCTCATGAATCACTGCAAAATAACCGAGACCACGCCATCAGGCAACTATTCAACGACACTACAACACTTGCATTCAGTAAAACTTAGTATAAGCTTAGCCAAATACCTCACAAATTCAACATCATCAAATCAATCATCAACAATAAACACACACAGAGAAGGCAAGTCCATACCAGAGCCCTTCTCAATCCACGGCGAGATCAAGAGCGTAGGCACCCGCACGCCAAGCCTATTGAACTCGAAGTAATACGGGTCGGGTCCAATGATCCCATCCGGATTCGGCACTCCTTCCACCGGTGTCGGCACGTGATCATAGAACCCTCCATGCTCATCGTAGGTGATCAAAATCGCCATCTCCTCCCACTGCGGGCTCTTCCTCAGCGTCTCATAAACCTCCTTCACAAACCTCTGCCCCTCCGCCACGTCATGCGATGGATGATCGTCATTCGCCGGGAACAGCGACACATCAAAATACCGCTGCTCGATCACCACGTAGTTCGGCAGCCTCCCTAACATCGCATCCAGCTTGAATTTCAGCGCGTAGCTGTGGAATTTCACTATGTTCTTCAATTTCCTTAGGGATTTGAAAAACAGAGTCGCCGGGATATTCTGATAATATATCCCAAAATCTAGGTCATTTTCGTCGAAGGAGTCGAAAATCGTCTTCTGCGGGAATCCACGGATGAGATCCTTCCGCACGTTGCTGGAGGCGCCGTGCGAGGTCGCGGAGTGGACGTAGAGGCGATTCGGCTGCGTGGAGGCGGGAACGGAGGCGAACCACCGGTCCATTACCGCGAATTGGTTCGCGAGCTCGGTGTAGACCGGGACGAGCTCCGGCTTGAATCCGCTCATGACGGTGGCGGCCATTCCGGCGACTCCCATGGCCTCCGCCTGCTGCACGAAGCCGTCCATGGGGGCGGGGCTGGCGGAGGTGTCGTTGCGGCCGAATATCTGCTCGCGAATCGCCTGGATGGAGTGGCCGGGGTCGGATTCGACGAAGACGGCGGAGTCGGTGACGGATAGGGAGGGGGAGGTCGGGTCGGACGCATTGACCCGGTTGGATTCGGATCCAGTGAGGCCGTCGATGTCGGGTCGGGTTTTTCTTAACCAGCCGAGCATGTGGTCGAAGGAGCGGTTTTCCATAACTATAACTACGAAGGTTTTGATCGGGCCATTGATTTTGTGCTTGGTTTTTTTGGGGGATGAGAGCGGGAGGCAGCCGGAGAGGAGGAGGGAGGTGAGGAACACGGCGGCGGCGGCGCGGAGGTGGAGTCGTCGGGAAACCCTCATTTTTGCGGCGGAGGGATTTTTTAGTGCATAGATTTATATAGGGAAGTTGAGAAATTGTGTGGATTTTTTGAGAATTGAAATTATGAAAGCATATGCTGAGGATTTTTTTTGGTACAGTTGATTGAAACTTGGTTGACTAATTTGATGGGATTTTGTATTTCTGGTTTGGTAGTTGCTTATTGTGTTGGGTATAATTTCTTTGAGTATTAATATTCGATTGATTAATTAATCATATAAAGTTGGGAGTTGAAGTTGAGATGTGTTTTGGCGCTACTGCTAATTAGTGTGCGTTAGTGTTTACTTTATATTAATAAATGGCTGTAGTTACGTGACTTAAGATAATTACTATAATTAATCTGCATTAATGAAGTTTATGACTTACAGCTGGTTAGATTCGTGACTATGAATATCAGTTGACTACAAATCTGTGGAATGAAAGATATTTTCAAATTGGAGTATAATTTAATTAGTGGAGTAAATTTGAAGTTTTTTTTTATTTAATTTTAAAATTTATGATCTTTTGTATTTACATTCTTTATCCTCATTTTATTTTAAATTACAGATTATAATGAGATTTGCTTTTTAAAGTACTAAAAATAAATCTATTATAGTTTATAATAATTCAACTAATCATTCTATAGTTATAGAAGTTATTTGAATATTATTTAATTCTAATTTTTAATAATTTTTGTTCTAATTAACTTGATATTTGTTTTATTTTGAAGTTGCTTTCATTGATGATTTATGTAAAAAAAATGTCGAGCTATATGGATCCATTTGAGCAAATGCGTCGAATAATAGAAGAATCGCTTGAAGAAGATCGACGTAGGGAGGCGGAGGAAGCCGCGCCACCCCAAAGACGATCACGGACTTACATCCATCGTAACCTGGAGGAAGCCGCAAGGTTAGTACGCGACTACTTCCGTGATAACCCGGTATGGGAAGAGACCTACTTCCGTCGCCGTTTCTGCATGCGAAAACGGCTATTTCTGCACATCGCAAATACATTGGCAGCCCAGGAAGAGTTCTTCCAAGAATGGGTTCGATGTCGTCGGCCGTCCCAACCACACGACGCTGAAGAAATGTACTGCTGCAATCCGTCAGCTTGCTACTGGACAAACGACGGATTTGTTCGATGAATACCTCCACATTGGAGAAAGCACTGGGAGAATGTGCTTGATGAACTTCTGCAAAGGCGTCCGGGCAGCCTTCACCGACGAATTTCTCCGGAAGCCAAGCACGACAGATTGTCAGTTTCTGCTCTACCTTCACGAAGAAGTGCACGGATTCTCCAGGTGCTTGGCAGCGTCGATTGCATGCATTGGCAATGGAAGAATTGCCCTGTGGCGTGGAGGGGGTCATACACGAGCGGCCACAAAGGCACCCACCCCACCGTTATACTCGAGGCCGTTGCCGACTACCGACTATGGATTTGACATGCGTACTTCAGGGTCCCCGGATCGAACAACGACGTCAACGTGCTCAACCAATCCGACCTCTTCACCAAAGTTTTGAATGGTAAAGCGCCGGCCATCAATTTCATCGCTAACAACCGGCAGTATAAAATGGGGTACTATCTTCCCGACGGCATCTACCCGAAGTGGCCAACCTTCGTGAAGACGTTCAACAGACTGGTGAACGAAAAACAGGCTCTTTTTGCCCAGAAGCAAGAGGCTGCTCGCAAGGATGTGGAGAGGGCGTTCGGGGTTCTCCAAGTGTGCTTCAACATTATCAAAGCCCCGGCTCGTACGTGGTTTATGGAGAATATGGTCGACATCATGTATACGTGCATAATCTTGCACAACATGATTGTCGCCGACGAAGGACCTGAAGCGGGAAATTGGTTCAACCCTGAAACCCCGGGAAGCTCTTCCGCAAGTAGTCCACCTCGCAGTGGAGTGCATCCGTCTTTGCAAGAGCGGTTGTCTGTTCGGGCAAGGTCACGTGATTCTAACGCCCATGCCCAACTCCAGGAGTATTAAATGGAGCACATTTGGGCAAAATTTGGCAACCGGTAGACGCACATGATCTTTCTTTTGCTTCTTTGAGCTTTGAGATTTTGAATTTAGAGAGAGTGAGCGGAAGAAATTAAATTATGTATTTTTTTTTTATTTTTTTAGGATTTTTAATTATATATATTTTAATTTTTTTAGAATTTTAAGTCGTAATTTTTTTTATTTAATGAAGTATGTTTTTATTAATTGAATTTGTTGGAAATAAAAATAAAAAAATGAAATTGAATGAATAGTTAAGGGATGAGATGGTTAAGAGACAGTTAAGAGATGAAGGGTTGCAGGTGTTGTCTCTTAGTTAAGAGATGAGATGAAAAGTACAGTGGGGCCCATGAATAGTTAAGAGATGCGACTGTTAAGAGACAACGTTGCGGATGACCTTAAGCAAGTCTACATATTACTCCCTTCGTCCTACTTTAGGAGTCCCAGTTGAGTTCGGTACGGGTTTTAAGAAATGTGAAGGAAAGTTGGTGAAAAAAGATAGTGGAATGTGGGTCCTACTTTTTTATATTAATTTTATAATAAAATGTGAGTGGAAAAAAGTTAGTTGAATGTGAGGTCTAATACTATTTATGAAATATTTCAACCGGGACTCCTAAAGTGAGACGGGGGAGTATCAGCGATAAAAAGCAGAATAATCATCCCATATTGACTTTTTAATATTAATATAAAAAGATATTTCTATTCCATCCCAAAAATTAAGCAGATTAATCATCCCATATTGACTTTTTAATATTAATATAAAAAGATATTTCTATTCCATCCCAAAAATTAAAAGATATGGAGTAGTAGTTTGCACAATCTTTTTTTCAACACAATTTTTTTGAAACACATTTTGAATCTCAACCTCAGGTCGATTATTCTTTAGGCTTTACCAATTAAAAACCTAAATAAAATGCCATATTTTGTACGGTTATTCATGAAGCATGAAAATAGAATAGAAACGAAACACTTCACATGATGTGAATCCATGTATTCACAATCATAGAATACAACGATGTCGATGGCCATAGGTTGATTGGAGCCCGGGAAGAGGGTGGAGACATGACAAGGAGTTAAGCCGAATGTGGAGGTCTGTTCAAACATCAATATGCCTACTGAGACGGTGTCCAAATGCTGATTCAAGACCACCATCATCTTCATCGTCGAAATACCTTTGCGTGGGTACCTCACACGCCCCAAACGGAGTTCGGATGAGAGAGATATGGCCATTTGACTAAAGTCGCGCAATGCAGAACGAAACGCGCGGGCGAACGTTTTTCCTCATGCAAAACGCCCGGTCGGGCGAGTAAAGACTAAAGTCGCGCAATGCAGAACGAAACGCGCGGGCGAACGTTTTTCCTCATGCAAAACGCCCGACCCGAACGTTTTTCCTCATGCAAAACGCCCGGTCGGGCGTTTTACTCGAGAAATCAATGTTTGTCCAGAAACTTCGCTCGGGCGGGCAAAATGAGCCTACGGAAACGCCCGGTCGGGCGTTTTATCCGGGATGTGTCTTTGTGACCAAGAATTGTTTTATTTTGCTCCTTTTTCACTCCTAGTATAAATACACATGTCTAGGGTTTTTGTCATCAGTTTTTGAATGATATTGTAAGAACAAAGACTGCATTTGTGAGCACCCATCTTCATTTTTTAAGATTTATCAAAATCCCTTGTGGTTGCATTCCAATCTATTGCCAGGCTTAGGTTGAATGTTAAGGTATGCAATTCTAGTTCTTGTATTGCTAGTTTTGTGGAGCCATTAGATTCTTGCTTTAGTGAAAGTTGCCATGGGTTGTCTTCATTGTTTTGTAGAAGGTCCATAGGTTCCAAGCATCTATCTAAATCATAACACCTTCTTCCTTTTCCAATTTTTATTGTTTCATTTCTTGTTGGGTTTGTTTGGATTATTGAAATATTTACAAGAGCAAGTCGGGGCAAACATATGTGTCTTGAATCCTTAATATTCACATTATCACATTTGGCATTTCCATCTCTTTGCAAAGCTTGTGAGGCCATTCCAGAGCAAGTTTTTTCACTTCTTGAGCTTTCTGGTGATTTGAGCAACGTACTTACCTTGATGAAAGGCTTGCTGAAGCTCGAGCTCCGTAGGCTGGCGCGACCCGTCTGCTGCATAAGTCCCTGCACCGTAGGGAGATCCACCGCGCACTTGCTCCATCTCGAACATCCCACCACCAGATGTGTAGCCGAGAGGGATGAACATCATGCCGTGATGTGCCAGTTGCGTTATGGCCGTCAATCTGTCAGCAAGAAACATATATCCACTCAAGCACACACATCATTCATGATCGTAGCTTCTCAAAAAATCAAATTTTATGAACATTAATCCTAGTTTAATTAGTCATAGAGAACAGGGGCAGTTTGAGCTAAATGTCGTTTTAGTTTCATGGCAGTCGCTTAGCCAGCCGTGTCTAACAGAAGAAGAATAAGACGAGACTATTCGACTCATCTCTGCAGAATTCTGCTTACTCAACTGAGGTGAAGCTTCGTGACAACAGCAAGATTTCCACAAGTTTATGATCCAACCTAACTAGTTTAACTCAATGATCAATGACCTATTTCAGTAGAATAATTAATTGAATAGTGTTACTAAATCACTGATTATGAAGTTTCAAATCACAAACAGTATATTTTGTAGTATTAGAACCCACAGTTTGTGACACTTAGCCATCAAGCATCTAGCAAAACAAGGTGAAAGCAAGATTGTTGAAACAAAATCAAGAAGAGAAAACTGAATAATGTTACTAAATCATTGAAAATGCACCTTCCCTAAAATTTCTTAGTCAATATATATGGTATAAGTTTCAGAATAATGTTACTAAATCATTGAAAATGCACCTTCCATTTTTAGTAATGAGTCATCTTGGTTGGGACAAATCAAAAAGGAAAGTGGGTCATCTAGCAAAACAAGGTGAAAGCAACAGATGATCAAGAAGGAAGAGGAAATTTTACGCTGTAAGTTCCTGTCCGCCTCCATGGAAACCCGTGCTCCAGAAGATTCCAGCAGGCTTCCCAGCAAGAAGTTGGGAGGCCCATATATCGCTGGTGGTGTCAAAGAAGGCCTTGCACTGCGCCGCCATTACCCCAAAACGAGAGGGGAAACCGAAGAGGAAACCATCGGCCTCCACCAGCTGCTGAGGCATTATCTCAGGCACATCATCTGGTTGTTCAGGAGCTTTCATCTTTTCTAATACCTTGCTAGGCAGCGTTTCCGGTACCTAATTCAAAGACCAAAATAACTCCTAAATCATTCAATCCATCCCATCGAAGTAGCCAACATCAGCAACTGTATTTTTATCATCCTATCACACTTGGTAAATGCCCAAGATCAAAGCTTTTTTCCATCTCTTTGCTCACTAGAAATTTCAAGAATTAAAACAATATTACATCAAGACTAATGATATCACTGAGCTAATCAAACCACCGCAAAAAAAGAAGTTAGATTCTGAAATTGCAATAGGAATCAAGAATCGAATATGCATAAAAATCTTCATCAACTGAAATCCCACAAACTGGGCCAAATTATATACTACTAACAAAATAAAAACAATACTTTTCTACAGTCTAAGCTGGAATTAAAGAAGAGAGATCAAGAAAGTAACCCTCCAAAGTGTAGCTTCAACATCAGCAACTGAATTAGCACCCCTCTGTATTTCTCTTGCCATAGTCTCAACATGTCCATACAGAGAGTAATACCTAAAATATGATATGAGCTGAAAATCTTCATCAATCCTTGAAATCATCGAAATAAAACATTCTTCCTTTTTTTAAAAAAATATTTTCTGTCCTTACACTTACACAATATAAATCTTTGTAAGTGGCATGATCTGCCTCTCTTGAAATCAGAGATAACCCAATCTGAAAACCTGAGATCACAAAAGAATCAATATTTTGAGAGAGAGAGGGATAGGGTTAATGATTGTTATCATAAGAACCAAGAAAATCAGCCAAAATGTGAACAAAACAGCACACGAAGAAACAATAATTTCTGGAACTCCCTTACAGAAATAATAAATGAAATAGTAGTACTAAAATTTTTGCCTCTTAATAGTTTATTTCCAGACAAGTGTCCCTATATTGTCTCGTTGGTTGGATAATTTGTTGTTTGAGATAAGGTTTGCCTCGTCTGTAAATATAGTGGACATAAACTTCACATGTAAAATTAATTTCTTTGGGGAAACTAAAACAACGAATATTTGAAGATTAATAATGTATATTAATATGAAGTGAGAGGCAACTCAAGCGAAATTCAATATTCAAGTATCGAAATGATTTTGTGGAAAATACAACACTAAAATCCAACTGAAGAAAATAAGGATTGAGCCCTAAGCATGAAATAATAATTCGCAGTTTTTGGTGATTTTGTTATGGAATTTCAGCCATATGATTTGGGAATTATAAATTCGATTTGAGGAAAATAAGCAAACAATACGTGTTTGCAAGTAATTATTGAATTTTCAACATCTCGTAATAAATAAACAGAATATTGCAAGCAACAACATGAGCATCACATAATTTGCAAAATGTCCAACAAAAACTGGAGCAAGAAACCATTCTAAGCCATCTTTTCCATCTACAACTTGAGAGAAAGAGAGAGAGAGAGGAAACCCAACTCCTACTGTGAAATGAAAGATTTCTTTCTACAACTAGGTTCTATAAATTTCCCGAGGTATTTGTGGGATGGAGTATGGGAACTGAACAATGTTACTTTTCGACGAATGATGACTCTGCAAGATCGATGGCACGAACAAGAGCAGCGGCCTTGTTTTCGCACTCCCTCTGCTCATCAGCAGGATCACTGTCAGCAACGATACCAGCCCCCGCTTGGAGATGGGCGACCCAATCCCGGCGCTTCTCACTGTCCTTGTACGAGTACATAGTGTCGTACCTCATGTTGGTTGGGAACACGATGGTTCTCAAAGCTAAGGCAATATCCATATCTCCGGAGAAAGAAATGCCACCAATACCACCACTGTAAGGCCCCCGTCTAGTCACCTCTAGTTCGTCAATCAATTCCATGGCTTTCACCTGCACATCACAAGTTACCAAACGGTGCAATTAGGAAAAATGATGCGACCCTTTTATTGGATGAAAGACCCTTTTATTGGATGAAAATGAAAGCGCATCCATTCGATTAAAATCTTCTAGACACACAAACGTTATCAACTATGTGCAGTACATAATTTTAGTTTATCATCCCAATTGAAACATAAACATTAAGAGTTGAAAATTTTCCAGCAGCCACTAGAAAGACAGAGAGGGAGGTTTGTCGGATGAAGAAAATTGAAATGCACAACCTTAGGAGCTCCACTGACAGTTCCAACGGGCAATGCCGCACGGAGAGCATCCCAACTGGTCAAATTAGGTAGAAGCTCACCAGTAACCTTCAAAATCAAGAGAAGAAAAGACGGAACAATCAGTGGCAATACATATTACTTCTCAGAGGAAAAGTCAGTGGCAATACATATTATTTCTCAGAAGAAAAGTGCCTGGTTTTCTGATAACTGAGAAATAAAGCAACAAAATGTTTTCTGAATCTCTGAGCAAAATATGCAAGACCTTCGTCAGCTTTCACTTATTTGTTTAAATATTGCTTCTCCCGAGCATAAACGAAAAACCTCCAATAATCTAATATGTGTAGTTTTCATAGAGCTGAATATGCAAGGCACTCTACCTTTTCTTTTCAGAATAAAAGAAGCTATTAAATGTAAAGGATAATCTCTGGTAGAGAATACATACAGTGGAACTGATGTGCATGACGTGGGAATAGCGTTCAATGTTCATCAGTTTTTCAACCATGACGGAGCCCGGTTTTGACACCTGCAATGCCAGAGTTAATCAAGAACAGGACCAAGAGGATATGTGATCCAGAAATATACCTCTCACATATGAGAACAATCTTTCAAGCAATATACTCTACAAAGTTTCAAATAGCACGTTTTCCCAACACCTAATCCACGTATAAGGTAACAAATTAAACAATAGTAGAAACAGATGAGTATAACCTTTCCGACATCATTCCTTCCCAAGTCAACAAGCATAATGTGTTCCGCACACTGTTTTTCGTCATGCAAAAGCTGATTTTGCAGCATATAATCTTCCTGTACTGTCTTGCCTCTCCGTATGGTTCCAGCTAGAGGTCGGTTAGTAACTACACCCTGTTATGAAAAATATTAAGCAATAAAGAAACAGATTCATGTAAAGTAACAGTAAAAATAAGTAAGAGAATACTAGAAAGCCGTAAAACAAGCTTGTTATCTTCTTGAGTATAACCCTCTCAATAGTTTAAAGAAAATACTAGAATCTAGAGGGTAATATATCAGAAAGATCAAGTTTTAGCAGGGATAGTGAAGATGAAGCTGTCACGTTCGAACAGCAGATATTACTTGCCTTCTTAACTCGAGTGAGAATTTCAGGACTTGAAGCAACAAGGATGCAGCCTCTTGCCTGATCATCAATGACATGGTTACAGATTGTAAGAAACAAAAAAATAAAGGAACAAATTTTAGAGAAGAGTAGGCAGACTTGTAAGTATGTCATGTATGGACTTGGATTGACAATTCTTAATGCTCTATACACTTCAAAGGGATCTGCAAAAGTTCGACGTTCAAATCGCTGGCTGAGGACAATCTGGAAGATATCCCCTGCTAGGATATGCTCCTTAGCTTTTATTACTGCATTCTGGTATTCCTCACTTGTCATGGTGGACTTGCACGAAGAGGGACCAAAAAGGCTAGTGTGTAATTTTATTGAACCTGCAGCAAGCCTAGGACTAAAAGTAACAAACAGAACAAGGTAAATTTTTTAACAACAGAAACCATTCATATAATTGTGAAGTTTAAATAGGAAAATGAATTGCTTACGTTTGTATATCATGCACTCTTGAAACTAAAGCTTCTAATCTATTCATTCCACCATGATAGGCCTCATCAACGTTTTTATATTGTTCCAACCTGACCCAGTGTATCACATATGCTTTCTGGAGAGAAGTACCAGTACTAAGTAAACGGGATAATAAACTTCAAGCAACGATAAAAGCTCGGCGGGAAATGAGTTACTTTAATTTAATAGGGATGGTTATAGTATAATGGAGTAGTAAACTTTTAAACAAATTAATGCAAATAGTTTGTAATACTTTGTATATTATAGTAGTAATTATTTGTCTAAACGAATGTGAGAAACTTAAAGGAAGATTTACCACAGAGAACTATATGTAAAAACAAGTTTGTCTCTGAGCTAGTAGTTTGGCCATTTAACCTAGCCAGAGAGTTTGAACAAGAAAGTCTATCAAACACATACAATAACAAGAAAAGCAGACCAGTCCAGCATGACACAGCCTGTACAATAATATGACTAGACAAACTCAAAATAATTAAAAATTTGAAATTCCTTGATTGAATGTGTGTTAACATTTTGAGGGAGTAAGAATGAACCTTTTCCACATGATCAAACACAATTACATCATCATAAAGGCCAAGGTGAACATCAGGAAGGTTTCTGTCATCCATGGGAGCTTTTGTGAAAGGAAGCTTTTTCTTTTCTACATAACGAACCGTGTCATATGAAAAATAACCAACCCAACCACCTGTTTTAAAAAAAAACACATTGTTAAGGATTTCTTATAGTTTGTGACGGAACAGAACATAGATCTTTACTTGCACTTAGTAATCCAGAACACCATTGACATATACTCAATAGTGATATGCAGGGAAAATAATCTTATCAAGAAATCATTAACTAAATATCTTACATTCTAGCTAACTGCTCTCCCTGAAGCTTAGGCAAGACATAATCTTGTATTAGCTAGCACCAATATCATGAATTTTACCAACAATATCATGGTCATGGCAGTTACTTAACAATTGCAGTGCTCAACTTTTCATAAATTACCGCAAAATGCTTCAGGGAGCTCATCGATTCGCTGTGGTATCCACTTCTCCATATACATGCGAGGAACAACCATGGGATCCTCCAAAAACTTCTCTGTCCTCTCTCCCTTAAAGTGATCGACTATGGTCACCATGTTCTCCTTCGCCACAATTTCCATTGATGGTTGAGCTCCAATAACACTATAGCGCCCCTAAAATATTTATTCAGCATTAGTTAGAGCAAATAAGAAACCTATTATTCATTTATGTGCATAAGGAAAACCTATTACAAAAATGAGAGAGGTAACATCTCCATTTTTGTTGTCTCTAATCAATAAAAATGAGCATCAACTGAAAACTAATCTGCAAAAGCGATGAAAAAAGATAACTTACAACACTAGAAGCTTTTAAACCTGGCTCAACAGACTCGAAAAGAAAACTGGGGGCATCTCTCTCATCCTCCTTCACCAAGCACCGATATGCAAGCACCGGAGTCAAGTGATCAGAAAATATAGGTCTGTATAGAGGGATCAAATTCCCATCCTTGGCTGCTTCCTTGAACTTAACGGAGTGGTCCACTGCAGCCACCAAACTCATTGCGATCATGATATTGAAGAAACAATAACAAATCATCCAATCGTTTTTCCTTTCACTTTCCAATCTATTATGTTAAATTCAATCGAAACATAACCTCAATAGGTCAGCAACTACACTGCAGCCAACAAGCTCAATACAAAATCATCCAAACGTTTTTCCTTCCAATTTCAAAATCATTATGTTTAATTTGGAAATTAGCAACAATGATAACCTTAATGAAGCAGTAATTCCAGACCTCACGACATAAATAATATAGAATAAGGAGTAAAACAAATGATTTCAAGTGGCAGAGGTGAGATTGATTGAGGAGAGAGTGAACTGACCCAACGATGGAAGTGAAATGCCGCATTTAACGGCAAAACTAGTGGTGAAGGAGGGTGTTAGAGGTCCGGCGGCGGTGCGGCGAGGAGCTAGAAGCGGATTGGTACAACGAAAAGCTAGGGTTTCCATTTACAAAACAGTCGAAAATGTGATTGTGAAATTGATTTTTGCCTCTTCTCAGAGAGTGTATGAGTGAGGTCGTTTAGATTGAGAAAGAAGGAGACTCACGATATGTATGTACATTAAATATCAAATTTCTAACTTTGTAAAACGCCGACAATTATGTCAATGGGAATAACATTTATTTATGGAATTAAATGTACGTGATCTTCTACAATACCGGAATTTACAAATATACCCATATTAGTAAAACCCCGATACTTTGATAAATAATATTCTCCCACTCTACTATTAATAGTTTTTATAATAAATAATTAGTACAAATTTTAATATAAAATTTAGTAATTAAAATATACTACTACTATAGTAATAAGAGATAAAGAAGTAGTACTAGTAGTTGCACCATGAGAAATTTTTTTTTTTAAAAAACAATTAGATAATAGTAAGAAACTTGTATAAAATTTGAATCTCAATACTATTATAGTAAAACTGATTTAGTAGGTTTATGACGTGATTTTTTCTTTTCATGGGAAAATTTCTTTAAATCACATCTAAGAGCACCCACAATAGGGCGTCCGATGGCATGCCCGATGCGTTCCATCGTCCTCGGGCGCGCCCGATGGCTCCATTGTGGGTGCCCGGACGATGACACGCCCTACGCCCACGCCCTAAGCTTCGGGCGCGGAAGAAGCGCAGACGATAGGCCATCGTCCGCGCTATCGGGCACCATTGTGGACTCCGCGGACGATAGGCACGGACGATGGCACGCGTTTTTGAATTTTTTTTCCGAATCATGTCTATTTAAACATCGTTTCTCATTCACTTGTTCATACGAACATATCGCCTCTCTCATTTCTCTCATCTCTCACATTTCTACCTCTCTTACATACCAAAATGAACCACGACGACGACACCACTAGTTCCTCGGAGGAAGGTAGTCCGACCGGGGATGCCTTAGATGCAGCCGTTGAAGAGGTCATGGCGGAATGCTTAGCCGAACTGCAGCGCGAGGACGCGGCGGCGGCAGCGGAGAGGATCCATAGGCCTATTCGACCACGCGGCATCTCACCAACGTCTGGTTGCAGACTATTTTGCCGAGCAACCACGGTGGGGCCTGACTGTTTTCCGCCGCCGGTTTAGAATGCCGCGTTACCTTTTTCTTAGCATTGTCCGGACGTTGGAGTCACATGATGAATACATGACGTATCGGGAAGATGGCGTCGGCAGATCCGACCTTACACCGTTGCAAGAGTGCACGGCTATACTCCGTCAGTTGGCCTACGGCACCACGACGGACATTTTCGATGAGTACCTCTACGTCGGGGAGACAACAGGCCGGGAGTGCCTGAAGAGATTTTGTAGGGGAATTGTGGAGGCCTACGGGGACACATATTTGCGCAGGCCGACTGCTGTTGATTGCCAGGGCCTGATGAAGATGCACGAGACGGTGCACGGCTTTCCTGGGATGCTAGGGAGCATTGACTGTATGCACTGAGAGTGGAAGAATTGTCTGAAGGCGTGGTGAGGTCAATTCACTAGTGGATACAAGGGCAACCACCCGACGATGATCCTCGAAGCCGTCGCTGACTATCGGCTCTGGATCTGGCATGCTTACTTCGATGTAGCCGGGTCGAACAACGACATCAACATCCTCAACTCATCCACCCTCTTCACCGAGCAATGCAATGGCAACGGCCTGACCATCGAGTTCACTGCCAACAGGCGCCAATACCACATGGGGTACTACTTGGCCGATGCCATATACCTATGGTGGCCTGTTTTTGTGAAGACGATCAACTGCCCAATTGATGAGAAGAGGGTCTTATTTGCGCACAAGCAGGAGGCGGCGCAGAAGGATGTCGAGCGGGCATTTGGTGTGCTCCAAGCACGGTGGACAATAGTGGAAGGGCCTGCTCGTCTCTGGTTCAAGGAAGTCATCGCCGATGTCATGTATGCGTGCATAATCATGCACAACATGATAGTCGAGCATGAAGGTGGGAGCATCACCGAGTGGAACGATGATGAAGGTGCATCTAGCTCGTCCGGCACTGTGACCGCGCCCACCGCTAGAGGATTACCGACGGGCTTCAATGAGGTTCTATCTAGACAGACCTCAATGCGCAACCAACAAGACCATACTCAGCTCATGAACGACATGATTGAAGAAGTGTGGACCCGTAACCGCCGTCGCTGAGTTTGCGTATTTTTTTATTCGTATTGTAATGTATTAATTTTTATAAATGAAATGAAGTTTTTTCCCAATTTTTGTAGTTATTTAAATATTCAAATAAAAGAAAATGCATAGGGCGAGCCTTAAGGCGCCCCATTGCAGGTGGGAAGGTAGAAGAATAAAAATGATGATGTGGCGGTGCATGGCGCGCCTAAGGGCGAGCCTTAAGGCGCCCCATTGCTAATGCTCTAGTTATTGAAAATTTTAGTCACCGGTCATCTAGAGTCCTAGACATCTAGTAACGTAAGTGGAGTATTTTGCTAAAAGTTTGAATCAATGGATTGTATGATTACGCGTATATTGAAAATTTTATAAGTCACCAGCACTAATCTGGGAACATATGATCGTATTTTAATAGTAGTAATTGTTATTTATATATTATACTCACTCTGTCCAAGAAAATAATCTCATTTTTTTTCATTTTGAGATATCCACAAAAAATAGCCTCATTTCTAAAATTGGAAAATTTCTCTTTCATACTTTATCCACTTTTTCTCATCTCTCTCACACTTTACCAATTTTTCCCCTCTTCTCTTACTGTATCTATTTTTTTCTCCCCCTCTCTTATTTTATCATTTTTTCATTAAAATTTGCATATTACTATTACACAAAAGTGCCTCTTATTTTATCATTTTTTCATTAAAATTTGCATATTACTATTACACAAAAGTGCATCTATCGACAAGGCTATTATATGCATGCAAGTTTGCCCGATCATAGGACAAAAAATCTTCGTTTTTAAGTTTAATACTCCTTCCGTCTAACTATATGTATCATTATGTTCAATTTATTCATCATTACATGTTATACGTGTATATTTTTACTAATTATTTACATTTATATATATAGGGATGTATTCATTTTCTTTTTGTATCTTTTGTTCTTTGTTCTTTTTAATCTCAACCCCACGATTTTGTCATCCGACGTTTAGATTGGTGCCACGTGTCATTTAATAATGCAGATTTTCAGTTGAATAATGCACACCGACTAATAATGCACCATTATAGTGTAATAATGCAGATCATCTGGACCGTTGATGAATGAGATCTAACGGCCCATATTAAGAAGAATAAAGAATCTAAGGGATGAATAGGAGAATAACGCTCCCACACACACATATATATATATATATATATATATATATATATATATATATATATATATATATATATGGGTGCATTATAATGATAACCCCAATTTCCGTAATAACCCTATAACTAAATCTGGACCACACATTTTTAAAATCACGTGGTCTAGATTCAAACTTAGATTTACTTCATAAAAAAAAAGCGCGAGGGTAAATATGTCATTTCGCTCATGATAAAATTTACGTATCCAAATTTCGCTCATTTAATTTCTGAATTTCGCTCATATTATCATTTTATCAGTCAGTCAAAAGTATCATTTTATCAACTCAAAGTATCATTCTATGCAATAAACCTATCATTTTATCATTTTATCAGTCAGTCAAAAGTATCATTTTATCAACTCAGAGTATCATTCTATCAGGCAAAACTATCATTCTATGCAATAAACCTATCATTTTATCAGTCAGTCAAAAGTATCATTTTATCAACTCAGAATATCATTCTATCCGGCAAAACTATCATTCTATGCAATAAACCTAACATATATCATTTTATCAGTCAGTCAAAAGTATCATTTTATCAACTCAGAGTATCATTCTATCCGGCAAAACTATCATTCTATGCAATAAACCTAATATAATCGGCACAATACATAATATACAAACCTACAAAGCAGTAAACGTATCATTTTATCAACTCAGAATATCATTTTTATACGGTTACTGTCATTGTATCCGCTTAGATTATCATTTTATCAGGTAAAAGTATCATTTTATTAAACAAAAATGTCATTTTATACACAAAAAATACCTATCATTCTATCGGCTGAAAGTATCATTCTACCCGACAAAACTATCATTCTATCGGCTGAAAGTATCATTCTGTCCGGCAAAACTATCATTTTATGCAGTAAACCTAATATTTATAAGCTAAAAGTATCATTTTATCAACTCAGAGTATCATTCTATCCGGAAAAACTATCATTTTTATAAGGTTTCTATAATTTTATCCGCTTAGATTATCATTTTATCAGGTAAATGTATCATTTTATTAAACAAAAATGTCATTTTATACACAAAAAATACCTATCATTCTATCGGCTGAAAGTATCATTCTACCCGGCAAAACTATCATTCTATCGGCTGAAAGTATCATTCTATCCGGCAAAACTATCATTTTATGCAGTAAACCTAACATTTATAAGCTAAAAGTATCATTTTATCAACTAAGAGTATCATTCTATCCGGCAAAACTATCATTCTATGCAATAAACCAATCATTTTATCATTTTATCAGTAAGTCAAAAGTATCATTTTATCAACTCAGAGTATCATTCTATCCGGCAAAACTATTATTCTATGCAATCAACCTATCATTTTATCATTTTATCATTTTATCAGTCAGTCAAAAGTATCATTTTATCAACTCAGAGTATCATTCTATCCGGCAAAACTATCATTCTATGCAATAAACCTATCATTTTATCAGTCAGTCAAAAGTATCATTTTATCAACTCAGAGTATCATTCTATCCGGCAAAACTATCATTCTATGCAATAAAACTATCATTTTATCAGTCAGTCAAAAGTATCATTTTATCAACTCAGAGTATCATTCTATCTGGCAAAACTATCATTCTATGCAATAAACCTATCATTTTATCATTTTACATGATATTTGGCGAAATTCAGAAATTAAATGAGGGAAATGACAGTTTTACCCCGCGCTTTTTTTATGAAGTAAATCTAAGTTTGAATCTCAAAACTATCATTCTATGCAATGAACCTATCATTTTATCATTTTATCATTTTACGTGATATTTGGCAAAATTCAGAAATTAAATGAGAGAAATGACAGTTTTACCCCGCGTTTTTTTTATGAAGTAAATCTAAGTTTTAATCTCAACCGCATGATTAGAAATATGTGTGGTCCAGATTTAGTTATGGGGTTATTACGATATTTAGGGGTTATCATATGATCACGACTCTATATATATATATATATATATATGGAGTATTTCTTAAAAGTCGTATAGAATCAAAATATGATATTGATGAATAGAGCGATTTTACCTTTTAATTTTTTCTCTTATTACTACTCCCTATTTATGGTTGTGTTTTACGA
Source organism: Salvia splendens (assembly GCF_004379255.2). NCBI lineage: Eukaryota > Viridiplantae > Streptophyta > Magnoliopsida > Lamiales > Lamiaceae > Salvia > Salvia splendens. The sequence goes on from NC_056044.1 coordinate 22,279,154, forward strand.
TGATTAAAATATATACTAGTAGTAAGTAGTATATAAAATATTGTTAATGATTTTGTCATTCTGTTCCTTGCAGCAAGCTGTTGTTTCTAGTGGGAACTCCTAAAACAACAATGTTTTTTGCCACAGTTATTTTCATGTTATTGTTAATTTTTGCGTGTTTATACACGTGTGTTCATTTATAATTTTGACGATTGTATGAAAATTAAAACCTTTAAAAGCCTTCGCATATAAAGTGATTTTTTTTCAAAATTATCAATAGTATCAATATTATTCCTGAAAAAACCCTGCTTTGTGTATAACATTTGAGAGAAACTTATATAGCTATCTGAATTTAGACTATAATATAAAATAAATTTTAGAATATACTAAAACTATAAAATAAATTTGGGGTTGTTCTGTCGACTTCTCCTTAATACTAGTGCTAGTTTGATTTGGATGGGCTATTAAGTCCAGTAAATGTTCATCCCATGTCAATATCTGGGCCCAAGGTAATAGTCATCATTTTTAATTATTTGACAAAAATAACACACTAGTGCAAGTGGAACAATATTTTAGTCAATTGGATAATAAGGAGTATTATTAATGACTAATTTTATTCGAGAAAATGATTCAAATTCACTATATAAAACAATGACATCACAGGATGATAAATACATACTATTTACAAAAATACTGAATAAACGTTCTCATTCTTTTCACTTATTTTTGTACTTTTGTTCAGTGAAACTAATTTCGCGAATTTTACCTTTCAAATAATTTTAACGATTCTAATAAAGTAATCTAATTAGTAGAACGATGAGACCCAAAAATTTTATTTAAAAATAATACTGAAAAACTTCTTTATCGACCATTCAAAATAGAATCCATTTGCAACATATACTTGTCAACACGTACTTACTATTTATTTACAAGTTTTAAATTTGTTAGGTGGTTTAAGTTTTAACGAATGTGTGTGAATATCCATTTCTTAGTAATGAAATAATTAGTCCATATAAAAGAACAACTATGAAATCCAAATGCTATTTAATGGTCCTACTCCTACCTAAGTTAGTAAGCTACATCAATTATTGTGTTTAAGGAGTAGTACTTATTAGTTTTTCTAGATTAAGAATATGATCACCTATATCAACTGCATGATTATAGTTCTATGACAAGTGAGTCGTTTTTAATAACACGATTGAACATGCTATTGGCTAGACCTAATTTGAGTCTAGCATATACACATCATATCGAAAAATGGAAATTTTGGTAAAATATAAGAGGAAAAAAAATCATAATGTTATTAATTAGAAGTAAATAGTAAATATTAAGAAAGAAAATGTAAGATAGCTAAAAATAACTAGTCATATTAAAAATGGAAAAATATATTTTTTGGATAAACCAAAATAGAATTTTTTTATTATCAACTAATGGAGTATTATTAGTATTATTATTATTATTAATTGTAGACATGTAATTAGTACTCTTATAAAAAATTTAACTATGAATAACTTTATTTTCTCTTTAAAGAGCATCAAGAATTATTTAACGATTAGATGGATAGAAAGCGTCTTACCAACGCTTCATCTTAATCCGCTCCAATATACATTTACTTAATTTTATTATTAACGGTTTGGGACTTAGTCATTGTCATAGTAATAGTGGTTTTTTCATTACATACATATAGAGAGGGTTATGATTTAGAGCACCAGCAATGGAGGCCGATCGCAAGGGCTGAGCGATCCCCCTCCCCCCCAACCGGCCGTCATAGGTCTCTTATGCAGGAAGGGAGCCCATCTCCACCCCCAACGCCTCCGCCTCTGCGCCGAGTGATCGCCCCAGCCAATGGCATATCGGCTCCGCATCGGCCATGCGATGGGCCTCCATTACGGGATCTCAGGTCGATGATGGAGCCGATATCCCCTTTTTATTTTTATTTTTAAATTTAATTCAATTTTTAATCCATTATATATACCACATTCTCCATCAATTCACATTCATCCCTTTCCAATCTCAATTTCAATTTTATTACTTCTCTCCACGGTGATATAAACTTCAGCAACGAGGTGCCCGACATGAAGGGGAAGAAGAAGGAGACAGTCGGGGAGGCGTCTGAAGCTGGACAGACGATGAGTACCTACTCCATAGAGGAGTCGATTGCTCCTGCTCATTGTTGGACAGAGATATCTGAGGACCCGATTGTAGCCAACAATCGCGAGGGCGGTTTCTGGAGGCGTATCACGAAAATATACGAACAAGTTAAGTCCGCAGGTGCCCTGACACACCAGCCCGACGATCTACGCAAGCATTGGAAATGCCTGATGTATGAGTGTGCTAAATTTCACTATTTCTACGATGGCTATGCGAGAGGGTTTCAATTGTCCCAAATTCATAGGGTTAATGGGTCGTGTCGGGGAGGATGAGACAGAACCCGAGTGCTTTTGAGGCTGTGCTTCCGTTGTTTTTTATTATGTTTTCTATCTTTATCTTTTTTTTAATGTATGATTTTTTATTTTGTTTATAAATGAATTTTTTTTTTGCCGTATATACGTTGTCTTTTTGTCACGACCGCCCTTTAGGGTTAATAAATATGGGCGATCGTGATTAAGAGAAATTAATAAAAAGACGAAAAGGACTAGGGTTTTAATAACAAGCTTGACCAACAATTAATATTCAAATAAAACGACCAAGAATTTGACATAAATTAGTAAAATCCCAAATATTCAATATCCAAATAATTTAGGTTGCAAGCCCAATAAACGATAAGTGAAAGAAAAGTCACAGCGGAAACGACCAAGAGTAAGAGTGACGTCATGTGTGAAGACACAACGACACCCATAATTCAAAAACAACAGTTCATTTACCAATTTACTTGCTCAACACCACCGTACTCTCGTCGCCGCTCAACCTGCACATAAGGAAAACACATGCAGGGCTGAGTACTATAAAAATACTCAATGAGCTCATGCCGAAAACATTTTCAATAAAGAGTAATTTATCATGCCATTCACAAGTAACCATCGGGGTTTAGCTTTAGAAATGCCCGAGGCACTCAAAATCATTTCCATTTCAAACATCGACTGATCAGTCATTTTCCCATAGACGTTCGCCATATCTGCCAATACATGACTTGGAATGTGGCCACAAACCAAGCCACTAGACCGGCCAGCCCGTACGCTAGCACACGATCTACCATAGGTGTACACTAGCCCAAGTAGGGTTTGCGCCCCTACAAGGACCCGGATTCGATTTATATAATAATGGCATAAAGCCACATCAGATAGGCACGTAAAAATCAAATCATAGCATGATAAATACCGTTTCATTTCCATCGATAAAATATTTAGGACGTTGTCCTTATTTAAAAGAGAGCCCACCTCAATTGATTAATTCTCTACACTTCCTTCCCTTTGGTATCTCGATTCCCTTGCGAAGTCTCACCTCTGAGAGTAGGACGTGGTTGTGGAGTTCACTAGGCTGGAAAGGGAGGCTCTGGGAAACTGAGTATTTTGATTTCACGGTTGAGAATTCTGAAGCACTTCGAGGTCTGTCGTGGATTTCAAGAGGATGAGTTTTTGTTGCAGAGGTAGGACTTGTTGCAGAGATGTGAAAATAGCAGAAAACTGGTTGGTGAAACGTATGTTATAAAGAAGAGAAGATTTGGTTTAGATGAGAGAGAGATTTAGGGAGTGGGGAGGGAGATTCATGGGAGAGAGGAGCGGTTTCAACGTGGGGGAGGGGAGGATTCGAATTTTCTTTTTTTTTTTCCTTATTTTGAATCAATTTGAATTTATTTGTGATTTATTTGCAGATCACGGAGGAATGAAATCTTATCACGGAGGAGGAAGATCTCTACTGAATCTTTAATTAATATTTGAATTAAAGATATTTTATTTTAATTAGTTTAGTTTAATTCACGGCCCATTGTATTTTATTTTAAATTGTGCAGTCCATAATTTATTTATCACGGACTGGACCTTTATATTAATTATTTAATTTATCGGATCCAACACGGAATTGAGTCCAATAAATATTCCTCACGAGCAGGAATTATTTATATTCGCCTAATATTTTATTTCACAACTTCTAGTCCAACAACAATTAATTCACCAATAAATTTACCGACAATTAATTCACGGACTTCGCAAAATTAATAGCATTAAAATCAGTAATTTATGGTTCACAAATTAGGGTTCAAAAAGTGGGGCGTTACACTTTTAATTACACAAACAATTAAAAGAGAAATATTAAAAATAATGATGATGTGGAAATGAGATGGGCTCTGGGATAGGCTCTCATTGCAGGGAGATAGGTTCTGTGATTGGCCTGCTGACGTGATGTGGAAATGAGATGGGCTCTGGGATAGGCTCTCATTGCAAGCACCTTGTTGTTTTGCATCAATACACATCCAAGTCCCACCTTTGAAGCATCCGTGTACACTACGTAGTTCACTCCACGCTCTGGCACAACTAGAATCGGTGCACCAGTTAGCTTATCTTTCAATAGTTGAAAACTTGTCTCACACTCGGGGGTCCAATTGACTTTCACCCCCTTCTTGAGTTGTTGAGTCATGGGTCTCGCTATCTTGGAGAACCCCTCAATAAACCTTCGGTAGTATCCTGCCAAGCCGAGGAAACTCCGAATCTCGTTTGGTGTTGTAGGTGCTTTCCACCGTTGTACCGCCTCAACCTTAGCAGGATCCACTCAAATTCCTTCTGCCGTCACGATATGACCAAGGAAATTTACCTCCTTAAGCCAAAATTCACACTTGCTGAATTTAGCATACAATTTCTCACTCCTCAACGTCTCAAAGGTAATTCGCAGGTGCTCTTCGTGTTCCTTCACATTCCTCGAGTAAACGAGTACATCATCTATGAATACCAAAACAAATTTATCCAAGTATGGGTGAAATACTCGATTCATCAAATCCATGAATACAGCAGGTGCATTCGTCAATCCAAACGACATTACTACCTCATAGTGACCATACCTTGTGCGAAAAGCAGTCTTCGGTATGTCATCTCTTCGGATTCTCAATTGATGGTATCCGGACCTTAAGTCCATCTTTGAGAACACACCGGCTCCTCAAAGTTGATCGAATAGGTCATCTACCCTCGGCAGTGGATACTCGTTTTTGAGAGTCAACTTGTTTAACTCTCTATAATCGATACACATCCTCATCGTATCATCCTTCTTCTTCACAAAAAGCACAGGCGCGCCCCACGGTGAAACACTGGGTCTAATGAAACCTAAGTCCATTAGCTCTTGAAGTTGTATCTTGAGTTCCTCTAACTCTTTAGGCGTAATTCGATATGGAGCCTTAGACACTGGTGCCGACCCTGGCTCTAGGTCGATCGTGAACTCCAATTGTCGATCTGGCGGTGGGCCAGGCAAAGCTTCAGGAAAGACGTCTAGAAATTCTCGTACCACAGCGACATCCTCCACTTTCCTTTCTTCCTTCTCATCTCCTTGTAGATAGACCAGATGGGCAGGACTAGGGGTGTGCATTCGGGTTTCGGTTCGGTTTTTGCCAAAACCGAACCAAAACCGAAAAACCGAAAAACCAAAACCGAAAAACTGAAAACCGAACTTAAAAAACTGAAAAACCCGAACAAAACCGAAAAACCCGAACCGAAAAACCTGAAAAAAAATAAATATAATATAAATATATATTTATATATGTGTATTTTATTTTATATATACTAATAGAATATTTATATATAATATAAAATTAATAATACATATAATATATTATATAGTAGAATATATTAAAAGAATATATATATTATATATAATATAATATATTAAATTAATAGAATATATATATAATTCGGTTTTTCGGTTTTTTCTTCGCCCAAACCGAACCGAACCGAAAAACCGAAATTTTTTTATTTTTAAAACCGAACCGAACCGAAAAACCGAAAAAACCGAACCGAATTTCAAAATTTCAGTTTGGTTCGGTTCGGACATTCGGTTTCCGGTTTTTTTGCTCACCCCTAGGCAGGACGCCCTTTCCTCAACATCGTAGCGGCTTGAAGTGCGGAGATGATGGATGTTTTTTTTTGTTCATCGTGATCCCATGGTGCACGATTGGTTCTTTTCCAGGGGCTTGTAATGTTATTCGCCTCTCCTTACATCGGATCGTAGCAAAATTCGCATCCAACCAATCCATTCCCAAGATTACATCGACATCCTTCATGGCCATAACTCGTAAGTTGTGCGCGACTAGCCTAAGTTCTCCCATGGAAATTTCTACGTTTGAGCATGTCCGTGAAATCTCTATTAACCCTCTCACTGGTGAGGTCACCATCATCTTATGTTCAGATTTATAAGCAGACAAATTTAATGTGTCCACACATAGTTCTGATATGAATGAATGCGACGCGCCCGTATCAAACAACACAACGATAGATGTATCCCCATACCTGCCAAGTTTCCGCTCTCGTGACTCCCTTGTTCAGTCTTGGGTTGTCTATAACTCAGCGCATATGCTTTAGCCTGGGAGGGAAGTCTCGGATGGTGAGGTTGTTGTTGTCGCGGAGGTTGATCATGATTCATCCTTGGTTTCGCTGGTGGTGCTCTCGACTACTAACGGAATCCTTGATTGTTCTGCCTTGACCCCATCCCCACATTCTTGATCGGACACTATCTAGGGAAGTGGCCATTTCCCCCACAGTTAAAGCACTTGGTAGTGTTCTGTATTCTACACTGTCCGAAATGGTACTTGAAGCACACATTGCATTGTGGTGATCTGAGTCGGAAGTCACCCATCTGGTTAGAGAAATTTTATCTGCCCCGTACTATGGTCGGTTTTGGGTGGGCTGGTACCTCTTGTTTTCATAGTGGGTCCTATTCTCATCCCACTTTCTCTTCTCTCGAGAATAATGTGGTGGAGGTAGTGCCAGTGTAGTATTCTCCGTCACCCTCTCCTTGGGCATAGCGGCCTCAACATCTAGCGCGAGGGCCAACTCCTCCGCATATGTAAGCCTCCCATGACTGGCTAATGCCATCTTTATCTCATGCCTTAGACCTTCACGGAACTTATCGGCCTTGTTCAGGTGCATACTGGGTCATATTCCGTCACCGACATGCGTCCTTGGGTTAAGTTGTAAAACTCAGCCGCCTTTCCCTTTCGGTAACTTTTTTGGGATATACTTGTTGTATAACTCCGCCTCAATGACCTCCCATGTCATTGTATCCACTTGCTCAGTGGTCATGGTCCTTTGCTTGTCCCACCAAAAGTCGGCCGAATCCGTGAGTTGGTAGGTTACACAAATCAAACGCTTTTCCTTGGTGCACCTGAAGAATTTGTAGATACTCCCCAATGCGCGTATCTAAGTCTCGGCCTTTGTTGGCTCTCCTATCCCATCGAAGATAGGAAGATTTTGGTTTAGCAGAACTATTCAATATGCCATTCTGGCTTAGGTGGAGGAGGTGATGGTGATGGTGTTTGCACGCGTTTCTCCTTTCGATTGTTTCCCATTTTAGTTGATTCAATTTCGCCACTTGCTGGACGATTTCCTCTCATTGATGACCTTCATTCGTATCTCTTATTCTATCAGGGTGCTCGTATTTTCATTCCAATACTATCGTACAGTGATGATCTTAAATACACTGACTCACAACTTTCTGTTGTTATCCATATATCCCTCGATCAACCACTTACATAAATTTATGAGCCGCAAAACGTGATCATTTGATGTGCACGGCTTCTCTCAGCTTTTTGTTTCTCAAGACCTAATGTCTGGTGTGGTATAACGTTCGATTCTTTGGCTGCTTGCTACAACTAAGCATAGATGCGAAAACATTCGACTCCTCATGTTGTTGGTGCATCATTTTGTATGTGTCTCTTGAAACTTATTCCTCATATTGTGTTTGCAGAGATCGAGCCATTGTCTTTCTTGAGAGTCTTGTATCAAGAATTTAGAAATCTATTTAACAGTCTTACTTGGATCAGAACGGGTTTCAACATGAGGAGCACTATTGAAAATGCTCTTAAGAATGGCTCCGAAAATGACTCAAGAGGAACAAGAATGAGTCTCTACTTTCATTAAAAGGGAACAGTGATGCATCACTTGCAAATTGCAGGTCAATCAAATGTTTTAAATGCACGAAAAGAATACCATTGTCAAGGAGCTTCATAGAAAAAGTTTATGAGAATCCAAGTAAGTACTGTCAATTAAATTCATCCATTCTAGCTACAAAGGTAGCACTCCGTCATTTCCCGAAGATAATAGATGCGTTCTCGAAAACTCTAGATTCGAAGTCAAGACTCTTGGTGTCGTTACAACAATTAACTGTCCTTGAAGATCACACCTTCATATTGTTTTTGGCACGCCATAACGGTCATTCTCATTAAAACATAGTAATAACCCTCCCGGCCTTAACGTGTCATAAGTGTTGTCATATTTGTAACGCGTCGTCGCATTAACATGTTATGCACGATTGCATTCACTTTATTTGATTGCATGCACAAAATCTCGTTGTTGTAAGGATACGTCACTTAACATTTCTTCTTGTCTTGATCTCGTTAGAAACTTCCTTTCGTTTTGCTCTTATCATCCAGGGAAGACAATAGGCAATTACAATAATCCGTCTAGTTCGAAGTACATGTTTTCGTTTGTCCCATCACTCAGGAAAGTGATATTGTAGTTATCAGTTTACAAATGTGTTCGAGCACGTTCGGCCTAGCATACTTCTTAGGCACTCTATGTTTTCCAGACATAGTTCATAGTCTCATACTTATACATATATTCAATCATTGCTTAATTCAAGCTTCATATGGATTCTACATTTGCAACGAAGTTCAAAATTCCACATTTCACCTTCATAATGATTCTATACGATACCTCGTACTTCATCAATCATGAATTATCATCACATAAAACGTCATTCATATATTGCGCAGTCAAACATGTTTGTCCATATAAACCATTTGGCATTCCATAGCATTTCATCCAACGTATATTAATATTTAAAATAGTAACTCAATCAATTCATCGTCCATTGAATCATATTTCATAAATCATACAGTTCATGGATATCTGTATCACAATCACAAAACTGCAACTATGCACTCATCATGCTTTGCATTCATAGTTTCGAAATCATGCAATTTCGACCACATAGGCATAAAAATAAATTACCGCTCAAGTAATCAATATGTATGTCCTTCAAGTTAAATTCGCAGTTCAAACATGTAATAACAAGTCTCCGCCTCAAGCATGCGATTCATATTCACACTTCAATATCCATCACATTCAACGCATTCAATCACATACTCCCGTAGTGTCTCATACCTCATATGACCACAACATTTTCCAAAAGCCATAGTATTTATTTAAATTTCCAATAGGCCCAAAATTGCCATTTTTCCAATGAACCATTTTTTTCCATTGAATTTCAAAATTTTCAGTAATTCATTTCAAAAGTCGCCAAAATATTCTTACCTCTTCTTTCGTGGTTGGGCGTGACGAGTTGTGGTGTTGAGCCTTCGACGTTTAACACTTTAGCCAATTAGTACAAGGATAGATTTTGACTCAAAAGACTCTTGGGTCCAGAGCGGAAAGAAACTGAGGCTCTGATACCAAACTGTCACGACCGCCCTTTAGGGTCAATAAATATGGGCGATCGTGATTAAGAGAAATTAATAAAAAGATGAAAAGGACTAGGGTTTTAAAAACGAGCTTGACCAACAATTAATGTTCAAATAAAACGACCAAGAATTTGACATAAATTAGTAAAATCCCAAATATTCAATATCCAAATAATTTAGGTTGCAAGCCCAATAAACGATAAGTGAAAGAAAAGTCACAGCGGAAACGACCAAGAGTAAGAGTGACGTCATGTGTGAAGACACAACGACACCCATAATTCAAAAACAACAGTTCATTTACCAATTTACTTGCTCAACACCACCGTACTCTCGTCGCCGCTCAACCTGCACATAAGGAAAACACATGCAGGGCTGAGTACTATAAAAATACTCAATGGGCTCATGCCGAAAACATTTTCAATAAAGAGTAATTTATCATGCCATTCACAAGTAACCATCGGGGTTTAGCTTTACAAAAGCCCGAGGCACTCAAAATCATTTCCATTTCAAACATCGACTGATCAGTCATTTTCCCATAGACGTTCGCCATATCTGCCAATACATGACTTGGAATGTGGCCACAAACCAAGCCACTAGACCGGCCAGCCCGTACGCTAGCACACGATCTACCATAGGTGTACACTAGCCCAAGTAGGGTTTGCGCCCCTACAAGGACCCGAATTCGATTTATATAATAATGGCATAAAGCCACATCAGATAGGCACGTAAAAATCAAATCATAGCATGATAAATACCGTTTCATTTCCATCGATAAAATATTTAGGACGTTGTCCTTATTTAAAAGAGAGCCCACCTCAATTGATTAATTCTCTACACTTCCTTCCCTTTGGTATCTCGATTCCCTTGCGAAGTCTCACCTCCGAGAGTAGGACGTGGTTGTGGAGTTCACCAGGCTGGAAAGGGAGGCTCTGGGAAACTGAGTATTTTGATTTCACGGTTGAGAATTCTGAAGCACTTCGAGGTCTGTCGTGGATTTCAAGAGGATGAGTTTTTGTTGCAGAGGTAGGACTTGTTGCAGAGATGTGAAAATAGCAGAAAACTGGTTGGTGAAACGTATGTTATAAAGAAGAGAAGATTTGGTTTAGATGAGAGAGAGATATAGGGAGTGCGGAGAGAGATTCATGGGAGAGAGGAGCGGTTTCAACGTGGGGGAGGGGAGGATTCGAATTTTCTTTTTTTTTTCCTTATTTTGAATCAATTTGAATTTATTTGTGATTTATTTGCAGATCACGGAGGAAGGAAATCTTATCACGGAGGAGGAAGATCTCTACTGAATCTTTAATTAATATTTGAATTAAAGATATTTTATTTTAATTAGTTTAGTTTAATTCACGGCCCATTGTATTTTATTTTAAATTGTGCAGTACACAATTTATTAATCACGGACTGGACTTTTATATTAATTATTTAATTTATCGGATCCAACACGGAATTGAGTCCAATAAATATTCCTCACGAGCAGGAATTATTTATATTCGTCTAATATTTTATTTCACAACTTCTAGTCCAACAACAATTAATTCACCAATAAATTTACCGATAATTAATTCACGGACTTCGCAAAATTAATAGCATTAAAACCAGTAATTTAGGGTTCACAAATTAGGGTTCAAAAAGTGGGGCGTTACACTTTTAATTACACAAACAATTAAAAGAGAAATATTAAAAATAATGATGATGTGGAAATGAGATGGGCTCTGGGATAGGCTCTCATTGCAGGGAGATAGGCTCTGTGATTGGCCTGCTGACGTGGGTGGGAAAAAATGGAGATATGCTCTAAGATGAGCTCCGGAAATAGGCCACTATTATTGGTGCTCTTATGCAAAACTTAATATTAGAGGATAGTGATAATTTGCATACTATATATCTTTATTACAAACTCACAACATTTTTATGTTGACGGTTATTTGTCGTTGATATAAAAAATCTAACTGTGCAAATCATATTACTGTTTTTTTAGTATACTAAACACACGAAAGGAAATGTAACTTTCAGAGAGAATCAAATGGCATTTAATTATTGTTTTTTATTCTTTATATATATACTTATTTTATAAAACTAAACACACGAAAGGAAATGTAACTTTCAAAGAGAATAAAATGGCATTTAATTATTGACAAGAGAGTTTAATTACAATTATGCCAATCGCATGTGTATAAGTAGGTAGAGTACAAAATAAAATCAAAGAGCATCTCTCTTTGCACCCCACCAAAATCAAAACAAAGAAAAAAACCCAAAAATAAAATTGATTTTCTTTCTTCTCTCTTTTTTCTTTCTCCAAGGAGTTTGATCATCAACAAAGACCATTCGCGGGAGCCTCCTGCTCTTGATCACACCAATGTAAGAGTTTTACAGACCATCTGATTCTGCCTCGGGCGAGCTCAAAGGGAAGCAAGTGTCTTCTCCGCCTGTGTTCCATAGGAAATGGGCGTAGTTGGCTGCGTAGTATGAGTTGCTAGGCTCTGCAGCAATGGCTTCCAAGTAGGTCTCCTCGGCTGCCCACAGATCATTCCTCACCGCCCACAGGAAGTTAGCATATTTATTCAGTGCCTCCGCATCCTTTGGCTCCACCTCCGTGGCTCTCTTAAAGTAGTCCTCCGCCCTATTTCAACCAAACTCTGTTAGATCAAACATGAACACCTGCCATTTTCGTTTTACGAAATGTTTCCAGATTCTTGAAACTTTGATATCATAGAATCAATGGCATAATGTAAAAACATGCGTGGTCACAACATGTTTTCAAGATTCTTGAATTTTGCAAGATGAATCAGTAAGAGCTCAATGGCATGGTTTGAAGATACTTTATCAGCTGCGCAATGATTGAATGAATCAATGGCATGGTTTTAACATACATATTTTCCAGATTCTTGATAATTTGCACAATGATTGATTAGGACTATCATAGAATCACGGCAGAATGTAAGGTTCCTATCAGAAGGCCGGCCAACGGTGACCACACTCGTTTGGCTGCGTGTACGGTTGTCGGGATCAAGACTATAGCCTCACCCTTAGATATTTCATACTCATAAGTAAAGACAACAAAGTACAGCCTAGAAATAAATTGCCAAGGTTTGGTGATATTTTCATTTGGTGGGCTCTAACTCTAGGGTGAGATGTTTCGTGTCCATTCACTTAAACCATCTTTTTCATTCAAAAGACGCACACAAACTACACCACACATTTCGCTATCGCCCCTTGAATCTCAACCCGGTTATGGACAACAACTTCCCCACAAAAATCACAGCTTGCACACAACTACTTTTGAATCAACCATGAACTTGTCAAGATTATTGCAAGGCTCCAACAATAATACCCCAAAACGAAACATAATCAAACATTATTAACACACAGCTGCAAACAATGCTAAATAGTCAAAAACAAGAAACCAAAATCCAAACACGAGATTAAAAGTTGTATACCTGTCAAGATCCCTAACCACGAGGTAGAGAAACTGAGCATAATTTGCTAGCAAAAGTGGATTGTTGGGTTCTTGAGTCAATTCTGTTTGGTACAGTAACTCCATTCTAAAATATTCTGAACTGTCATCCTGTTCAATCCTAGCATCAACAGGAGAAACGAATCCTTCCTTCGTTTCTTGATCAAAAACCTCGCCATTCGGTGCAGCCTGCATCTTGGCAGCCTCATCCACAATCGAATCCCACAACGTGGCTTCCTCCTCCACAGAAACCTGCCTCGAGACAGACTCCTCCCCACTAGTCCTAGATGGGTTCACAAACGAGGACACACTATCAGGCGCTATGGTACTATAATAACTCGACTCATCAAACCTCCCATCTCCATCAGTCCCACTAGCAACAGACCGGAACTTCCCGCCACCACTCCCGTTGCTCCCTCCAACCGAAGCTGCCTTCCCAGTAGAGGAAGAGAGCTTCAGTGTCTTAAGGATCGATGCATCAAACTTCTTCCGGGACAAGCCCTGCTCATCGATCACAGACACCTCCTCAGTGGTGGCCGCTGCTGCAGCACCGTACATCGGTGATGTAGCCGCTATGGCTGCATTACTCGACATTGAGAAGACACTATAGTTTGCTAAGAGTATCATCACATGCACCATCAAAGTCGGGGTTGTAGAGAAAACCTTCTGAAACAACCATACAAACGAGGCGTGCATTTCTCTCTGCACGTTGGCTACAATCCCCTCCATATCCTCGTAGTATAAAAAGGACCTCATCTGCAATGTATAGCTATGGAGCTCTCGGATTATAAACACCATAGACGAAAACGCCTTTTTCATCGAGCAATAAGCCGCACCTCTGGCCCCCACAAGCCCCCCCTGCCACTGCTCCTTTCTCTTGATCATCCCAAGTGACAATGGGATTTCACCGCTATTCGGTATCCTCTCAATATTAGATGGAATTATCTCGTCCCTATAGGGGAAATAGGGTGCGACCAAGGCATCAAACGGCTTCAAACCCTCCGAGAACTTCGCCTCACCTGCACCGGCATTAGCGAATCTAGTCTCGAATTCATTCAATTGTGAATTGGCGTCGACATCATCGTCATCGCTCAGCTGGAATCTGAGAGCCAATTCCTGAATTTGCTTCGAGAATTCTTCGTCGGAGAATGAACCCAAGCTGGCGGTTAGGGCTTTTCGGATTGTCCGAGCGCGGGATCTCTTATTGCTGCCGCATGATCGAGAGCGGTGGAGATAGCGCGGCGGATTCGCGCCGAGGAATACGTCGGATTTCTCCACGAAGCGGCAGAAGAGGGATCCATCGCCGCTAGCGAAGCTCCGCCGCCGCCGCGAAGACGGGGAGGAGATGGAGGAGGCCAATGTATGGGAGAAAGACGGCGGCGATTGGGGTACTGACGGCTGAGACCAGTGCAGTGAAGCTGGGGCTACTTTCAATACCATATTTCAATCGAAATCAAACAAAGAATCGAGAGGGAAAGGGAGGAATCAATCTCACTTTTCTATTAAAAGATAAAAACACTTTTTCCGCAAAATTCTCGTTGATTCGAATCAGGGAAAAGGGACCAATCCCAAAATTTTACTTGCGCTCAACTCAAACACAAAACCCTGCGAAACGGAAAGGAATGAAAAATCAAATTGAAGTTAAAGCACATGCTAATACACAATTACTAATTAAGATACACAATAATGGAAAGCAAACTCTCAAGTCTTTTAATCAAATCACACACACAGCCGTTAAAAACGGATCAAGGCTACACATTCCGAGATGAATCTAGACAGGCGCGCAAACCAATTTCGTAAAATTTAGTCCTACAGTGAAAAGGAGAAAGCTTCGAAGAGGAAGAAAAAATCACCGGAAAAAAGCACTCCGTCGGCGCCACCAGGCTTTGAAACAAGCACCGCGGCTTTGCTTGTCAAGAACGAAGAGAAAAGGTGTGAAGGAAGGGGTTTAAATACCACGAGAAAATAAGAAGGAAAATGAAAAAACAAACACTAAAAACACGCTAGAAAAAATCTTGGAAGAGTGACTGTACTGTATATATCTCTACACACCACTGAATTTTGAACTTCACAACATGTGGTGGTTCTTATAATGAAAAAATATCATTTTATTATCCTTTTATTTATATCTATCGTTAATCGTTTCATACTAAAAAATTAAAATCCCCGTCACTTTTTATTTTTCTATATTCTATTTTATTCATATTTTCTTTATTTTTCCTATTTTATTCATTTTTTTATTCTCCTACTTTATCGATTTTATCTCTCTATCTCACCTTGATCAATTTCACATTAAAAATATCATCTAACAATATGTAGTAGTTATTTTTGATGGACATATCGAGTATTTTACATATCAATAATTTCAATAACTATATCGAGTAGTATTATAGAGTAATATATATATATATATATATATATATATATATATAGGGATGTATTCATTTCCTTTTCCTATATTTCCTCCTTTTTCCTTCTTAATATCAGCCATTAGATTAGAGAAATGGACGTTCAAGATCAACATTGGGTAATTAATCCCGTGTTGCATTATTTGTCCTATTTTGTGCATTATGAGGGTACAATAGTAATCTAATAATGGCTGGAAACCGCTACGAATAATGCACCACATGGTCATGAGTAATGCATATAATTGCCTATATAATGCACAATATGTGAACTGCAATGCATACGAACAAGATGTGCTGTGTTATGATGTTTGACACACGTTTCTTGTTTCCCCTAAGGGTTTAATAAGCTTAGGGGCTAGGGTATAGTACGTAGACATGTATGTAATCTTCACATGGTAACGAGTAATGGATATAATTGACTATATAATGCACAATTTGTGAACTGCAATGCATACGAACAAGATGTGCTGTGTTATGATATTTGACACACGTTTCTTGTTTCCCCTAAGGGTTTAATAAGCTTAGGGGCTAGGGTATAGTACGTACGCATTAATAACAAATTATAAAACGATACGAATAATTCACCAAATTGTCACGAGTAATGGATGTTATTAACTATATAATGCACAATATGTGAACTGCAATGCATACGAATAAGATGTACCATGTTATGATGTTTGACACACGTTTCTTGTTTCCCCTAAGGGTTTAATAAGCTTAGGGGCTAGGGTATAGTACGTAGACATTACTAAATGCACGTATGTAATCTTCAATCTGTTGATTAACCCATATACACAATACCTCTAATAATGCATAATATACTGAGATAATGACAATTAACAGCTACATAATGCACTACCTAAACCAAATAATGCACATACGTATATTCCAATAACAACAATTTGTTAGTAATGTCTACGTACTATACCCTAGCCCCTAAGCTTATTAAACCCTTAGGGGAAACAAGAAACGTGTGTCAAACATCATAACATGGTACATCTTATTCGTATGCATTGCAGTTCACATATTGTGCATTATATAGTTAATAACATCCATTACTCGTGACAATTTGATGAATTATTCGTATCGTTTTATAATTTGTTATTAATGCGTACGTACTATACCCTAGCCCCTAAGCTTATTAAACCCTTAGGGGAAACAAGAAACGTGTGTCAAACATCATAACACAACACATCTTGTTCGTATGCATTGTAGTTCACAAATTGTGCATTATATAGTCAATTATATCCATTACTCATTACCATGTGAAGATTACATACGTGTCTACGTACTATACCCTAGCCCCTATGCTTATTAAACCCTTAGGGGAAACAAGAAACGTGTGTCCAAACATCATAACATTGTACATCTTATTCGTATGCATTGCAGTTCACATATTGTGCATTATATAGTCAATTATATGCATTACTCGTGACCATGTGGTGCATTATTCGCAGATACCAAAATGTGGCAGTTACTTTTCCGTCAAATGTCAATAATAACCCTGTAATGCATACAACCACCATCTATAATGCAACACGGAACCAGTTTTATAGAATCAATCTGATCCGTTGATGTCTTAGATCTAACGCGTAATATTAAGAAGGAAAAAGGATCTAAGATGTGAAAAGGAGAATAACGCTCCCCTATATATATATATATATATGGTTGCGTTAAAGATAGAACCATTCTTAAGTGTAGAACCTAGAACTCTACATATTTTATTAATTGGATGAGGAAAAAATGACGGTCAAGATTAAAAATCATACATATTAGACTATGTTTTCACGACATTCCGGACTCAACATGTGAAAAAACTCACATGTTGATGGAAGAATGAATGAAACGAAGAAGAGTCCATGCATGCTTTATTTTTTCACTTCTCTGCATTCACCCATTAATAATAGTTTTGGTTGTAATGAGAAGTTGTTGTGCAAATCAACACCATTGGATTAAAAGATCTAACGACCTCCGTTTGGCATTTGTTCTACGTTTAAGAATGGTTCTATCTTGATCACAATCCTATATATATATATATAATTGATCCTTTTTTATTGATAGAATATAATAATTGACATCAATAAACTTTCTTCCATGAAAAAAAAGTCACATTTTGTAATTTTGTTATGTCCATAATTTAAAGTCCTATTTACTTTTTTTTCCATTTTAAATAAATAGACTTTATTATTAAACTAAATCATTGCACTCATACTCTATTATAAAATTAATAGTCTTATATAAAAGTGGGATTCACCTTCCATTAATCTATTTGGCTATTTTTCTTAAAAGCCAAAATAAAACTATATACGCATAATTTATTGGTGTTGCGGTGTGGGAATATTTTTGGTAAGATAGAGTTGAATCTAGGGGTGGGTGTGGGTGAGAATCACGTGGCAGAGTTCACGGGCCCTTCCTTTTGTAAGCAAATGGGAAAATGCCATGTGTTATTGTTAATGTACACCACCCCCATCTGCTTCTGCCCTGTGTTTCTGGACCGTGAATTGATCAATCAAATTCGAACTTTCCCTTCTACTTCTAGACTCGTTATTAAATGATCATGTTGTGTTTGATGATATGTTCTTGATTGTGTTAATTCATTTTGGTGGTTACTTCATGCATTTTCTTGTGTTACTATGTGTCATTCATACTTTGTTTTATAACAATAAAAGTAGGTTTACTTTTTTGATTGGTGGAGCTCTCCATAGACGTGATCAGTGAATCTTCATATGTAATTGCAATTTACAAGTATATTACCCAATAATATGTATCGGATTCTAATTAGGGATAAAGGAAATAGTAGGGTTTCAACTTTGACAATAAACCTCTTATGTTGTTAAACAAGTTCAAGATTCCAAACACTGTCACTCTCTTAATCTCTTCTAACATCTAAAGTAAAAATTAATTTTTCAACATTTTTACATATTTTATGAACGTTATAGTAATATTTTAATAGGCGATTTTTTTTTATCATGTTGGACATATAATGGGTCGGAGGTAGGAACCATTTCAAGTGTGTGAAAATACAAAAAAATGTGGGGTAATAAATGTATGGTGAACAAATTTGTGTGACTTCCCTACTCCGATATCCGGAAATGTAATTACATAGATGTATCATCAATGATCAATTAATCTGAGTAGGTACATAGGCAAGTGTGAATTATATCGAATACAATGCATATATCTCTTGAATATTTCTCAAAATAGCCTACGTGTGACAATACATATCCTTAAGAAAACCTCGACATTTATAAGGGGAAATTTATCTTTAAGATTATTAATTTGAATCAATAAATAGGAAACTTATTGTATATAAATAACGTGTCTCTTGGATTTTCATTAGAACATACTGTACTACAGTACTAAGTAGTAGTACTTATTAGTTATAACTCCACATGTAGTACAATTAGTATTAGTGTTAGTGTATTGAACTAATCAAGATCAAGGCTTATGCGCACGGTAAAACTGCAGACTACGATGGGGCTGCAGCTTGATCAAGGAATAAAAGGAAGACAACTTGATCAAGGAGAAAAAGAGGGAAAACAACTTGATCAAGGAAAAAGGAAGATGACCGTTGGATTGGCGGTTGTAACAGAGTTTGCGAAAAAGCTAGCGGTTGAGCTGAATTGATTGAGTTTAACTTCCTTTAAGTAGCGACGATGCTTCCTCTCATTCCACAACAACAGAATTCAAGAGAGATCGAAGAAAAGAAGAGAGTTTTCAACTGTGCATTTGTGCTCTCGAAGCAAGTCAACTTTGAGCGAGTTGAGAGCGTTCTTTACTTGTAATTCTCTGAGAGATTGAGTGTTCTTGTAAAACCTTTCTTTGAGTGATCAATAAACACATACACTAGTTTTCTGCCCGTGGATGTAGGCCTAGAGCCGAACCACGTAATCGCTGCGTTTCCTTTTCTCGTTGCAATTCATTCAATCGATCAATCGATCCTCACAACTTCGCGATTAAAATCTTCACAGTTAGTTAAAGTTTTCATTATAATTCATCACTCTTTAATCAAAATTTGTTAATTTAGTATGTATGCTTCATTAAGTACTCCGCATAAAGTGAATTTTCAATTGTAGCAAATAAAGACAGATAAGGTTCCAAAAATACCCATATCATGATATATATGACTCCAAATTCGAGATTAGGTTGAATCTTTATACTAAGTAAGTATTAACAAATAAATATGACTTTGAATGAAAATCAATTATCAATGAGTTATCAATTAAGTGTAGTGACGTGGTTGTTTAGAAGTCGGAACTAAATTAATTGTACATTTTAGAATTTGGGGAGACAATCATCGACATAAGTTTGTTTGGATTTATTAAAGCAAGAGTGTTTTACTGAATATATACTCAGCCTAGTCCTATACTATAAACAGTATTTTCAAGAGAAGTTGATACATTATTTTTAATAATATTTATACATAAAAACATTTAGCTCGTATACACAAGATTTTATAATCTAGTATTTGACCCATACCTAACATTTACCTAGGCTGTATCCCAATGAAAAAAATATAGATTATGTTTATTATAATGTAATGATGTATGCTTGCATTTGTGATTTCTTTGTAATACAGTTATATCCTCTAGTTTAATCAAATTTCGGTTTGAAAACTCTGAAATAGACTATGATAGGAGTATAAAATTTATTGGTATTTTTCTTTCGTGTGCATGGCATGGCGTAAGGTATAATCCTTTTTACCCTCAAAGCCGTCCCACTAAATGAAATTTTGATAACAAAGGTAAGATACAATACTACTCAATTTTGGATCTTTACATTATCTCATCTGACGAATTTGACCTCGATTCCAATAATAAAAAGTAAATAATAAGTTATTTTCCAAGATTAAGTAACACAAACTTTGTAAGCCTGTGTATATGCTATATAGACTTGAGTGAATTTCTTAATCTCCCCTGCAAATTTTCATCCGTTCATTTTTCTCGTATTCTTTTTTGAAAAATTACATATCATGACACAGATACAATAAAACAAAAAATACGCACATAAATGCTTATAACATCAGTTGTTTGACTTAGCTGCCAAATAACTTAAGTATAGATGAAACGTCTTAATTTATCCATTTTTTAATAAATACACCATATTGTTAATTCATATTGATGTGTTAAATGAAAATTTATTTCAGAGTCTGTTTTTTCTGTTGGATAGTTTTCGTAAGTTACATCATCATCATCATCCAAACAAATGTAAAGATGTGAGAAATTCTAAATTTCCATCTATTACAAAAGACGCCATTCACTGCAACAAATTTATCCTTTAAGGATATAAAATTATTGACATAATTATTTGTGTTGAAATTTAAAAAAAAATAATCAAAATTGAGGGTATAGAGGAAAGTGTCATTATGTTGAGGACATAATTGTCCACTACCTTAGGCCTTTTATGGACCCTTTTATTTGCATTCTTTGGTTTTAGTTGAGTCACCTAAATCGGGCTAAATGGAATACACTTTCTAAAATATAGTGATAATATTTTGAAACACAAATTAACATTTTCAATTGACTAAACGAGGAGTATTTAATATTTTTGCTTTATTTGTAGTGATAGCTTAATTCCCTGCAAATGTTCGGTTACCAATTATAGCAATTTAGTGATGAATTCCACTAGCTACACAATTAAGACTGATAGTATGATGCCATCTTTCAGAATTTAATTTGTCGAAATTTGATTTATCAAACTAATTCATACTAATATTTTATATATTATGTATGCAGATTGAGAAAAAAATGTTAGGAGCGTGGAAGTTGAACTGGCAAATAATTTAATGTCACGTGATTAATTAAGGTTATTAGAGTAGTATCTCAATTATAAAAGTTGGGGGCCAAACTATATTGACGCTCCATCGAATTAGTATTATATAGCTACATTAGGCTACGTACTTATTATTCTAGCCTTTAGGTTGAATCAAATAAAGATATATTTTTCATAGATAACCATAGTGGAGTACATAAAATAATAACAAGGCTGAATACAAATTATTGGATTCGAATATGAATGGCCTAGATTTAACTAAAAAACTTACTAGTTGTACAACGAAAAGAAATTAAAGGTAATTAATTATGGAATCATGCGATTCCGTACTATCGAAATAAAATTTATGGATATAAGATTCCATAATTATTTTGATGATAATAAAACAGGGCAGATTGACTTGGTTCGGATATATGATTTTATTAATTTTTGTCGTATCATGTATGCATAACTCCGGTTGTGATCAATTGAGATTTTTGGGCCTAATTGAAAATTAAGATGCATTATCAGTCATACATTTTTTCATAATGAGTGGTCTAGAAAATGCCACATAGATTTTATTTTTGAATTAATTTATTACAAAATGGTAGAATGGTCCCCTTGATCGCCGTCAGATGCAGTGGGGTTCATCTCCAAAAACCCAAACTTGAAATCCTCAAATTTCACCCAATTTTCACCCAGATGCTGCTGGCCGGTGAGAGCGGCGTCACCCCCATAGACCGTTTCGAAGCCTCCAAGTTCCCCACGTGGTTCGGCGGCCAGATCAGGACCTTCCACGCGGAGGGCTACATCGACGGCAAGAGCGACCGGAGGCTGGACGATTGCCTGCGGTACTGCATTGTTGCCAGGAAGAAGGCGCTCGAGAGAGCGGATCTCGGCGGCGAGAGGCTCGACAAGGTAAATTGGCGATCTCCAGTGCTCGATTCGGTTTCGGTTTTAGGGAATTGCGGTTTTAATTGGGCGTTTTCTGGTTCGATTTTGCTTGGTTGTGTTTCGAGTGGATGTTAGATTCGTTCATGAGTAGTTGATTGGTTGTATTAGATGAATGCTGATCGAATTGCTTAGCATCATTGATTGAAATTTGAATTGGAAGGCGGAGACCGTAGAAATCCGATTCAAATGCAGCTCAAGGCAGAGGAGGAAGGCGACAGTGGCGGAGGCAGGGCGGCAGCGAAAAAGCAAGCGCCGAAGGATTGAGAATCGATGAGCTTGAGTGAGAAGGCGGTGGGGTTGTATGTCGGCGAGAAAGGGCTGCTGTTTTGGCTCAACAAATTCGCCTACGCTTCCATCTTCATCGTGATTGGGGGATGGATTGTCTTCTGGTTTGTGGGTCCCGCTTTGAACATGTAGATGAATTTGTGAAATATGTAGATGAATTTGAGAAGGCGATTTATTTGACGTCCAACAATCACGATTAATTTGTGAAATATATGGATGCAGTTTTTAATTCGATTGTGTTGCTAAAATTTGTGAGTTGTTTAGATAAGGTGTTTGTGATATTGCCTAAAATATTATTGTTGACATAAATTATATAAGTTGTTGACATGAAAATGTTTGTTGTTGAGTACGAAAACAATGTCAACTATATATATAATCCATGTCAACTACATATAAAATTTCTATCAACTACACACATGTAATGTCAACTATATGTACAATCCATGTCAACTACATATATACAATTGTCAACTACATATATACAATGTCAATTATATGTAAAATGTTGTTATTGACATAATTTATACGTAAAATGTTGCTGTTGACATTAATTATATGTAGAACGCTGCTGTTGACTTTAATTATATAGATCGTTCACATGAAAATGTTTATTCTCGATATGAATTATATAGCTCGTTGACATAATAACGTTTGTTGTTGACATGAATTATATAGGTCATTGACATAAATTTTATGAAAAATGTTGACATAAATTATATGTAAAACGTCGTTGTTGACATTAACTATATGTAAAACGTACGTTGTTGTTGACATAAATAATATAGGTCGTTGACATGAAAATATTTGTTGTTGACATTAATTATTTGTAAAATGTTGTTGTTGACATAATAGTTGACATAAATAATGTTTGTTGTTGACATAATAGTTGACATAAATAACGTTTGTTGTTGACATCGCAGTTGACATAATGTCTCCACATTTGACATCGCGCGAAAATGACAATTATGCCCCCTAGTTGACATAATGTCTCAGTTGTTGACATCGCGCGAAAATTATGAATGAATGGCTGAAAATGCATCTCCGTTCTCAATTAGGCCCAAAAATCTCAACCTAACAAGACCCTATATATATATATGATACCAAAATAAAATTTATGGATTGGAACTTGAGATACATTCCTTAGACCAAGTTTATCGGTATACGGAGGTCGACCTCCGCGTCAGAAATGCAATTAAAAAAAATTTATCAAAACAAGAGTCTCTCTCTCTTTGACATAGGTCCCCCTCTCTCTTCAAACAGACCTTTCGGTCTCTCCACCCCTTTCACCACTCAGCCAATGAGATTGCCCCAAATGGCACAATTTCATTGGCTGATATTATTATTTTTAATAATTTATATAATTTTAATATATTATATTAAAAAATTATAAAAATTATACTAAAATTCATAATTTTTCTTCCTCTATAAATAGAGACCACATTTGCTATAGTTTTGCACACAAAAAATATCATCTTTTCTCCTCCTATAATCGTTATTGTTTAATAGAATTTCATGTAATAATAATAGTATTAAAAAATAATATAAAAATAAATATATAATAGTGTGGCTGGGTGGTCATTGATAAACCATGAAAATATGTGTAATTGGGTTGGGTGAATATTAATGATGTGGAAGATGATGTGAAGGAGATAGAAATAAATTAAATATTGAAAAAGTGGATGGTTGGGTTGGGTTGGAGCAGCGTGAAGATAGTCACTTTTGTCATTTTCATTCCTTCATCAAATTCAATGACTTCATAGTTTTAGCAATTATCTCACAATATATTAATACTACTAACTTTAATTATTTTTTCTTTACTCCAAGAATTTTTAAAAAAATCTGTACTTTTCAGGGATCAAATTTATTACCTGACGTAAAACAGTGGCAAGAAATGAAAAAGGCCATTATTTGAACGAAAATGAATTTTTTTTTTGTCGATACTTAACAGTTAATTGGTGCCAACTTATCCCTGAATAAAACCTAGTTAGCACTTTTTTTCTATCAATCTCGCATGCGACTAACACCCCTACTAATTATGACTATTATCACACTGCAATATAATTATATAACATTATGACATTTATTCAAATTTTACTATAGATATTGCCAGTAGCTTTCAACGTGCCGAAATTAATAGTTTGAAAGTTAACAGAGTCCCACATTGTTATCATTATCCATTATGGATTTATGGTTATGCGTTGTTAAATTATCACAAATTAGCTAATGTGCCGAATATATTAGGGTGGGGATTGGGTATTTTAAGCTTTAAAATTGTTTGAATCTTTTTATATATGTAAATACCGGTAAAAAAAGCTATGTCTTGTTTTTATATATTGCCACTTTATAAAAGTCTGAATTTTTAATACTTATTGATCCTTTTTTCTTTTGGATACAAAAATATTTTGTAGATCTACAAAATATTTTTTGAATAAAAAAGGAAGATCTCAAAATAGGGCGTGTTACATTTTAAATTTTTAATCGATTTTAAGTTGTCCCACATTATTTTTTTTAATTTTAAAGTGATGCAATTTTACTATAGTACTACTGTATATTGTTAGTAGTAAAATTTTGTCAATCACTAGATTCACTACTCCAACGAATATTTTCCTTCAAAGAAATTCAAATTTAATGGCTAAACGACGCAAAACTTGGACCAATTAAGCTGAAATAATTTTTGCCAACTAGAATATTTTCACAAGTGAAATGAATCGATAATTATAGACAAATATAAAACGTACTTCCATTCATGTCTCTATTGTCTGATGATTTTATTTGATTCCTTTTCATGCAATACTTACCATAGTTTATAAACTAAAACAAAATAATAAGTAGTCAAATAAATGGACGTGACCAATTATTTCGAGAGTATATGAGAAAACTGAAATTGTTGAAAGAATAAACTTTGTTTGGTCTCCTTGACGGTTGAGTGAGTATTTTTAGTGCAAATATCTTAAATTGGAATCTGATTTATCTAGACTGAGTCATTATATTCATTCTGGACATAAGATTATCTTTATTGTGTGATTCGCAAAATATTAGAGTTTATATGGTACACATTTGCTAAAATATTTTGTTTATGATATCTGTAGTTGAGGTGTTTAACGGCCCAAAATAAAAGTGGAATTGGAGAGATTGTGGGGCCATCCCTCGTCAACATGAAAGCTTTTAAAATATTGTCATCACCAATGAAAGAAATGCAACACCATATCTAATTAGTAATAGTAGGGGCGTTCATATCTTTGGATTGGCTAAGTAACAATTTGGATTTGATAGCTCTATGTGTGATTCGAATTCGTGATTATTATTCAATTTTTTTTTTGTAAACAATAGCGTGATATACTTCTATGTTTTAGATTTTGATTTAGCTGTCTTATCATCTGCGATGTATATTTTTTATGTACATTATCACAAGAAATTCATGGATATTTCGGTCGATAACACCTTCAGTTAAAGTACTACTATCAGATAGAGGTGGAGTTTTTTTTGCTTGAGAGTAAGAAAGCAGTGTTTGAAAACATCTAATTCAGTTTAATTTTATTTATAAATTTATATTCTGTATTTAAAATTTAATTTTTTTACTGAAATTATTATATAATACGAAAAAATATTAGTATACACATGTAAGTGTACATATATATTGATACTGGCTATAGTTAAAAGAAAAAAAAATGATGATTTCATTTCATATGCATGGCTGATTAATTTTATTAGATAATATAATATTTATTACGCTACTCGTATATTCCGTTCTTTATTAGATCACGTTTATCGGTAGTAGGCGGTCGACCGCCACATCATTTTAAATTTATATATATATATATGGGCACCTTATTCTCCTTTTCACCTCTTACATCCTTTTTCCTTCTTAATAATAACCGTTAGATCTAGGGAATCGACGGATCATATTGTTTCACATCATCAACCTCCGTGTTGCATTATACAATGGGGCTGTATGCATTACAGGGGTAATATTGACAATTGACGGAATATGAACCGCCATAGTTGGGAAC
Source organism: Salvia splendens (assembly GCF_004379255.2). Lineage (NCBI taxonomy): Eukaryota > Viridiplantae > Streptophyta > Magnoliopsida > Lamiales > Lamiaceae > Salvia > Salvia splendens. Next base: position 22,305,593 of record NC_056044.1, read on the forward strand.
AAGCGGCTTTCACGGGATTTGAAACAATCCCATTCTTCTTCTTTCCTCATTCATTACGCCACAACCCATAGAACTCCTCCCACTCGCTCCACTACCAAAACCCTAGAAATCTCCCTCGACAGCGCCGCATGAAGTTCGAGCATTATACGACCAAAATTGAGGAGGAAATTACTATCCAAGTTAACATCTACTCCGAAACAACAACTCCTTACTAGTAGGTATGTTTTAACAGTGATTTATCCTTCCATTTTTCGTGATTTTGCAGATCCATTCTGGTAAAATTGAATCATTGAGTAAGCCGAGCCGCATAAATCTTTGAAATTGGTTGTACTTTGGTAATGGTTTTTTCTTAATGTGGCGTGATTATGGTTTTTTCGGTCCTGATTTTGCAGTCCCATTTTTGCACGATTAAATAAACATGAATTCCGGAATCATGATATGTTTTTGTGGTTTTCCCCAGATTGGAAATGCCTAAAAGGGGACGTCCGCTATCTCAAGTGTCAGAGGCTGGAGGTAAAATTTGCATCGGCATGATTCAATTCAATATGGTTTTTTTGAAACCGCATTATCCATATTGTGGTGTGTGGTGACTTTATACATTCTCAGGCAGGATCTTTTTTTAATGCAATATGTTTAATAAAATATGCACTAGAGATGGTTTTTGAAAAGGTGTGTATTTCCATTATGTAACAATGCATTATCAGTAAAAATTTAGTGCATTATAAGTGATGTTAATGCATTATGCGAATGTGTTATGCAATCATGCATGTGATCTGAATAATTACGTTGTTTGCATTAACATGTTAACATTACTACAATGAATTATCAGTAGTCTGTTATGCATTATCAGTAATATTTTAGTGCATTATGAGTGATGTTTAATGCATTAAGTGAATGTGTTATGCAATCATTCATGTGATCTTATTCAGTAAGCCAATGTGTTATGCATTATCAGTAACATTTTAGTGCATTATCAGTAATTACTACAATGCATTATCAGTAATCTGATATGCATTATCAGTAATATTTTAGTGCATTATCAGTGATGTTTAATGCATTATGCGAATGTGGTATGCTATTATGCATGTGATCTGATTAATTAAGTTGTTTGCATTAACATGTAAACCTTACTATGTACATATCTTTAGCCATAACGTATTCTTCTGTGTTTGTGCACTTTCAGAGAAGCGGGTAAGAGCTGAACTCGACGATGCGGTTGATGATTTAATACCTGTAGCGTTGGCACAGAAGCTGAGGGATAGGTTGGCAGCGACTGCCACTAGTACCTCAGCATGTGATGTAGAACAGACACAAGTCAAGGGAAGAAAGACAGATCGTCTCTACTGCAGACGAACACCTTCGGAGTTTCTGAACTGCTTGAAGCAGTTAAATCCAAGGCAGAGAAGGGCTGTAACTGAAATTGGTTTTGGATCAGTACTCTCGTTTGACATTAGAGAAATCCCTTGCTTTCTTGCGTTTTGGGTGTTGAACGCCCTAAACCTCGCCCGCTGCCAAATACAGCTTCCTAGTGGCGAAGCCCTGACTTTGGACAAGGAGGACGTCCACTTGACATTGGGATTTCCCAGGGTGCCTACACAGATTTCGAGACCGGTCGACAAGCAGACTAACTTTGTTTACAACGACTTGGTAGCGGAAAGGTGTCAAAAGGGACGGTTTAAGATGACCCCGAAGGACATCTCAGAGTTAATGATGGCTGACACCGATGGGGGTGAGGATTTCAAGAAACTCTTCATGTTCCTCCTGGAGAATGCTTTAATAGAGACACCTAGTGATGGGCATTGCAAGCCCAAAATTCTACACTTCATCGAGGATGTCCAAGATATTAATAATTTAAATTGGTGTGGGTATGTGCTTTCCGTCTTAGAGGCAACTTTTCCAAGCTACGCAAATGGACAAAGTGCTTTGTTCAGTGGACCAATACATTTCTTGGTGGTATGTGAATTTCTAACTCCAACACATAAGTAATATCTTCACTAGGTCATTGCATCCAAAATATTATTCTAATATTGGCACTACTTGTTTTCACTGCCATTGGTAATAAAATTATTCTGCTGCATTATAAGTATTCACATGCTGCATTATGCACATTTAATTTTGCATTATGGACCACTAATCTCGTTTGGTCAATATTAATAGTGTGCCTACGTCGACCGCGTTGTACATATCCGGAGGCGGGTCATCCGCGCATGGCCAACAATGAAGGGTTGGACCCTGAAGTCTCTTAAACAACGCGAGGATTTGGAAAGGAACCAATTTGGGATTGGGCGGTTAGAGTCGAGACTAGACAAAGACAGATGGCTGGCCGAGCAGGATATTACAAGGCGAACCGGAGTGGCTGGGGGTGATTCCTCCACTACAAGCTCCCACAGAGCAAAGAGGCTACGAGACAAATTTATTGCTTCTAGCTCTGTGTTGGCACATGTCGTCTCAATTTGGCTTGACGATTACAAAAGCATACCTCAGGAGTTACTGGACAACGACTGCTTCCGTGTGGGGAGCCAAATTGGACGTAAGCTTTTGGGAATTACAGAGCAGGAGCTTCAGGGGGATGACGAGATCACAACACGACTGACACAGGCTAGGCTGGATGAGGAGGAGTACAGTCAGGACTGGATTGATGAAATGGAAAAGTTGATGGCAGCTTATGACAAAAAAAAGTCAATCGTAACTGGATTCATCCGGCCATCATTTGTGTTAGACGGTTTTGATTGCCCAGACCCATTTGCCACACAGCCTTCCCAACAAGCAGGCCAGAGCTCCGGAGCTGCTGAACCCCTCCGCACTGATGCAAAAGCAGATTGTACACCGGTTGTGCGTGAGCCAGAAGTAGCAGGTCATCATGCAGGCTCGGCAATGCCTGATCCAGCCGCCGATGTTGGCGTACCTGATGTCCAAACTGAAGCACATACTTCGGTTCCAGCATCTGGCGTGGTGGTGACTGGTGGCTTACGTGGAGAGGCTACGGTATCAATAACTAGACTTATCACTAATAAAGGGACAATTTTTTGCTATTTTGCTTTGCTTAAATCAACGATTTTATGATGCAGGTGGGTTCGTCGGGTGAGGAAAATAGAGGAGTAAGAGAAGGGGTTAATGAGGTGGTGATAACAACAAAACCAAAGAGTGTTAAGGTAATCAAAGATATGCCATGTTCAGTTGGTGGAGTCAAGGTTTGTATTAATTTAACATCAAGTGCATTATAACATGAGCTTGTAAACTTGGAAAGTCACATATCTGAATTACTTGAAAACATAGGGAAAGGCAGAGAACATAGCAGGCCTGACAAAGGAAAGGGCTATGAAACGTGTACAGGGGAAGCAGCCTGCCGTGCCGAAGGTGGGTACTAATTTAAAGTTGGTATGTCTGGTATAATGTGCATTATCCAGTGTAGTAGGTGCATTATGTATTATGTTTGATGCATTATATTGAGTATCTTACGCATTATGTCAAATTACCTATTGATTGTGTTGGTTATGTTAATCAAATCTTAGTTATGCACTGTTTCAGGTATGCAGTATTTGGTACATGTTTGATGGATTGTTAAGCTTAGTATTGTTGTAGCTATTTCTTATGTGTGCATTATTTGGTATATCCTCTGCATTAATATGAAGGCATGCAGCATTATTTATTGTGCCATTTGCATTACTTGTACTGTTTTTAGCAAATATGTTATGAGTACTGGATAATTTGTTTGGACATATGACCTAATTGCTGTAGTTTGTGTATTATAATGAATTGTACTTTAACCGTGCGTTGACAGAGACCTCCCCTGTCCAAGGAGAAGGGGATACTGATTACTGAGGCTGGGACGGGTGTTATTGGTGACGACTTGCCCTTGAAAACTGCGGGTGTTCTTGTAAAAGGAAAGGAGAAGGTGAACAAGGCTAACGAGGCTGTCCGATCGGTATCAAAAATAATAGATACCATCTTGTAATGATTTTGATTATTTATTTTTCTCATATTTTATATTTGCAGGAGGCTTTAACCGTTGAAACGGCACGTGTAAGGAAAGCTAGTCCGGCTATGCGTTCTCCTTTCAATGAGCGGGCCGTAAGGCTTACAGCCAAGGCTAACGGCAACGATAAGGAGCTATATTTCTGGGTGCTTAGCACAGCGGAGGCGCATGAATCTATCCGGTCTTTACTATTTGTTTTGCTTTTCGTTGTGAATACAGTTATTATCTTTACTGTTTGTTATGTGTAATTAAGTATTAATTTGTAAAGTCTACAAATACTACACATGTGCATTGTTGTAAGTAGTTACTGCATTATGAAATTCTCAGTGTGCATTATTTAATCATACAGTATTAGAAGTTTAATATTCATTCGGTTTGGTATTCTGGGTAAACCATAATAAACCTGCTGGGTAGTATATTGCTTCATTATTTGGATTTGATAGTGCATTATGTAGCCAATTGTTAACATTACATTTGATAATTATATGCAGGGATGCAATGTTTATGAAGACTCCTACAAACAAACTGCCCAGTCTGAGTTCCTTTCATTGGCACCATTTAAACCTGTCAGCCCGGTCATTGTGGACACTTGGTGCTCATACTTGAATAATATGGAGAAGCTAAAGGCACCAGATACAGTATCCAGACTCTTCTTTTCCACACGGCCATGCGTGAGTAAATCATTTGTGTTATCTACGTACCAATTGAATCTTAATCTGCAACATAAGTACCTGAAGTACCGACAACTAGTGTAGGCACAATCATTGATAGACATCCCTGAAGGGTGGAATGAAGAAAGGCGATTTGCATCTTTTTGGACCATTCTTTTTGAGGAAGCACTTGGCGCAGGATACAACAAATGGGAGAAGCACGATCTGGTCAGTCTTAATATAAACTTATTTGTCTGAGAATCAATTGTATATGACAGCATACAAGACCATTTAATGTTCTCTTTATCATGTAGTTCTTCGTCCCAATTTGGGGGGAGAGACAACAATATGTTGTCTGCTTTGATGTGCCGAATGGCAAGATGAATATTATTGACCACACCCTGGCTGAGCAGCACGCATCGTTCGCCGACAAATATGGGAACACGCCATCTATGCTGGTATGTAATGAGACTACTCTGTTACTTCCCCTTTAATGCATAAAAACACATTTTATTGATGCGGTACAATTATGTCTTTTTGTTTTAGCGGAAGTTCTTGGCTGACGCAATTGATAAGTGCAAAGACTCAAGACTGGCTGATTTGATACGAGGCTGCACTACACATGTAGTTGCAATGTCGTGGCGGAACAACCTGTCCATAATGGAGGGTGGTGTGTACGTCATGCGTCACTTGGAGACGTACTTTGGAGAGAAGGAGAAAGAGTGGGATTGCGGGCTGACCGCGAAAGGAAGCAAAAGTCTAGAAATGTTTCGAATCAAGTTCGCAAGGGCGCTACTGACTTCTACTTACAATGTCCGCGGTGCCGCAAACCAAAAAAAGGCAACCAAGTTCTGGAGAGATAAACCTGCAAAGTTCAATTTCGAACAGTGGGTCGAGAATTATGGGTTGTAGTGCTTGATGGTTTCTGGTATATGTTGGAAGAATTTGCAGTTTAGATCTTTTTGCAAGCTTGAATACACTAAACAATGTTTTTGAAAATAGCCTTTTTTGATTTTGATCTTGTGAACACTCAGGTGAACAGTAATTGATGTATTCTGTTATTTGTCTTGTTTGTGTTATGTTTTTTTGTCTGTATAGGTGGCCGATTTACTCTCGTAATGACTCATATACCAAATAATGCACCAAAACTTGTGCCTAATGCAAATGCATCACCAAATAATTTTTGTGTATATTGTACAACTAATATACTGAGCCATGTATAGTACGCCTCAATTTTGTGTGCATTATATCTGCATATAATGTAAGTACGCGTATTAGAGTATGCATTAATAAAGGTTGTTTGTGTATTTTAACCAATCCTTAGGAATAATGCAATGGCACCACCAAATAATGCATTTGTATATTGTACCAATAATGCACCAATCCTTAGGAATAATGCAATGGCACCACCAAATAATGCATTTGTATATTGTACACCAAATTTATTAATCAAGCAATAAAGTACGCCTCAGTTTTATGTGCATCGTATCTGCATATAATGTAAGTATTCGTAATACGTAATGCATTATTAAACGTTCTATGTGAATTTTAGCCAAATAATGCACCAGTCCGTGGGTGTAATGCAATGGTAACCTCAAATAATGCATTTGTATATTGTACCCCTCATATATTAAGCATGGCACATTGAGTTAAAATAATGATTATTAATAGAGATATGAACCGATGTATAAGCCTCTAATAAACCCATAAAATTAATCCAAAAAATCAAGTAAACCATGGAATTCTATTACAACCAACCTATTAAAAATTAAAAAATTGACCCAAGAACGACAAATGTTGTTTTTTTATAGGATATGATTCAAGCTGGATTTTTCCCCTTGCGAGCATCTTTCTCCATCCTCATCTCTTTAAGCATAGGACAGTTCCTAGAGTCGTGATGACCCACCTCATGGCAAGCCTTACACTGTCTAGGAGGCCTAGTCGCATCCTTTATAGCCTTCTCTCTCTTTGAAATCAAACGGCTCACCGAGCTGCTGGCGTGACCCTTCGTCTTCACAACATCGGGAGGATGCACCGCAACAGATTCAGGCCTTACCATTCCATAAAACTCTTCAACCATACGCCTCTTCTCAGCGACTGAGGTTGCCGGAGTACCAGTTTGAAGAGAGTTGCCAAGTTCTTCGATGCCAGCTACAAAAACACGTAAAGTATCGATGTCGGTGTCAAACTGTCTAAGAAAACCATAAAACATCGAAATCGCCTGCTTTGACACAGTTTGCCTATCGTCAGCGGATGAGTTGGTAAGCAAGGGATCCTGAAACTCCCCGTGTACAGCCTTGGCTAAATGAGTCTTCATCCATCGGCTTTCACAGTATTTATCCGGAATCTTTTTCACCTCATTGTTCCGAAACAAGAAGAATATGTGACTGCACAAATAACCATGCCGACCAAAAAGTTTGCATTCGCACAAGTAAGTATCATCCGTCTTGTCATGACGAACAAAATATGCATTGCGCTTGCTATCGCCAAGCTTGTATGTGTCAATAGATTCTCCTGACATAAAACTCAGCACACGACATCTGTCATTACCCTCCACAATTTCTTCTTGTATTTTCCTGAACATACTGTCGGTAAATAACGTGGAAGCATGTTTCTCGAACGGCAGAGTAGTTGCGAGTATGGGTATGGAAGTGGCATCATGGTAGTCCAAAGCTGTCCTACTGTTCCGCTGGAATTCTATAGCGTGGTTGAAATTCAGGTAGAATTCGGCTATGTTTGCTCGGGGCTTCAGAAAATTTTTGTAGAAACTGTTCTCTGATTCAGATATGGACGTAGTCCGAATCATCGATCCCATCAGAAAATCCCTGAAGTACGCCGGTATCCAGTACTTCCTATATGTATACAATCTTTTGAACCATTCGACGTCATCCAACTGATGATGTACGACCAATCTATTCCACTCCTCCTCGAATTCATCCGGTTCTAATAGGTCCGACCAAACGCAAGCATTAAACTCCTTTTTGAAATGGTCGTCCCGCAATAATCTGTTTGGTACCTTGACTGCCAATTTATGCATTATATGCCACATACACCAACGGTGACGTGTGCCGACTAGGACCTCTTCAATCGCTGATCGCATACCCAAATCTTGATCGGTCACAATCATCCTGGGTGCTACACCCATACAATGTACAAAATGTCTGAACAACCAAGCAAATGCCCTTGTTTTCTCGCTGCAAACCAACCCCGCCGCAAATGTCACAGGACTACCATGATTATCCTTTCCAGTGAAAGGAGTGAAGATCATACAGTACCTGCATACATGACAATTACCTGCAGTCAGAATAAAAAACTTAGCATAATGCAACTTACTGTAGTGCGTAATGCACGGACATCCAGTAATAATGCAAACAATATTCAATGTCTTCAGAAGCGTAAACATATCATAATGCAACTTACGGTAGTGCGTAAAGCAGTGACGTATAGAAATAATGCACATAATATACAATAGATAAATATAATATAACATAAATAACACATTAGTTAGTTTCAACCTGTTTGTGTTGTACTTGGAGTCGAAGGACACAATATCACCAAACATGTGGTAATTTCTCTTCATCACACCGTCGCACCAAAACAGAGCAACCAACTGGTCAGATTCGTTAACTTCGTAGTGATAGGTGAAAGCCTCGGACATCTCCTTCTTCTTAGCCATGTCATCCAACACCATTTGTACATCAAATCCTTGTGCATATTCTTTGATGTCCCGTGAGGCATTCCTGATACCCCCAACCGTGCAACCAACCAGTTCGAACCCACCAAGAATCTCCTTCAATACCTTAAATGTAAGCGTGGGTCCTATATTCGCCCTTGAACAGTCGAGGATAAATTTATGATGAACATCATCCAACTTGCGATTACTTGACATGAATTGCTGATGTTCCATCTCAACCATGTGATGGTTATGAATCTCATTGAACTCCTCAATTATGTATCCTGACCAACAATCTTCCGAGAAAAACCTGAAGGATATACTAGCTGTGCAACCACACTGCTTAGATAACTTCCTACGCTTGATAGTGAAACCAGAACGAGCATTCAACTGGTCATCCTCACCACCCTTTTTCCTTCCTTCCCTAGTGCATACAACTTGATACCAGGTCGTGACATCATCAACCTTCCTCATAGCTTGTTTGCGCGTATCAAAGCCAACTGCACAGGCATATACGTCGTAGAAAGCAAAAGTGAAATCCAATGATTGGAATTTCTGACCTACAACAGGCTTCATCGCTGGAGAACATTCTGGTACAACAACCACTGCACACAATTGGAAATAAAGGGGTCAGCCAAAAATAACAACTTTCGAATATAATAAGCTGACAAGTAATGCACGATTTGCACAAATTCAATCTGTCAAATATTTCAAAGTTGGACGAACACAATATACCCTACCCCCTTGGCTTATTAAAGCCTTAGGGGAAAACAAGAAACGTGTGCCAAAAATCAAAGCTAACAAGCGATATTTAAGCCCTAGTAAAACGAGTCATAAAATCATACCTATCTTAATTCGTACAACATACACATTGCAAATAAGATATTATGCATTATACACACAATATAGAGCATTACGTCTATTCGGTTGATGCATTATTTTTAAGCCCTACGTAATTTATTTATGGGTCAAACACAGAGCTTTGTTAAACGTTGTTATTAATGTTTACATACTATACCCTAGCCCCTAGGATTATCAAACCCTTACGGGGAAACAAGCAACGTGCGCCACAAATCAGAAACCAGGTGAAATATTCACATACTATACCCTAGCCCCTAGGATTATCAAGCCGTTACGGAGAAACAAGCAACATACCGAAAACATAGCAGTTCAAGAATTATGCAGTACATATGAACATAAGTTCATTATGCTTCGTCTAGAAGTGCATTATATGTCTCGTTTCAACCTAATACCTTACATATGCCGAGAGTGAATCCATGGAGGAAGGTTTCAGAGCAAGCGCTCATGTTATACCATGGCAACACAATACACTTAATAATTGCTGATTAAAAATCAAATAATCAAACTGCTACAACCTGGACTGAAACATCCGCAACAAAAACAAAATCGTGATAATTCGAGATTTTACCTTCTTCCATTGATTAAGAACAAAAATGGTAGATCCAACGCCAAGTAGACAAGCTTTAACTGCCGAGGATTAATTAATGAGAGAATTGAGAATTGTGATAATTGAAACCTTGCAAAAAAATAGAGATGCGAAATCATATACGCTGCAGCATTACCTTCCTTCATCGACGTGATTTTGGAAAATAAGTGCCGTATCTTCCCACGAGAGAATCATGGATTTTCCATAACTACCAAAAAATCATGTACCAAATCTGCCCTTAATCGTTTATTAAGTGATTACAATTTAATGGCATCAGCGAATATTTTCAGCCATCCGATTTATAAAATTAACGGTTGAGATTAAGAAGGAAAAAGGATGAAATATGAGAAAAGGATATGAATACATCCCTATATATATATATAAATATATATAGGTATGTATTATGTGATAACCCCTAAATATCGTAATATATATATAGTCGTGATCATATGATAACCCTAAATATCGTAATAACCCTATAACCAAATCTGGACCACACATATTTCTAATCATGCGGTTGAGATTCAAACTTAGATTTACTTCATAAAAAAAAGCGCGGGGTAAAACTGTCATTTCCCTCATTTAATTTCTGAATTTCGTCAAATATCACGTAAAATGATAAAATGATAAAATGATAGGTTTATTGCATAGAATGATAGTTTTGCCAGATAGAATGATACTCTGAGTTGATAAAATGATACTTTTAACTGACTGATAAAATGATAAAATGATAGGTTTATTGCATAGAATGATAGTTTTGCCGGATAGAATGATACTCTGAGTTGATAAAATGATACTTTTGACTGACTGAAAAAATGATAAAATGATAGGTTTATTGCATAGAATGATAGTTTTGTCGTATAGAATGATACTCTGAGTTGATAAAATGATACTTTTGACCGACTGATAAAATGATAGGTTTATTGCATAGAATGATAGTTTTGCCGGATAGAATGATACTCTGAGTTGATAAAATGATACTTTTAGCTTATAAATGTTAGGTTTACTGCATAAAATGATAGTTTTATCCGATAGAATGATACTTTCAGCCGATAGAATGATAGTTTTGCCGGGTAGAATGATACTTTCAGCCGATAGAACGATAGGTATTTTTGGTGTATAAAATAACATTTTTTTTAATAAAATGATACTTTTACCTGATAAAATGATAATCTAAGCGGATAAAATGACAGTAACCTTATAAAAATGATAGTTTAGCTGAAGAAATTGCATATAAGCTGATAAAATGATACTTTAACGTGACAAAATGACATAAAACTGATAAAATGATAGTTTTTCTGGATAGAATGATACTTTCAGCCGATAGAACGATAGTTTTGTCGGGTAGAATGATACTTTCAGCCGATAGAATGATAGGTATTTTTGGTGTATAAAATGACATTTTTGTTTAATAAAATGATACTTTTACCTGATAAAATGATAATCTAAGCGGATAAAATGACAGTAACCTTATAAAAATGATAGTTTAGCTGAAGAAATTGCATATAAGCTGATAAAATGATACTTTAACGTGACAAAATGACATAAAACTGATAAAATGATTGTTTTGCCGGATAGAATGATACTCTGAGTTGATAAAATGATACTTTTGACTGACTGATAAAATGATAAAATAATATATGTTAGGTTTATTGCATTGAATGATAGTTTTCCCGGATAGAATGATACTCTGAGTTGATAAAATGATACTTTTAGCTTATAAATGTTAGGTTTAGTGCATAAAATGATAGTTTTGCCGGATAGAATGATACTTTCAGCCGATAGAATGATAGTTTTGCCGGGTAGAATGATACTTTCAGCCGATAGAATGATAGGTATTTTTGGTGTATAAAATCACATTTTTGTTTAATAAAATGATACTTTTACCTTATAAAATGATAATCTAAGCGGATAAAATGACAGTAACCTTATAAAAATGATACCCTGAGTTGATAAAATGATACGTTTACTGCTTTATGATAAACTGATAGGTTTATTGCATAGAATGATAGTTTTGCTGGATAGAATGATACTCTGATTTGACTGACTGATAAAATGATAAAATGATATATGTTAGGTTTATTGCATAGAATGATAGATTTTCCGGATAGAATGATACTCTGAGTTGATAATATGATACTTTTAGCTTATAAATGTTAGGTTTACTGCATAAAATGATAGTTTTGCCGGATAGTATGATACTTTCAGCCGATAGAATGATAGTTTTGCCGGGTAGAATGATACTTTCAGCCGATAGAATGATATGTATTTTTGGTGTATAAAATGACATTTTTGTTTAATAAAATGATACTTTTACCTAATAAAATGATAATCTAAGCCGATAAAATGACAGTAACCTTATAAAAATGATACTCTGAGTTGATAAAATGATACGTTTATTGCTTTGTAATAAAATGATAGGTTTATTTCATAGAATGATAGTTTTGCCGGATAGAATGATACTCTGAGTTGATAAAATGATACTTTTGACTGATTGATAAAATGATAAAATGATATATGTTAGGTTTATTGCATAGAATGATAGTTTTGCCGGTTAGAATGATACTCTGAGTTGATAAAATGATACTTTTGACTGACTGATAAAATGATAAAATGAGCGAAATTCAGAAATTAAATGAGCGAAATTTGGATACGTAAATTTTATCATGAGCGAAATGACATATTTACCCCGCGCTTTTTTTTATGAAGTAAATCTAAGTTTGAATATCAACCGCGTGATTTTAAAAATGTGTGGTCCAGATTTGGTTATAGGGTTATTACGGAAATTGGGGTTATCATTATGATCACAACTCTATATATATATATATGAAACAAGAGACACTTCTCTCTACTAGACTGAGGCCTCCTCCATGGCAAATGCCAACCGACTGGTCTCCATGCTATTTCATTTCATCATCCAATGAGATTGTGCCAATCATAAGAGATACTATCATTGTGTTCTCATCATCATTCCTATGTTTATCCCATTCAAACTTAATTCTATTTATTTATTTTACGTAATTACTTAAATTCTGACAAGTGACAAGTACTATAAATAAGATCTAAAAAACAGTTATATAGATAAGATTTCTTCTCTAAGTTAAATATACTCCTACATAAGAAGTTAAAATTAGTTGTTGGCTGTAACATCAATTATAAGAAGTAGATCTATCTATAAATTATAATTTTATTTTAGTTAAATTGTCAAATAAATCATGAATGATAATCAAATTTTAGTGTGTTCGACGTTTTTCAAAATCTGAAAAAAATCATGAAATTTTCACAATCATCTCATACTTTTGTTTTTAGGCAAATCACACGCTGATGTGGCAAGCGGTTTAAAACACGTAAACATCATTGCGAACTGAATTAGACACTGTCATTTTGACCAAGTCGTTTTATCCATGTGTTTTACACCGATTGACACATCAATGTGTAATTCGCTGGAAAATGAAATAATGTGATAAATGTCAAATTTAATCTTCCGTGATACTATATTTTTTCAAATTTTAAAAAAATATAAGATATGCCAATTATCTTTCATAATTTATTTGATAATTTACATTTTTGTTTATTTATTTGCCAAAAGTTCCGAAAGAAATAAAACGTTCACAAAGCCTGTTGACGGGATGGGTCGACTTGCAATTTGGGTTTGGTAAAAGCCCAATGGAAACGTTTTTAAAAAATATCATTTTAAAAAAGGAAACGTTTTTTTTCTTTTGAATATCATTTTTTTAAAGACCCATATTAGCATATTTTTGAAAGCATAGTCTTCTCCGTTAAATGAAATTGAATTATTGAAAGATAGGACCAACGACGTTTCTTATACACGTTTGTTTAGTTTTAATAGTAGACTTTGCCTACATTAGTTACCAAAAAAGTAAAAGGTAAAAGATACTCCCTTCGCCCCTAAAGAATATAAACAATAGGTTCGGCACTATTTTTAATAAATAATGAGAAAAGTTAGAGAGTGTAGTATAAATAATGTTAGCGGAGAGGGAGGTCCACACTGTTGTAATAGTATAAGTTGTTAATGGTAATGATATAAGTTGTGAATAATATAATATGATGTATATGGATAATATGTTGTTTGAATTTTTTAAAACTTGAAAGTTCATATTTTTCAGGGACGGATGGTAAAGAAAATAATTTATATTTTTTGGGAATGAAGGAAGTATAAAAAATAGAAAACGAAAGAAGATTTAAAGATACGTATATTGTATTGGTATGATAGTGCATACCAATACAATACATATGTAAAAGAAGATTTAAAGATATAGATGTAATTTGCATTTAAAATGTTTCCTTAAGAAGATTTAAAGATATATGTGTAGTATTGGAATGCTCGTGCATACTACTCTATGAGGTGTTTGATTTTTATCGTGACATGATTAATAAAATTATTTTGTCAGAAGATACAAGACATAAATCAGACAAAACTATAATATTAACTCTCAAAATGTGTTAGAAATAGAATTATGAGAAGATTGTGAAATCAATTTAGAATACGTATGATGGGGTACGAACTAAACCCTAATGGCAAGCCCAATAACAGTGACGGCCCATCAGCCCAGAGCCCAAGAAAGAGTATCTGTTCGGCACCAAAGAGTTCGGCACGACCAAAGAGTTCGGACTCAGCCTACAGCTCGGTAAAAGCCGACCAGTCAAGCTCTCCTCTCAGATCGGCAAGAGCTGATCGGTAAGGTCCAGCAGTTCGGTCTCAGCATTCGACCGAACTAGGAGTTAGTGGACTCATGAAAGGCCTCCACGACCTCCGCTATACCCACGATCTATTTAGTGGTACGAAGCAGTTATTGAGCAGTTATTGCTCACCCACGATCTTGTTAGTGGGGCTGCAAACCACGACCTTAGTTCAATGTATAAATAGAACTTAGATCAGATAGAAAAGGGTTAAGCTCTCTAGAGATAAAAACTCATATAGCAAGTCTGTGTTGTAAGCTGTAATCCCAGATCAAGCAATACAATCTTGCCCCCCCCTTTTTCCCGTGGACGTAGATTTACTTCAGTAAATCGAACCACGTAAATTCTTTGTGTCATAGTCTTTATTCTCTACCAGCATTTACTAACATCAGAAATTCGCGGATCCATCACTGGCGCCGTCTGTGGGAAACAGAGAACAAAATTTGTGATAAAGTGAATTTTTGATCCATTTTTTCCACCCAAAAAATGCATACCAGATCGCAGAGTACCCGTATTCCTGCCCGTGAGAACCAGGAGGAAGCCAATCCATCCCATAGGTCTGGAAAACAGCCTAGGGATAAATCCACCACCAGTTCTCATGGCGAAGGAACAAGCCGCTCCAAAAATCGTCCCACTGAGTCTTCCCAGCAGCCCGATTTGAATGAGGCTGTCAAGCAGTTTTTGGCGGCGAAGCAGGAGGAATTCTTAACCTTCCTGCGAAAAAGCCAAAAGCAGCCGGAGACGAAAACGACGGATTCTCCTTCTCCCTCCGCACAAGAAAGTCACTACCGCAGTAGTGTCGCATCTCCCAGGAGAAAGAATCCCCGTCCCCAACATGTTCCAGTTCCTCCTCGGTACCGGAATCACAGGAGAACTCAATCTCCTCCATACCGACGAGATATCGGATTCGCCGTGTACGGAGCACTGAAGACTCCGTTCTCGGACGACATCACCCGAACTCCCCTACCACAGAACTACCGAACTCCGTCGATGACTTACGACGGGCTCGTGGACCCTCACGATTTCTTGGGGCGCTATCAATATAACATGGCGAACCAGGGTCTCAACGAGGTCCACATGTGCAAGCTGTTTCCCGAGCTGCTCATCGGGAACGCGAGAAGGTGGTTCGATAGCCTCCCCCAGGGCAGCATCAGATCTTACCGAGATCTAATGGATGCCTTCCACAGGAGGTTCTTTCAGAAAGCAGAAGCCCGAATCACTTCGGCTCAGCTGCTTTCCATTCGTCAAGGTCGCGACGAAAAAATCAGCGACTTTATGACAAGATTCCACAAGGAATGCCTGCAAGTAGACAATCTCAACGATCTGCTTGTCATCTCGGCATTCCAAAATGGAATCCTGCCCGGAGCTCTCTACAGGAAGCTCGTTGAGTGCGGTCCGCAGACAGCTCAGGAAATGTGGGACATTGCGGACCAGTACTCCCGGGCCGATGAGGCAGACCGTCGCAAACGGTCGTTAGACAGCTCATCGACCCGAGGAGACAGAAGGAAGCCCGATCATAGCGATCAGGGGCATCCTCGCCGGACTCCATTTGAAAGAATTCAAAGGGCTCCGGTGCAAGACAGATTGGGACCTCGTCTCAATCCCGAGAAGCCGCCCGCTCAGTTCGTACCGCTGAACAAGCCGAGAGCGGAAATTTTCGAACTGCACTCTGACCTATTCGAAAAGCCAAAGCGGATGACGAAATCAGCCGCGCGCCGACCACAGGATAGCTACTGCTCCTACCATCAAGACCACGGTCACGATACTGAGGAGTGCAGAAACTTGGCTGCAGGTATCGATGTTCTTGTGAAGGCAGGGACATTGAAAAAATACCGAAGCAAGCAGCCAAAGAAGAATAAAAAGCAGAGTGGTGCGAACTGCGCTCCTCAGGATCCGAAAAGGCAGCCGGATCCCGAAGACGATGACGAGCCGCAATATGATGGAGTAATCCAGACTATTGACGCGCTCCCTGCCGGGAAGACCAAGTCGTCCCTAAAGTCAGAACGCAGAGGCTCCAATCGAGAGGAGCCAACGCATAAAAGGCTGAAGCAGGACGAAGTGATTACGTTCTCGGCTGCTGATCCCGTCCCGGCCATCTCTCCTCACCAAGACGCCATTGTCATCCAAGCCGGAGTGGCAAACAAACTGATCCACAGGGTGTTTGTGGATACAGGAGCGTCGGTTAGCATTCTTTTTAAAGAGTGCTTCGACAAACTAGAAGTGGACCCAGCTCGGCTCAGTCCGGCTCCGCTTCCCCTGAAGAGCTTCACCCAGGAGGACACCCGCCCTGAAGGTATTATCAGCCTTCCGATCACGGTGGGGAAAGCGCCTACTAGCTCCAGTACGATGATTGAGTTTTTCGTGGTGAAAGCTCGGTCCCCGTACAACGTCATCCTGGGAAGAGACTGGCTCAACACAGTTCGGGCCGTTTGCTCCACCTATCACCTCACCATCAAGATCCCTACTAAAGGAGGGATAGCGGTCATCCGAGGTGACCAAAAGAGAGCAAAGGAATGTCTGCAAATTGCGCTTAGAAGTGCCGAGCAGTCAGATCGGCACCACCAAGCATAGCAATCACAGCAGCCGGAGTCAGAGGCGATGACCGAAGTCATACCGGAGCCGAACTCGATGACAGTTCAGCTGTACGAAGACGATCCATCCAGAACGGTTAAGATCGGCTTCGCGGGAACGCCCCTACTTCGGGAAAAAAACCATCCAGCTCCTCAAGGAGTATAAAGACGTCTTTGCATGGTCTCCGTTGGACATGACCGGAGTGCCCCCCGAGGTAATCACTCATCGGTTAAATATTGATCCTTCAGTCCGGCCGATAAAACAGAAGCAAAGACTCTTTGCGGCAGAACGAAGTCAAGTCATCCATGACGAAGTCCGTCAATTATTGAAGGCGGATGTGTTATTCGAAGTGAAGTATCCTTCGTGGGTGGCCAATCCTGTCATGATCAAGAAAAAGGAAGGAGGATGGCGGATGTGCATAGATTTCACCGATCTAAATAAGCACTGTCCCAAAGATTGCTATCCCCTTCCGAACATAGATAAAAAAGTAGAAGCTTTGATAGGCTTTGAAATTTTTTGTTTTCTTGATCTGTACAAAGGATACCATCAAGTTTTAATGGATGAGATTGACGCTTCAAAAACGGCCTTCATTACTGATTTCGGCATTTTCGCTTATAAAAAGATGCCATTCGGTTTAAAGAATGCCGGAGCCACTTATCAAAGGATGGTAGACAAGCTTTTTCGGCACCTGATTGGAAAGGAGGTCGAAGTGTATGTTGACGATATAGTCGTCAAAAGCAAAAGCACTTCGGAGTACGAGCACAACCTCAAGTCCACTCTCAACGTGCTCAAGAAAGCCAACCTCAAACTTAATCCCCAAAAGTGTACCTTTTTGGTAGATTCGGGAAAGTTTCTGGGTTGTTGGGTTTCAAAGGACGGACTCAAGGCAAACCCCTCAAAAGTTCAAATCGTTCAGAACATGGCAATGCCGAAGTCCATACATGACGTGCAAAGGCTAACCGGATGTCTAGCCGCACTGAATCGATTCCTTTCCCAAGCAGCCGAAAAGCAACTGCCGTTCTTCAAGGTGTTGAAAAAGGCACCAAAGTTCGAGTGGGGAGCCGAGCAGAAAAAGGCCTTTGACGAGCTCAAAAGTTATCTAGCCGAGCTTCCTATTCTCTCTGCTCCAACCGAAGCCGAAGTAATATTCTTATACTTAGCGGCATCGGATCAAACCATCAGCGCGGTGCTTGTACGAGAAGAAGGCCTAAAGCAGCTTCCCATCTATTTTACAAGCCGAGCATTAAGAGGTCCAGAAACCAGGTATCAACCACTGGAAAAGATTGCTCTGG
Source organism: Salvia splendens (assembly GCF_004379255.2). Classification (NCBI taxonomy): domain Eukaryota; kingdom Viridiplantae; phylum Streptophyta; class Magnoliopsida; order Lamiales; family Lamiaceae; genus Salvia; species Salvia splendens. Next base: position 22,323,903 of record NC_056044.1, read on the forward strand.
CATTAGTAAATGCAGCAAGGAGACTGCGGCCATACTTCTATGCTCACAAGGTATGCGTCTTAACTGATCTGCCACTTCGGCAAGTGTTGACCAAACCAGAAGCATCAGGCAGAATCGCCAAGTGGGCTATAGAGTTGGGAGAGCACACAATTGAATATCTACCTCGGAAAGCCATCAAGGGACAAGCCTTGGCAGATTTCCTTGCAGAAGCGAAGTTCGATCAAGCAATTCCTGTTATTGCCGAACAGAAGAATTCTGCCAGTGCCGAACTAGCACAGCCCTTGGAATCCGAAGTAGAGCCGCCGGACTGCTGGAGCGGGTTCGTAGATGGAGCTTCGAACAAGATGGGAAGTGGAGCTGGTATTTTACTTGTCGCTCCCGACGGACACGAGGTAGCCTACTCACTTCGGTTCCTATTCCCCACTACTAATAATGAAGCCGAGTACGAAGCCCTCCTGGCCGGACTCCAGTTAGCGCAAAGTCTGCTCGTCAAATCTCTCAAAGTCCATTGTGATTCACAAGTCATAGTAAATCACATGTTGGGTACAAGTGAAGCCCGTGACGAGAGAATGAAGAAGTATTTGGACAAAGCGCAAAGCATCAGCCGAAGTTTCTCCTATTTTCGGATAATCCGTATTCCCAGAGCGGAAAATAGCCGAGCAGATACCTTAAGTAAGTTGGCCTCAGATCCGAGCTCAAAGGCGGAAGAATTAATGCATCGAAGCATTGATGAAGCCGAGGTACATTCAGTATCCAGCCCGCCGAACTGGATGACGCCGATCTTGCAGTATCTGGATCAAGGACAATTGCCCGAGGATAAGAGAGAAGCTCGGAAGATCACGTGCCGAGCACTTCGGTACGAACTTCATGAAGGAGTCCTCTTTAGAAAGTCTTACCTCCAGCCGTTATTGCGGTGCGTAGGACCAGAAGAGACGGACTACATCCTCAGAGAAGTTCATGAAGGATCGTGCGGTAGCCACATCGGAGCCAGAGCTTTAGCTAAAAAAGTTCTGAGGTGGGGATATTATTGGCCAACCATGGTACAAGAGGCAGTGCAGCTCGTCAAGAAGTGTACGAAGTGCCAAATTCATGCAAATGTCCCAAGGATGCCGCAGACCGATCTATACACTATGCAAAGCCCTTGGCCTTTCATGCAATGGGGCATAGACATAGTGGGACCACTTCCTCAAGCTCCTCGGCAAATGAAATTCCTTATCGTTGCCGTGGACTACTTCACGAAGTGGGTGGAGGCTGAACCATTAGCTACGATAACGAGCTCAAAGGCATTGGACTTCGTCTGGAAGAACATAGTGTGCCGATTTGGCATACCCCACATCCTCATCTCGGATAATGGGACTCAGTTCACCGACAAGACGTTCAAGAATTGGTGCCAAGAGCTGAACATTCAACAGCGGTTCACTTCGGTCTCCCACCCCCAAGCAAACGGACAAACGGAAGTAACGAACCGGATTCTGGTGAAAGGGTTAAAAGCTCGGTTAGAACAAGCCAAAGGACAATGGGTAGAAAATCTCCCTCAAGTCCTATGGTCCTACCGAACTACACCCAAAACCTCCAACGGTGAGACTCCGTATAGTCTGGTGTACGGCACTGAAGCCGTAATTCCGGTGGAGATCGGCGTACCCAGTCCCCGAACTCTAAATTTCTCCTCAGAAATGAATGACGACGGACTGAGAGCAGAACTAGATCTCGCCGAAGAAAGAAGAGAATTGGCGTGTATAAAAGCAGCCAAGTATAAGGAGCAAGTAGCCCGGTATTATAACCAAAGGGTGAAAAAGCTTCAATTTCAAGTGGGAGATCTCGTCTTGAGAAACAACGAAGTAAGCCGAGCAGAAAAGCTGGGCAAACTCGAACCCACATGGGAGGGTCCATATCGGGTGTCAGAAGTCCTCGGCAAAGGGTCTTATAAATTGACTCACATGTCAGGAGAACAAGTACCCCGAACATGGCATGTCTCCAACCTCAAGAAGTTCCACTTGTAAGAGACAAAAGTCCGGTCAGTCCGTCTCGTGTCTAGTTCGGTCATAGGGGTATATGTTTTTATTTGTTTGTTTCTTACTTGTACCTTTTACTTGTCGTTTTTTAAAAAAAATGTTTAAAGTTTTTTTCCTTCATCTTTTTCATTTTTTTCTCTATGTGTTTTGTCTCTATGTGCTTGTCGTCTCTTACAAATGGTACCAAGGTATATCGTTCTTTAAAGACTGATCCCCTTTTTAGATCGATTATTAAAGACTATTGTGAGTCCAAGCTTCTAAGGAGGATATAAGACCACAATTCAGCTTAACAAGCAGTCCGTCTGAAACGAACTGCAATAAGCCAACGATTGTGAGTCCAAGCTTCCAAGGAGGATACAAGACCGCAATTCAGCTTAACAAGCACTTCGTCTGAAACGAACTGCAATAAGCCAACGATTGTGAGTCCAAGCTTCTCAGGAAGATACAAGACCACAATTCGGCTTAAGAAATAAGCACTTCGTCTGAAACGAACTGCAATAAGGGAAAGTCCGATCCACGCGATAAACCTCGCCGAATTAGGACGACCAAGTTCGGTCAAAGAAGTTTACCTCATAAGACCGGGGACGACCACGTCTAGTCAAAGAGGTTTACTGCATAAGACCACTTCGGTTAACTGGGAAAGTCCGATCCACGCGATAAAACTCGCCGAATTAGGACAAGGGAAAGTTCGATCCCGGCGACAAAAATCGCCAAATTAGAACACAAACCAAGTTCGGTCAAAGATGTTTATTTCATCAGACCAAAGACGAGTCCGGTCAAAGATGTTTATTTCATCAGACCAAAGACGAGTCCGGTCAAAGATGTTTATTTCATCAGACCAAAGACGAGTCCGGTCAAAGATGTTTATTTCATCAGACCAAAGACGAGTCCGGTCAAAGATGTTTATTTCATCAGACCAAAGACGAGTCCGGTCAAAGATGTTTATTTCATCAGACCAAAGACGAGTCCGGTCAAAGATGTTTATTTCATCAGACCAAAGACGAGTCCGGTCAAAGATGTTTATTTCATCAGACCAAAGACGAGTCCGGTCAAAGATGTTTATTTCATCAGACCAAAGACGAGTCCGGTCAAATATGTTTATTTCATCAGACCAAAGACGAGTCCGGTCAAAGATGTTTATTTCATCAGACCAAAGACGAGTCCGGTCAAAGATGTTTATTTCATCAGACCAAAGACGAGTCCGGTCAAAGATGTTTATTTCATCAGACCAAAGACGAGTCCGGTCAAAGAAGTTTACTTCATAAGACCAAGGACCAAGTCCGGTCAAAGAAGTTTACTTCATAAGACCGAGGACAAGTACGATGAAATTTTTTCGCTAATCTGTAAATACAGTGTTAGAAGCGAAAACAAAATTTCATTTTTCAAATCTTGTTCGGCATACAACTCCGCTACCCTACAAAATGGCGTTACGCTATTACAAAGGACTATTCTACTGTCCAGGGTTGCTGAAGTTAAGCCACCTATCTGCAAAATCCTCTGGAAGCCGAGTTCGGTTGTTCCGAGCAGATGAAGAATAAGCAGGTCGACGAGATGCTATCCTCGACCCAACGCCTCTTCCCCGAGCCCGAGAAGTCCTAACACCTCGGCGATGAAGAGTCTCTGCAATAAGCATCTGCTGATCTTGCTCGCTCATAGTCACAACTCCCCGGCGAATTTCAGTCCGTCCCTGTCTTGACGATTCCGGTTGCTCCTGAGCCCGTTCTCGTCTTGACGTTTCCGGCTGTTCCGGAGTTCGTTGTTGACTGGGAGTAGGATTTTGAACAAGGGAACCAGAGGCTTGATCTGGAGTGCGAACATCTGTTGGCGGGAAATGCCTAAGGAATCTCCCGATTGAGGGACGCCGGGAAAGAATGATGTCGTACCGAGAAGCCCAGCGCCGCAATGATTTCACAACTTGTTGGCAAGCCGAGCTCTCCAGCGCATTGTTCCTCCGGAGTACATGATATTCCTCCCACAGTTCGTCAACTCGACTCTGAACATCGGATATGGTCACTCCCCCGCGCACACGGATGTAATCCTCGTACGCAGTCCTCTCAGCAATGGTCGTATTCAGCTCGGCCTCCAGATCCTTCTTATCGGACTCTAAGTCCTTATTATCGGCCTCCAGCTTCACTAAACGAGCCAGAAGCTCGTCATTCTTCGTCTGATCGGCTATAGCTCTTTTCTCAGCTTCGTCTAAAGCCGAAGAGTACAGCCGTTTCCAGTGAAGTATCTCCATCTCCTTGAGTACAAAGCAGCTATATTAGTTCGGCAGCTGTACCGAGCAGATAGTAAAATACAACAGGAATAAAGGCGAGTACGAAAAGCTATACGAAGACAAGTGTAGAGAATTTTTCATTCACAAGGAAAATTTTTTACACTAGGAGGGCTTCAAGGCCATTTTACAAGGAAGAAACTAGACTAAGAGAAGGGAGACGAAATCATACTCCGCCAGCTTCGTCTCCGGCTCCTTGGTCTGGTTCAGCTTCTTTCTCCTGAGCTACCTCAGCCTCGGCCTCGCATCCTGCCGGCCTCGCCTCCGCCTCCTGATCGGCTTCCTTCTCCGGATACCCGGCCCGCTCGACTTCGGCCTCCAGCTCCAGCGGCTCGGCCTCACCCTCTCCGTTGTAAGTCGAAGCGGGTGAAACGGGTCCCACGGAGGCAAAGATAGCCTCCAGGTTCTCGTCCCGATCAGCTCGACAACTCCGGACTCGGTCTGCAGAAAGCAGGACCGAGGATGAAGCGAGCTCCTCAAGGAGCGGCAGATTCTGAAGCCGAGCTGCTATCTCTCGGCTGTACAGAGGCAGCACGACGTCGGCCCCCTGCTCGCCCTTATCGGTAATTAGCCTTACCAGACTACCGACAAAGGCCGAGAACTGGCTGCTCAAAAAGAGTTTCTCCGTGTAAACACGGAGAGCCTCCCCTTGGGCAACCACGGCAGCAGCATCCCTCCGTTTCGTCTGCTCTCGCTGGATGACGAGCTGGTTTTTGGCAAACTGAGCTTCATCCTGGGCCGAAATCCTAGCAGCTCTGGCCTTCTCAAAGTTAGCCTCAGCCTGTTCGGCCCGATGACAAGCAGCCGCCAACTTCCTCTGCATCTCAGCATAGTCATTGGACGCTTTGGAGAGTTCGACGGCGACGAGCTTGGAGAGCATATCGTTCCTCTGAAAATGAATAAAGAAAAAAGTCAACAAAGGGGCCACAAAAAATACAGGAAAAAAGCAAGGCCAGAAAATCAAGAAGAGAATTCACCTCGGCGAAGTCCGTGGGCCATAAAAACGGCTCACAGATATGTTCCGAAGGAGGCGCCAAGACCACGTCTTTCTCTGGCGCTCTCGGGGGCTTCTGGGCCTTCCCCTTCCCCTTTGCCGAAGTCGACTCCGGCTTCTTCGGATCCGAAGAGGTTTTTTGCCTTTTCGGAGTCCTCTCGGCATCAGACGCCGAGCTGGTGGTTTTCGGCCTCTCCGGCTCCTTGGACTCCGAAGATTTGCGGCTAGCCTTATTCAGCATGTACACTGCCAAAAAGCAAGGAAACAAGGTTAGTTTTCGCTGCTAAAGCAGTAAAGCATAAAAAAAAAATCCTCACCCTCAGTTTCTTCGTCCGAAGACGAGATATTGAACACGAGGTCGCCCTTGACGAGCTCAGTTTCCGAGTATTGTTTCCTAATCATAGGAATCTTATTGAGCTCGCCCTCGAGCTCGGCCAACGGTTCTAACCGAGGATGAGGAATCACGGACTTCGGCCCTCTCCAGAGAAAGCCCGGGGCCGCTGTCCTATTATAAAAAAAGAAGCGGTTTTGCCATTTCGGCCACTTGGTTTTGCAGAATGCCCTAAAAGGCTGTAAGGGGATCAAGTAAAACCAAGATCCTTTCCTTTTAAATTGGAAAAAATTAAGGATTGCCCGCAGAGACAGATCCTTATCTAGCCTACGGAGTTCGGCAGCAAAAGCCGACAAGTGCCTCCAAGAATTCGGAGTCACCTGACCTAAAGGGAGTTGAAAAAAATCAAGAAGCTCTACAAAAGGTGGGGGAAGAGGGAAACGAAGCCCGCATTCTAAGCAGGCTTCGTAAACGGTGGCATAACCCTCCGGCGGGTCGTTAGCCCTATGATCATCGTCGGGAACCACCGCCTTCCCCCCGGGAAGAAGATATTTTTCGTGTAGAGATATCACGGTGTCCTTACTCAAGACGCTGTGAAAGTATTCTACAGTCTTCTCTCCGGACTCTTTCCGGTTAGAAGACCCCTTGCCCCCTTTCCTACCGCTACCTAACTCGGAAGAAGAAGAAGAAGACATGGTTCTTACTCTTTGCAAAATCTGAAGAAATTCTGAAGAAATTCTTGAAAGCGGAAGGAAATTTTTACGCAAAGGAGATAGAGTGCAGAAGAAGCAGTCGCAAAAGTGCTTCAATGATGAAGAAAGGAGGTATTTATCAGGTTCGGCGAAGATTTCAAAATCGTCGCACCGTTTCGAATCCCACCTTTTCAGGATTCAACGGCCGGATTTTACTGTCGCATTTAATGCAGTCACGTGCAAGGCACGTCCCCTGACATCAGCCTCCCCCTTGCCTTTATCCAGAATGCCGAAGTGACTCACTTCGCCGAAGTGATTCACTTCGCCCTTCGGGGGGGGTAGTGATGGGGTACGAACTAAACCCTAATGGCAAGCCCAATAACAGTGACGGCCCATCAGCCCAGAGCCCAAGAAAGAGTATCTGTTCGGCACCAAAGAGTTCGGCACGACCAAAGAGTTCGGACTCAGCCTACAGCTCGGTAAAAGCCGACCAGTCAAGCTCTCCTCTCAGATCGGCAAGAGCTGATCGGTAAGGTCCAGCAGTTCGGTCTCAGCATTCGACCGAACTAGGAGTTAGTGGACTCATGAAAGGCCTCCACGACCTCCGCTATACCCACGATCTATTTAGTGGTACGAAGCAGTTATTGAGCAGTTATTGCTCACCCACGATCTTGTTAGTGGGGCTGCAAACCACGACCTTAGTTCAATGTATAAATAGAACTTAGATCAGATAGAAAAGGGTTAAGCTCTCTAGAGATAAAAACTCATATAGCAAGTCTGTGTTGTAAGCTGTAATCCCAGATCAAGCAATACAATCTTGCCCCCCCCTTTTTCCCGTGGACGTAGATTTACTTCAGTAAATCGAACCACGTAAATTCTTTGTGTCATAGTCTTTATTCTCTACCAGCATTTACTAACATCAGAAATTCGCGGATCCATCAACGTACATATTCTTGATTTAAAGCTAGGTAAATCATATTGAAATTTTACCATATGTACATAACCTCCCGACCTATTTAGGCTTGTATCCTCCTATCGTTGTATATACTTGAATAAGAATAAAAGAAGAGCTTTCTTTAACATGGCATCAGAGCCAAATAAACAAAGGCTCAAAATATAGATTCATCATCGCCCGATAACTGTCCCGACCAGAAGTCGGACAACCGGCGAGTACTTGAAAATGGCAGAAGGAGACGATGTCAAAACCGGCGACATTAAACTCAAAGCAAGCAAGAATGTTACAGTAGCATTCAAGCTAAACGGAAGAAATTATCCCCTATGGGCTCGATTGATGCGAGTAGCCATCGGGAGTAGAAGGGCACTACGACACATCACCGGAGTGCCGGAGCCCCCAAAACCAACCGATAAAGAATATCTGGAGTGGGAGGAGACCGATTTAGTGGTCTTCTCCTGGATCGTAGACAACATGGAGATTGAAATCGTCGGAGATTTCGTACATCACCAAAGTGCGAAGGCGATCTGGGATAGCCTAGCCGTGACGTACCAAAGTACGTCGGACTCATATATGATATATGACCTGGAGGACAAGGCCAGTCGAATCGTGCAAGGAGACATGAATCTAGAGACTTACTGGAGGACACTACATGGAGTATGGATTGAAATTGATCGGTGCCAAACAAAAACCATCACCTGCTGCGACAAAGGAATCGGTGAGTACCGTAGCATCATAAACCAAAGAAGATTATACAAGTTCTTGGCGGGGTTGAGCCCCCAATTCGAAGGAACAAGAAGAGATATCCTCAAAGAAAGCCCAACCCCTCCAGTAGATGTCGCGTATGGCTGGGTGAAAAGGGAAGCCATACGGCTCAAAATAAATCCGCCGGCGAACCCCGATTCAACCGCCGCAACAAATGGGGTGGGGCTCGGATTTGGAGCCCGAAACACACGATTCCAGACCCAGCAGCCGCTGATCCGTCCCGGACAACCCCACGCTGCCACCAACAACCGCCGCGGAGCAACCAAACCCGACAAAACCAAGCTATGGTGTTCAAATTGCAGTATGAACAAACACACCCGGGAAACTTGCTTCAAATTGGTTGGTTTCCCGGATTGGTGGGAGGAAAATCAAAGGGGAAAGGCCAAATTGGCCATCGGAGTTGAGGAGACTGGCGGAACGGAGAACACCGTTCGTGGGCGAGGCGGTGCCCAGGGTGGAACTCCATGCGGCGGCAGACGTGGTGAGGAGGTGGGGCAGGCAGCCTTAGCTGGACGCGTCGGAGGATCGGAGAACGGTGCATTTGGGGAAGGACATAATGGGTTAGGGTTTGTCAAACCCTACCCATATTATATTTTTCCGAATAATCCCCACACTCTTAAGAAATCACATAGAAAACCCCATACTTTGCAGACTGCCCCTTGTACTCTAAATAATTCAAAAACTGACCCCACAGTATGTGATAATACCTTAGTCAGCCCTAATAGTTTTAAGATATTGCACGATCTACCCATTGCATGTACTATCAAACATAAATTTGGTGATAAAGATGAACAGTGGATTTTTGATTGTGGAGCCACTGACACGATGACCCATGATAGGAAGGATTTTGTGAACTTTTATGATACTATGAAAAGTCAGATACAGACTGCAGATGGGGAATTAACTTCGGTAGAGGGGAGTGGGACAATTGAGATTTCACCAACATTAAGATTGTCAAATTGCCTATATGTTCCCAAATGTTCTCACAAGTTGGTGTCTATTAGCCACGTGACGAAGGAATTAAATTGTACATTACTAATACATCCTAATTTCTGTGTATTACAAGATATCAGGACGAGGAGGATAATTAGCCGTGGCACTGAGCGTCAAGGCCTCTACTATGTTGATTAGATGGCTCACCAAGGCAGTGCCGCAATGCTGGCTCACAGATCCGCGACTCGGGATGCTTGGTTGTGGCACAGACGTCTAGGTCATCCGTCTCTTGGTTATTTTAAATTACTTTTTCCTAATTTTTCCCACCTCAAGGATTTTGAGTGTGAATCTTGTGTTTTGGCGAAAAGCCAGAGACAGTCTTTTAAATCTTCTGAAACTCGTGTCAAGAGTCTGTTTTCTTTAGTACATGCTGATGTTTGGGGCCCTGCGCCCGTTACTGGTGATCATGGTTTTCAATATTTTTTTATATTTGTAGATGATTGTTCAAGAATGACATGGGTATATATTCTAAAAAATAAATCCGAGGTTTATGAAAAATTTGTCCTTTTTTACAAACTAATCCAAACTCAATTTCAGACAACCATTAAAGTCCTTAGGTCTGATAATGGGAGGGAGTTCGTCAATAAGGAAATGGCAAATTTTTTCATGGAAAACGGGTTAGTTCATCAAACCTCATGCCCATATACCCCCGAAAAAATGGAGTAGCTGAGAGGAAAAATAGGATAATTATGGAAATAACTCGTGCATTGTTTTTTTATTCTAATGTTCCAAAATTTCTTTGGCCCGAGGCCGTTGACACATCTGTTTATTTGGTGAACCGTCTCCCTACAAAAATTTTGAAAATGAAAACCCCGTTACAAGTCCTATCTTCTTTAGCCGATGTGCCTGAACCTCTTACTCTACCCCTTAATATTTGGATGTTCTGTGTATGTTCATGTTCCTAAACACGAGAGAACGAAATTTTCCGCATGCGCCATAAAATGTGTTTTTTGGGGTATGGGATCAATCAAAAGGGTTATAGGTGCTTTGACCCATCGTCTAGAAAGATAATTACAACCATGAACTGCAATTTTTTGGAGTGTGAATATTATTACACCAGTCTTAGTGGTCAGGGGGAGAGTAGTCATAGTAATGTTGATAGGTCAAGTGGACCCCTAAATTGGTTTGTGCCATCACCAAGTGACTCTGTCGTGGAGCCAATCGAGATAGCTAGTACTACCACCGAGCCTGTCTTGTCGGCTGTAGAGCCTCCTCAATCACCGCGTCCCAACAGTCCTCCTCCAGTGATATTCGAGGTAATCCCTGAAACTGGAGTCAATAGTACAAATGTTCCTAATGACTCGGTTGCAGAACCAACAGAAGATACAGAGTCTGCCAATAATGCCGTGATCGATGGAGATACCGGGCAGTACACACTTCCATATCGAAGCACGAGGGGCGTTCCACCCAAGCGATACAGTCCAGAACGTACCTCGAAGAAGAGTAGATATTCGGTGGCAAATCTGGCTAAAGCAAACCTGACAGAAATGGCAGGGGCCTTTGTGACGGCCATGTATAAGGAAGAAGAGCTCCCCAGATCGGCAGAGGAAGCAATGCAGATTCCACATTGGAGGGAGGCAATGCTTGTAGAAATGAATGCACTATTGAAGAGCAAAACGTGGGAAGTGTGTGTGAAACTAGAAGGGTCTAGACTAGTGGGATGTCGATGGGTGGTTACAATCAAGAGGAAGGCAGACGGGTCTATTGAACGCTACAAAGCAAGGTTGGTAGCAAAAGGCTATACTCAAACTTATGGAGTTGATTATGCAGAAACCTTCTCACCAGTGGCCAAGATGAACACCATTCGTGTATTGTTCTCTATTGCTGCGACAAAAGGCTGGCCACTACACCAGTTTGATATAACCAACGCCTTCCCATATGGCGAATTGGCTAAGCCAATCTATATGGAAGCTCCGCCAGGCTTCGAGGGAGAACTCAAGACAGGAGAGGTGTGTAAGCTTAAGAAGACCCTTTATGGTTTGAAGCAGTCACCAAGGGCGTGGTTTGGAAGATTTACTGAAGTAATGAAGAAATATGGATACAAACAGAGTAACTCATATCATACTCTGTTTCTGAAGAAGAAAGAGGGGAAACTCACTTGTCTGATTATTTACGTGGATGATATGATCCTTACTGGAGATGATGAGGAAGAAATAAGACAGCTAAGGAAGAATCTATTTGCCTAGTTTGAGATGAAAGATTTGGGTCTCTTGAAATACTTTCTGGGCATTGAGGTAATGCGATCCAAGAAGGGAATATTCATAAGCCAACAGAAGTATGTTCTGGATCTCCTAGCAGAAATAGGAATGCTAGATTGCAAGCCTGCAGAAACACCGATGATGCAGAACCATGGTCTTCGACTGACTGAAGGGGAAGAACTTATGCACCAAACAAGATATCAACGTCTGGTGGGTAAACTTATCTATCTTTCTCACACGAGGCCAGATATTGCATGTGCTGTGGGAATAGTGAGTCAATTCATGCATAAACCGCAAGTCGATCATTGGGAAGCATAGCTAAGGATTGTGCGCTACTTGAAGGGAACTCCAGGACACGGGATATTATTTGAGAACCATGGGAACTTAACAGTACATGGATTCACCGATGCAGATTGGGCAGGGAATCTAAATGACCGAAGATCTACCGCAGGGTATTTCACCTTCGTGGGAGGTAATCTTGTGACTTGGCGAAGCAAGAAGCAAAATGTGGTGGCCTTGTCAAGTGCGGAAGCAGAGTTCTGTGGAATCAAGAGTGGGTTGACAGAAATCCTATGGATAAAGAAGTTAATGACAGAACTTGGATTGATGTCAAACGAGCCATGTAGGCTCTTTTGTGACAACAAAGCAGCAATCAGCATATCTGAAAATCCAGTACAACATGATCGGCTGAAACACGTGGAGGTAGACCGTCATTTCATCAAGGAGAATATAGAGGCAAAGGTGACAGACCTCCTATTTGTTTGTTCAAAAGATCAGTTAGCAGATATTCTTACGAAGGCAGTGGATGCAAGAAGCTTCAGTGAAGTATTGGGCAAGTTGAAAATAGGAGATCCCATTGTTCAACTTGAGGGGGAGTGTTAGAAATCAGCGAGAATTATGGGAAGATTATGAGAAGATTGTGAAATCAATTTAGAATAATCCCTTCCTGTTTTAAAGCTAGGGTAAATCATATTTAAATCTTACCATATGTACATAACCTCCCAGCCTATTTAGGCATGTATCTTCCTATCATTGTATATACTTGAATAAGAATAAAAGAAGAGCTTTCTTCAACAAAATGATTAGAAGAGCTTATGTAAATCAGTCTTGCACTTTATTATACTTTGTTCTTATAGTATGATGGGATGATTATAATTTGGGCCCATTTCATTTTACTAAATTAAATTGATTAAGAAAATAAAATGTACAATACAACTCAACATATCTAGAAACTTCTTTTGAGCTACTTACTATATATAGGAGGTTACCACATCTTCCAGAGACATCTACAGATTGAAGAGAGAAGAGAGGAGAGAAATCGCAGTCAGACCTTTACGCCGTCGACCATCAAGGTCCAGTTACATATCTCCATTATATATTTCTCAGTTTTTTTCGTTCGTTGGATTTATTTATGTTGAAATAGAATTATAAATTCTAGTAGTATTTCTTAAATTATCTGCAAATTTGTTTTCCTAATTTTGATATGATTTGATTTTGTTTCTTGTTGAAAATATAGAATATGGATTCATATGATCCGAATGAAAACAATCTGAACTTTATTGAATGATCAAAAGTTACAAATGAGGAATAGAGCTTAGCTATTTATACAAAGTGTAGAGCTAAGAAAGCAAGTAAAATATCTTCCAACTAACTTTGTAACAAACTAACTACCCAACTAACTTCTTCTATCTCATCAAAATATCCAATGATGACATGACAATGACTCGGCATGTATGATTAATGAGAGCACGCGAGCTTCTCTTTGATGGTAGAGACATTGCATGCATGGAAGGAAGTTGACGTTGGCTTCATTACTTTTCACATGCCCCTTCAAGATGGATTATATAAACTCTCAAAATTCATCTTGCTTAGTATGGAATGGAAAGCCAATGTCCCTAAAGGCTTAGTGAAGATGTCAGCCAATTGAAGATTGTTTCTAATGTTCAACGGTTTTATCACTTTCTCTAAAAATTTCTCTCTTACTGTATGGCAATCAATCTCAATGTGCTTCGTTCTCTCATGGAAAATTGGGTTTGAACAAATGTTGATGGCTGATTGGTTGTCACAGCATAATGGAACAACCTTCTCAACCTTCATTCCAAAATCTTTGAGCAATGCAACTGCCCACACAACTTCACATGTGGCTTGAGCCATAGCCCTGTATTCAGCCTTAGCTGATGAACGAGCGATAGTTGTTTGCTTCTTTGCTTTCCATGAGATCATTGAAGAGCCAAGATATAAACAATATCCGGTCATAGACTTCCTCGTATTTGTATCCGCATCAGAAAATATACTTAGGTTTACTTTATTGCTGCTTGCATAGAATAGGCCATGTCCAGGCGAGCTTTTCAAATATCTGAGGACCCTTTCAGCTGCTTCCCAATGTTCATCGCATGGATTTGAAACATATTGACTTAGCTTATGCACAACATAAGTAACATCTGGTCTGGTGATGCAGAGGTAGAGTCATCTTCCAATGAGTCTCCTATATTTTGATGCATCTTTCAAAGGATTGCCTGAGTCCAGCTTCAACTTCTTTAGAGGGTCCATAGGCACAGTAGAGGGCTTACAACCTAGCATCCCTGCATCTCTTAATAAGTCCATTGTATACTTCCTTTGAGATATCAATATGCCTTTCTTGTTTCTTGCAATTTCTAGTCCAATGAAGTATTTGGGAGCTCCAAGATCTTTGAACTTGAAATGCTGTGATAGAAAGATCTTGAAGTCTTCAGTTATCTCTGGATGTGTAGTGGCAACTAGAATATCATCCACATACATTACAATGCCAAAGAAGCTGCTGTTGTCATTCTTAAAGAAGAAAGAGTGGTCAGAGGTAGACTGTTGCAAACCAAATCCTTTGAGCACCTCTGATAATTTTAAGTACCATTGCCTTGATGCTTGTTTTAAGCCATATAGAGATTTCTTTAGTTTGCACACAAGTGTTGAGTCTGAATTTGCCCCTTCAACAGACTGCCAATCAACATCAATGCCAGGAGGCAATGTCATATAGATATCCTCTTCAATATCTCCATAAAGAAAAGTATTGTTGATGTCAAGATGAGATAGAGACCATCCATTGATTGCAGCCTTTTGCATTTTCACAGTGGAGAGTTTAGCCACTGGAGAAAAAGTATCCAGAAAGTCAATTCCTTCAAGTTGAGTAAAGCCTTTTGCAACAAGCCTTGCTTTATATCTCTCAACTGTAGCATCTGGATTGAACTTCACCTTATAAACCCATTTGCAATCAATTGGAATTTTTCCTAGTAGAAGAACAGTAACAACCCATGTATCTGTTCTGGAAAAAGCTGCTAGTTCTTCTTGCATTGCTTGATGCCACTCTTCATGTTGTGAGGCTTGAGTGTATGTGCCAGGCTAAAAAATAACAGACATGAGTATGATATATTTTAGATAGTCAGGAGAAAGTTTGAATAGAGTAAAGAAGGAAGATATGGGGTAAGGTTACTGATGCAACTGAGTTACAGAGGAAATCAGTGAGATGAGAGAGAGGTTTTATTTGTCTGCCATGACTAGATATGGTGGTTTTATTTGGAGGGGGGTTGCATGGACATGGAGGGGGTGAGATGGGATCAGTATTTGAGGCAGAAGGAAGAGGTGGAGATTGAAAAGAAGAAGGAAAAATAGAAGGAGACAGATGGGACAATGGAAAAATATCTTCATGAAATGTGACATTTCTTGTGATGATTTCTTGCATAGAGTCCAAATCAAGGAGTTTATATCCCTTATAGTCAGGAGGATATCCTAGTAAAGCACATTTGATGGCTCTAGGTGAAAATTTATCCCTGCCCCGGTCTAGAGTAGAAGCATAGCAGAGGCATCCAATCACTTTTAAGTGAGAATAGAGAGGTGGTTTTTGGAAGAGAACTTGAAATGGAGTCATATTGTCTTGTAGGACAGAGGATGGGACTCTATTTATCAAGTAAGATGCTGTGAGAATGCAATCTCCCCAGAAATGGATTGGAAGGAAAGACTGAAACAACAGGCTTCTAGCAACATTCAAAAGATGTTGATGTTTTCTTTCAACCCGGGCATTTTGTTGAGGGGTTTCAACACATGAGTGCTGAACAACAGTTCCAAAAGAAGAGAATAAAGAGGGTATGTGTAGTTCTGGAGCATTGTCACAACGGATAGCTTTAATCTTTTTGGAAAACTGAGTAAGAATTGTGTTGAAGAACTGAGGCAGAATGGCTCCAACATCAGATTTAGTGTTCATCAGAAAAGTCCGACAAATCTGGAACAATCATCCACTATAGTGAGGAAATATTTATATCCTTGAGTGGTGGAGGGATTGAAGGATCCCCAAAGATCACAATGAATGAGATCAAAACAGTTGGATGCAATAGAATCAGATTTTGAGAAGACAGATGTTTTTGCTTAGCAAGAGGGAAGATATCACATAATGTGGGGCTTTTATTAGGAAAATTGAGAATATCAGACATTGATTTCAGTTTCCCATAGGATACATGTCCTAGCTGAAGGGGCTGGCAGCGGAAGCGTGCGTAACAAAACGGATCACATGAATTTGATCTATTTAGCAGATTATTTAGACAAAATCTATTCCCGTAATTATCACATGTATCATGCTCATAACTTGAATTAAAACATGTTTTAGCACATTAAATTCCTAAAACATGCTTACTACGGAATTAGCCATTTTACCTCGTTGATTCAATCAAGAATCGATGATGGCTTGCTCCGTCTCCACGTGAAGATCTTCAATACAAGACCTCGGATCTTCTGACTGGTGTCCCGGACTATACGCTGATATTTGTGTGGGCAAATCTCACCAACGTACTAGGACTCGAATAATGGAAGACAGAACTCAGCTCACGGAGGAGAGTACAATTTTCAAAAATTCTCTTAAAGGAGGGGGACAAATATTTTATGAATAAATTGTTGTCTTTTCTGTCTCCTTTATTCTCCTATTTATATAAGTCACATATTGGGCCCAGTCAGGGATCTAAGGAAGAATCTGGAACATGCCTCACCCAATTAGCTTTTTACTAATTAAATTGAACCCACAATTTAATATAAGCTTATATTGGAATATTACGAGCAGCCACTACAGAAGTAATATTGCACTGCCTTCCAAATCTGAAATTACAAGTATTCCGGGTTTCCTTTAATTGTATTTGATTTATTTCCCGCGCTTAAGATGGAAACATCCATTAATTAATTAATGTCTACTATAGACTTAATTAATTAACATATTTCGAATTCCAAGAGTAGACTTAGCAAGAAACTCTTATTTATTATTCATAGAGTAATCAAACTCCAACTAGCTAGGTTCCGAATAATAAAACCTCGTTTCGAGCTCCTCTTGTGGATGTTATCAAACGAGACTCTCCTCGCGCACGTTTCAACATAATAGCAATCATAGCACCTCTAGATAATGATCACCACTACCCAATATACCTGGATCGTTGGGTTACGAAAAACCCGCACCTTTGGTAAGTCAAAGTAGTGGATACTCAATATCGTATGGTCAATGCTAACGTACATTGATTAAGAAATTAATTATCAAGACCTCGTCTTTCAGTAGATAGCATAAAGACTCGTCTTGCTGTTAGATCCATTCAGTGCTATACCACACCAACGTCATCTTATTTCAATAAGGTTTAGAAATAATCGGACTGACATTGCAACCTTTCGCGATAGGTAGTCTAGGCCTATCTAGGTTGTGAAATTCTTATTTTTCTTTGTTTAGAACTGACCGTGTTACCTTAAATTGGACGACGCCCACAACCGGTCTACTAAAACAAAGACTTAGACTTTGTTACGTTTGCTCATACATTTAAATATGCAATAAACAACCATTAAATGTAAAACATAACAACATTATGACAAAAATAATCTGTTGCATTTATTGGAAAATAACCATTAGAGTTTTTCAGTATGCAATCACTCGAAAGGTGATTTCTAGTATACAAAACCCTAACAATCTCTCACTTATACTCAAAACAGCTTTCGAGTATACAAAATGGTAGTGCACACGTCTTAAATATCTCCCACTTATACTGAAAGCGAGTTGAGGTCTTGAATGAGTCGAACTCCCATCCCTTCTACGTGGCACTCGAACGGTTTTACCGCCAAAGCCTTTGTAAAAGGATCTGCCAGGTTGTTCTCTGACGCAATCTTGACCACTTTTATGTCTCATCTCTGCACTATATCTCTAATGATATGATACTTCCGCTCTATGTGTTTGCTCGCTTTGTGAGCTCTTGGTTCTTTCGAGTTTGCCACAGCACCAGAATTGTCACAATAAATGGTGATGCTCTTGGGCAGATTCGAAACCACACCTAAATCCATAAGGAAGTTCTTGAGCCATACAGCCTCTTTTGCAGCCTCCGAAGCGGCCACATACTCGGCTTCCATGGTCGAGTCCGCGATGCATTTCTGCTTCACACTCTTCCAAATTACGGCTCCACCTCCTAAGGTGAACACATATCCTAAAGTAGATTTTCTCGAGTCCTGATCAGCTTGAAAGTCTGAGTCAGTATATCCCAAAGGACAGAGCTCGACTGCATTGTAAACTAGAGCATAGTCCTTAGTCCGTTTAAGGTACTTGAGTATGTTCTTTACGGCAGTCAATGTCCTTGGCCCGGATTCGACTGATATCTTGCCACCATGCCAACAGCAAAGCAAATATCTGGTCTAGTACAAAGCATAGCATACATGAGACTTACAACTGCCAAAGCATATGGAATCCTTCTCATTGCTTGTATCTCAGACGGCATTTTAGGGCACATCTCTTGAGATAAATGGATGCCATGTCTAAAAGGTAAGAACCCTTTCTTGGCATCCTGCATGCTAAAACGACTAAGTACAGTTTCGATGTAAGATTCTTGAGATAAGCACAACATCTTCTTATCTCGATTCCGAAGAACCTTGATCCTGAGGATGTGTCCCGCGTCTCCCATATCCTTCATCTCGAACTGGTTTGATAGCCATGTTCGAACTGATGACAACATCTTTTTATTGTTTCCAATTAGAAGAATGTCATCTACATATAAAACTAAGAACACCACATTCCCCTTATCAACTTTCTTATACACACAGCTTTCACTTGGGCACTTTTCGAATCCAAAATTGCAAACAGTTTGATCGAAACATTGGTTCCACGATCTGGATGCTTGCTTGAGGCCATAAATGGCCTTCTTAAGCTTCCAAACCATGTGTTCTTTGCCCTTTATGGCATATCCTTCGGGTTGTTCCATGTAGATGGTCTCCTCAAGACTGCCATTTAGAAATGCAGTCTTAACGTCCATCTGCCATACATCCCAATCCATATAAGCTGCAATAGACAACAGTATCCGAATCGATTTGAGCATGGCCACTGGGGAGAAGGTCTCATCATAATCGATGCCTTCCTTTTGGGTATACCCCTTGGCCACTAGTCTTGCTTTGAAGACTTTAACTCGTCCATCGGGTCCACGTTTAAGTTTATATATCCACTTGCTCCCAATGGCAGTACAACCTTCGGGTAGGACGGACAAATCGTAGACGTCTTTGTCTATCATAGATTGTAGTTCCGAATCCATTGCTTTTACCCATTCGCAATGATCGATATCTGTATGCGCCTCCGTAAAATTCCAGGGATCTAATACATTGCTGTCCGAGGAGTGATCCATAGATTCTCCCAAACCAATGTATCTATCGGGCCCATGTGAGACCCTCCCACTGCGGCGCGGCACTACAATATTTTGAGTAGAAGTTGAAGTTTCGGGAATTGTTTGTACACTTGGTACTTGTTCTTGGTTAATGGAACTTGTGACTGAAGTTAGCTCATCAAGAGCCACTTCACTGCTGGGTTTATGATTCATTACATAGTCTTCCTCTAAGAATGTCGCGTGAGTGCTCACAATGACTTTCTTATCTCGGAGACTAAAGAATTCATAACCTTTCGTTCCTTTGGGGTATCCTATAAACAAATATACCTCTGTCCTAGATCCTAGCTTAGTTGGATCATTTTCTAATACATGAGCCGGGCAACCCCAAACCTTGAGATGTGCTAGATTGGGCTTACGCCCAGTCCACAACTCATATGGAGTTTTAGGTACGGATTTTGATGGTAAATTGTCTAAAATGTGACTTGCGAAAAGCAAGGCATGTCCCCAAAACGAAATAGGAAGACGTGCATAACTCATCATCGATCGAACCATGTTTAATAAGGTCATGTTCCTTCTTTCAGCCACGCCGTTCTGCTGGGGCGTGCCCGGCGCAGTCAGTTGGGATTGAATTCCCACTTCCGATAAGTAGTCCAAGAATTCGGCACTGAGGTATTCGCCTCCACGATCAGATCGTAGGCATTTGATATTCTTCCCATGATACTTCTCCACAAGAGTCTTAAAGTCTTTAAACTTGTCAAAAGATTCTGACTTGTGACGCATCAAGTAGACATATCCAATTTTCGAGAAGTCATTAATAAATGTGATGAAGTATCAAAAACCACCTCTTGCCTCAGTTGACATTGGTCCACATACATCGGAATGAACGAGCTCAAGTACTTCCTTGGACCTATTGCCCTTAGCCTTAAAAGGCCTCTTGGTCATCTTGCCTTCTAAGCATGACTCACACTTATGAAAAGGTTCCTCCTCTAGACCTTTGATAAGAACTTGTTGAACAAGAGAATGGATCCTCCTTTCATTGGCATGACCAAGTCTAAGGTGCCACAAGTACGTTTCGTTCATTGAACTTGAAGGTTCTTTTCGTTTCTTTGAAATTTTCGATGTTGTATTGAGTTCTGATTTGCGATTATTAAACTGTGTAGAAGTGATTGTGTACAGATTGTTTTCCATGATACCACAGACAGATATAAGAACCATCTTTCTTAATAACGCAGTTGTCATTAAAAGAAATCGAATATCCATCATAAACCAATTTAGAAACCGAAATTAAATTTCTTATAAAAGAAGGTATCAACAAAACATTCTTCAAAATCAAAAGTCTATCACTACTAAAACACAAATAAATGTCTCCCTCTGCAACGGCCGCCACTTTGGTAGCGTCGCCCAGCTGGACTTCGATCTCACGATCATGTAGCCGTCTTGTCACCTGCAATAAGTCAGGATCAAAACAAATATGATAAGTGGCTCCTGTGTCAATAACCCAAGTGCAAATTGATGTCGAAGTCAAACAAGACTCGACAACTAGAGCCTGGTGCATACCTGTAGCCTTGCCCCGTTTAGGACAGTCTGGCTTCCAATGCCCCTTCTCTCCACACTTGAAACACTTCCCCGTAGGCTTCTTGTTAGCCCTCTTCTTCTTCTTTCCCTTAGCTTTCTTGGCCGGTCCTGAGTTCGGTGCCTGCCTTTTTCCTGCTCTAGGCTTCAAGCCAGAGGAACGAGGCGCCGAAATCATCATGGCCGCCTTAGCCTGGACCATAAGGTCCTCTGCCGACTGAAGTTCAGTCAACAGCTCTGCCAAGGTGTAATTCCTTTTGTTCATCTCAAAGTTGAGCTTGAACTGTTGGAAGCTAGGGGGAAGACTTTGAAGGATGATAGTTACCTGGGACTCGGGGATCGATTGTCCCTCCCAAGACCTCAATTTGGTTGAGGTGGCCCATCATCTTGAGGACGTGGTCCCTCACAGACGAGCCTTCCTTCATTGTCTTCGACATGATACTCCGAAAGGCTTGAGACTTCGCCGTTCGATTCTGAGTACCAAAAAGATTTTTGAGATTCTACATAATCTCGGCGGCTGTTTCCATGGCTGAATGCTGATGCTTGAGTACTGAAGACATAGAAGCCAACATGTAGCACTTAGCCATCTCATTCGCCTTATGCCACCATCTGTGTGCATCTCTGACTCCTGCCGCAGCGGTAGCCGTCGGCACTGGAGGTCGCGGGGTGGTGAGCACAAAGATATATTCATCTGCTGTGAGAACGATGTCCAAATTTTGTTTCCATTCTATGTAATTTTGGCCCTCGAGTTTATTTTCTTTGAGAATTGCGGAAAGAGGATTGAATGACATATTGACGATTTGATTTGCACTGCAAAACAGAGTATTTTACTATTGTCATAAACTTATGTAAGAAGTTTGATTAGATTAACCATAAAACTTTTAAAAATCTTACAACTGTAAAATTAGAATTTTGTACCCTCCAGAGGAAGTCAATACGCATTAAAATCTTACAATTTTACTGGTCACAACACCGACGAATAGTCCAGAGACCACAGAGTGGCATGGCCGCCTAATATTGCCTAAGCAAGACCATCTCTTTAGCATTACAGAGTCTCATTTCTACAACACACTCCCATAACAATGCTTATGTGCTGCTAACAAGATCAAGCTATCTCATAAATTCTGTGTGAACTTCTGAATCTCGCAGTTTCTTAGGATTATTGTCCCCACAGAGCAGGTGGCGATAATATTCGAAACTACATTCTAGTTCATACTATTTATATTTGAGAAGTCCGCCCTCATGAACTTGCTATTTTCTTAGGATTATTGTCACCACAGAGCAGGTGGCGATAATATTAGAAAAAGGCTTCATGAATTGCATACCAATTGATGGAGACCATATACCAACGTTGAGTTCATAATTATAGCTTAGATATTTGGGTTATGGTTTTTCTTTAATTATCCTTAGCCTTGAGGCAGTTGAAGGCTTAATTAAATTCTGTTGGTATTTAATCTACCGGATAATTAAATCTTTTATTAATTGGTATCTTCCATTAGGAATTATTGTTCTAGAATTTAATTCTTATTCATGTCTACTATAAGATATATCTAAAATAATCAAATTACTTAATTCTTAATAAGACATGAAAAATTAAATTCAAATTATTTCCATGTTCAAGATTAGGAAGAGATATTATATTATTTAACGTATTGATACATATCTATCCTTATTAGGATCTTAGATATATAAACATTAGGAAACTATTATATTATTCTTATCTATATCATCTAGGAATCAAAATAATATTATTTATTTCCATAGATATAGAAAATAATAAGATATTCCTTAAATCTAGATAAAATATTAGGAAGCTATTAAATTATTCTCATCCATATCTTCTAGGAATAAAATAATATTATTTAATTCCATAGATATAGATAATAATCAAAATATTCCTAAAATCTAGATAAATCTTCCAAAAAGATTTTATTTCCATTAAATAATAATATTTTAATGATATCTTTTAATAAAATAATTAAATAATCATAAAAATAATTCTTCATCGTTATCTCATCGTACGAGGTTCGCACGAACGATGAACGACGAAAATCCGACGAGTTCGTCGTTGGATCACGACGCACATGGAGTCTCGGCCACAGGCGCGCAGGTGGCGCGCCATCGTCTCGGCCAGCGGGTCGCCGCGGTTCGCCAGCGTCTCGGCCAGGACGTGCGCGGAGGCACAGATCCTCTCGGCCAGCGGCGAGCATCTGTCGTGGCTTCTCGGCCCGTCGGGTGCCGACATCTCTCGGCCAGTGGCGCGCATCCGTCGCGGCTTCTCGGCTCGTCGGGTGCCGACATCTCTCAGCCAGCGGCGCGCACGGTGGCGCGCCCGCTCTCGGCCAGTGTCTCGGCGCCCGTCTCGGACAACCAAGCCATCCGGCGGCGCGAGCTTCTCGGCTTTGGCTTTACCTTGTGACCATTCACCATAAAGGTGGGCGAGTCTGGATCGCTCCCATGGAGTTCGACTGCTCCATTTGCTCTGATGGCGACAATGGTAAAAGGGCCGATCCACCTCGACCGCAGCTTCCCGGGCATCAATTTGAGTCTGGACTGGAAGAGAAGCACTCTCTGGCCCACCTTGAGTTCCTTCTTACGAAGGTTCTTATCATGCCACATCTTCGTTTTCTCTTTGTACCACATGGCCGAATCATAGGCATCAAGGCGGAGCTCTTCAAGCTCCTGCAGCTGCAACTTCCTCTCCTCAGCACCATCTTTGGCATTCAAATTCATTTCTTTTACTGCCCAAAAAGCTTGGTGCTCCACTCCCATCGGCAGATGGCACATTTTCCCAAATACTAGCCTGTATGGGGACATTCCGATAGGAGTTTTAAAGGCAGTCCTCTAAGCCCAGAGTGCGTCCTCTAGACGACGGCTCCAATCTTTCCTCGTGGGATTGACCGTCTTTTCTAAAATTGCCTTGATCTATCTATTTGATACTTCGGCTTGGCCATTTGACTGCGGATGGTAGGGTGTGGATAAGTGGTAGTGGACTCCATACTTTCGCATCAAGGCTTCGATGGTTCTATTTACGAAATGAGTTCCCTGGTCAGAGATTATAGCCCGTGGAACCCTATATCGAGTAAAGATGCTTGACTTTAAGAATTTCGCCACTTCTCTGGACTCACACGTCCTCGTCGCCTTTGCCTCAATCCACTTGGACACATAGTCCACCGCCACTAGGATGTAGAGATTACCCTCAGAAGATGGGAAGGGTACCATGAAATCCATCCCCCATACATCAAATATTTCACATACAATTATGGGGACCTGAGGCATCTCGTCTCTTATAGAAATTCACCCAGTAAGCTGGCATCGAGGGCACCTTTTGCAGAACTCGGAAGCGTCTCTGTGGATGGAGGGCCAGTAGAAGCCGCTGTCAAGTACTTTCCTTGCTGTTTTCTTTGGCCCGAAGTGACCGCCACAAGCTAGTGAGTGGCAGTGGACCAGTACGTCCTCTTGCTCCTATTCAGGTATACAGCGTCGGATTACTTGATCCGCCCCCATCTTCCATAGGTAAGGGTCATCCCAATAGAAGTATCAGGAGTCGCTCTTGAGTTTCAGCCTCTGGGCTCTCGTAATCTCTTCACTTCCGGGCAACTCACCCGTTACCAAATAATTGGCCATGTCAGCAAACCATGGCTCCCTCTGCGTGTGTTGTCCCTTTCCTTGGTTGGCTTGATCAACCCTCTCTACCCGGTTGATCCACTGACATTCAGATGTCGACTTTATCAGATAGAGATGCTCTTCAGGGAAAGCGTCAGAGATGGCTTCCTCGTCGTCTTTTTGCAAGATTCGGCTCAAATGATCTGCTACTCTGTTCTCGCTCCCCTTTTTATCGACCGCCTCCCAGTCAAATTCTTGTAAGAGGAGGACCCATCTAATAAGTCGCGGCTTTGATTCCTTCTTTGCTAGTAGGTATTTAATGGCCGCATGGTCAGTATACACAATCACCTTCGAGCCTAGCAGATAAGGCCTGAACATTTCAAAGGCGTAGACCACCGATAGCATCTCCTTTTCGGTCGTGTCGTAATTCTTCTGTGCTTGATTTAGAGTTTTGGAAGCATAGAAGATTACGTAACTCTTTCCTTCAATCTTCTGACCTAACACTGCCCCCACAGCATAGTCACTGGCGTCGCACATCACCTCAAAGGGTTTACTCCAGTCGGGGGCGCGTATAATTGGAGAGCTTATCAGTCTATCTTTTAGCAGCTGGAATGCGACCTTGCAGTTATTGGAGAATTCAAACTCCACCTCATTCTGGAGCAGCCTCGTCAGGGGCTGGGCTGTCTTTGTGAAATCTTTGATAAATCTTCTATAAAACCCAGCGTGGCCTAAAAAGGCTCTGATCTCCTTCTGGTTAGTGGGATACGGGAGTTTTGCAATGACAACTATCTTCGCTTGATCGACCTCTATTCCCCTGCTCGACACCACATGCCCTAGGACAATTCCTTCGGTAACCATAAAATGACATTTCTCAAAGTTTAAGACCAAGTCCTTTTGACGGTATCTTTCCAATACTCCGCTCAGGCTATGCAGCCCTTGATCGAATGTATCCCCATAGACAGTGAAGTCGTTCATGAAAATCTCTATGCAATCTTCCAATAAATCATAAAAAAATGCTCATCATGCATCTCTGGAAAGTTCCTGGGGCGTTACAGAGGTCAAATGACATCCTCCTGTAAGCGTATGTGCCGAAAGGGCAGGTGAACGTCGTCTTCTCTTGGTCTTCCGGATTCACCGCGATCTGGAAGTAACCACTATAACCATCCAGGAAGCTGAAGTACTGCTTCCATGCCAACTTCTCTAACATCTGGTCAATAAAGGGTAGAGGGAAGTGATCCTTCTTCGTAGCTGCGTTCAGCTTCCTATAGTCAACTCACATTCTCCATCCCGTGACTGGCCTTGTCGGAATAAATTCATTTTTCTTATTTTTTACGACCTGGATTCCTCCCTTCTTTGGTACCATGTGCACTGGGCTGACCCAGTTGCTTTTCGGGATGGAGTAGATAATTCCGATCGAGACCAACTTGACAATTTCCTTAAGCACCTCTTCCCTCATGTTGGGGTTGAGCTTTCGTTGTTGGTCGCGGTGTGGTTTGGCTCCTTCTTTCAGTCGGATATGATGCATGCACAAGTCTGGGCTGATGCCCACCAAGTCTGCCAGCTTCCAACCGATAGCCTTCTGATTTCTTCTCAATACTTCCAGCAATCTTTTTTCCTGCCCCTGGGTCAAGTGACTGTTGATGATCACAGGCTTTGTTTCTTCCTCCCCCAGGTAGGCATACTTTAGATGTGCTGGAAGGGGCTTCAACTCCTTCCCTGGTGTTGGTGTTTCTTCAAGCAGAGGATTTTCTGCCACTTCTCTTTCCAATGGCTTGCCTTGATCAAGCCGCTTCTCTAGGCTGGATACCTGAGCTTTCCCACTTGACCCAGCTGGTCTTGGGCGCTCACAAAAATCTATCATTGCTTTCACGATGGCTTGGTCGTCCATTTCTCCGATTTTCATGGTCTCATACCACTCTGCAACTTCTCTCTCGACTTCTTCATCAGCAGCGGAGTCAGTGAACTGCCTCTGTAGGAATTCTTCCTCCAAAAATTCCTTTACTAAGGGCTCAGTCACATCTACTGAGTACAAGTTCTCACTGTCTGCTGGCCGTTTCATGGCTTCATCAACATTGAACGTGAACTGCTCTCCATTGAAGTCCACTCGACTCTCTTGCTGTCGGCTCTGTCATCTTGATTATAGAAAAATCGGCAGGGTATAGAAAGTTATTCACCTTCACGATCACGTCTTCCAAGATTCCTTCTGGGTGAATACACGATCTATCGGCCAACTGTATCATTATATCAGTATCAACTAGCTTGGCCTCCCCCAACTTCTTGTAAATCAAGTATGGCAGAACATTAATCGACGCCCCGAGGTCGCACATCGCGTGCTCCACCTGGATATCTCCGATAGAAATAGGGAGCGTGAACATTCTCGGGTCGGTCTTCTTTGAAGGGAGATCACTCTGCTGGATCACTGCGGATACATTCTCATCTGTAATCATCCTACCCTCCTCATTGACCTTCGCCGCCAAGTAATCCTTGATGAATTTGCTAATCGGGGGCATCTTCAAGGCCGTCAAGAGTGGCACCTTAACCTCCACATCTTTGAACATACTCGTCACGTCAATTGTGGCATCTCTTTTCCTGGTCACCATTCCACGGTATGGATATGGTTTGACCTTTTCTGCTTCCGCTTCTTGGCTTTCATCTAAGGATTCACCTCTCACTTTCGTTTTGCCTTTGTCTTTCCCTTTTGCTTGATCAGGGGAACTAGACTCTCCTTCTTCATTCTGGCTTTGTCCGGGTATACCCATCGGAGGTACTGCAGGTGGGCTAGGGTTTTGGTAAACCATCCCTGACCTTAGGGATACTTCACTGATGTTTTCACGACCAGGTGGCTGCACAGTGGCAGGGATTTTTCCTTCATTGCCCCTTAGCTCTCCCAGTGACATCGTAACTTAAGACAGTTGCTTCGTGAGCATATCCAACGCCACCCTTTGCTCCTTCTGAGCCTTTTGAATTTACCGCATCGCATCATTTGGCTGGTGTGGGACCATCATATCTCCTAGTCTGTCGTTGGGGTGCCGATTATAACGTTGATTCGGCTGCCCCCTAGCGTGGTTGGGTTGTGAGTAGTCGGACTGTCCGTAATGCTCTTACTGGTATTGCGGCTAGTTGTGTTGTTGGTTGCCTCTCTGGTGTGGCGGGACATAACTCACCATCTGGTTGTTCGGTTCCCTTCCCTGATTACTTGTCTGGGGGCCTTGTTGTCTGTACCCCCAGTTTCTTTCATTCTGTCTACTTAACCAGTTGGGTTGTCCTCCACTGGACCAGTTCCCTTGAGATCCACTTGACCAGTTCTCCTGGCCGCCCTGCGTTCTGTTCCCTCCGTTGCTGGATCTTTCTTGGTTCCGAGCAGCCCAGTTGGGTTGCCCTTCAGAGGGTTGTATCTGCTGTGTCGATGGTTGAGGCGGATGGCTTTGATTCTGATCAGTCCACATGAAATTTGGGTGGTCTCTCCACGGTGCGTCCCTTTCCTCTCCCTGGATCCAGTTACCATTTGCATTCCAGTGGCCGACGGCATTCACCTGGGGTTGCGGCTCCGCCTCAGGGGGAAACTCGCAATAGTAATAGTGGTGCTCCTCGGGCGGCGGCGGTGGCGACGCATATTGCTTTTCCTTCGGTGCAGGTGGTGGAGGCGCTCTAGACTTCTCGACTGCCTCCAGCAGCTTCTTCTCCATTTGCTCGAATCGAGCCTCCAACTTTTCATCACTGCGCGCCTCTGCTGCGTGCGCTGCACCCCTTCTGTACTGGCCACGGGATGTCTCATACGACCGCTTGGCTTCTATCTATCTCTCTAGTATACTCTTTGCTTGGCTGAATGGGGTTTTTGAGAAATCCCCCTGAGCTGCTAGGTTAAGATCGTTCTTGCTGTCTATTGTGAGTCCGCCATAGAAAATTGAGTAGATCTCCCGCTCTCCCAGCTTGTGGTTGGGGCATCCTTGGAGCAACCCTTGGGATCTATCCCAATATTGACCGAGGGGCTCATCATACTTCTGTCTGGCCTCGGTAATCTCCCGCTTAAGGGCACTCGTCTTCGACGCTGGGAAGAAGCGATCTAAGAATATCATTCAGAACTCGACCCAGGTCCGATTGATCCCTCTGGCAACCTCGATAGCCAGGCTCCCGTACCGCCTTTCAAGACGAAGGGAATAGCCTTCAGCCTATAATCTTCGGACGTGGATCCAGCCGGCACGGGCTGAATATTACAGTACCTGCAGAATTCCTCTAGAAAGGCGTAAGGGCATTCTTTTGAAAGGCCATAGAAATGGGACAAAACGGCTAGTACTCCTGATTTGATTGCGATGGTCCATATCCCAAGAGTGATGGTGATGGCATGGGTTGGCTCCTTTTCTTCATGCGCGTGTAGAGAGCCAATTCATGAGTCGTTATCGATGAGGGTCATCTCTACTTTTGCTTGTTCAAGTGGTGGTGGTTGGGGTGGTGCGTTTTGTTCTCCTTCTTCTTCGCTGGTCAGTTGATCAGCGGCCACTGCTGCTGTTAATGCGGCTCTGTATCCCGTGGTAACAACACCGGCTTCCTGGACTCTCCAATGAGCATTAGTGTCTCTGTATATATGAGGATGATTCCAGTGCCCACCGCGTTGGTACCTTCTCATAAAAGAAAAGAAAAACGAATGAGAAAAGAAAGAAACAAAAACTATTCACACATATGCACTACACACAAACATAGAATAACACCATGCTTCCCCGGCAACGATGCCATTTTGGTGGGCTTGGGTTTCGCGTTCGAGTGGATCAAGTTATATGGAAGATAACTGAAGCGGATGGATCAGTTAGCAAATGTCGTTGCCACTTGATCAAGGCGTTCACGATCTCGCTAGCCACCAATGCAATTTATAACTCCCAATTTTGCACTACTTTAACAGTAAAGCGGCAAGTTCGGGGTCGATCCCACAGAGAAACCAGTGTATCAAGTGTGTGAGTAGTGAACAGGGGGTCGGCTGCTGCCACGCTTTAATTTTGGGAGTTTTTAACAACTGATTTTACCTTAGGTATAAAGTAAACTATCTACTGGATCAATGTACTGCTAACTACTGGATCAAGTAAGTGACATGCTGGAATAAAACTGACTACCTAGGCATGCGGAGAAAACACAAACACTTTGTTATTCGACATGATTAAACACTGGATCAAAATCTAAAGAGAACTTAAATTAGAACAGTGAATACGAAGGCGAAAACTAAACAACTCCAATTTTATACCCAAAAATCAGAACAGTGTTGCAAGCATACAGAATACAGAAAGATTGATTCTTTAACTACAGAACAACTCGATATCAAACTAAGCTAATAACTTCCGGAAATTAGAAAGCAAGTAGAGTCGAGAAAACTCTCGGATGGAAATTCGAGACAACGCCGAACAGATATCGAATACTCTGTCACGCTCCCTCTCTCTAGCTAACCATTTCTCTCGCTATCTTTAGAACTGGGAAACTAAACTAAAACGTAAAATAAACGTAAAAGGAGATCCTTTATTATGGTGGCACGTCCTCTATTTATAGGCACTTCACACAATCTCCAGCAGGATAACGATCTTGGCAGAGGATATTCGCTCACGCTGTGAGCGAGCAACTCATCGATTGCCACGTGTCTTCCTTCTAGAATGACGTCGCTTTTCAATAACATATTTATGACCCAGCTCCGTCCTTGCGCCTTATGTATCAGCACGTGTCCCTCTTCTAGAACGTCGTCCTTGCTAACAGAATGATGCCCACCATCCAGCTCATTAGCCTCATGTGTCCTCCTTCTAGAATCCAGTGGTCCCCGTCCAACTGCTTGATCACTCCCTTTGATCAGTTCACCCGATTTTTTACCTTTTTCGCCTTTTGTACCAACTTCATCAACTTGTCCTTGTTGCCTTGGTCAAGCCATATTTCCGCACATTTAACACTTGTTTTGCGCGATAACTGACCAAGTATAGTAACATTTTACCCACTAAACCGATGCATGAAATATGCCTTATCAGATGGTTGGATTAGGATGTGCCTATGTTGTCTAGTATTGTATGTTATTTTTCTGGAGCCTGTTAATGCGAGACAATCCTATGTTGCGTTTCCTTCTAATGATTGTGATTTTACATGTAGCTTAATTATAGTTGTGACACTGGCTCTAGCTGTTCTTGCTGTTGCTACATTTCATTTTTCTGATGCGTTACCAACTTTACCACATAACTTGAAATTTCCCGGATTAAATAAATGTCTGGCATTATTATATATATATTTACCAAAGGCACAAGGGAAGAACAACATACGACATTGAAAGAAAGCAAATAATAATGTGACCTTGGGGGACTGTTTATTTATTCAACTTCTTCTTGCAACTTGCAAGCCAGAGATTACAATGCGTCCATGTCTGTGCTTAGGGCAAAGGACACTCGTCTATCTTCCATATTTCATTTGCATACTGGCCAATGGTCCGGTCACTGCTGAACTTTCCGCTTCCGGCAGTGCTGAGTATTGACATCTTTGTCCATTTCTTCCTGTCCCTGAAAGAAAAAATTGTGAAAACTGAGCGAGATTGGTTTATTGAACTTCTTACGACATAACATAACCAAATCCAGAAAACCAAAGCTGAGCAGCTGGGATACTATGTCAGAATGAGGGTGGCAGGAAGGAAAGATGGAAAATTTTGAAACAGTAGTTCGAAAAAATGAGAAACATAACATGGAGCAATGTGAATCAGCATTTTTGAGAGAATAGATCAAGGAACTCAAAACCCTCACTACCCTAGAACAATTTTTTTCTATAGTACCCCTATAAGGCTATAACGCATTGTATATAATTTGCACACAAGGAAGATAACATATAAACAGTTCCAAACTCTCTTCTCTTTACAATCTAACTACTCCCTCCATCTCCAAAATTTTGGCACGAGTTTTAAAGTAAAATTGTAAAGTAAGAAAGAGGTAGAGAGAAAAATTAATTAAAGTATTGTTAAATCTATAAAGAATCACCCTTTATTAGAGAGAAAAAACTTCTAAAATTAAGTGCATATTCTTGTGAGACAGATTAAATAAGAAAAAATGTTTATTCTTGTGGGACGGAGGGAGTATGATATAAATCAATTAATTAAGAAGTACTAGGTTTGTAGATCGAAGAATAATATATACTCCCTCTGTCCGCCATTAGGAGTCTCATTCCTTATGGCACGGGTTTTAAGAAATGTAAAGAAAAATGGGTGGAAAAGAGTTAGTGGAATGTGAGTCACACTTGTATATATTAGTTTAAAATGAAATGCGGGTGGAATGAGTTAGTGGAATGTAGAACCCTATTATCATTTATGGTAAAAGTGAACCGACACTCCTATTCGCGGACGAACTAAAATAGAAAAACGGGACTCCTATTCGCGGACGGAGGGAGTAACTTGCAAGATGTTACAACTTACTTGCTGGGCATCCATATAGCTGGGGAAATCATAACCAACAAGAAAATAATCACCACGGGCAAAGCCAAAGTTTCCCTCAAGCGAGTCGAGGAGTGGATTATAATCATAGCTTCCAAATGCTCCAGATTTTATGAACTGTTTGGCCTCTTCAAATCGTGGATCTGGCTTAAACTACACAATAAGAGAGAAGAAACGTCATTTCTGAAATTACTGAAGATCCTCTGTAAGCAGAAAGACAAAGGGATGGTGTACTATTCTATAGACAAAATGTTATAGGGTTCCATCACACATGAGAGCATCCAGCCATAGTCTAGTCACAAACTCCTTCTACCACATCATCAGCACTAAAAATCCTTCTGCCACATTATCAAAACAAGCAAATAGCATAGCAATAGCCTAACCACATCACTCAAAATTATATAAAACAAATAATTAACAATCACACAAAATACGGAATTAAATTTAGGACACAGATACAGGAAAATCCAATTATATTATTAAAATTAAAAAAAGTACATTAATTAAAAAAATTACATTATTTAAAAAAATTACATTAATTAAAAAAAACCCTGCCTCCGTCTCACTCCTCGTCGCCTCTGTCGCCGTCGCCCCCCAACCGTGCCGCGGCGGCATTCAAATCGGCTCGCATGCTCACGAGCATTGCGTGAAGAAAACTCTTCTCCTCGGGGTCAGTTGTCGTCTTCCAATCGGCTAAGGTCTTGGCCATCTGAGCCTGCGTTTGTTGACGCGCGAAGAAAGCGAGATCGGCTGTCGACTGGCCAACAGGGGGATGCCGACTGGACCTCCTGGGACCCCCCGGCGACCCCCTCGATTCCCGTTGCGCCCGCCTTTGAACAGCCGGGCGAGTTCGGCGAGCGAACGACGGAGGGGACGGGAGCTCCTGAGCACCCTCGGGGAGGTCTTGGGAACCGCCGCTGCTGCCGCTGTAATCACCGGTATAGTTCAGTCGCTGCTTCTTCGGTCAGCCAACGTCGACACCTGCCCGGAACTTGTCGGAGTCTGTCAGCACCTCATAGCAGTTCCAGTAGGTGAACTCCTTATAGAGCCCGGGCACGGGGAAGGCTTTCTCCGCTATCCTCCTGCATGCGGAGGGCGTTGGCGTACAAGCCCGAAAATCGGGAGACCCCAGCCCTGATTCGATCCCACGCCTTTCGGCAATCTTCCCCGTTACGTGGCCTCCCCTCCGGGCAAAATGCCTTGTAGACTGCCATCCCTGCCTGCCATCCCGGGCATACTACCCCCGGCTGCCATCCCGGGCATCATCTGCTGCCACAGGTACATGTTGTAGTACCCGGGCATCGGACCCATCCACCTCCCACGGGTACCGAGGCAGTTTGAGACCCGCTCCTCACTGGAGTATCTTCGTTGTTGTTATCCATTTCGCGTTGTTGCTCTTGTACAGAAATTAAGATAGAGAGAATACTCGTTAAAACAAGCGGTGCAAATGAAAATGACGTTCAAATCGCGTATATATAGTGTTTCGAAAATTAAAAAAAAATCCGGTCCGATCGCTCGCCGATCCGGAGCCTGCAATGGCGGCCAGCGGATCGGCAAGCGCATCGGCCAGCGCTCGGAAATCGGCGTGCGCTCGCCGATTCTTTTGCTGAAATTCGGCTAGCCGGTTACAATGGTTCGGCGAGCAGACCGGCTGCCATTGTGGATGCTCTCAACCATCGTGGATGCTCCCAGTGGATATAAACATCTCATTTCCCGAAACATGCTCCAACATTATTCTGTATTTATTTCCACCATTTAAAGGAACTTTTTTGTAGTCGGTTCATTTCTTATTTCACAATTCGTTAGATGAAGGAAGATAAAAGGTTAAATAACTAATCCAGCATCAGTTTTGTGCGGCATTGATCTTTGTAGGATAAATGTAGGAGTTTGGTCTCCAACTAGCTAGGTAGAGTTGCATTTCATAAACTGGATAGCGCATATATGATTTAATACAGTGGACATGAACATTTACCAGTCCTTGCTCTCTTTCTTTACGCAACCGAGGAACTTCGTCAGCTGTTGCACCAAAAAGAGAGAAATTTTCTTGACCAATTTCTTCTCTGATTTCAACATTAGCTCATCAAGGGTTCCGATAATGAGGCATCCATTAAGAGCAAATTTCATGTTACTTGTCCCACTTGCCTCCATACCAGCTGTACTTATATGCTGTGATAGTTCACTTCCCGGAATAAGCACCTCAGCTACAGAGACATTGTAATTGGGCACAAAAATGATCTGAAATAATGGAAAATTTTGATAAGATCCGAAAAACAATTCATATAACAAGCAGTCACTGGAAATATTAACACAGACATGTTAGATATTGCTTTAATTACTCCAGAGTACCATTTTGTGATTAGTTCAACTATATGAGATACTCTGTATATAAGAGATTTGGAAGTAAACTGGAATGGACTACATAAGAAGCCATCACATTCGCTTCAGTTTTAACAGGTATTAGAGATATAGAGGGAGGATACCTTTAAAAAGCTATTGACTTCTGGATCAGTGTTCACAACAGCCCCAACATCACTTACTAGCTTAACAATTCTTTTAGCATTTGTATATGTTGCGAATGCTTTTCCTCCAATCATGATGGTACGAGGTGTTGTCTTTTTACGTTCTTCTGGGCTCATCTCCTGCATATAAAAAACTTATTTAAAGACTATATACAATCTTAATGATAGATCAGTGGGCAAAGAGAAAAGTAAATAGTTGCAAACTAGAATGAGCTCGCTGAAGAAAGTATAGGCGAGAATAGGTGAGAATGACTAAGTCCGCCTACTATCAACGGAAACTGGGATCAAATAATTCATAAGTTGGTATCAAAGAACAGTTTCCAGAGTAGCAAAAGTTTGCCTCACCTTCAATTTCTTGTACCTATAAACAGCACCCATAATGTTCATCAGCTGCCTTTTGTACTCATGGATCCGTTTGATTTGAATATCAAAAAGTGAGTTGGGGTCAATGCTAACGCCAGTAACCTGAAGCACGTAATTTGCCAACTGTTGTTTGCTTGCCAATTTCGCTGATTCCCACTCAGCTGGGAGTTCTGAATTGTCCGCAAACTTTGGGAAAACACAGTCAATGCAATGGCAATCCAACAAGAAAGACAGCATCTAAAATATGATAACTGAATACTGAATGGCCATATTAGAATACTTACTTGCCGTAGATTAACCAATAGGTCGAGATTATTAACCCATTGCTAAGTTTTTAACCATTTAGTGATAATACTACTAAGCTCGGGGTTGCAAAATTTGAGCCATCGGCGGGGAGTTATACCATTGGTCTTGTTCTGAAATTTGGTAGGCCATACTTTGACATAATCAGAGAACAACTCAGCCTTCAAGATGTCACTATGAAGCTGAGCAACTCCATTCACCTGCAAGAATAGGGAGGACAGACTCATTTTCTAACTTTTATATGCTCAGGATAAAAATGTAAAGAATCTGAGCATCTTCAAGCAGGATGATACATATGAATAATAAAATCATCAACTTATAACTGAAAAGCCTTGTACATTGATGATTTAACATAATCATACATTTTATGCAGTCTGGTAGTATTTCAGTGCACCACCCAAAATTGAATTGTCTGAAAATGAACTTTGTGGGTGTGATGGGTCGTATTATAATCTATCTGAGAATGCTGTTAAAATAATACAAGTCCTTTTCAATATATGTATATACATATACATGCACAAATGATTAGAATGAATAAAAACCAGCATAGAATTAACTTAGTTACGATTTGTTAGAAAGCAATTTGTTATATCCAACTAACCCATTTTAGTTGGGATTGTCTATCTTGTTTAGCAGAACGGTTATCTTCTTAAATAGGATATACAAGGCCACAATATTGTATGAAAGAAATAAACTCAAGTTCTTCAGAATATGCAGCTTTTCCAAACTGAATCCTGCTTTATACATGGAAAAACAGAGTCAAACTCTTACCGTATGAGCTGACACTACTGCACTACGCACAAGTTTGCCATTCGCACAACCGGTTTTTGTTGGTTTTTATCCAAAATACGCAGATCAGGAATTTTCCCTCAAGCTCAGGTTTGGTTGACTGTATCATTTTGATAAACTGAAAACGGTAGGACAAACACTACTTAAAAGTTAAGTTGCTGCATGATTACAAAAGGACTAGGTTTAAGGTATAACGGACCCTCTTATCAATTTCTTCAATGATTTCCATATGGCGGGGAAGAAGCTTCCACATGACAGTTTGTGACCATTTCTCCAGAGCCTCAGGCAGGACTGTATGGTTTGTATAAGCTATTGTCCTGGTAGAATACAGTGTTATATCTACATGTCACATGACCACATCAGAAGGAAATAACATAAATCTTGAAATTAGCATACAACAATATGCTTCGCCAGGCAAGAAGCACCTGTTGGTTATATCCCAAGCTTCATCCCATCCAAGGCCTTCATCATCCATCAAAAGACGCATCAGCTCCGGTATTGAAAGAGTTGGATGTGTGTCATTCAGTTGTACTGCGACCTTAGAAGGGAACTCAGACCACAGGATCTTATCTCTTCCACCTAATCTCTCCTTAAATCTAGTAATGATGTCCTGAATGATTGATACCGCTATTAATTGAAAGATTTAGTTCTTGGTGAAAATAATCCAAGGGCATTAATCTCTACTGATCTAGAATGTAAGGCACTCTTTACAATAAAGTAGTGTCTGCTCAACAACATCTAGAAAACTTTCTGATTAAAAAGATCTGAACATGATGTGTTAACATTACATGGACCCAAAGATCTTTGAGCCTTTGCATCAGAACAGGTTAGATCTCTCACTCATTGGAATTGTGAAGAAAACTTAAAGTATTAACTATGAATTTCATAGTAAGGCCAAAATTATCCAGAGACATTGAATTTCAAATGCCAAACATGCTAGCATACTTGGTAGTCAAACTTTTTTGAAGTAAACTCAATGAAGATAAAATGAATTCATAAATGCAATGAAATAATGTAAAGCAACTAAAGATGCCAACAAACCTGGAGTGATGCACTGCACAGGAAATACTGCTGCTTCAGTCGTAAAAGTTTGCCATCTTCAGTAGCATCTCCAGGATACAGAACAGCACAAATCTGCATAAACATGTATCTTGCATAAGCATTCAGAGGGGCTTCATATTATAACTTAAAAAATGAACTGCTCTTTGCCTGCTGAACCCTTGAATGAAGCAATGCAGCTGATTCATATTTTCCATCGTTGAACTCAAATAAATTGAAGTCCTCAGCCCTAGCTTTGGCTTCCCAGAGGCGAAGGCTGTTAGTGTCCTTTGTTTTGTAGCCGGGGATTGGTACATCATATGCAGCCGCTTGTATGACCTCTCCACCGATCCATTTTCGTCTAAAATGTTTCCAGAAACAAACACATGATAGGTATTTGTGAAGAAATACAAGAAACAAAGGTTCATTGTATCCACAAACTAATGGTATAATAGTAAAATAAAGAAGCATTTGTCAGTTGCACTTACGATCCATTAGGATTGATCTCAACTTGACCAAAAAATCTTATAGGGAAGACAACATCATGTCTAGGAATTTCCCATGGACTGAACTTCTGCATTAGTTAACCAGGAAATGAAACACTACTATTATCCGAAAGAATATGAGCTAATCTAGAATGAACAATGTTAGGATTATGGTGTCAGCAGACCTCCAACCAATCTTCAGCGATTTCCTCTTGGCCTGTTTTTGTCATCAGTTGCTTGAATAGACCATATCTGTACCTCAGGCCATATCCCCATGCAGGTAAGCTCAAAGTAGCCATTGAGTCAAGAAAACAAGAAGCAAGTCTCCCAAGACCACCATTACCAAGTGCAGCATCTTTTTCCTGTTACATTCAATTGAATTCAGCTTTATCTTATATTGGAATGCAAGTGTCAAAAGACTATTCAGGAGCTTACAAAAAACAACATTCAACAAAACAAAACCTAACACCTTACCTCTATGATAATCCAAATTGAGTTGAACCAAGTAAAAAGAGCACACCACCATGCCAGGGTTACTCTTGTGAAAATCTTGCTAAATGGCCATATTGGCACATGATCTTTTTCATGCAAATGAGTAATTTTATCCAATTACCTGCTCAGTTATTTCCTCAAGTGCATAACCGAGTTGCTTCAAAGCATTAGCATACGCATCTTGCACATCTAGGTTTCCGACTGCATTGGTCAGAGCACGACCTTGGAGATATTCCATGGATAGATAGTATGTTTGCTTAGGATTGACTTTGTGATAATGACTATACGTGTCATTCCATTGCTGTGATATTGTTCAGAAACAACAGAATAGTTTATATTGAAATGCAATACAACATACGAAACCATATTCTAGAATTCAAATATGCATTAAATATAAATTCAAGCGATTCCTAGGATATCAACTGAAGTTATGGTTTGAAGAACCTCTCTCAGGTACATGAAACTACATGATAAAGCTCATAAAATTCTATAATGCAGAATTTATGTCCTGAATGCATGAATTAACGATGAAATCCTGGAACGACCACTCAAAATTGAATTACTACCTTGATCAGTTGATCACGAACGCTTTCCGCCGTTGCATAGAATGCTTGCTCCGGCTCAAACTTATAGGGGGAAAAGTGAGGGCTATAGTGAGCATGATAGTTGATATTAGACGCAATTGCAGCTGGATCTTTGGCCTGCGGATTTGCAACCGGTGGAATCTTCTCCAAAATTTTAATCCTATCAGTCGTACTACCGTTCGCCTTCACCGCATCAGCCATGCCTGCTAGGCTGCTAGTTCTCACTAGCTTCTAAAGATCACCTGCAAAACAATGAATAGATTGAACAAGCGGATGCTGTATTATACAAGTGCATCAAAAAAAGGTATTTCACGTGCTGAACATAAAAAATTTCAGAAAACATTAGAAGTCAGTGATATTCGCAAACCGCATTATTTTCCAACTAACTTGCAATAGAAAACACAAATTCAAACTGGCATACTGATACTGTGCAAAAGAATTGACGATAATATAGGTAGAAACAGCATATTCCGTGCAATTGAAGTAAATGCTTAAAAAAAATAAGTGATCTAATTCTAGCTGAAGACGACAATGTAAAAATATAAAATAACATAAAAGGAAGAAAGAAAAAAAGCAAGCTCATTACTCGATGGTCGCTCCAAATCTGGAAGGAAAGCGATACAGCTACCGTGATGATGCAATTGAAGCTGAAGCTGGAGGAAACAAATTCGAGCTATTTATGATATGAGCGAGATATTTTAGGGAGAGAAAGTGACAAAAAGCGAAAAGGAAAAAAAGTGAGATTGTGGCAATAAATATCAGAGATAGGAATGGCCGAATGGAGAAGACAATGAAATAGTAGTATGAAACATCTATAAGTAGGAGTACCTAAAGCTTAGCGCGCTTGTACGCTCTAAAACATTAAATTTGTTGAATTTGTGGCGACTTTTTAAAAATATCTGTGTCCAAATTTTCGGGCATGAATCGAAAAATAAAATTGCATTGTTAACAAAAGTGGAATTACACAGATTTATCAAC
Source organism: Salvia splendens (assembly GCF_004379255.2). NCBI lineage: Eukaryota > Viridiplantae > Streptophyta > Magnoliopsida > Lamiales > Lamiaceae > Salvia > Salvia splendens. Next base: position 22,362,901 of record NC_056044.1, read on the forward strand.
AGAACATAATGATTTTATTTAAGTGACGCAAAGTGTGAGGCCATAAAGATGATTTCATACGAAATTTGGTAGTCCAAATTTAGCTTGCCTATATTATTTTTCGTGTATTGATCGGAGGACAAGTCTAATACTACTATTTGCACAAAAGTAACGTAATAACCTGTTCTTCAAAAATAAAAACTTTAAAAATAGTACAAATTTTAATATAAAATTAATAAAGTAAGATAGATAAAAAGAAAAATATGTTAATAGAAAATGGGTGACACCTCATTATATAGAATGAAATTGTATATAGCTAGGAAATATAGCAAAAAGGAAATAGTTTCTGCTAAGGAGGGAGGGAGTACATATATGTAGAATATAATATTATAGTGAGGCATGTACAGAGTATATATGATGCCGGAACGTCCTATTCATTTAATTCACTTACACAAACTCACGTATTTAGGTTTGTGTCAGAGCATCCACAATGGTTTTCGCCCGGCCATAACCTAGCCACAAACTCCTCTTGCCAATCATTAGCACTAAAAATCCTCCTGCCACATCATCAAAACAAGCAAATAGCCCAGCCATATCTCAGTCATAGCCCAGCCACATCACTCAAAATTATATAAAACAAATAATGAACAATCACACAAAATACGGAATTAAATTTACGCCACAGATACGGGAAAATGCAACAATTTTATTTAAATTTTTAAAAAATTACATTTTAAAAAATTACATAAATAAAAGATAGAGAGAGTACTCGTTAATACAAGTGGTGCGAATGAAAATGAAGTGCAAATCGCGTATATATAGTGTTTCGAAAATTAAAAAAAAAAAACCGCTGGGCTATGCGCTGGGCGATCCGGGCGTTGCAATGGCGCCAAGCGGATCGCCCAGTGCATAGCCCAGCGGTTTTTGACCGCCTAGCGCTAGGCGAAATTCATTTCCGAAAAACCGCTCGGCGGTTTTCGGCTCATGCAATGGTTCGCCTAGCGACCGCCTAGCGCCGGTGCTCGGCTAGGCGGTGCGCTAGGCGCCATTGTGGATGCTCTCAAAGAAAATTGGAACTTCAACGCATTTTACTAAATGAAAATTTTCAATTAAAAATTTAAAAGTAACATCATGTCCAATCTGACCCAAGTCCAGCCATGCTAACTACCTAAGTATGTTGACAGCTCGAGAATAGATAATATGACAAAGATGCATGTGAGTTGAACTAGTGATAGAGTGGTGAATGATGAGGCTTAAGTCTCAGGTTTAAGTCCACCGAGACACCTTTAATCAAATCAGGCTAATACTAATATTTTGTACGAGTGAATGTCCTATACTTAGTCTTGGAACAGAACCATGAGTGACTCTTGGTCCCTCTTATGAAAAAAAGCTAATTCTGAATAATATCGGACCTAACTCGAATAATTGAATTTCAACTAAGTGAATTTCGATGCCAATCAAAAGTAGTCATTAGAGCATCCACATCCATACTCTTCCGTAAGAGCACAACACTCACATTCATGTTCTTCCGCAAGAGCATGCTCATACACTATTCAAGGATCCCAACATTCTCTTATTCGATCTAAATACTTCAATTACTAAAAACATTTCCACAATTTAAAATGCATTCAAAATAACCGAAATGCTACAAATTACTAAAAAATTAAAAATTACATAATTAAATTCATAAAATTAAAAAAAATCACTACTTGTGGCCGAATTTTGCCCAAATGTGTTTGACTAGGTCTTCTTGTAGGTCAATGTGGGCTTTGGTATCGTGCATTGTCAATCTTCTTTGGCTCCTCTCGCGCACCGTAGTATGCACACCTAGGCATGGGGAAGACCTTGCGGTTGAGCTTCCGGCTTCATCCTCGTCGAAAAAGTTAGCTGCCCTCGGTCCTTCGTCGTCTATAATCATGTTGTGCAAGATAATATACGTGTACATGATGTCGGCAATCCCACATCCGAGACTGGGCCTTCACAATGTTGAATCGGGCTTAAAGAACCTCAAAAGCTCTTTCGATGTCTTTCCGAGCAGTCTTTTGACGCCGCGCAAAAAGAATTCGGTCCATATCGTTCGGATCCACTTTTGAATTTAGAGAGTGTTTGAGTGAGAGAGGAAGATGAAGGTAAGTTGTATGAAAAAATATGAGAGAAGTATGAGTTAGAGATAATTTTATGTAAAAAATGGATGATTAATGTTGGTATTTATAGATGATTTTGGGATTAAAAATAATAAATAAATAAAAATAAATTGAAAAAAGCGGTCAAGAAACGGCTATAATTTTGGGAATTCGAAAATATATTTTTTTATTTTTTGGATTATTTTCGATTTTTTATGAATTTAAAAAAAATAAATTTAACGGAATAAAAACGAACCCAATCGCATGAGGCGATTGGGCGTCACCACCCAACCAGAAGCCGCTGCATCGCCTGCTCTTCTGCAAGAGCGCAGCGGCGAGCACGGCGTCTGCTCTTGCTGAAGAGCACTGCTGCGGATGCTCTTACAAGATTACAAACCTTCTCTAAATCAAGAACCCGAGCTTTCATGGTAAAGATATATACATCTGATACGAGTCTCACATTTTCAATGATACAATCTGATAAAGTGAAAGCAAGTAGATATATATTTATGCGAATAAACTGCTTATGTAGAACTGTTTTCACTCCCAAACACATTCTGCCTGGCAGAGTGGAAGGGAGAGGAAATAGCTCTAGCAGTCGCATTTTCTCTGAGTTCTCGTCGAATATCCCATAATTTTTCTGCACACAGTCTCATTGAAGGTCTTGATAGTCTTGATGGTGCCAGGCAGAGGCGGGCGAGTTTGAGGACCCTTTCGACTGCGTGGATGGATGGAATGCTCCTTCGTAGCCTTGGATCCATAGCCACAACGACCTCTCCATTTCTTAGTCTCCTAAGTGCCTGAATAGGAAACAATTCTAAGATCTTTCCAATTGCTATTGTTGTTTTATAGTATGATAAACTGGACAGTGATCAAGAACAACGATAATCCTGCTATTAGTGGTGATCTACATTCATATATACTCACCCATTTTATGGTAAGTCTCTCGTCCAGGCCTTTATTCGACTCTATAGGTTGCCTGCCTGTCATCATTTCAATGAGTAATACACCGAATGAGTAGACATCACTCTTTTCAGTAAGCTGGTATGTCCTCAGGTACTCAGGATCCAAGTAGCCAGCAGTTCCTTTGATTTGCGTAGAAATGTGAGTGGCAACAGGGTTTTCTGCAGCTAACCGCGCAAACCCAAAATCAGCCACTTTGGCTCTGAGTTTTTCTGTAATGAGTATGTTCGATGCTTTGATGTCTCTATGGATGATGGGGGGATCTGTAACATGAGAGAATAAACGCGCATGAAAAGGGACAGCAATCGAGTATAAGCCATACTTTTCATACATGATACTCCATTTACCTGTATACGAGTGAAGATAGGTAATACCATGAGCTACATCAATTGCAATATCCAATCGCTCTCCGATTTGAAGCTCATTTGGACGAGTTCCTGCATCCAGGTTTGGTCATCTTATACATAATTGGATACTCGTTGCAACATACTTTGTTGTTTTTAAAATGAAACAAAATAGATGAAACATACTGTAACATCGTTGAGCTGCCTAATGACAGAGTTCGATGACCTACCATCCAAGTGTTCTCGGAGGGTCCCGTTGCTGACATATTCAATGATAATAAGGCGCTCGTCTCCATGCTCAAGACACCCGTAAAATCTTACCAAACTCAGGTGCTCAATCTTTGATAAGGCTAGGATCTCGTTCTTGAACTCTGCTGACAGGCGTTGATCATAAGTTTCCTGTTTACAAGGAAGTCTATTGAGAGCGAGAGAGCAACAAAAATACTTCAACTCTCAACTTGATAGCACATCTTACGCTTTTTGCACGCTTTACAGCAACAACACGACCATCCTTAAGTGTCCCTTTATACACAGTCCCAAATCCCCCTTCACCAATTTTGTTATCTAGGGAGAAATTTCCTGTTGCGTTATAGATTTCTTTAAATGCTGAGCTATTCCTCAACTTTGCAGAATCAACCTCTGGGTATGAATCATAATTGGAACGCCTTGATCTTGATGACCTCCTACTATCACCCGCGAAATCTGCATACAAAAAAAAAACATAAATATGATTGAATAATATTACTCCTCAATCTCTGATAAGAAAAGGGCAAACTTAAATTTAAAATTAAGATCAAGACTGATGCAAACTCATTAACTTACTAGGACTCTGTCCAGCTAGGTAACGCCATGCGTCTGGCAGCACTTGATCTCGACTAGACACGGGATCAGCTTTCTTGCGTCCAAAGAAAATAACAGAAAAAACTCCACCTACCTTCTTTGCAGCACTTGTGATGTAACTCAAGGCTGGATTATTGGACTTGTGACGGTCCTCTTCTAGTGTTGAGCGGTCACCGGAGTTGGTATTCAGTCTTCTGATATGAGCAGGGCAGATGATCGGAGGACTTTGTGTTTTCTTCATCTGCAGGGTTGGTGATCTCTGTCCAAACCAAACGCATAGTTGACTTCATTAGACACCAAGTAATTTCGTGATGTAGTTGGATGAGACTGATTCAGCACCTGCTTGGTCTGACTCAGTAATACCCAGCAAATGAAAGTGACAATGATAACTGAAACTTGGATTATAAAATTAGCCAGTGTAACACAAAATATTGATGGCTATGTCAACAACTTCTGTATTTGTTGGTACAAAATAGTACTAGTACATAAGCAGAAACTGCACAACTCAAACCAAAAATATGGAATCCTGAAACAGGTCGAGTCAGATTTTTGGCTACGCATGAATTTGTCGAACATGTTAATGAAAGTCAACTGACCCTTTTTAGATGGAAAAATAATAGCCAAACTTTCTGTTATTTACAATCATGTCTCGCCTCTGTTAAAGACTAAGTATGAACATATCCTGCTTATAGTGAAATGTATTCGTTAACTGTATTGCCCTTCCAGATCACACACAAAACTAGATGGCTAAACAAGGAGAATTTTTAAAAGCTGATGATCGTTTCATCAAAATTGACTCTTTCTCCAGTAGAGTAGACATTGTAGAATAGTGCTGCACAGAAATACTGGAATGATGTGAGCAATAAAAATCCTTTGAAGGAGCCTACTAGTTCCACGAGCGCCAACTGTTCCGATTATAGCAGCAAGGGTCCCACCAGTGTTGGATATACCTATACAGGAATATAAATGGAGGTTAAAATCATACTGTATAATTTTAAGCAAACAGCTACTGTTTAACGTGTGGCATATGGATGTATCATTTATTTCTAGCACTTCATATTTCTAGGCGACTCTGACAAAAAGTGCCTCTGTGAATGTTGAGACTGGTCCGAGTGTTAAATATGATCATTTTTACGCCAATGATGACCTATCAAGCATGTAATTTAAGATAGTTATAGCCTCAAAGCTATCATTTTCCTTTAGAAAACCAACTAGTTCGATGTGCAACAATGAGATATGAACTCACAATCATAGCTAGTGAAAATAAAAATATTACTAACAGGTAACAGCAGTCATTGTTCTGGAATGTGTTCTCATCATGCCCACTTACAAGGATAAAGAAGCCAGGTGGAGAGAATCAGCCTTCATGGTGCATCGGATTTTAATCATTACAGTGAGAGGAAGAGATTTATTTAATTATTTTACTTCTGTTTACTGTAAGCGTCTCTTGAGACAGTGATGTGTTCAACTCGCTTTGAGGCCAGAAGGTAGTGAAAGTCATTAGCAAGGGTTTTCTTGCATTTATCTCCAAGGCAGCAAAATTATGATATCAATGTAAAACTTGTTTCTTGGAGGAATCCAGACGACCCTGCTTCAGGAAGCTTTACATTAGGCATGGGGCCTAATGGAGGCAGTGATCTTTCCATTAGAAAAGGCAAGAAAAAATTGTGGAGTAGCGGGCATTGGCAAGGAGAGACTTTCCAGTCACTTGACCTGAAAAATCCCTACAACTTTACGTACCTTGCACGCGATGGAGATGTATATGCGACATATAATAATAAGTCTGTGCTATCTAGAATTCTGATTGGTCATCGCGGCAGAATGGAGCTGTTTCAGTGGCTGGAGGTCAGGCAGGCCTGGGATCTGCTCATGGTGAAGCCGTATTCCTGTGGAGCATATGCCATGTGTGGGCCCAATACAATGTGTAATAACAATCACTCACCAGCGTGTAGGTGTTTGAGTGGGTTCAAACCACGAGTTGAGGTAGACTGTGGAGCTTTTTCTAATGGATGTGTTAGAATAAGGCAAAAGGTGAGCTAGTTTCTTGTGATATCGGTATTTGCTCTGTATTGCATTAAAGTAATCACCTTCTCTAATTGTTTCAGGGAAGAGAAAAGTGCTTCTTTTGGAGTTAGTGTTGCCCATTACTGCTGCACTACTACTCTTATCTTCTTTTGGTTTCTGTTATGCGCGATCAAAGCTAACAAACCGGAGTATGACTTTCTTGCTAATGACTACCAAATTCCACATTGAATTTTTATGCAGTTTGGCTTTGCTCAGGATCCAAGGACACACATCAAAATCTACTACTCCTTGATTTGGATTCAAATGGAGCGGAATATAAGAACGTAGCCCAAGTTGGTATTACTCATGGAGAAGATAAAAATGACAGATATGAGTTGCCAATTTTCAGTTTTTCCTTTTCCATAGAAAACAAGCTCGGACAGGGTGGTTTTGGACCTGTTTACAAGGTAAGTAAATTTGTAGTGCTTGTGAGTGAGCAACCTAAGAATACTGGTGTCCATTCCAACAAGCAACAAATAGTTCCGTTTTTTCAGTTTTTCAACTAGTAAACTACTTGGCACGAACACGAGTACATACTTCACCTTCGTGCTATATGTTCATAATCTGAAGCATGTAGTTGCCACATTACATATTTCACAAAGGAAGCATTCTAGCATCTCAATCCAAGGTTAGATCAATTTTTGATAAATTCTAGCACTTCAACACGCTAAGCCCCTCGAAACTCATACGAAACAACAGTGCAGACAATGCCACCATACTTCATCAAGAAACGCAGCAAACACCACAAATGATCAGAAGCAAGTAGCCCAAACCAAGGCATACATAGCACATAAAACACAAGTGTAAAAACGCATTACTTCACGAAGATCTGAACAAATCCACTGCCAAAACATATACTAAGAAACAACAATGAAGACGACACCGCCTTAGCTCATCAAGAAACATAACAAACACAACAAGTTATCACAAGAAAATACCCTAAAACAAGGCATACATAGCACACAAAACTCAAGTAGAAAAGGTATTACTTCAAGATGATTTGAATGAATCCGCAAATCCGCTCCCAAGCAGTCTCTCCACATACTTCCCCAAAATATCAACCTCCAAATTCACCTTCTGCCCAACTTTCTTCAAAGCAATCACAACTTTCTGCTGTGTGTAAGCCACCAACATGAAATTGAAACACCCTTCATCATCAAACACATCCACCACAGTCAAACTTGTCCCATCCACAGCAATAAACCCCTTAGGCACAATGTACCTCAAAATCTCCCTCCCAACCTTCACTTTCACCCACAGTGAGTCTCCCTCCGGCCTCAACTCCACGATTTCTCCGGTCCCATCGACGTGCCCCTGCACAAAATGTCCCCCCATTCTGGTGCTAGGGCTCAGCGCCCTCTCCAAATTGACCAAAGACCCACTCTCCAATTCGCCCAGAGAGGTCTTCCGCAGCGTCTCCGGCGCCAACCCAACCGAGAATTCGGACGAAACGGTGTCGAATTCGGTCACCGTTAGGCAGGTTCCGTTGACCGCGATGCTGTCGCCCAAGTGCACGCCTTCAAGAACGGTTTTTGCTTGGATTTTCATGGTGAAACTGTCGGGTTGGTCGAAACCCAGGTGCTTGATTGTGCCCATTTCTTCCACAATTCCAGTGAAAAGGGATTTCACTGTGGTGTTGGCCAATTTGGGCTGGTGCGGTTTGGAGGGTTTAGTGAAGATCGATGAGAGTGGGGGCTGTTTTAAAGCTAGCTTGGAGTGGAGCTGAGGCTTCCTCGGAGGTGAAGCAGCGGAAAGATCGGAAATTGAGAGTATTCTGGCAGCCGTCGATGGATTCCGGCGATGGCCGGAGAGGAGGGTTGGTGGGCAAGATAGAGCCATTTTTTCTTTCAAATAAGTTACTCCATTTAGTTCTTCTTTCTCTAAATGTTGCACTCCACAATGCATTGCTTGCTTTATGTTTATTACTCCATCTGTCCGCCATTAGTAGTCTTATTTATGGGCAACACGGGTTTAAAGAAATGTTAAGAAAAGTGGGTGGAAAAAAGTTAGTGGAATAGGGGTCCCACTTGTATATATTAATTTTAAATGAAATGTGAGTGGAATGAGTTAGTGGAAGGTGTGACCTTATTACCATTTATGGTAAAAGTGAACCGGTACTCCTATTCGCGGACGGACTAAAATGGAAAAACGGGACTCCTATTCGCGAACAGAGGGAGTATCTTTGTTCTTTTCTTATGCTGTCATACTTCTTATATATACATCACATATAATGTTACAAAAGAAAAAAGACATGAAGAAACCAGTGTTGTTAAAATCGCGCTCCGAGCGCGCTTGGGTCGCGGGTCGCAAGGGTCGAGACCGACGTCGCCCCATTGTGGGTGGGTGTGACGAGATTCAGGGGTTGCCGTTGGGGCGGCTGAGGCGGCTGGGTCGAGCGGCTGAGGCGGCTGGGGCGAGGAAGAAGAAGAAGAAGAAGATTGTCGGTTTGAATTGTTTTTACTTTTTCAGCTTCTTAAAGAAATCTATTTCTCCATCTTCCTAGACAATTGTGCACTTTTTAGAAACCTAAGACAACTTTTAACCTTTTCAGTTTTTTAAAGGAAGCATGTGACCCCTCTCTTCCTCGACATGCACCTTTTTAAATTGAATAAAGCTATGCGGCCACATTATGGCCAGCCATAAATTAATTAAATAACAAAAAATTTGATTTTTTTTCAAATTTTTGGTTTAATACTATTTGATTTTACTTTTATATCATCTTCATTATTTGTTGCTCAACATGTTAGTGTTGCAATTTCGTAGTTTTTTCCCAACTTATTACTACTATCATTTCTTGATTGTTGCTCAACGTTTACAGTAATTCGTGATATTAATGTGTTTTACGTAATGGAATTCAAAGATAAGTATCAACTCACAAGTTCATTCACACACATATAAGTTTATATCGGTAATTCTAATTTTTTTATACATGTAAATGGACTAAATTAACTCTTTATGACCGGCCACATTATGGCCATTTAGCATCACTCTTTTAAATTACCCATCTTTTTAAATTACTAAACTATTAGTATATGTATATGCCCCTCTCTCTATTTCTCTTTCTCTATTTCTCTTTCTTCCAAAAAGGCAAACTATTAGTATATGTATATTATACTATATACTATAAGAAGGCTATAGATATAATAACTTAGGTACAATTCATATTATTATACATTTTATTATGACTAGTAAAATTTCTTTACCCATTAGTATCTATTACTAGCTGACACATATTAAAAAGAATACAAGTGTGGGTTAAACAATTTTTAAACTATCAATTCGCCCCGATTCGTGGGTCCCTCGCCCTGGCGCCCCATCACCCCGGGACTCGGGGTCCAGCCTCATCGCTCCGGACCGATCCGCGACCCTAACAACACTGGAAGAAACAGATGAACTATTAACACGAAGCATGAAGCATCCCATATATAGATCAGGCATCTCAGATATTGTATAAGGAAACAAATAAATCCACATGAAGAAGAACAAAATATAAAAAGCTTAGACATCCAGGGGCGGAGGGAGGGTGGGGCCAGGGGGGCCCATGGTCCCCCCACTAATTCTTAAAAAACTTAGGGGTATTTTAGTAATTTCACAATAATTATAATTTATAATAAATATAATATTAGAGATAGGTTTCAGCAAAATATATATGAATCGTGCCTCTTAATTTAGCGTATTCATTCTGCCGTTCCAATCCAAGTCTGAATTTAGCGTATTCATTCTGCCGTTCCAAGTCTGAAATCTGGTAAACTAGAACTAGGTATATTCAAAACTCAAATATAATTCAATTAATTTTTCTACATAGGTTGTTTTTTTGTTTGGCTGCAATAATAATTCAAAGGGGGAGAAAGAAGATAGCTTATGTAATTCAATGGCTACGGACTACGGTGGTTCTGTAGTTGGAATTTTATAACTCCAATTCTTTATTTGATGCGTGTGTTAATAGTTTTGCATACAGAAAATATCAAATATTTTGAACTTAATCAGTGTTGACTATTTTTGTAGGTATATGGATCGTTATTTCAAGAAACTTTCTTCCGTTGTTTCTTCACTTCTTCAACCTCAAGAATTATCGAATGAAGATAAAAGTAAGGTTGATTTAGAGAATCTTCCAAGTGATCCAGGAGAACGACCTGATATAATGAGTTATCCACCAAATTTAATAGAACAAGTTCGCAGAGCTTACTTACTTAAAGGTTCGTGTCAACCACGTAATCAAGATTTTCGTCCTACAGTAGATGGAAATCGAAAACGTAAATTTGTCTCACATTGGTTTGATGAATTTAAGGATTGGTTGGAATATAGTGTTACAAAGGAAGCAGCTTTTTGTTTATATTGCTATCTTTTTTCAAGACTCCACGGAAATGGACAAGATGCTTTTGTATCAGGGGGATTTACGGTCTGGCGCAAGAAAGAAAGATTAAGAGATCATGTTGGAAACCATAAAAGTGCTCATAACAGGTGCAGATTAGCATGTGAGGATTTGATGAATCAAGCCCAACACATTGAGGTCTCTTTGGCAAAACAGTCAACACAGTCTAAGCTTGACTACCGCCTGCGATTAAATGCAACGATTATTTCTCTTCGTTATCTTATAATGCAAGGATTGCCTTTCCGCGGTCATGATGAGTCAGAAGAATCATTAAATCAAGGTAATTTTCTTGAGTTCTTGAAAGTTATTTCTTCTTGCAATGAAGAGATAGCTAGTGTTGTGCTAAAAAATGCTCCAGACAATCTCAAACTTACATCACCAGATATTCAGAGAGATATTATAAATGCATTTACTGTTGAGACAACGAAAGCTATTGTACATGCTATGAGAAGTGAATTTTTCTCCATATTAGTTGATGAGTGTCGAGATGTATCTGTCAAAGAGCAAATGGGTGTTGTGGTGCGATATGTGGACAAGAATGAATGTGTTATAGAACGTTTCTTAGTGTTGTTCATGTTAGTGATACAACTGCAACCTCACTTGAGAAAGCACTTGATTATTTATTATCTACTTATGATTTAAGTATATCTAGTTTGAGAGGTCAAGGATATGATGGCGCAAGCAACATGAGAGGAGAATTCAATGGGTTGAAGAGTTTGATACTCAAGAGAAATTCCAGTGCTTATTATGTACATTGCTTTGCTCATCAGCTTCAGCTCACGATTGTTGCTGTTGCTAAAAAACATAAAATTGTCGGATCTTTTTATAATTCTATCTCTCGTTTGTGTAATACTGTTGGAGGTTCTTGTAAGCGCAGAGATATACTTCGGGAGAAACAGAGAGAGGATATTATTAAAGAGATTGCAAGTGATGAAATATGTCACACCTCAACCCCTCTGACGTATGCTCTTATAATAAATAAATCCCTTATCATAAAAGCAATTAATGTCTAATTCATAGAACATTCATATTATATAAGTTCAAACCAACACTTATCCGATACATATTTCAAAAATATCCTGTAGAGTAGTGGAACCCTCTCACCACTCTATGTACTATACATTTATCTACAAGCAAAAATGATGACGAGGAGAAGGTTGCCAATATGCGTCAGCCGCTGAACCTGATAACACGTGGACTTCCTATAACTCACGTCAGTCAAAACATTACTGCTATCTTATTCCTGAAAAATTTAGTGGTTTATATGAGCCACAACTCAGTATATATAAATTTCCACCTTTAATCTCACACGATACAAACATCAAGCATATTCTTTCATCAATACATATAATCAAAAACAATATGTAACATAATTATAAAAAAACAAACCATTTCATGTTCATATGCATATGCCACTCTATTCAGTTTATTATTCTGTAACAGTCAAGCCTGGTATCTGCCCGGGATTCCTCTATGACCCGAAGGTCTCTCTGTAATTGGACTCATAGATCCCTCTGTATTTGACCCGAAGGTCCCTCTGTATTTGGACTCATAGGTCCCTCTGTATTTGACCCGAAGGTCCCTCTGTATTTGGACTCATAGGTCCCTCTAAAATTTCAGATCCAGTACAAGGCTGTCACAGATCCTCTTTAATCACATGATTCATGTACTTTCAATACCATATGTAAAACATCAATTTCATATTTTTATCATATAATTCATTTACAACATCACACCAATCATATATCCATATCATATTCCACCACCTATATCAAATAATTCATAATCATATTGGATCGCATCATATAATCAAATCATTCATTTTATTTAACACCTAGCAAGGAAGCAAATAAAACATGTAAAATTAAAAGTGTGATTTATACACACCTGATTATAATGGGTAAACTTATTGAGCTCCTGATTTCGACTCTTGATTTATAACTCTCGATCCATTCTCTCAACTTTTGTTTTCCCCTAAACTCTCTCAAACTCTCTCTTTTTATTTTTATTCAAAAGATATATTTGTACATATACGTCGACCACTTTGCTTACTCATACCAATTAACATTGAAAGTTATAAATACAAGTGTCATGCCCTTAGTTAAAAATGCAACACGTCAAGTACACAAATATATCATGCATACTATATACTAACAACACGTACACTACACAATTGAATTTGTTTAATATATAGAACTCTAATCTATCCAAATACATGTATATATATATATATATATATATATATATATATATATATATATATATATATATATATATATATATATACTAGTTTATATTATACAATACACTACACATCTATTTTAACACTTTCCGTAAATCAAAACTATCCATATATTCGACTATATTGAGTCGTCATAACAATAAATATATTCTCTATGACACACTTAATATCTATGTAGTAAAAGTGACAATTCAATATGCAATGACAATATAATATGATAATATGCAAAATAATGCATGTTTCGGGTTAGGGATGTCACAATTCTTCCCCTCTTTAAGAATTTTGTCCGCAAAATTCGCTTTCCCCATGAGTTAATGCATATAATAAAATCACTAACCCTTAAACAGATGTGGATATTTCTTTCTCATTTTTTCTTCAGTTTCCCAAGTAGCCTCTTCGACCCTGTGATTCCGCCAATTAACTTTAACCATTGGAATAACTTTTCTTCGCAATTGCTTTATCTGGCGGTCCACTATATTGATAGGTTCTTCTATGTAACTCAATTTCTCAGAAATCTGTATATCAGTATCTTTCAAAATATGTGAAGGATCAGATAGATAACGTCGAAGCATACTGACGTGGAAAACATTATGAATTCGTGTTAATTTCAGAGGTAGTGCTGACCTATGCGCCAATGGTCCAACTCTTTCGACAATATCATACGGACCAATATAACAAGGACTCAACTTACCTTTATAACTCTTTGTCTATCCCATGTCGCTTTTAATTTCCTTTTAATAATATCAATCTTATACAGTTTCTCGAATAATCTCTGACATTTCTAGAATCTCTATATATTAAACTTCTACATTTTCTACTATACAATGTCTCATATTCAACTCCTTCTAACTCATCAAATATTTCAATCTGTCATGATCAGCCGAAATTAAAAAAGTCTCTCCATGCAGATAAGGATGCCAAATCTTCGAAGGAAAACAACACTGCTAAATCCAGATCAGAAATAGAATAAGAAGCTTCATATACTCGTGATTGTCTTTGACGCATAAGCAATAAACTTTCCATTTTATTTTAATAGAAGAAAACCAAATCCACGTTGCAGTGCACTACTGTAAATAACATAATATCATATACCTGTAGAAATAACCAACATAGACGACATATTCTATCAATGCTTCAACTCATCAAAACTGTTTTGACATGCTTCACTCCATATAAGAGGAGAACTCTTCCGTAATAACTTCTTCATCAATTCAGCCATAATCGAGAATCCTTTTCAGTTGACAAATACTTCAGTATTCTGTATAGCCATTTCTATTCTTCAACCTTATACCATGTGTCCCAATAATACCATATGATCTAGCTAGACTCACACTTTCCCAACCTTGCAATAAGTTGTTTATCTCGCAAAACTTGTAATAGTGACTGCAAGTGATTAACATGCTCATCTGTACTTCGTGAAATATACTAGTAAGTCAATAAAAATAATCACTAAGTGATATAGGAATGGTTGAGAGACTTCGTTCATCAATGCCATAAATAATTGTAGGTGCAATAGTTAATTTGAAAGGCATAACCAGACTCATAATGGTCGTACTGAGTTTAAAATGGTGTTTCTGCAATATTCTCTTTAGCTATCTTCAACTGATGGTATCTTGATCGAAAATCAGTACTCGAAAACAGTTGCATACCTTGAAATTGATCAAATAAATCTTCTATTCTCGGTAATAGATATTTATTCTTCACAGTCACTTGATTCGACTTCCAATAGTGTATATAATGTTCAGTGTGTCGTCCTTCTTCTTCAAAAATAATATTGATGCTCTCCAAAGTAAAATATTGAGTCATACATATCTCTTGTCTGACAACTCTTGTAACTGTTTCTTAAACTCCTGAAATTCTAATAAAGACATTTGATAATTGTGAATATAAATAAATGCAGTACCTGGTAGTAACTCAATAGTGAAGTTTGTCTCTTGATCAGGTGATACTCCAGAGAGATTTCCACTTCGGATAAATCAAAAAGCCGGTGTAGCTAATATAAAACAAGTTGCAATTGGTCGATACCATTAAATATCACTCGAACTTGTCTCGATGATTATATTAACATTTCTTTAACATGACAAACTGCCTTAGTTCGATGAAGTGACAACCAATTTATACCCGTGATAATACCAAATTTGTGTATGAACAAGGGAATCAATATCCGCTGGCAGCTCAACTGAATTAACTCGCACCACGCAGTCTAGATAAACCGTGTATACTGAAACAATGCCAGCTCATAATCAACAACAAACATAGTTCTGGTTTAAAGACAGAATCTCTCTTTACTTCATCGTCACAATACACTTCTTGCATATATTTATCATTAAATTCTCTAGGAAAATCGTCTGAACTTAGTACCAAAGGTTGTATAATAGCTTGTGGGACTGTTTCTGCCCAATAGTAAATATTGCTTCAAAGAAGAGACACTGTATAATCAAAACATTCTTCTGACATACAACTCATCTGATTGAACACATGTTCTCTATCCTCTTCAACCATATCTCAGCCTCGGCCGGATCAGTAGTCTCATAAAGTCAACAATTCCATTTTTCGGAGTTCTCTAAAATTTCTACCTTTGTGCCCCATCATTGGTCCATGTACTTTTTGTTCCAAAAGCCTAGGTAATCCCCATATGATGCAACATGTATACGAAATGTTTCTACTATTAATTGATGATGCAGGGCGGCTGACCCTTTTCTCCTCAGTGACCCATGTTTGTGATAATTGAAATGCAAATGAAACATCTAACCGAAATGTATCATATGATATTCATGAATGCCATGTCCCAGCGGGATTCTATCCCCGCTCTGATACCACCTAAACTGTCACACCTCAACCCCTCTGACGTATGCTCTTATAATAAATAAATCCCTTATCATAAAAGCAATTAATACCCGTGTCTAATTCATAGAACATTCATATTATATAAGTTCAAACCAACACTTATCCGATACATATTTCAAAAATATCCTGTAGAGTAGTGGAACCCTCTCACCACTCTATGTACTATACATTTATCTACAAGCAAAAATGATGACGAGGAGAAGGTTGCCAATATGCGTCAGCCGCTGAACCTGATAACACGTGGACTTCCTATAACTCACGTCAGTCAAAACATTACTGCTATCTTATTCCTGAAAAATTTAGTGGTTTATATGAGCCACAACTCAGTATATATAAATTTCCACCTTTAATCTCACACGATACAAACATCAAGCATATTCTTTCATCAATACATATAATCAAAAACAATATGTAACATAATTATAAAAAAACAAACCATTTCATGTTCATATGCATATGCCACTCTATTCAGTTTATTATTCTGTAACAGTCAAGCCTGGTATCTGCCCGGGATTCCTCTATGACCCGAAGGTCTCTCTGTAATTGGACTCATAGATCCCTCTGTATTTGACCCGAAGGTCCCTCTGTATTTGGACTCATAGGTCCCTCTGTATTTGACCCGAAGGTCCCTCTGTATTTGGACTCATAGGTCCCTCTAAAATTTCAGATCCAGTACAAGGCTGTCACAGATCCTCTTTAATCACATGATTCATGTACTTTCAATACCATATGTAAAACATCAATTTCATATTTTTATCATATAATTCATTTACAACATCACACCAATCATATATCCATATCATATTCCACCACCTATATCAAATAATTCATAATCATATTGGATCGCATCATATAATCAAATCATTCATTTTATTTAACACCTAGCAAGGAAGCAAATAAAACATGTAAAATTAAAAGTGTGATTTATACACACCTGATTATAATGGGTAAACTTATTGAGCTCCTGATTTCGACTCTTGATTTATAACTCTCGATCCATTCTCTCAACTTTTGTTTTCCCCTAAACTCTCTCAAACTCTCTCTTTTTATTTTTATTCAAAAGATATATTTGTACATATACGTCGACCACTTTGCTTACTCATACCAATTAACATTGAAAGTTATAAATACAAGTGTCATGCCCTTAGTTAAAAATGCAACACGTCAAGTACACAAATATATCATGCATACTATATACTAACAACACGTACACTACACAATTGAATTTGTTTAATATATAGAACTCTAATCTATCCAAATACATGTATATATATATATATATATATATATATATATATATATATATATATATATATATATATATATACTAGTTTATATTATACAATACACTACACATCTATTTTAACACTTTCCGTAAATCAAAACTATCCATATATTCGACTATATTGAGTCGTCATAACAATAAATATATTCTCTATGACACACTTAATATCTATGTAGTAAAAGTGACAATTCAATATGCAATGACAATATAATATGATAATATGCAAAATAATGCATGTTTCGGGTTAGGGATGTCACAATTCTTCCCCTCTTTAAGAATTTTGTCCGCAAAATTCGCTTTCCCCATGAGTTAATGCATATAATAAAATCACTAACCCTTAAACAGATGTGGATATTTCTTTCTCATTTTTTCTTCAGTTTCCCAAGTAGCCTCTTCGACCCTGTGATTCCGCCAATTAACTTTAACCATTGGAATAACTTTTCTTCGCAATTGCTTTATCTGGCGGTCCACTATATTGATAGGTTCTTCTATGTAACTCAATTTCTCAGAAATCTGTATATCAGTATCTTTCAAAATATGTGAAGGATCAGATAGATAACGTCGAAGCATACTGACGTGGAAAACATTATGAATTCGTGTTAATTTCAGAGGTAGTGCTGACCTATGCGCCAATGGTCCAACTCTTTCGACAATATCATACGGACCAATATAACAAGGACTCAACTTACCTTTATAACTCTTTGTCTATCCCATGTCGCTTTTAATTTCCTTTTAATAATATCAATCTTATACAGTTTCTCGAATAATCTCTGACATTTCTAGAATCTCTATATATTAAACTTCTACATTTTCTACTATACAATGTCTCATATTCAACTCCTTCTAACTCATCAAATATTTCAATCTGTCATGATCAGCCGAAATTAAAAAAGTCTCTCCATGCAGATAAGGATGCCAAATCTTCGAAGGAAAACAACACTGCTAAATCCAGATCAGAAATAGAATAAGAAGCTTCATATACTCGTGATTGTCTTTGACGCATAAGCAATAAACTTTCCATTTTATTTTAATAGAAGAAAACCAAATCCACGTTGCAGTGCACTACTGTAAATAACATAATATCATATACCTGTAGAAATAACCAACATAGACGACATATTCTATCAATGCTTCAACTCATCAAAACTGTTTTGACATGCTTCACTCCATATAAGAGGAGAACTCTTCCGTAATAACTTCTTCATCAATTCAGCCATAATCGAGAATCCTTTTCAGTTGACAAATACTTCAGTATTCTGTATAGCCATTTCTATTCTTCAACCTTATACCATGTGTCCCAATAATACCATATGATCTAGCTAGACTCACACTTTCCCAACCTTGCAATAAGTTGTTTATCTCGCAAAACTTGTAATAGTGACTGCAAGTGATTAACATGCTCATCTGTACTTCGTGAAATATACTAGTAAGTCAATAAAAATAATCACTAAGTGATATAGGAATGGTTGAGAGACTTCGTTCATCAATGCCATAAATAATTGTAGGTGCAATAGTTAATTTGAAAGGCATAACCAGACTCATAATGGTCGTACTGAGTTTAAAATGGTGTTTCTGCAATATTCTCTTTAGCTATCTTCAACTGATGGTATCTTGATCGAAAATCAGTACTCGAAAACAGTTGCATACCTTGAAATTGATCAAATAAATCTTCTATTCTCGGTAATAGATATTTATTCTTCACAGTCACTTGATTCGACTTCCAATAGTGTATATAATGTTCAGTGTGTCGTCCTTCTTCTTCAAAAATAATATTGATGCTCTCCAAAGTAAAATATTGAGTCATACATATCTCTTGTCTGACAACTCTTGTAACTGTTTCTTAAACTCCTGAAATTCTAATAAAGACATTTGATAATTGTGAATATAAATAAATGCAGTACCTGGTAGTAACTCAATAGTGAAGTTTGTCTCTTGATCAGGTGATACTCCAGAGAGATTTCCACTTCGGATAAATCAAAAAGCCGGTGTAGCTAATATAAAACAAGTTGCAATTGGTCGATACCATTAAATATCACTCGAACTTGTCTCGATGATTATATTAACATTTCTTTAACATGACAAACTGCCTTAGTTCGATGAAGTGACAACCAATTTATACCCGTGATAATACCAAATTTGTGTATGAACAAGGGAATCAATATCCGCTGGCAGCTCAACTGAATTAACTCGCACCACGCAGTCTAGATAAACCGTGTATACTGAAACAATGCCAGCTCATAATCAACAACAAACATAGTTCTGGTTTAAAGACAGAATCTCTCTTTACTTCATCGTCACAATACACTTCTTGCATATATTTATCATTAAATTCTCTAGGAAAATCGTCTGAACTTAGTACCAAAGGTTGTATAATAGCTTGTGGGACTGTTTCTGCCCAATAGTAAATATTGCTTCAAAGAAGAGACACTGTATAATCAAAACATTCTTCTGACATACAACTCATCTGATTGAACACATGTTCTCTATCCTCTTCAACCATATCTCAGCCTCGGCCGGATCAGTAGTCTCATAAAGTCAACAATTCCATTTTTCGGAGTTCTCTAAAATTTCTACCTTTGTGCCCCATCATTGGTCCATGTACTTTTTGTTCCAAAAGCCTAGGTAATCCCCATATGATGCAACATGTATACGAAATGTTTCTACTATTAATTGATGATGCAGGGCGGCTGACCCTTTTCTCCTCAGTGACCCATGTTTGTGATAATTGAAATGCAAATGAAACATCTAACCGAAATGTATCATATGATATTCATGAATGCCATGTCCCAGCGGGATTCTATCCCCGCTCTGATACCACCTAAACTGTCACACCTCAACCCCTCTGACGTATGCTCTTATAATAAATAAATCCCTTATCATAAAAGCAATTAATACCCGTGTCTAATTCATAGAACATTCATATTATATAAGTTCAAACCAACACTTATCCGATACATATTTCAAAAATATCCTGTAGAGTAGTGGAACCCTCTCACCACTCTATGTACTATACATTTATCTACAAGCAAAAATGATGACGAGGAGAAGGTTGCCAATATGCGTCAGCCGCTGAACCTGATAACACGTGGACTTCCTATAACTCACGTCAGTCAAAACATTACTGCTATCTTATTCCTGAAAAATTTAGTGGTTTATATGAGCCACAACTCAGTATATATAAATTTCCACCTTTAATCTCACACGATACAAACATCAAGCATATTCTTTCATCAATACATATAATCAAAAACAATATGTAACATAATTATAAAAAAACAAACCATTTCATGTTCATATGCATATGCCACTCTATTCAGTTTATTATTCTGTAACAGTCAAGCCTGGTATCTGCCCGGGATTCCTCTATGACCCGAAGGTCTCTCTGTAATTGGACTCATAGATCCCTCTGTATTTGACCCGAAGGTCCCTCTGTATTTGGACTCATAGGTCCCTCTGTATTTGACCCGAAGGTCCCTCTGTATTTGGACTCATAGGTCCCTCTAAAATTTCAGATCCAGTACAAGGCTGTCACAGATCCTCTTTAATCACATGATTCATGTACTTTCAATACCATATGTAAAACATCAATTTCATATTTTTATCATATAATTCATTTACAACATCACACCAATCATATATCCATATCATATTCCACCACCTATATCAAATAATTCATAATCATATTGGATCGCATCATATAATCAAATCATTCATTTTATTTAACACCTAGCAAGGAAGCAAATAAAACATGTAAAATTAAAAGTGTGATTTATACACACCTGATTATAATGGGTAAACTTATTGAGCTCCTGATTTCGACTCTTGATTTATAACTCTCGATCCATTCTCTCAACTTTTGTTTTCCCCTAAACTCTCTCAAACTCTCTCTTTTTATTTTTATTCAAAAGATATATTTGTACATATACGTCGACCACTTTGCTTACTCATACCAATTAACATTGAAAGTTATAAATACAAGTGTCATGCCCTTAGTTAAAAATGCAACACGTCAAGTACACAAATATATCATGCATACTATATACTAACAACACGTACACTACACAATTGAATTTGTTTAATATATAGAACTCTAATCTATCCAAATACATGTATATATATATATATATATATATATATATATATATATATATATATATATATATATATATATATATACTAGTTTATATTATACAATACACTACACATCTATTTTAACACTTTCCGTAAATCAAAACTATCCATATATTCGACTATATTGAGTCGTCATAACAATAAATATATTCTCTATGACACACTTAATATCTATGTAGTAAAAGTGACAATTCAATATGCAATGACAATATAATATGATAATATGCAAAATAATGCATGTTTCGGGTTAGGGATGTCACAAAATAAGCACAGGAAGAGGACTAAATCAAGAAATGTCATTGAAACGACCTGGAGATACTCGTTGGAGTTCACATTACGGTACTCTTGTCAACTTGATACATTTATATTCTTCTATTGTTAATGTTCTTGAGTATGTTGGGGAGAATGGTCATGACGATTCAATAAGGGCTGAAGCTGATGATGTGCTAGAAATTATAAATAGTTTTGAGTTTGTCTTTGTGTTACATCTTATGAAGCAAATCTTGGGAATCACACCTGAACTCTCCCAAGTGCTACAAAAGAAAGATCAAGACATTGTTAATGCGATGAATCTTGTCAAGGTAGCAAAATCACGTCTGCAAATAATGAGGGAAAAAGATTGGGATGTATTGCTTGCTGATGTTTCTAAGTTTTGTAGCAAATACGAACTGGATGTGCTTGACATGGAAGATGAGTTTGTAGCTCGAAAAAAAGGAAGACGTAGAGCTGAAAAAATGAAGAATCTCCACTATTATCGAGTTGAGCTCTTTTGTCTGTTATTGACTTGCAAGCTCAAGAGTTGAATCAACGTTTTGATGAAGTCAACACAAACTTAGTTTTATGCATGTCATGTTCTGATCCTAGGGATTTATTTTCTGCATATGATTTGGAGAAGCTGTTTCGTCTTGCACGGTATTATCCTTCTGAATTTTCTGAAGTTGCTTTGTCCGAGCTTAAAAGTCAACTTGAGAACTTTATTTTCGATGTGCGCATAGATGAAAAGTTTTCACAAATATCAAGAATCAGTGGTCTTGCTCAAAAGATGGTTTCTACACACTTAAAAACAACTCCGCCGACGAATCATCCTCCGAAGGCAGTGGCGGTAAACTAAAGCCACATGTAGGCGAAATACCAATTTGTCTTGCCATATACTCAATTTCGGCAAGATGAGCTTGATATTGGGGAGGCGTCATGTGGGAAGTGTCAGCCATCGTGGCGGTCAAGTACATGGACAATAGGGTGTTCGAGCCCGAGACCGAGCCCGCCTGGCTTGATTCGCCTCGGCCCCTCCTCCCTCTAGCCGCCTTGGTCCCTTGCGGCCGACGGCGCCCACTGGAGGAGCCCCCTGCATCGGTGGTCGTGCCCTCAACCTCTTGTGAGGCGTTGCCTGACCCGCTCTCGTTAGACGAGTATTGGCCACCCCCTGTGTGCTTCGTGCATTTCGAGCTCGAGCCCGTGCAGGACTAGACACCGCCAGCCCACCTTTCAACGTCTTTGACCGCCTCCCAAATATCGACATGTTTGAATTCTTTGCTGTTGTCGTCAAAAAAGACTCGCATAGCCGCTCTCAGAATGTTGGCTCCACTGGATTCGCTTTGGTAATTCGCCGTTTCATTCTTGTAGATCTCGCAAAATTTTTTGACATCTCTGTCGAATCGGTCAAAATGACTGCGGTGCATCTTCATGGTGCGGCGGCAGGTGACCTTTTTCTAAAAACTCTTGCGGGTTTGTTGATTCCCGACTATGGGATCGTACGAGACGCTGACCCAAGCGTTGAACAGAGTCATCGTGTCGTTGCGGCTGTATGGGTGACGGCCTACATCCTCCTCCTCTTCCTTCACGGCGTCGAATGCGCGACCCCCGGAGCTTCCATCGCCTCGTCCTCCTTTCGGATTGGGTTCATCCGGAAAATCCTTCCTAATTTGGGATAATCCCTGCGATTGCCCATACATCGGAGCGGAGGGACGAGAGTATGCATCCACATCAAAATAGGGTGGTTGGTATGCCGCCGGCGTCAACGAGACTTGGATGCCCGGCATCGACGAACAGGAACCGAAAGCACCCAACACATTGTACATGCCCCCGGTCGCCAAACGTGTTCAAGTCATTGCCGCCGGAGCCGCCGGAGTTTCCGTCGCCAGACATTTTGAGATGAAAATTGGAGAGGTGAGATGAAAATTGGAGAGGTGAGATGAATTGAGAAGAATAGATGTGTGTTTGTGTGTATAATGAGAATGAAAGAGGAGTATTTATAGAATAAAAAAAGAAAAAAATTAAAAATTACCGTTGAACGGTAATATTACCGTTTTTTAATTTTTTTTATTAAAATCGAATTTAAAAAAAATATTTATTGCATTAGCATGACGACGCCCACTCGCGGGCCGGCGAGTGGGCGCCATGCCTAGCGCCAGCGCTCGCCGCGTGGCGCTGGCACGTGACGAGACGTTTCGCCAACCCACCCTCCGGGCCGAGACGAGACCGAGATGGATGGTTGCATCCCTGTCTCGATGTCGTCTCGTCTCTGAGATGATATAGAGACAGCATCGAGACGCGATGCGGATGGCCTTACTCCTTTCAAAATATACTACTATTACTAGGAATTTAATAAACAATACGAATTTTGATATTTAAGAGCATGCGCAGCGGTGGACGGACGACATCCGTCCGTCCGTGCCGCTGGCACGGACAAGCTCCACCGCCGCTGGCACGGCGCTGCTCACTGCGAAGAGCACGTCCGTGCCAACGAGCAGGCAACGTGGCGGCACACGATTGGGCAACGGCATAGCCGTTGCCTTTGAATTTTTTTTAATTAAAAATCGGTTTTAATTAAAAAAATCGATAAAAAATAAAAAAAAATTTACTTCCCAAAAATAATATATCCGTTTATTACCGTTTTTTACCACTTTTTAATTTTTTTTTATTTTTTTCCCCAAAAATACACATTTTCATCTATAAATACCCCCACTTTCACACCCAAAAATTCACACCAAACTACACAATTCTCATCTTCATTCTCCCATATCCATTCTCAATCTTTCTTCCACTCCTACACCATAACAATGTCCGGCCACGGCGATAACCCCCCGGGCTCCGGTTGGAACCCCGAATGGTTCGGTTCACCATCGTTTCCTAGTCCGGAAACGGAATACTCGGCCCCTCCTCAAACCCAAAGTTCGGGCGTTCCGGGTGGCTACCGGCCTTACCCAATCGACGACCAAGGTGCCCCCGAAGGGCGATACGGGTGGACACCGGAGCCTAGGCCGACCGTCCCCTCCCAAACTCCAACTCCTCCTACTCGCGGTGTCCGCACACCGTACACTCCGGCGGAGATGGATAAATTGTTCAAGACGTACTTAGAAATCTCCAAAGATCCGGTGGTTGGCACGAACCAATCCGGCGATCACTTTTGGTGGCGCATCGCTCGCCGGTACAATGAAAATCGGCCGCCGGGAACAGTCGAGCGCAACGAGAGTATGGTGCGCAACGCCATCTTCTGAGCCAACGATGAAATTGGAAAGTTCAATGGCTATTTCCTCCAGGAAGAGCGGAATGCGAGGAGCGACCGGAACGAGGTCGACTTCATCACTGCCGCGATGAGCACCTACCAATCCATGAACTACAAGCCGTTCAAGTACCTCAACGTTTGGCAGGAGACGCGGACGCACCCGAAGTATATGGGAGGAGTAATATCCTCCTCTAGCGGCTCCTCCAAACTGTCAAGGTCGGTATCCCTATCCGACGCCGGCTCCAAAGAAGTGGCTAGCCAACTCGCCGGAGCTAACTTGAGTAGCCCCGACGCCGGCCCGAGCGGTTCCCAACTCTGACCGCAAGGAAGGAAGAAGGCGGCGACCAACCGCCGTCGAGCCGCGGCTGCAACCGCCGATGCTCCAGTTCCCGCTCCCGTTCCATATGAGCCACCTCCACCCCCCACCAACTCGTTGTGGCAGCTTTTGGCCCAACTCAATATGGCCGATAGGTCCACTATGACCCCCTCGCAACTTCGATCGCACGAGGCCATGATATTGGGCCTCCAAAGACAATTGGGGGTAGTGCCACCGGATGAGTAGTCGTCCACAGGGGTATTTTTAGCTTTTAATTATGTAATTTTTAATTTTTAGGAGTTTAATTATGTAATTTTTAATTTTTAGGATTTTAATTATGTCTTTTTTATTTTATTTGTAATTTGTAATATTTATTGTGGTTTTTTAATGAATTTTAATATTATGGAAATGTTTTTGTTTAATTGAATTTTAAATTGAATTGTGCTCGTCCTTGCGGAAGAGCACAACTGTGGGTGTTGTGCTCTTGCCAGAGAGCAGGCATGAATAGTGGCGTCGCGCCCACAACCGTGCTCGCTGGTGGCAGCGAGATACAACAAGGAATAAAGTTTATCGAGTACTTTGAAACTAATTGACTAAAATAAAAATTTTGAAAATCGTAACCATAAAAATGTCGGGTATTATCGGGTTTATCAGGTATACCTACGAGGGTATCGGGTATACCCATATCCGCAAAACTTTAAAACACACTATCTGATCCCGCCCCATTTCCCACTGTCTCCGAGTAGCGGGTATCGGTTCGGGATGGAAATTACCCGCTACCCGTTTCGACACCTGTACACAACAGCTTGTGATGTGGTGCAAATGCAGTAGACTAGGAATAAATCGATGATTAGCTTATTCTTTTCTTTATATTGTTTTTCAATATTTTCGCTTTCTATTTATATTATTGTTATATACACCTTTCGTCCTAAGTTGAGTCAAAATTTTTTGGCATGAAAATTAAGAAATTATGTTAAAATTAGAAGAAAGGAATAAAGTAGGAAAGATAAAGAAAGTAAAATAGATGATTGAATAAAATAAGAGTCATTAGATGTCTTGTATTTTATATAAAAAAAATTTGACTCAACTTAGTCGGAACATAAAAAAAATACGAGTGACCTTAGTTGGGATGGAGGGAGTATATAACATTGTAAATTTCTATCATGAAATTTCTAAATATGATTATCATTCCAAAATAAATAATCAGCTTAAAAATGTTAAAATTTGAAAAGTACTACTCCCTCGTTCCCGAAAAAGTATGAATTATTTCCTTTTTAATCCGTCTCTCTAATTTTGAAAACTCTTTTAAGTATTTATAATGAGGTGAAACTCATTTCCCACCAACAATACTTTAATTATTTTTTCTTTTTATCTCTCTCTTATTTTGCCAATTATGTATTAAAATCAGTGCCGAACTTTTCAGAGATAGAGGGTGTATTGTTTAACCCAATTAATAAAAAGTAATTATGATATTAATAAACTCAACTTATTATTTTTAACCCTAATAAAAATGATTTAACAAAAAAATCTTATTTTATAATGAGACTATCATTTCAGCTTCAACATTTTATTTTATAGCTAATCGTGTATTTAAGAATTACTATTATAATACTCATATTTTCTTCTAATTTATGAATATACAAAGTTATTCTGCTAGCTTTTGAAGATTGTAGTAAAATTGTAAAGGCATGAGATGAAAATCACAGGCCTTTTTTTAATGCGGTATCTTTAAATAATAATAATAATAATAATAATAATATAAAAAGAAAGTGAATATATTAAAAAACAAGATAAAGTAAAGACTAAAGAATGAACTAATCCTGCGTTTTATTTATAGTCGCATCACAACTGCTGCGCTTTTAACCGGTGCAGGGGATCCATCTCCTATTGACAACTTTGGTCAATAAAAAAAATAAAAAATAGTTACTACCCCGCCCTATCTCGTTAACAATGGAGTACTTTGTATTTATTTTTTATATTTGTAAATATATAAATTAGTGAAATAAATAGCAAAACTCCACAAATTAAAGGCAAACCTTGCATTTACTTAATTTTTTTAAAAAGTTACAAACATAGGAAGAGTGGAAAAAAATAAGTGCACTACGAATAAGGCAGGAAACCTGGTCTAGTCCATTCTCAACTGGCGTTGGAGCTCATCGATCATCTTCTCGAGGTACCGGGCTCTATCGGAGCCCTAGCAGTACATGAGAGCATTGTGGGTGTCCAACAACGTCCTCTGCCGAATGAGGTATCGGGCGGAGCATCGCCCATCAACAGTGGCGGACGATAGGGGGACGATGGTCTAAGGTGAAGATAAGGTGAATAAATGTGAGCGCCCCTTAGAATAAATGATTAATAGAGGGTTTATCGAGGGTTCTTGGCCTAGCCTTGTCGCCATCTTGCCCTCTTCCTAGGATACCCTCTCTCTCTAGCCATCTCTCATCTTCTGCTCATATCTCAGTAGCAGACACAGAAATACTCAGACTTACTCTGTAATCCTCACCCCGCACACAGACCTACATTGCATCTCTATATGCAGTTCAGCCCTATTTCCATCCAATGACGATCCGACCCGATTCCCGATCTCGGATCCGAACTACCCGCCGCCTCTCCCCCTGCTACCGCCACCCCGACGATCCAATCACCGGCATTTGCGCCTCCTGCCTCCGAGAGCGACTCTCCGGCCTCGACGCCTCCGCCCCCGCCCCCAATGCCGCCTCGCCGGAGCTCCGCCGCTGCAGGTCAGTGGCTTCTACTTCCAGATGCGAAGCATCCTCCAGCGGCCTCAACGAGCCCAGGCGGAAGTCGTGCGACGTCGTTTCGGCTAGGGGATCGCTGTCTAATCTGTTCGATGCGGACGATCTGAAGAGCGGATCGGGGAGTGAGGCGAAGGTTGAATCGAAGAATTTAGGGCTTTTGAGAGACGCTTGCACTGTGATCGAGCCGCGGAAGAAGAATCAGGATAGGGTTAGGGTTTCGGATGGGGGATTTGGGAGTTTGAATGTCGGTTGTGATAATAGGGATGAGGAGGTCGAGGAAGGGGAATTTAAGTCGATGAAAGAGTATATAGATCTCGAATTTGGGAATAAGAGTAAGAAAACTAAGGATTTGAGAGATATTGCTGGGAATATCTTTGGAGCAGCATCGGTGTTCAGTAAGAAACTGCGCATGTGGAGGCAAAAGAATAGCAAGATAAAAGAGAATAAAAACAATGCTATTGTTGCTGGCAATGATGGACG
Organism: Salvia splendens; assembly: GCF_004379255.2. Lineage (NCBI taxonomy): Eukaryota > Viridiplantae > Streptophyta > Magnoliopsida > Lamiales > Lamiaceae > Salvia > Salvia splendens. Next base: position 22,391,151 of record NC_056044.1, read on the forward strand.
AAATTTCGAGGAAAATCACTGTGAGATTATGGGGAGAAGATCCTGTGACATTGAACCGAGGTTTTCAGTTGATGGTGGTCGGATTTCGTTCGAGGAGCCGAGAGCTTCGTGGGATGGGTATATGATAGCAAGAACAATCCCGAGGCTGGCTCCAATGTTCTCTGCTGTTGAGAGTGGAATCTTAGGGAATGCTAGCAGGTTTGAGAATCACAGATTGTCGGTTGATAGGCCAATGCAATCAATCATAGAGAATGAGAGTAGTTCTGGAGCTTCGGGTTCTGGCCACTCAAATTCAGATTCCTCCTCATCCATGAGGCGCAGTAGCTTTGATCGGTCTAGCTCTGTTAGGAGCTTCGGAAAGAAAGGGATAAGTTTGGAGGATCATGGAGTGTCCTCCCCTGCAAACGTGAAGTTGGTGATCACGGAGAAGGAGTTAAAAGATTGGCGATTGAGTTCTGGTAAAGCTGATGAACTAGAAAAGCTTGGATCCACGCCAGGAAATGTTGCTGTCGTTGGTGGTGGTAACATGAATGCATCAGCGAAGAAATCTGTTAGGTGGCGTAAAGTCTGCAACGTGCTTGGCTTCAGAAACAAGAATTGCGAGAATGTAGGTGAGACCTTAAAAGTGGATGCAGTCAGGGATGCTGCTCGTGAGAAGCAAGCAAAGGAGGCTAGTGAGCTTCTGAGAGACGTTGGGGATTGGAAGCTGGCACGAAGCAGTAGTGTTGCTGCTTCAAGAAAGTCATGTGATGGCCTGGGATCATATTATGCAAGGAGGAGTGTTGACAGTGCAGGTGGATTCACTCTCAGTGAGAAGGGGAATTTCAAGCTGGAAAGAAACAGGAGCACGAAATTCCCCTCTGTTGATCTTGATAACGGTGTTACACCCTTCTACATGACACCATTGCGCAGCATGAGGAATAGCAAGTCCGGGAAGTTCAAATTCCAGAACTCACACTCCATTGCTGGGAATCTCTTGCAATTAAACTGACTGGAGGTAGCCAAATTATTCTCAGCATGGTTATTGTTTTGTGAGCTATATGGAATTTTACTTTCCTTTTGTGCACCAAAGTATGTAATACTGTCACATAAACTGTTTGCAAAGCTCTTTTGTCAACACGAAAGTAGAAGTTTCTTCGTTTCTTGCCTAGTTCATATGAATCTTTACTAGATAGGAGAAGTTGTGGCTGTATATCCCTGCTGTGGATTTAGCAAGAGCAAGATCAGAACTATCGATTAGGAAATGATGCAAAATCTACTACCCTTAACGTTATATCTGATATTTTTAGGACAATATTGTTTAATCTTCGACATATCCTGCTTAAGCTAGGCTGTCTGTGATTTGCCTTTGGATTTGAGAGCTTGATTCTTGAAGCTGATGTTCTTGTGATTTTGCATTATATTGGTGGATAAATATCACAGACCAAGAAAACGAAACATAAATAAACCTTAAGATGATCTTCCATTTCTTGCTAGTTCACTTTCTTTATCAAGATCAGTTGCCGTGGCATGTTGATTTGTAAATAGAGTTAATTCAATATGGCTGTAGCGTCGGCATTATAGCAAGAAGCTGAGTGATTAAGGGCTCTCAGGCCATGTAAAGGTAAGTCATGAACTCACTTTGTTAGGAAACACTCGCAATAAATGAATATCATGTTATTGTTAGTGTGGCACAAAACAGGTAAATATGGTGTAGTCTATTTTAACTGAGCAGCATGGATTTTACCATGAATACAAGATTGACACACTGCTTTTCATGCACTAGTTTCAGCAAGGCATTATTGCACAATGGATTGTGTGGCTACTGGCTACACCACACGTGATATCAAAATTTGGCAGCCACAATCCAAATTTGTTCTCATTATTTTTATGCCACATCAGATATGTCACTCTTATCAAGGTCATGGTACACAATGTGGTATCGTCTTTTGCCGCATCATCATTTCTTTCAATTTTTGCATCAACCACAACTTCTATTAACCATACATCTCCTCCAAAAATTTATTTTTCATTTGTCATTTTTTTTTATCATCATCCAGTTTGATGACATCAAAAATGACTGTCATTCGTCGAGAGGTGGTTGTGTTGCTTCTGCGACTGCCGTCACGTCAAACCACGGTCGCAGCTGCTCTTGCAGCTCAGTCGATTTGGCAATTTTGTGGTTGATTGCAATTCATTCAGTGATGAGATTTTATTTAAACCTTTGCTCATTCATGTTATGAGATTGACTCTCTCATGTTCTTCTCACTTGCTGGTCTCTATCAAAATTGTGCGGGTCTCAGCTTTGATCTTCTCATCTCATATTCCGACTTTCATGGCAATTTCAATTCCATCATAATCCTAAAGCATACATTAAACTGGCTACAAAGTCAAAGATCATGATTTTTAAATAACTGAGAATATTATATTTTGACGAAAGTTCATAATTTTAGAAATCATTTGCCCTAAAATCAACTATTATGAAAAAGAGTAAATGTCAAAATTGATCCTTAACATAATAGTCAAAATACGAAGTTGGTCCAAAATAATCATTTTTTGAAAATCGATTCCTAAACAAATGAAATCGTCTTCGGAATGGTCCTTTTTTACGGTTGCGTTAAAAACTGACGGTCAACATCTGATTAGTGATATTTTGACCCAATTAGTATACTAATACATAATTAATTAAATTAAAATAAAATTTAAAAATCCAAAGCATACTTTCTTTTTCTTCTCTCCCATCTCTATCAGTTATTTATTTTTGGAATTATTTATTTATTTTATTTTAATTAATTACTCTCTCCGTCCGCCATTAGGAGTCATTTCTTGGCGGCACTAGTTTTAAAAAATGTTAAAAAAAGTGGGTGAAACAAAGTTAATGGAATATGAGTTTTACTTGTATATATTAGTTTTATGAATCTCACTAGTATATTTTAATTTTAAATGAAATGTGAGTGAGATGAGTTAGTGGAATGTGAGACCCTATTACTATTCATGGTAAAAGTGAACCATGACTCTTATTCACGGATAGACTAAAATTGAGAAACGGGACTTCTATTCGCGGACGGAGGGAGTATGTATTAAGTAGTATACTAATTAAGTCAAAATATCACTAATCGGGCATTGATCATTAATTTTTAACAAAACCATAAAAAAGGGCCACTTCGGCGATGATTTCAACTGTTAGGAGTCGATTTTCAAAAAAATAATTATTTGAGACCAACTTCGTATTTTGGTCATATGTTTAAGACCAATTTTGACCTTTAGTCTATGAAAAAACAATGAACATCGTTCCTGAGAAATAGTCATGTTTTTTCTGTTTTGTTCAATCAATAAAAAATAGTCTTCATCTATTTATGTTATGTTGATCTCTTTAATAGGATGAATTTCATTTTGGTTCGTCCACAATATTTTAACAACTTTTTATCAGTTCTCACTTATGTTGCTAATTTTGCAGTAATGTGTCATTCAATACCATGCTATTGTTTGTGGATGAGATAGTACTCCATTCGTCCCGTAAAATAGACTCTTTCCATTTTGGTCCAGTAACTTTATCTTTCTATCTCTTTCCTACTTTATAAATTATACATTAAAACATATGTCATCCCAAATGCCTTTATTTTTATGGGACTCCATCTGTCTTTTACTAAGTGAGACATTTCTTTTTGGCATGAGAGAACAAAGTAAGAGAGAAAATAAAATTAGAGAGGAAAAAGTAAGAGAGAATATCAAATAAGGAAATGACTCATTTATCTTGGGTCAGATGTAGTATTAATTAGGAATAGAAATTACAATTGTTATTATAAATAAAAGGACTAGAGTCCAAATGTGGTCCTAGACATATGGCAGTTTTTAAAATTTGGCCCAAAACATTTTGTTTGGCACCTTCGTGTCCTCAACTTATCAATTTGGTTTATTTTTTGCATGATTTTGATGAAACCGTCAATTTGTTCTTGACCTAAATAATACAATAATCCATGACTAATAAAAAAAAATTAATACTCCCTCCGTCCTCAAATAGTATGAACAATGGGTTCAGCACGAGTTTTAATAAATAAGGGGAAGAGAGAGAGAGAAAAAAAAAAGTGTTAGTGGAGAGTGAGTCCGCATTATTGTAATGGTACAAGTTGTTTATGGTAATGGTATATAGGGTTGTGATCAATTGAGATTTTTTTGCCTAATTGAGAATTGAAATGAATTATCAGCCACTCATTTTTATTAAATGAGTGGTCCAGAATTTGCCACATGGAAAATATTTTTTTATTAATTAATTATGAAGGGGCAGAATGATAATTTTATGGTACATTTTATTCAATAAATACTTTTTTTAATTTTAATTTTTTTTTCAACTGCCTATACAATTCATGTCAACTACTCATATATTGTCAACTACTATACAATTCATGTCAACTACACACATATAATGTCAACTATGTGTGCAATCCATGTCAACTACATATACAATTCATGTTAACTATACACATATAATGTCAACTATAAGTTATTGACATTTGATGTGCAGGCTATGACGATATATATATATATATATATATATATATATATATATATATATATATATATATATATATATATAGGTTAGTGATCAAGATATAACTAATGTTAAGTGTATAACTAGAGAACAAATCTCAGCCACACATCTTAATGGAACAAATATTATTTATTTTAATAATATAAAATAGGACAAGGGTATTTTTGGAAAGTACATTATGAAATTCAAAATCACGGTTTCATTTCCGTCTAGATTTTCAAATTTCCTTCCAAATCTCCTTCCAAATTTTGCCGGGGGGAGTCGCCGCCTTGTTGCTTGATGAGGTTTAGGGTTTAGGTGAAGATTATGCGGCCTACTGGACGGAGGTCTTGATGAATTCGTTTACGACTTGGGAGATGAGGAGGCCAATGGCAAAGAACATGCCCTGGAGCTCACAGCGGAAGATGAAGTAGGAGACGAAGCCGCCGAAGCTGATTGATAGAGGGAAAAGATGAGACTATGACTCTGTGTGTGCGTGTCAACTGGCCAGGAGGGTACCTAGACCTAGCTGTGTCGTTGGGTCTGTGTCTATCTTCCCTATCAACAAAAAAATACCTCAACTCACTTCTACTGGCTAGTATAGTGGAGTAAGGGTCGAATCCCACAGAGATGGATGTAGGCGAGATACACTTGCGATGACATTCTGGGAGCGGTTGGTTAGCTACCACGCTTTTTTTAGGGGTTGAGTTTTACCTAGTCGGAAAATGAAATAGAACCTATACCCCTTCTGACCAGTAGGTCAGGGTGGGCTCTAAATGCTGCATGCTAAAAGAAATTAAAATGCGTGTGTAAACTAGGGTGCGAGTGTGCATGTGAGAAGCTACTAGACGAAACTTACTAAAAATGGCTAGACAAAAGGTAAAGGGAATCAAAGGACATGCTGGCAGACTGTCTGCTGGGTGTGAAGAAAAGCAGAAAAAGTGCAAGTACAAAAGCATAAAGCAACAAAAGCAATACAAGTGGTCCCATTCTTTGATTGTGACATTTTCTTCTTCACCAAGCTAAACTAACAAGATCTAACAAACTCCATTGATGAATGATCAAGCTTGAAAATTCGTAAATGCAATATTTAACTTGAAATCGAGGACGAAAGCTAAGAAAACTGAGATCTACGCAAACTGGTCAGCGGGACAAGGTAACAGAAGCAAGCAGAAACGATTTCCATGTATTTTTGAGGAACTTAACCTGATTAAAACTTGTAAACACTCCAAGAAAACCTAGATCTAACTAAGCAAAGCAGATTCAAGCACTTAAACAACAGAAATCAACTTAAAACTACCAGATCTAACTACTAGGCAGAAAGAAATAGTAAGCTAGCTGAAACACAAAATAAAACCACAATAAACTTCATTGCATTCAAGATTATCACCCAAAAGATGTTCCAACTAAGTAGCTACTGGAATCCAAGTCAAAGGCAAGCAAAAACAAGTACTTAAACTAAGAAATCTTAAAAACAAAGCAAGTAAAAGATTGTTTGGCTCATCGGAAACTGAAACTGGAGGAATTTCTGGAACTACGACGGCTGGAATGAATCAGGCATGATGCTCCTGGCCGGCAGGTGGCCGGAATCTTCAAGTCAGGCTGCTGGATTTAGATGGAACTAAGAGCTAATGGAGCTATTCTCCTCAAAAGTGATGTAGTAGTGATGATAAGTCCTAAGTGAAGTGGTGTAAAAATTCCCCCTTTTCTTTATGTTCAGCTCCTATTTATAGGGTGGCTTGCCCTAATTTCTAGGGCTTTCTCTTCATGTGGAATGACAATTTTGCCCTTCTTTAGATAGGTGATTATTCCAAGCAAGTCCTTCATTCTAGTGTCCAGTTATGTAGCATCCATCCTGACCAGTTTGCGTATTTTCTGCTCATACTAACCAGTTTGCACAATTTTCGTAGCTTTTTCACTCGAATTCCTTCTGAATCTTTCCTCCTGATTTAGTACTTCAACCTGCACACTTTAACAACTATTTTGCAGATATTATCCAATAAAGCACCTTATACTGATCAGTAACCAAGGTCGAGAACGAGACTCATCAAACTGTTCACACTTAACACATACTTGTCCTCAAGTATGAAGAAACACGCTAAATAAAAATAATGAGTTGAGTTCGCAAGCCTGGTTACCTCCCTTCACCGACCTAAGACTCTAAAACTTAAAAGACTCTTCAACACATAGATGACTCACAGAAAATAAAAAACAAGAAAACGGACAAAAGAAAAAAAAACTCATAAACACATTACACAGGCTATATTTTCAATCAATCCTCCCCCTTGGGTTGAATTAATCCGGCTGTAAACAACTTCGAAATTCTACCACCCTCCCCTTCACTGGCTAGTCTATCCGCTTGTCAAGATCGCCACTCTTATAAGCCAAAAGCTAGGTTCGCTCAGTCACTTATTCCTCACCAGAAATGTTAAGACTATTCTCTCAAATTACTGAACCACAGATGCTTCGGAATCAGGTCTCACGTGCGGCTCCTGAAGGGCTTTAAGACTTGTAATGAGGCTATTGGTTTGTAGTGTTTGGGGTGGGTGTTCCTAAAGCTCTAAGGTTCAAAAACTACTACTTTATTTTGATGTGGGGGAAATGTGTGTATCTGGGCATTTGGCTGTTGCTTATCTTTGGCTGGGCGTTTCCTGATATTGACCTCCAACTGGTCAGTAGCTTCTTTGTGGCTTCGCCACCCTTATTCCTTCTTCCTTCTTTTTGTGGTCAAGTGTTTTCGACCATTTTCTTCAACATTTTTTAATGTGGCTTTGCCACACTTATTCCTTTTTTTTTGGACCCGTAATTTTTCCTTGTCGATTTTCTCCTTACCTCTCGATTTCTTTCTCCAGTTGATTTTTCTTGTACGTCCTCCTGGCCAGTCGCCTTCTTGCCTTATGCCTCGCACACACACAGTCCCAGTGGCTAATGGGTTATATCTGGGTATAGATTTGGCTAGAAAGTGGGGTTCTAACGGTGGTTTTTTTTTTTGCATGGGGGGTTTCCTAATGCCTTCAGGACTTGCTACACGCGGTCACCTTACCCTAGGCATCATATGGCAGCCACTCTTTTCTTTTCTTTTTCTTAATGTTTAGCGGAAAGTGGTTCCACTTTAGGCTTTTAGCTCACCATTTTAAGAGGGCTTTCACAATTGGCTTCTAATCGGGTTCTTCTTTCATACTTGCATCCTCTAGACTAGCCTGGATCTAAGAAAGGTGGTTTCTACTCTTGGTGTGTTTTATTTCCATCGATCATCTCGCCTTAAGATTGGATCAGTTGAGTTTTTAGCCTGTGTTTTAACACATGTCCTAAAAAAACAAAACTTAACCTAAACTGACTCACTAGGGACTGACTCGACACATGACAACACATATATACAATTATACTGGCCATTATCTCCTCCTCCCACTTCATCCTTGCTTGCCTTCACGCAAGTTTAGTGAAGTGGAAAACAGGATGACCAGTATATAACACATAGAAGCACAGAAAACTAGAAAACACATAACACATGGAAAACATATTATATATGAAACTTCTCACACTTAGACTATGCAATAGGCTAAGTGGGAGAAGAATAACAAACACAGAGAACACATAGACAATGTGGAACAAGAACTAATATGCAAAACAAACTATGTCAACAAAAACTTCTCACACTTAGACTATGCAATAGGCTAAGTGGGAGAAGGTATAGGACTCACATAAAAAAAACACAAAACAAAGACAACTTCTAAACATCCTAAACGCATATAACGTTGTAAACCCTCGTCTTCTCACACTTAGACTATGGAATAGACTAAGTGTTATGAATGAGGGTATACGCATGATAAAACATGTACAAAAAATAGAAACAACACAACTAGAAAAAAAAAACTCAAGTTTACTGAAAATAAAAAGAAAGCTAACTGGTCAGTTGGTAGGGTCGGTCATCTTCTCCTCTGGATCCTCTTTGGTCAGGAGCCTTGTGCAGTTTCCTTCTCGGGTTCCTTTGTTGGTACAGATCAGGGGTGTCACTCTTTTTCTTATGATTCTTGAAAGTCTCCTTGATTTTCCTCTTTTCCATGGGCCGCAGATGATGGTTGCTGGGGACCTTGCTCCCGATCAGTTTGGGCACTTGTCCCAGCTTCTTGATGATAATGGCCGATAGGACCACCCTAGGCTTCTTGGTCTCCTTCTTTTGCTTTGCTGCCCCATTGCCTTTCCTCTTTCTTTCTTGATTGCATTTTCCTTCTTTGTCTTGATTTTCCTGTAAGTAGGTTTCTGGTACTGGTGTCTCTTTCTGGGCAGCAAGGATGACAAGTGGATTGTCGATGTTAGCCTCCTGTACTGGCTGGGCGAAAGCTGCAGTCGGGTTCTCCCCAGGTTTTGTAGGAGAACCCCCTTCCTGGATAGTAAGGGTCGATAATGGATGTCCAGTATCAACAGGGATCTCTGACTTGGTTGTAGTATGTTTTGGATCCTCCCCAGGTTTTATAGGAGGTCCACTATCTTCCTGGCCAGTATCAGTGTCCATGCTCTTCTTTTTGTTGCAAGGAGTCTTGTCCTCCTCGCTTGAGATCTCTACAAGATCAGGAACCTTGTTGGGCCCCTTCTTTTTCTTAATCCTACGCCCGATGATTCGCCTCGATGCGCGCTTCGGCCCTTGTTTTCTCTCTGCCTTCTTCTCGGCCAGTTGGTGAGCCCCAGTGGCTCTAGCGAATCTTGACTTCTGACAAATAGTCTCTTCAATATCCTCTTCATCAGGTTCTTTAGTGGTTTCCCTTGAACTCTCTTCCGGACCTTGATTGATTTGAGGTTCAGCAACTGGCTCAGTTTCATCAGGACCACTCTTCTTGGTCAGTATGCCCCCCTTATCCTTCGTCTTGCTTGATTCCCCAAATGACTCCTTCCGTTCAGGCTCCTTGTAGGATGTTCCTGACCACAATGTCACCTTCCTCACATTAGCCTTGTCAGGTATGTGCACCGGAACTGGGAGCCTTTCCGCATTCCCACAAATCTCGTTCATCGAACTGGTCAGGTAGGACAGTTGTTTATTCAGCATGTTCATATTTTCCTTATGCTCTTTCTGGGCATTTTGCATGCCTTGCACCACTTCATTATTTGACTGAAATTCACTCCTCATGGTTTGCTGGTAAGCAATCATCTCTCCCATCATCTCTTCCATAGATCTTCCTGACTTGTTTTGGTGTAGGAAATGGTTAGGATTTTGCTGATGGTGGGGATTATACTGGGTGTTAGGGTATGGGTGGTAGGTATAGTTTGGCTGATTTTGATGAGAGGGGTACTGGCCGAATTGGTTAGAGTTGTGGGGTTGACTGTGATTGGGATTCAGGTGGTGTATGTAGGGATTTTGCTGGTGATGGGAGTTATACTGGCCGTTGGAATGCGACTGGTAGATGGGATGGTTTTGATTGTAAGGGTAGTTTGGCTGATTTTGGTGTGAAGGGTACTGACTGAACTGGTTGGGGTGGTGATGCTGGTTAGGGTTAGGGCATGGGTGATTTTGGCAATGTTGGGGTGAGTGAGAAGGGTAATTCTGGTTTCCCATTTGATATTGTGGCACATAGGTGGTATTTTGATATGTATTTAGTGGGTGTAGATTATGTTGATTTTTTCCTGACCAGTTCGGCTGTGAATCTTGGGCTGGGGGTCCATCGTATACATTTTGAGGTGGGTTGGGCTGGTTAGAGTTTCCATCTCCCCATCTAAAGTCCAGGTGTTCTCTCCAAGGCGTGTCCTCCCGCCTTTCAGGATTCCAGTTTCTATTTGAATTCCAAAGCCCAGTCGTATTTGGATAGTGATCCTCTTGGGCAGTTACCATGGTGGCATTAACTGGAGGAACTTGCGGTTTACTCTTCTCAATTGCTGACAAAAGTGCCCTCTCGAGCTTGTCAATCCGACTCTCTAATTGATCATTATTTCCTACTGCTGCAGCATTCGCCATGCCTCTTCTGGACGGGAGAGTACGTGGATTGTCATAGGCTCTTTTCGCATAGAGAAGTCTTTCCATGATTCTCTTGGCCTCACTAACTCGTAGTTTGGAAAAACTTCATCCACTTGATGAGTTCACTAAGTCCTTGCTCTCCGCATTCATCCTCTCATAGAAAATCGAGTAAATTTCTACTTTCAACATGTGGTGGTTTGGGCATGCGTCCAACAGACCCATGTATCTTGACCAGTACTGACTCAGGGTCTCATCATAACCTTGTGTAACTCCTCGGATTTTATCTCTTAGTGCACTTGTCCTGGCCGCTGGGAAGAACTGATCCAAGAACATCATCTTGAAGTCAGACCAGGTTCTGATACAATTTGGTGGCAGCCTCTTGAACCAAGTATTTGCCTCCCCTTTAAGGGCAAAGGGAAGGGCCCTCAGTCTGTAGTCGTCTTCGCTCAACCCCGCTGGCCGCTTTAGAGCCTTTCAGATTTTGCAAAATTCATGCAAGAACTCGTATGGGCTATCACAACTCCTTCCCAAGAACATAGGCAAGATGGCCATAATGTGGGGCTCCACGTAGATTGCTTCTTGTCCTAGGGTCGTGACGATTGCTTGCGGTGGTTCGCCATCCAAGTGAGCGTACAACGAGCTTATCTCAGGATCATTTTCCTGGTCAGCCATGTTGGCTTTCTCCTCTTCAGTTGCGGATATTGATTTCGGTTCACTCTTGATGGTTGTGCTGCGATCCTCCTCACCGCTCGCATCCAAGTCAACAGGCAAGACAGTGGTTAATTCTGAATCAGTGGTGACTGGATTTACCCCTTCTTCCCTTGGCCAGTTGGACTCAGTTTCATTTAACTGCGGAACACAAAAAATAAAGGAAAGTTTATCTATAATATTCACACCAAAATTCTTAACAAAACTCCTCATAAACTAAGAAACAAAAGAAAAGAAAAACAATTAACTATATGTACACCAAAGTGTCATGCAACAAATGTATGCAAAAACACCATCCATCCCCGGCAACGGCGCCATTTTGATAGAGGGAAAAGATGAGACTATGACTCTGTGTGCGTGTCAACTGGCCAGGAGGGTACCTAGACCTAGCTGTGTCGTTGGGTCTGTGTCTATCTTCCCTATCAACAAAAAAATACCTCAACCCACTTCTACTGGCTAGTATAGTGGAGTAAGGGTCGAATCCCACAGAGATGGATGTAGGCGAGATACACTTGCGATGACATTCTGGGAGCGGTTGGTTAGCTACCACGCTTTTTTTGGGGGTTGAGTTTTACCTAGTCGGAAAATGAAATAGAACATATACCCCTCCTGACCAGTAGGTCAGGGTGGGCTCTAAATGCTGCATGCTAAAAGAAATTAAAATGCGTGTGTAAACTAGGGTGCGAGTGTGCATGTGAGAAGCTACTAGACGAAACTTACTAAAAATGGCTAGACAAAAGGTAAAGGGAATCAAAGGACATGCTGGCAGACTGTCTGCTGGGTGTGAAGAAAAGCAGAAAAAGTGCAAGTACAAAAGCATAAAGCAACAAAAGCAATACAAGTGGTCCCATTCTTTGATTGTGACATTTTCTTCTTCACCAAGCTAAACTAACAAGATCTAACAAACTCCATTGATGAATGATCAAGCTTGAAAATTCGTAAATGCAATATTTAACTTGAAATCGAGGACAAAAGCTAAGAAAACTGAGATCTACGCAAACTGGTCAGCGGGACAAGGTAACAAAAGCAAGCAGAAACGATTCCCATGTATTTTTGAGGAACTTAACCTGATTAAAACTTGTAAACACTCCAAGAAAACCTAGATCTAACTAAGCAAAGCAGATTCAAGCACTTAAACAACAGAAATCAACTTAAAACTACCAGATCTAACTACTAGGCAGAAAGAAATAGTAAGCAAGCTGAAACACAAAATAAAACCACAATAAACTTCATTGCATTCAAGATTATCACCCAAAAGATGTTCCAACTAAGTAGCTACTGGAATCCAAGTCAAAGGCAAGCAAAAACAAGTACTTAAACTAAGAAATCTTAAAAACAAAGCAAGTAAAAGATTGTTTGGCTCATCGGAAACTGAAACTGGAGGAATTTCTGGAACTACGACGGCTGGAATGAATCAGGCATGATGCTCCTGGCCGGCAGGTGGCCGGAATCTTCAAGTCAGGCTGCTGGATTTAGATGGAACTAAGAGCTAATGGAGCTATTCTCCTCAAAAGTGATGTAGTAGTGATGATAAGTCCTAAGTGAAGTGGTGTAAAAATTCCCCCTTTTCTTTATGTTCAGCTCCTATTTATAGGGTGGCTTGCCCTAATTTCTAGGGCTTTCTCTTCATGTGGAATGACAATTTTGCCCTTCTTTAGATAGGTGATTATTCCAAGCAAGTCCTTCATTCTAGTGTCCAGTTCTGTAGCATCCATCCTGACCAGTTTGCGTATTTTCTGCTCATACTAACCAGTTTGCACAATTTTCGTAGCTTTTTCACTCGAATTCCTTCTGAATCTTTCCTCCTGATTTAGTACTTCAACCTGCACACTTTAACAACTATTTTGCAGATATTATCCAATAAAGCACCTTATACTGATCAGTAACCAAGGTCGAGAACGAGACTCATCAAACTGTTCACACTTAACACATACTTGTCCTCAAGTATGAAGAAACACGCTAAATAAAAATAATGAGTTGAGTTCGCAAGCCTGGTTACCTCCCTTCACTGACCTAAGACTCTAAAACTTAAAAGACTCTTCAACACATAGATGATTCACAGAAAACAAAAAACAAGAAAACGGACAAAAGAAAAAAAAAACTCATAAACACATTACACAGGCTATATTTTCAATCAATCCTCCCCCTTGGGTTGAATTAATCCGGCTGTAAACAACTTCGAAATTCTACCACCCTCCCCTTCACTGGCTAGTCTATCCGCTTGTCAAGATCGCCACTCTTATAAGCCAAAAGCTAGGTTCGCTCAGTCACTTATTCCTCACCAGAAATGTTAGGACTATTCTCTCAAATTACTGAACCACAGATGCTTCGGAATCAGGTCCCAAGTGCGGCTCCTGAAGGGCTTTAAGGCTTGTAATGAGGCTATTGGTTTGTAGTGTTTGGGGTGGGTGTTCCTAAGGCTCTAAAGTTCAAAAACTACTACTTTATTTTGATGTGGGGGAAATGTGTGTATCTGGGCTTTTGGCTGTTGCTTCTCTTTGGCTGGGCGTTTTCTGATATTGACCTCCAACTGGTCAGTAGCTTCTTTGTGGCTTCGCCACCCTTATTCCTTCTTCCTTCTTTTTGTGGTCAAGTGTTTTCGACCATTTTCTTCAACATTTTTTAATGTGGCTTTGCCACACTTATTCCTTTTTTTTGGACCCGTAATTTTTCCTTGTCGATTTTCTCCTTACCTCTCGATTTCTTTCTCCAGTTGATTTTTCTTGTACGTCCTCCTAGCCAGTCGCCTTCTTGCCTTATGCCTCGCACACACACAGTCCCAGTGGCTAATGGGTTATATCTGGGTATAGATTTGGCTAGAAAGTGGGGTTCTAACGGTGGTTTTTTTTTTGCATGGGGGGTTTCCTAATGCCTTCAGGACTTGCTACACGCGGTCACCTTACCCTAGGCATCATATGGCAGCCACTCTTTTCTTTTCTTTTTCTTAATGTTTAGCGGAAAGTGGTTCCACTTTAGGCTTTTAGCTCACCATTTTAAGAGGGCTTTCACAATTGGCTTCTAATCGGGTTCTTCTTTCATACTTGCATCCTCTAGACTAGCCTGGATCTAAAAAAGGTGGTTTCTACTCTTGGTGTGTTTTATTTCCAAACTCAATCAAAATCAGATCTTGGTTTGGGCGTCGGCAAGGCAAGGCAATTCTTCAGGGAGAAGAGAGGAATGTTGGTTTCGATCTGTGTAAATTGTAATGTGACTTGTGGAATGTGTTCGTGCATTTCCTCATAATCCACAATGCTATTCCGCAGTGCATTTCCTCAATGCTATTCTGCAGTGCATTTCCTCATAATCCACAATTAAGTGTTTAGCTTATTGGATGTAAATCCACTGATAATTGATGGTATTTTATTTATTTTCTTTAAATTTGTAACAATGGTGTAAATGAATGAATGTTCAGATTCAACTTACAGCCAAATCAAAATCAGCGTGCCACAAATATAATGCGTGCACATTGGTAAAAAATAAAATACATCACTATTAGCATGATTTTACTTCACTGTTGTTAACAAAATACATCACTATTAGCATGATTTTACTTCACTCTTGTTTACAAAACACATCATTCTTAGCATGATTTTACTTCACTCTTGTTTACGAAACACATCACTCTTAGCATGATTTTACTTCACTCTTGTTTACAAAAAAACCACTCTTAGCATGATTTTACTTCACTCTTGTTTACGAAACACATCACTCTTAGCATGATTTTACTTCACTCTTGTTTACAAAAAAATCACTCTTAGCATGATTTTACTTCACTCTTGTTTACAAAACACATCACTATTAGCATGTTTTTACTTCACTCTTGTTTACAAAACACATCACTCTTAGCATGATTTTACTTCACTCTTGTTTACAAAACACATCACTCTTATTATGATTTTACTTCACTCTTGTTTACAAAACACATCACTCTTAGCATTATTTTACTTCACTCTTGTTTACAAAACACATCACAACGCAACAACATTACAATTATAATTGATATTTTTATAATACAAGATAAATTTTGTTTAATCTGTGAATTTATTAGGAGCTCTACAAAAAGTATTAACATTCAAATTCAATATCCAGTCAGACTCGCATGAACAACTACAATGAAATTCAACAAAAATACATATGACTAAATAATTTAGATCTAAGATTAATTTCTTTAATCAATTTAAAGTTGCAATCGAATTCCGAAGCGGCTGAAGCCACTTCGTCAAATATCAATTGAAATTAAAACGGGTAAAGTGTGAAAAATATTCGAAAATGTGGACGAGCAACAATCGAATCGTCAGCGGATAAAATAACGAATGAAACGATATCCGATCTCCCGCTGCCGCTGCGACGGCGGCGGGTACAAGGCGGCGATGAAGATGGAGAAGATGAGAAGAGGAGATAAATTCAATTTGCCGATGTAACCTATTTTTGGCAATGCAATGACCATTATACCCCAGCCTTGTTATTATGGAGTAAATTTTGTGATTGAGAGAACTAATTTCTCTTTAAATTCGAAAATTACATGTGTTAATAATAGCCATTGATTTTCTTGATCTTGTGGCTGTGATTTGTTCTCTAGTTATAGGTTTAAGAGGCTCTTGCCCTAGATCACTACAATATATATATATATATATATATATATATATATATATATAAGGGTGCATTATAATGATAACCCCAATATTCGTAATAACCCTATAACTAAATCTGGACCACACATTTTTAAAATCACGTGGTCTAGATTCTAACTTAGCTTTCCTTCATAAAAAGGCGCAGAGGGTAAATATGTCATTTCGCACATTTAATTTCTGAATTTCGCTCATGATAAAATTTATGTATCCAAATTTCGCTCATTTAAATACGTAAAATCTTATTTCCCATAATATACAGATGTATGAGGTTCAGTTACACGTATGTATGTATGTATGTATGTATGTATGTATGTATATGGCGTCCGAGTCTTTTATATTGATGTGGATTGGTTGTGGACTAGATTCAACATGGAAAGAGTAAATTGAATTGTGTTTTGACAGTCTGCATAATCGTGTAGATGCATAATAAATTCTTGTCAGTTAACATTTTATCATTTTATCAATCAAAAATATCATTTTATCAACTCAGAGTATCATTCTATCCGGCAAAACTATCATTCTATGCAATAAACTTAACATATATAATTTTATCATTTTATCAGTCAAAAGTATCATTTTATCAACCCAGAGTATCATTCTATCCGGCAAAACTATCATTCTTTGCAATAAACCTAACATATATCTTTTTATCATTTTATCAGTCAAAAGTATCATTTTATCAGTCAAAAGTATAATTCTATCCGGCAAAACTATCATTCTATGCAATAAACCTAACATATATCATTTTATCATTTTATCAGTCAAAAGTATCATTTTATCAACTCATAGTATCATTCTATCCGGCAAAACTATCATTCTATGCAATAAACCTAACATATATTATTTTATCAGTCAAAAGTATCATTCTATCCCGCAAAACTATCATTCTATGCAATAAACCTAACACATATCATTTTATCAGTCAAAAGTATCATTTTATCAACTCAGAGTATCATTCTATCTGGCAAAACTATCATTCTATGCAATAAACCTAACATATATCATTTTATCAGTCAAAAGTATCATTCTATCCGGCAAAACTATCATTCTATGCAATATACCTAACATATATCATTTTATCAGTCAAAAGTATCATTTTATCAACTCAGAGTATCATTCTATCAGGCAAAACTATCATTCTATGCAATAAACCTAACATATATCATTTTATCAGTCAAAAGTATCATTTTATCAACTCAGAGTATCATTCTATCCGGCAAAACTATCATTCTATGCACTAAACTTAACATATATCATTTTATTAGTCAAAAGTATCATTTTATCAACTCAGAGTATCATTCTATCCGGCAAAACTATCATTCTATGCAACAAACCTAACATATATCATTTTACGTGATATTTGGCGAAATTCAGAAATTAAATGAGCGAAATGACATATTTACCCCCGCGCTTTTTTTATGAAATAAATCTAAGTTTGAATCTCAACCACAAGATTAGAAAATATGTGTGGTTCACTTTGGTTATAGGGTTATTACGATATTTAGGGGTTATCATATGATCACAACTATATATATATAGGGGTGCATTATAATGATAACCCCAATTTCCGTAATAACCCTATAACTAAATCTTGACCACAAATTTTTAAAATCACGTGGTCTAGATTCAAACTTAGATTTATTTCATAAAAAAAGCGCGCGGGTAAATATGTCATTTCGCTCATGATAAAATTTACGTATCCAAATTTCGCTCATTTAATTTCTGAATTTCGCTCATTTTATCATATTATCAGTCAGCCAAAAGTATCATTTTATCAACTCAGGGTATCATTCTATCCGGCAAAACTATCATTCTATGCAATAAACCTAACATATATCATTTTATCATTTTATCAACTCAGAGTATCATTCTATCCGGCAAAATTATCATTGTATGAAATAAACCTATCATTTTATCACAAAGCAGTAAACGTATCATTTTATCAATTAAGAGTATCATTTTTATAAGGTTACTGTCATTTTATCCGCTTAGATTATCATTTTATCATGTAAAAGTATCATTTTATTAAACAAAAATGTCATTTTATACACAAAAAATACCTATCATTCTATCGACTGAAAGTATCATTCTACCCGGCAAAACTATCATTCTATCGGCTGAAAGTATCATTCTATCCGGCAAAACTATCATCTTATCAGTTTTATGTCATTTTGTCACGTT
The DNA here is from genome assembly GCF_004379255.2 of Salvia splendens. Taxonomy (NCBI): domain Eukaryota; kingdom Viridiplantae; phylum Streptophyta; class Magnoliopsida; order Lamiales; family Lamiaceae; genus Salvia; species Salvia splendens. The sequence continues at coordinate 22,409,122 of NC_056044.1, forward strand.
AAAGCATCATTTTATCAGCTTATATGCAATTTCTTCAACTAAACTATCATTTTTATAAGCTAACTGTCATTTTATCCGCTTAGATTATCATTTTATCAGGTAAAAGTATCATTTTTATTAAACAAAAATGTTATTTTATACACCAAAAATACATATCATTCTATTGGCTGAAAGTATCATTCTACCCGGCAAAACTGTCATTCTATCGGCTGAAAGTATCATTCTATCCGGCAAAACTATCATTCTATGCAATAAACCTAACATATATCATTTTATCAGTCAGTCAAAAGGATCATTTTATCAACTCAGAGTATCATTCTATCCGGCAAACTATCATTCTATGCAATAAACCTAATATAATCGGCACAATACATAATATACAAACCTACAAAGCAGTAAACGTATCATTTTATCAACTCAGAGTATCATTTTTATAAGGTTACTGTCATTTTATCCGCTTAGATTATCATTTTATCAGGTAAAAGTATCATTTTATTAAACAAAAATGTCATTTTATACACCAAAAATACCTATCATTCTATCGGCTGAAAGTATCATTCTACCCGGCAAAACTATCATTCTATCGGCTGAAAGTATCATTCTATTCGGCAAAACTATCATTTTATGCAGTAAACCTAACATTTATAAGCTAAAAGTATCATTTTATCAACTCAGAGTATCATTCTATCCGGAAAAACTATCATTTTTATAAGATTTCTGTAATTTTATCCGCTTAGATTATCATTTTATCAGGTAAAAGTATCATTTTATTAAACAAAAATGTCATTTTATACACCAAAAATATCTATCATTCTATCGGCTGAAAGTATCATTCTACCCGGCAAAACTATCATTCTATCGGCTGAAAGTATCATTCTATCCGGCTCTATATATATGGGTAATATATATATATATATATATATATATATATATATATATATATATATATATATATATATATGGGTGTGTTAAGGTCCGTCGCAGCTTTTCAGTCCAAGCTTCTTTTTAATCACAGCCCTTGGATCCTTGAATTGGATGGTTGTGATAATCTGCATTATTACACTATAATGGTGCATTATTAGTCGGTGTGCATTATTCAACTGAAAATCTGCATTATTACACTATAATGGTACATTATTAGTCGGTGTGGATTATTCAACTAAAAATCTGCATTATTAAATGAAATGTGGCATATCTAACCGTCGAATGACAAAATCGTGGGACTGAGATTAAAAAGAACAATAGAACAAAAGATACAAAAAGGTTCTGTCATATATATATATATATAGGGGAGCGTTATTCTCCTAATCATCCCTTAGATCCTTTATTCTTCTTAATATGAGCCGTTAGATCTCATTCATCAACGGTCCAGATGATTTGCATTATTACACTATAATGGTGCATTATTACTCGGTGTGCATTATTCAATGGAAAATATGCATTATTAAATGACACGTGACACTAATCTAATCGTCGGATGACAAAATCGTGGGGCTGAGATCAAGAAGGAAAAAGAAGAAAATATGCAAAAATGAAATGAATACATATATATATATATATATATATAGTAGTGATATATATATATATATATATATATAGAGTAGTTATCTAGGGCAAGAGCCCCTTAAACCTATAACTAGAGAACAAATCATAGCCACAAGATCAAGAAAATCAAGGGCTAGTATTAAAACATGTAATTTTCTAATTTAAGGAGAAATTAGTTTCCTCAATCACAAATTTACTCCATAATAACAAGGCGGGGGTATTATGGTAATTTTGTCAAAGCTTGATATCAAAATCACGCCAAATTGATTTCATTTGAAAAACAACCATGATTTCTTCTTCTTTCTTCTCCTCTTCTCTGTTCTGGAAAATTAAACCGCGTTCAAGCCATTGCCATCGTCGTAGCCATCGCCGTAGCCGTCGGTATCCAGTCGCACAACGACGTCGCCGTATTAACGCACAATAGTATTCCTCGAGGACGAGATATCTCGATTTCTGGCAGAATCCGACGGCCTTGACGACGGTGGAGGGAGCGACGGCAGCTTCAGAGTAATCGGGGTTGAGGTTGCGATCTATGGCTTCGCGACCTTTCTCGAGACTGGGCTTGCACTCGATCTCGATCGTACACCATCCCAGCGCCACCGCCGCTATGGCTATCAAGGCCGTTGTCACTGCCCCCATCTCTCTCGCTCTCTCTCTCTCTACTGATTGGGCGAAGAAGACTTTCTCACTCTTTGCATATGTGAATTTATGATTTATTTTCACGATTTCAATTTTTAATTTGATTTGTGAAATCGATAATCTCAAGTGTATTTTTTTTATCCTGAAAGAGAGTTGAAATCATAATTACCAATTGATGATCCAAAAGGAAGTCTACTTGACAGAGGTTTAATTACGGTGATGATACACAATAATTTTATAGATTAGATCATCTTTTGTTATCATGCTAAAAGTGATGTGTTTTGTAAATAAAGTAAAATCATGCAAAGAGTGATGTGTTTTGTAAACAAGAGTGAAGTAAAATCACAATAAGAGTGATGTGTTTTGTAAACAAGAGTGAAGTAAAATCACAATAAGAGTGATGTGTTTTGTAAACTAGAGTGAAGTAAATTCACAATAAAAGTGATGTGTTTTGTAAACTAGAGTGAAGTAAATTCACAATAAGAGTGATGCGTTTTGTAAACAAGAGTGAAGTAAAATCAGAATAAGAGTGATGCGTTTTGTAAACAAGAGTGAAGTAAAATCACAATAAGAGTGATGCGTTTTGTAAACAAGAGTGATGTAAAATCACAATAAGAGTGATGCGTTTTGTAAACAAGAGTGAAGTAAAATCACAAAAAGAGTGATGCGTTTTGTAAACAAGAGTGAAGTAAAATCACAAAAAGAGTGATGCGTTTTGTAAACAAGAGTGAAGTAAAATCACAATAAGAGTGAGACGTTTTGTAAACAAGAGTGAAGTAAAATCATAATAAGAGTGATGTGTTTTCTAATCAAGAGTGAAGTAAAATCACAATAAGAGTGATGCGTTTTGTAAACAGGTGTGAAGTAAAATCAGAATAAGAGTGTTGCGTTTTGTAAACAAGAGTGAAGTATAATAAGAATAAGAGTGATGCGTTTTGTAAATAATAGTGAAGTAAAATCAGAATAAGAGTAATGTGTTTTGTAAATAAGAGTGAAGTAAAATCACAATAAGAGTGATGTGTTTTGTAAACTAGAGTGAAGTAAAATCATGCTAAGAGTGATGTGTTTTGTACACAACAGTGAAGTAAGATTATGCTAAGAGTGATGTGTTTTGTACACAACAATGAAGTAAAATAATGCTAAGAGCAAGTCACAAATTTGAAATGCATGCCAAGTATTACAATCTGGACCTCAACATGAAAGATTTTTACAATTTTTTATATGAACCTAGCTAGTAGAATCATGTAAATGCAGTGGATCATGTACGTTTAACAGTCATTTATATTCAATAGTTGAGAAATACCGGGCATACTTTCACATAGTACATTTGGGACCAGGAATAAACATATGATACCAAATTTACCATCGACCTTAAAGATTAAATCCATAAGTAAAAGTTACAAATAAAGTAGAAAGTATAAATAAGGTTTCTGTTTGCTTGAATTAATGAGAGGTTGAATCAATGAGAAACTGATCGTCGACTAGGCCACCGAAGCTGGAATCCTGGAGCAGCCGGCGGTCGTGAGGCGCCACAGCGGCGGGTGAGGGCGGAGGCGCACGAGCAGGCGCGTGTCGGAGGAGGTCAGGGTTTGCGAGGGGGAATTGGAGGGGTTCTTCAGCTTCATTGCGTCGAGATCAAATTGCGCGACACAAATGTGTGTGGTTGCGTTCGTGTTCGTGTTTGTATTGGAGAGAGATGGGGAGAGAATGAGGCTAAATATAGAATGAGGCGCAGATTTGGAAGGATCGTAGAATGAAACCGCGCAATTTGATCCAGATTTAAATTTCATATTATACTTTCCAAAAATACCCTTGGTCTATTTTATATTATTAAAATAAATAATATTTGTTCCATTAAGATGTGTGGCTGAGATTTGTTCTGTAGTTATACACTTAATATTAGTTATTTCTTGATCACTAACCTATATATATATATATATATATATATATATATATAAGGTCCTGTTAGGTTAAGATTTTTGGGCCTAATTGAGAACTAAGATGCATTTTCAGCCAGTTATTCACAATTTTCGCGCGATGTCAACTACGGAGACATTATGTCAACTAGGGGGCATAATTGTCATTTTCGCGCGATGTCAACTACAGAGACATTATGTCAACTACGATGTCAACAACAAACGTTATTTATGTCAACTATTGTGTCAACAACATCATTTTACAAATAATTAATATCAACAACAAATACTTCATGTCAACGACCTATATTATTTGTTAACAACAACGTTTTACATATAATATATGTATATAAATGTAGTTAACATTATATGTATGTAGTTGACATGAATTATATATGTAATTGACATGGATTGTACACATAGTTGACATTACATGTGTATAGTTAATATGAATTGTATATGTAGTTGACATTATATGTGTATACTTGACATGAATTATAATATGTAGTTGACATCGATTGTACACATAGTTGACATTATATGTGTGTAGTTGACATGAATTGTACATCTATAAATTCAACCTTCATAAACGCCATTTCCTCGTCACCTTCTCCTTTATCAACTTCACTTTGATGATACACCACTCCATATTAGTACCTCTTTCACATTTCATATAAGTTTTCCGTTTTCATCTCCTCCAATTTCTGGTGTATTTCTCTTTCTTTTTAGTACCTTTTTTGCTTCAATAATTTTTAAAATTGCGGTTGCAGTGCAATTTCCGAAACTTCAAGCAAGAGCAAAAAATGAGCTGAAAAAATGAATAATGAGCATTAAAGCTGTATTTAACTGCTAATTCATTAAATTGAAGTGATGTAAACCGCTTAGTTATGTGTAAATTTCTATGATTGTGGTGCAGAGATAAGCAATGGTGGCCAACAGCATGAATAACGGTGCAACATGGCGGAACGGTCTGGCGAAGATTCACACGGAGAAGAGAGCTGACGAAGTTTGCCACAACGACAGCACGATCGACGAGCTTCATTCTCTCCAGATGAAGAAATTAGCTCTGAGTACGCCGCTCAACGGGATCCAAGGCCCTTTCGCCGAGGAAGAGCGCACCAAGCAGCAGCTCCAGTCAATCAGGTGATCGATCTCACGCCCAATTTATGCAATTTTCCCTCTAAAATTTGAATCAGCACCTTGATCTGAATTTTAATTTCACTTTTGTTGCTTCTAATTGTGATTTTGTTAATGTGTTTAAATCAGTGCATCATTGGCATCGTTGACGAGAGACAGGGCCCAAGGTTGTGAGGGGAGATCCGGCGAGTAAGTCGGCGACGCCGCGGGTTGTGAGCCACCACCACCATTACCATGTGAGCCCCACCATCAGCGTCAGTGACATCTCTCTCAAATTCACTCACGTCCTCAAAGGGAGAGAGGACCATGTAGCAAATTACTATTCTACCCTTTCATAATTAATTAATCTAAAAATATTTTTCATGTGCCAAATTCTGGATCACTCATTTAATAAAAATGAGTAGCTGATAATGCATTTCAATTCTCAATTAGGTTAAAAAAAATCTTAAATGATCACAACCCATTGTATGTAAGGGTAATATGTTGTTTGAATATTCCAAAATTAGAAAGTTCATGCTCCTTAGGGACGGATAAAAAAGGAAATAGTTCATACTTTTTGGGGATGGTAGGAGTATAAAATATAAAGAAAAAATTTAAAATATGATAGCTCCACTATTTCCAATTTCCGGACCCCTAATAGAAAAATTGGCATTCTCTTATCTCATGCTCCGACGCCTCAGTTGATCAAACCACATTCACCTACTCTTTCAAATTCCCAACTCATTGAACTTCTCGTGTCTGCGTCATGCTTAGCTCCATTCCCCAATTTCCATATGCCACAACCCACATTTCTCTATGATAGCATGAACTTCATATTTGAGCAAATCAATGAAATTGATAAAGATAGTGTACAAAGAGACCAAATCCTGAGGCTAGTTCGGGCTAGGCACAAGTTCCAAGAAGTATAAGGATGCTCACATTGTCGATGCGACGCCCGACCCGTTGCTGGGAGATTTGGTACAAGAGGGATTATAGTCGAAATTGGTGATAACGAAGCATTCGATCTTCTCTTTTCCCCCTTCTCAACACTAATTATATCTTTTCAAAGTCTCTTCAACCCTCATTCCAAAATTGGTATGATTCAGGGAAGAGGGTAAAATGGTATATGGAAATCTAATTAGGGTAACTGCCATTGAATAAATTCATGTGTTAATATAGCGTGATCAACTCGTTCAATTCACAATTTGCCGAAGGGATGCCCCCAGCGAAGTTGTTGGCGCTGAGTAATGGATTGCGGTCGATCAACTTTGAACAAATGAGTTTATGTACTCTCTCCGTCCTCAAATAATAGTACTCCCTCTGTTCCACTTTAGCAATCCCAGTTTAATTCGGCACAAGAAAGAGTATGTTTTGTGCGTCACACAAAATTAGTCCACTTCTACTTCTGACAAGTTTTTATCTCTTATAAAATGAACATCATTCTCCACCGAAAACATTCCAATCACTTTTTTCTTTATCTCTCTTCTACGTTGCTAATTCCCCATTAAAACCTATACTTTCCATAAAGTCCCTATTTTTATGGGATTAATGAAATATGGAACTTGGATTTTTATTCAGAATATTTGAAAAAGGATTTGAAATAAGTAATTAATTACTCCTTCCGACCCCCTTTAGGAGTCCCATTTGAGTTCGGCACAAGTTTTAAGAAATGCAAATAAAAGTTGGTTAAAAATGATAGTGAAATGTAGGTCATACTTTTATATATTAGTTTTATAATAAAATGTGAATGGAAAGAGGTTAGTGGAATGTGAGGCCTATTATCATTTATGGAATATTCCATCCGGAACTCCTAAAGTGGGACGGAAGGAGTATATATATACACTTAATCATGTATACTTATTGAACTATCAAAAATTTTGATTTCAAAATATGAAAATAAATTAAAATAATTAGCTAGCAATGCTTAAGTGCCTAATTAAGTGGATTTGTATATTAATTGAGTACAAAATGAGTTGACCGCCAACCTTTCATGATTCCGATAACCGATCAAATCGACAAGTTACGGACATGAATTACCAAACATAATCTTCTTGACCAAATTTGTAAAACGACCATATATTTAGGACCGGATTTGAACTTTAGTATAAATAAAAGTGAATAAAAGTGCCAATTCTACTAAACTCTGAATTGAAAAGGATAGGAGCACGCATGCTCCTAAACCAATTCTATCATTGAAAATAATTCATTATAAAAAATTACGCTTAATGATAAAATAGAATGAAAAAATAAACACAAGTCAGGTGCATGGATAGTAGAGTTGAAATATAATTAACGTGAATCAAAACTTGATTAAATGGTAAGAAATGAACTCATGTAAGCTTCATATTAAAAACATTTAAACCTCAACTTTTGCCACTTGATCATGGTACACACCATAGATCTACCCTGTCCTAGATATAAACTTCAAACAAGTATAATACATTCACTTTCCATTTTAATGGATCAAAATACAGAGCTGCTGCTCTCCTTGTATTCAATCCCAAAAAACTTTAGTTCATTACCGCAGACTCGATTATAATATGTTATATCTAGACTACGAGGCAAAAGAACTCACTGGCATGAGGTCAAACACGATCTTCATGGATTTACGAGTGGAGGAAGAAAAGCCAGCGCGTAACCTCTTAAGTGACCCCTTGGGATGCATGATGTCCTCACCATCATTGACATAATCATCATCATTGCTATTATTATCTTCCTCATCATCATTGTTGTTATCATCATCTGTGTCAACGATATTGCAACTCGACCTAGTTTGAACACCTATCCGCCTTGGGATGTACACGTTCAAATAGTAGCTAATGATGCTTCCTTTGCTATGGCATGGCAAACATCGTGAGGCGGCCTCCACGAAGCTTGTATCATGAGATGTAAGATTCTTTTTCACAATATCATTAAATTTCCTCTGTTCCTCCTGATTCCATACCTTGGAGATATCTTCTCCCATGACATCAAACCTCCATTTCCAAAAGACGGGGCCAAGTTCGACCTTTAATTGGAACCTTTTGGCTAACACGTGTTGTCTAACACACTCTATAGACCCTGGAAATGCACATAAACAATCTTGAGGTCTTCCTCTTCCAACCCTATCATGGTACACATTTTGGCTTCCTCCTTTCGGCGGCCATATTATCGAGTCCAACCACTTATTTTCATCATTCGACTCCGTATCACCAATGGTTATGCGACTCTTCGAGGATGGGGGATTCCAAGATGGAATGTCTACTTGGAAACGAGGTCCAACCGGAATTGCTAACTTAGCATGGTCATCAGTGATGAAGGAGAGCCAGTCTATTGGTTGTTTTCTATCAAACCTTTGATTACTTGAGGTCTTCGACAACTTCATGCGTGAGACCAACTTCTTTTAACGAGGCTAGATGGTGTGAAATTATATGAAGATACTTATTCCAACAAAAGAAAACAAAAAAGAAATTTCAGCACATAGTTCTAAGGATCAAGTTCATTAGGCAAGTTGCTTCAAGATTCAGGATCAAAGCCTATGCCTATATTTGATAGCTAAGAAAGGGAATGTTGGAAGAGAAATTGGCAACTAAAATCTATATAAATATGTCAAAATATATCTCAAAAATATCTCATACTAAAAAATTATGACAATTGGTAGGACGCTTCCCCCTCAACTAACACCATGTACGCACAAGCGTGAGGTGGGTGAGTTGTAACTTTAAAAAGGAAAGAAAAAAAAAGAATTATGAATATCAGAAAAAAAAAGAAGAATTACTTTATCATGGGCCCACCATCCCTATACAATTTCAACTACTTTTTCTCCTCATTACTTACCTTACAAAGTATGCATTAAAACTCATTCCAACCCTAAATGACTTATTTCTATGGGACGAATGGAGTATTATTTATTGTGTTAAGTGGAGAAATGATTTATTTTTGAATGTATTATAGTGAGAGAGAAAAGGTAATTGGAGTAATAATGAAGAGAGGAAAAGTGAGATTCGATGGATTGATTTACTTTTTCCAAAGAAGGAAATGTGCTCTTTTGTGAGACAATTAAAAAAAAGTGTGACATCTACCTTAAGACAAATGGAATATATCATAGGCCCACAATCAAGATTCTAATCATCTATAAAGATGATTAAAGATTATGGGAAGAATAATATCTAAATTACCAGCACCACATTCAAGACTTCTAATCATCTTTATTGTTTGCAATTACGATAGTTCTTAAAGACTTCTAATCATCTATATCGTTTGCAACTACGATAGTAAGAACCGTTTACAATGCAAACCATGTGAGCAATAACCCGTACCTCAGTCATATGCTCACAACTCCCTTACTTAACAAAAACAAAGTACAATTTCTTTAATTCGGTTGCTATTCAATTTGTTTCTCCACAACTTATAGTTTTCCATTCGTTTGGTTATGACTCATTTCCATGTCCAATTTGTATCTTCTTGTACATAATACTTAATAAATCCTCATACCAATGATATATACACATAGTACTTATACATCTAATACATAAAACCTAATGAGACAATGTCATGGCTCAAAATCTAATCCAAACTCAAAGCTTGGCACAACTGTATCTTGATATTCAGCAACGATCCATTTCCATGTCAAATTTGTATGCTCTAGTTTTTTTGCTTATCTAGAAATCCCCATCTCAATGTTGATACACATAGTACGTATACATCTAAAACATAAAAACTCATGAGACCATGTCATGACTCAATCCAAACTCAAACCTAGGCACAACAATTATATATTGATATTTGGTTATTTCAAACTCAAACTCTAAGATTACCCATTGTTCCAAAGAAGTGGAGCATCAAAACACCAATGCTTATTTCATTTAAACCTAAAACCATGTATCCCATGACCAAAAAGTATCTCATCAAAATATCTTAAATTGGTTTTGAATCTCCCCGTATGTATACATATATAACTAACAAGCACCTTAACTAGGGAAAATGAGGAAGATTACAACAAATGGATATGCCAAACTTAATAACCAACCAAAAGAGGGGGAAACGATTAAAATTCACCAGGGAATTTCTTCTAGACTCTAAATTAAAATTGAAGAGATCTCCATATACCAAATAAATCACAAATATTACAAAAAATTGGAAATTTAGATATACTATGGGAACAAAAAGTTACCTTCCGATAAATGACAGGCACCGCGGTCTTCAACTTTATGCAGAGCAGCAGAGAGAAGCGCTGGTATAAAAGGAATTCAATAGGAAACCAGAGAATTTGTCAAATGTAATTTTGCCATGGTTTTTCTAGAATTTAAAATTTGAAATCAGAAAAGGCATTTGGATTTGGGAATATCAATGATCTTGTTTTCCCAAGGTATGAGGATTTAAACATCAATATAGAACGTTTGATATCCACAAGGTTTTGTTTTGTTTTACTGATTTCAAATTTATTTGAAAATTTGAACTTTTGGGATGGATTGTGCATTTAGTGGTCTTAACATGAAATATTTATAATTATAAGTATATAAAAATCACAAACATATTCTCTCTGCCCATAAGTACTAATCCACCTATCCCTCTTGTAAACTCTATGATAGAGATTTGGGCACATGATTTAAGAAAAAATATAAGTAATTCATGTGTACAGAAAATAAAATAGGAAGTAGAATAAAGTAAAGAGATGAATAAATAATAAAGTGAGAGAGGAAGAGTTGCTTTATGCCAAAAAAAAGTAAAGAACTAAATAACTAACAAAAACAAACCAAAAGTGAATACTCAACAACAATGGGATAGAGTAAGTGGACGGAGGACTGTCTCTATCTATGAAAAATAATCTTATTTCCCACAAATTAGTTTCTACTCTCTTCGTCTGGCATTTGAAGTTCAATTTGAGATCAGCGTGAATTTAAAAAAATATAAAGAAAAATGGGTGAAAAAAACTAGTAGAATATAAAGCTCATTTTTATACATTTGTTTAATAATAAAATGTGAGTGCAATCAGTTAGTGGAACGTAGGTCTACCAACCATTTATAGTAAAAGTGAACCGTGACTTATAGACTAGAATGGTAAACAAGACTCTTAATGGAGGACGGAAATATGTGTTTATGGAAATCATAAACCTAATTTTGGGCTTTAGTCTTAAGTAAAGAAGATAAAATTTAACCTAGTGTCATTTATTTTATACCATTGTAAAAATATATTCGACCGTTCTCCAAAAACGGTGTTTTTTTTGTTAGCCCGTCCATAAATTTAGACAAATTTTATTTTTGGCAAGTCTTTTCCTTTATAAGATGAGCTTCATTCTCCAGTGTAATTGAGAAACTATACTAAAATCAGATAAGACTAATACACAATGATTTATTTTATTTATCATGAAAAAAATACTCCATGTCCCATTTTTTACTTGCACATGTTATGCTTCCTCCGTCCCATTAAATTATTTGCACTTTTCATTTTCATCTGTCCTATATAAACTTGAGTATTTTCATTTATGACAAGTAATCTGTAACCCACCATTATAAATCATTAAACACTAATAATAATACGAGTTTCATTATTCACTAACAAAATTTTAGTCACCCTTCTACTCTTTTCACTTACTTTAATAATTGTGCATTAACTTCCGTGTTAATTTAAATACCCATATTTTTATAGAAAAAAGGGAGCAATAAATTGTTTGGCTTTATAAAGGACAGTACGTAGAAAAAGTTAGTGTAATGTGAGTATATTTTTGTGTATTGATTTTGTAATAAAATGTAAGAAGAATGAGTTAATAGAATAAGAATGAGTTCGTAGAATGCAAGGTGCACGTACGTTAAAATAAGATATTTAATGACGACTAAATGGAAAAAAGAAATATAAGACATTTAATAGCGAAAGGAGAAAGTAAATATTATTGGAGGATCAGATCAATTTTGAGAACTTTAAATCATAAGTATAAATTTAATTATTCAATACTAAAAGAAAAACCCAGACAACTTTCGATGGAGCATTCTATGCATGAAAAATTGAAGAAAATTAAAGATAAACAATCATTACCTTGTCTAGTTTGAGGAATTCGCATCAAAAAATTCCTGTGAGGAAGGCTATGAATCACAAGATTCTATTTTGTGGCAATGAAAATTGTGATGAGATCTGGCGATAGTGAGGAAGAAGGCATATTTATAGGCAGACAGCATAGAAAACCCTAGAATTGCATTGTGTATTGGGCTTTGTGGGCCTATTGTTTATATTCACATTTAATATAATCCTAATCGTAAAACGCTTTAGATTAGGATGACGTTTTTAATGAATGGAGTAGCAATTTTCAATCATAATTGTTCACAAAATTTAGTTTTCTTGATAAACTTATCCTTATTTATCTTTTCCACGCATTAAATATCAAATATTTCATTATCTAATTTATATAAAAACTTTACTCATAAATTCAATGTCAAATTTATGAGAAGTAAATAACAATACAACAAAAGAAAATACTTCTCCCGTCTCATAGAAATAGGTCATATTTCCTTTTTTCGTCACATACAAATAGTCTATATCCAATTATAGCAATTTTTTTCTCCTTCTTTTACTTTATCTTTCATGGGTCCCACCTTTCATTGCATAATTTCAACTCTTTTTCTCCTTCCCTCTTACTTTAACAATTATGCATTAAAATTCATTCAAATTACCTATTTCTATAGAATAGAGGGAGCATGAAGGCGGATTCAAGTAAGAACTACTCCATATCTTAAAGCATAATTAAGAATAAACATTAATATTAGAATATAGAAATTGGATGGCACTGATGTCAGTTTAACCCAAACTTGATGAACTGACACAATTAATCCACTAAAATTAGAGGATTAAGGTTGAAAAATTATGACCCAATTAAAAAGCGAGTTAATCGGGCCAGCTCATTCAGATTGGCGGGTTGAGCGGGTCAGCCCGACGGACTGGTGGGCTAGGCTGCATAAAAAATCATACTCCCTCCGTCCCACAAGGATATGCACTATTTCCTTTTTAGTCCGTCTCACAAGAATATGCACTTTCCAATTTTGGGAAGTCTTTTCTCTCTAATGAGGTGTGACTCATTCTCCACTATCAATACTTTAATTACTTTTTCTCTCTACCTCTCTCTTATTTTACCAATTTTACATTAAAACCGTGTCGTACCCAATGTGCATATTCTTTGGGGACGGAGGGAGTAATAAATAGTTAAAGTGGACAAATGGTAAAGTAAGAGAGAGAATAATATTGAGATTACGGATGGAGTAATAAATAGTTAAAGTGCACAAATGGTAAAGTAAGAGAGAATAACGTTGATATTCTCAACATTATTTTCTCTCTTACTTTACCATTTCTCTACTTTAAAGTGGAGTATGATTTTTACAAAACGAGTGCACAAAAGTGACTAGGACTCCTAAAGTGGGACGGAGGAAGTTTTTTTTTGCTTATTTTCTCTCTTACTTTACCATTTCTCTTACTTTCTTCTTATTTTCTCTTCGAAAAATATATGTTCTTATGTACTCCCTTCGTTCCATAGTAGTGGAGTCATTTTGTCATTTTAGTATGTTTCACAGTAGTAGAGTCATTTCTCTTTTTAGTAAAAGTCAACATATTTCTTCCCACTTAGTTTACTCTCTTTTACTTTATTCTCTTTTCATCTCTCTACCTTTTTCATTTTCTACGTTATTAGTACTCCATTTCTTTACATAACTCACTGAACACAATTTTTCTTAAATTGCATGTCGAAAAGAAACGCCTCCACTATTACGGAACAGAGGGAGTAAAAGATGGACTAAAGTTTATAAATGTACCAAATTAAAAAGAAAAAAAGATAAATGTACAAATTTTCTATATAAATAAATTCTTACAAAATAAGTGTTGTCTCTGTTCCATAGTAATAGAGTCATTTTGCCATTTTGGTACGTTCCATAGTAATAGAGTCATTTCCCTTTTTATTAAAAGTCAACACATTTCACCATACATACTTTACTCTCTCTTACTTTATTTTCTCTTCATCTCTGTGCTTTTTTTTATTTTTCACTTTATTCTCTCTTTACTTAACTCACCTAATACAATTTTCTTAATCTTCATGCCGAAAAGAAACGTCCCATTACTATGAAACGGAGGGAGTATATTTCTTTGTTTTCTTTCAAATTTTATATTTTTTCTTATATCTACCTTGTATCTTATTTTTTTTGTTTATTCTCGCTATATATTTTTATTTCCAATATTGGTTTTGTTAATGTGTAAATGTGCATGTATTATACTCTCTATAAGAAATATATTTAAGATTAATAAATAGATAAGGTAATTTTAATCAATATTTTGTAGCCCGATTAGTCTGCTCCACTAATCCGAAACCTGAACGTTTAGGTTAGGGTTGTAAATTTTTAACCCGATTAAATTGTAGTCCGATCAGTCGCATCCAATTAGAGTTAGTCTAAAATCCGCTGGACTGATCCGATTGATATCTCTACTCAGTAATGTAACATGATATCTTAAATTAATAAATAGTATAGGTATTATTGTCAATCAAATTATTTTTAGTTATGTTAATTTTTTGAATACATGCGAGAATCATGGATTTTAGAGATGTCAATGGGGCCAATTTACTTGGATTTTGGCTAATCCGTTCTAGTTGTTGGGCTATTCAAGTACGAGATATTTGAGTTATGATTTTGGCTAATCTGTCCCAAGTGTTCTTAGCAAGTTAAATATCGGAAATCGCATTAATCAACTTGAGAGAGTGTGTTAAACAAGGAAGAAAATTACACCAAATATCACAAAAGATGTAGAAGAATATTTTACCTTGTAAGATATGTGTTATTTTAGTGAGATTATTATTTCCAGTGTAAAAGGTA
This sequence comes from Salvia splendens, assembly GCF_004379255.2. Lineage (NCBI taxonomy): Eukaryota > Viridiplantae > Streptophyta > Magnoliopsida > Lamiales > Lamiaceae > Salvia > Salvia splendens. The sequence continues at coordinate 22,424,160 of NC_056044.1, forward strand.
TGCTATCGTCTATATAAGGGTGGACAATACCGTGTATCAATTATTCAATATCTGTACAATACAATCCGGATTCTAGCCATCATTTACAATGCAATGTTTTTCTTTATCAAAGTCTTGATCCATGTGATTAATTTTGCTATAATATGAATTATAGGTTTTATAAAAAACAATCTAGGTATTACGAAGTTGTATGTTAACCAAACTAGTATCGCACCCGTGCGATGAATGGACTAAGATATTTTGAAACATTGATTTAAAGTTATAAACTAATTAAATGAAATTAAAATAATATCATTATATGAAAATTATAAACAAAAAATATAGCACTATATAATAAAAGAAAATCAATATTAAAACATAATAAGCATGAAACAACTACAAAATATAATGTTTCAATATTAAATTACATGATATAAAACCCATCACAATAACCAATTGAATAAAAGAGTAATTGCTCATAAGTCGTTTTTGATAACTTATTTATACAGTTGGTTTCATGATTAAACTATCATCACTAAAACTTATAATGAGTTTATATGCTGGTTGTATATTTTCATTTTATTTATTTTTGAAAAGTTAATTTACCTAGAGAAGTGTTGCTGATTATTATCGTATTTAGGAATACATTTAACTTAGAGTGTCCACAATGGTGGCCTTCAAAGGCCACCATTTGTGGCCCGGCCACCAATTGTGGCTCCCATGTGGCCTTTGTAATGGCAAATGTAAAAAAGTCAATGCAAATTCAAAGGGCCACCAAATGTGGCCCTCTAAAATGTTAATTTTTTTTTTTGCTTTTTTTTAATGTTATTTTTTAATTTAATTTAATGTTATTAAATTTTAGTAGATTAATAATTTGGATAATAAAAATAATTTAATAAAGGAGGATTGGAATTGGGAGGATTGGAATTGCTGGGATGGGTTGTTGATCGCGTCCATATTCGGTCGGTAGTCCCCGAACCCCGATGGTTGGCGAACCAAGTTCCTCTGCTGGGATGGCTGGACCCGGAATTGGGGCGAGTGCGGACTCCACGTCTGATTGGGGAAGTTGTCGTATCCCGAGTCTCCATACCCCGGGGAATTACCATCTCCACCTTGCATTTTTTGTAGTGTTTGAGAGTGTAAAATGAAGGGATTTGAAGTGTAGAATGAAGTGAAAAAATGGAAATGAGAGTGTATATTTATAAAAAAATTTCGAAATAAAAAAAAAAATTTATATTCCGCGGCCCAGCCGCGATTCGCGGCGCTTGCAATGGGAGGGCCGCGGCTCACACGGCTCAGCCGCGTGAAGGCCGCGGCCGTGGCTCAGCCACGCTTCTCGCCTCTCCGCCCCGGCTCTCGGCCTTTGCAATGGGGGCCGCGCGCCGAGCCGCTGACCGCGGCTCCCCCATTGTGGACACCCTTAACTATCAATTTTATTCTAACAGAAAAGGAAAGAAAAAAAAAAGAAAAAGATCTTTGCTAAATGTAAAGGGGAGGACACCCTGAGGCTTCTTCAATAAGCATCTTCCATTTCAATTCCATTTCAATTCCATTTCCTCTATTGAAATCAGAATGAATCCATATAATCGGATTAGAACCGCCACGCCTCTTCTTCTTCATTACAATATTTCTCTTCCCTTCTTTATGTATGTAATCAACAAAACATTTGGGACTTGGATCCAACATTTGAAAAATTAAATAAAAGATTTAATAGGGGCGCCACCGTCAACAGTAGCCGCGGAGAAGGTGGGCTTCTTGGGTAGTGATGTCGAATGTCACCGTCAACTGATGCTTGATCCTCTTACAGCGTTGAAGTAGTTGGCTCCATCACCATGCATGGTCTTGCGAGGACGGAGGAAGAACATAACCACTTCTTCCCCTGCAAGATTGAAGTTCCGATAACTCATATACCAGCAACTGCTAGGCTCCTCTTCGACCACTTTGAGTCGTGCTGCGACCACGATACTGCAAGAAGCTTCTTTACGAAAGCCTTTGTATTTTTTGAAAATAAAATAAAATAAAATAAAAGATACGGTTGTTGGACACAGTGGAAATAGATTTATTTATATAGCACATGCAAAGGTTAGAGCATCCACAATGGCGGCGAGCGGACCGGCTAGTCGATCTCCGGCGCTCGCCGAACCATTGTAACCGGCGAGCGCACGCCGATCCGCGAGCGCTGGGCGATGCGCTCGCCGGTCCGCTCGCCGCCATTGCAGGTTCCGGACCAGCGAGCGATTTTTTTTTTAATTTTCGAAATACTATATATACGCGCTTTGTACGTCATTTTCATTCGCACCACTTGTTTTAACGAGTACTCTCTCTATCTTAATTTCTGTACAAGATCAACAACGGAAAATGAGCAACGTTGGTGGTAGTAGTGGTGGTAGTGTTGGGGATGATGAGGAGTACGAACGTCGAATGAACGAAGCGTTAGAGGCCTATACGAACCGTGAGATTGATCGGCTGATGCAGAGGGCCTTGCATCCGGCGGTACCACGACCAGTTGGCCACCGCCGAACAGTGATTGAACGTGATCACGTAGCTGCACATCAGCGCCTATATGAAGACTACTTCGCACAGGAGCCGCGGTTCAACGCCAACCTTTTCAGGCACCATTTTAGGATGAGCAGAGCCTTGTTTATGCGCATTGTTAACGCCTTGGAGTATCGATATCTGTATTTCCGCTTCAGGCACGATGCAGCTGGCATACCCGGCCACACACCTATTCAAAAGTGCACTGCGGCAATCAGGCAGTTGGCCTACGGAGGCGCGGCAGACATGTGCGACGAGTACCTCCACATCGGTGAGACGACTGCCCTTGAATGTATGAAGTATTTCTGTCAGGGCGTGATTGAAAATTTCCGTGATCAGTACCTTCGAAACCCTACCCCCGAAGACTGCCAGGATCTGATGCAGATGCACAGGGAGAAGCATGGGTTCCCGGGTATGTTAGGCAGCATAGATTGTATGCATTGGGAGTGGAAGAACTGTCCCGCTGCCTGGAAGGGGTTCTACAAGGGAAAGAATCCCACGATGATCCTCGAGGCCGTAGCTGACTACCGGCTGTGGATTTGGCATGCGTATTTCGGGATAGCCGGGTTGAACAACGACCTCAACTCGTGGCCCCTTTTCAACGATCAGTGCCAGGGCGTCGGTCCGGCCACTAGTTTTGTCGCCAACGACAACCGGCATGATATGGGCTACTACTTGGCGGATGGGATATACCCTAGGTGGCTCGTCTTTGTGAAGACGATCAGATGCGCATCAGATGAAAGGAAGACCTACTTTGCGGAACGGCAAGAGTCGGCGCGCAATGACGGACTCAAAGGTCCCACCATTCTATTATTCAATTTAAATAAAAACATTTCCACATTATTAAAATGCATTAAAAATAACCGGAATAATATTAAAAATTACAAAAAAAATAAAAATTACATAATTAAAATCCTAAAAATTAAAAATTACATAATTAAAATCCAAAAAATTTAAAATTACATAATTAAAATTCTAAAAATTAAAAAAAACCCACTACTCGTGGCCGAATTTTGCCCAAATGTGTTTGATTAGGTCTTCTTGTAGCTCAATAAAAAATGGACGATGCATGTGTGTATTTATAGATAATTTTGGGAATAAAAAATCAAAAAAATTCCAAAAAAATGGTAATAAAACGGCCATATTTTTGGGAATCTGAAAATATATTTTTTAATTTTTTTTGTTTTATTTTCGATTTTTTTTAAAAAAATTAAATTTCCAAGGATAAATCCGTTGGCCAATCATAACACGCCACGTCAGCTGCTTGCTGGCACGGACGTGCTCGATGCATCGAGCAGCGCCGTGCCAGCGGCGGACAGCGGGTGCCGTACCGCTGGCACGGACGGACGGACGTCAATTCCTCAACGCTGCGGATGCTCTTATATATTATTGAATTACTATTTACACTTTCATAAAAGGAAAGCTCCATGAAATTTAGAGATGTGGTTTATCTTTGTCTAATAACACTAGACGAAAAATTATTTGATAAGGTTTTTAGAAATAGTTGTATTCAGTTTTATCTCATTACTACAAATATAGTCATAAATTAGGCTAGAGCAAGTTTTTTATTGCACAATTTGATGGTTTAGACTGTAGACACATAAGTGGAAGTCTGAAAGATTAGAAATATCAATTAACACACGTTTAATCGATTTATGTATTTTTTTTGTATAAACGATCAAATATCCAATTTCTTCGATAAAAATTTCATTTCATCTTTTTCCTCTAGTCTTAACTTATGGAAGTAATAACTCTACCTGATACAAAATATGATTTGGCCTAAATATTGTAACTATTTTATTGCAAATTACAATAATTAACTTTTCCCTACATCTTCTTTCTATTCGCCTCAAAATGACACAACACATTAATTTTAGCATTCTCTATATATAATATATATGTGCACATAGTTTGTTTCATGGAAATTACATTTATGGTTTCTACAATATTCTCTATTATAAATTGATCAATTAAAATCACACTAAAACACAAAAATTGAACTTGTTAAGAAAGAGAAAGAAAATAAAAGCAATGAATGGAAGTACAAGAATGTTTCATCTTGTTACGATATTTGTTGCACTTGCAGTTGCGTTGTTAAATAAATGTCAAGCTGATTTGATTAGCGATTTTTGCGTGAAATCAAACAATCCTACTTTATGTACCAATACTTTGAGATCCGATCCTCGATCCAAAGGGGCGGATGCTCGAGGCATGGCTACAATTGCAATCAAGAAGGCAGAAGAGGCCACACAAGCCTCCATAAATGTGGCAAAATCACTATTGAACAGTGGCAACAAAGAAATTATCAGCACGTGCATCGAGAATTTCAGTAGCGCTGTAGCTAACATCAAGGAGTGCGAGTCACTATTAAATAGACGTGACATTGGTACACTACGATCCATAGGCTCGACTGCTTTAACCGATGTTGGTACTTGGAGTGATGAATTTGGAGCAAATGAGCCACCAAAGTTGAAAGAAGCAAGTGGAAAGGCCGACACCTTTGTTCAATTGCTTCTAATAATTGCTAATTCCTTGTAAAGGCAAAATATATATAATTAATAACAATAATATTATTGATTCATGTTGTATGCAACCCTAAACAATGTTATTATGATTTGCGTTTAAACCACAACACATAATAATAAATACTTTAGTAGTATCATATTATCTTTTGTTGAATTTATTTATTTTTGAGTTCAAGACAAGATGAGACACTGATAAATTTTGAGAAGATAATCACAAGCGTATAGATTTTTAGCGAAATAGTACCCCCTCCATTCTATAAAAATAGCACATTTTGAAATGACACGAGTTACTTGGTAAATTAAGAGACAACTAAAGACGTGATTGAAATATTATTAGTGAAGAATAAGACTCACGAGAAGAAAATTTTAAAAAATACAAGTGTTTATTTTTTGGGATAGACAAAAATAACAAAAGTAGTCTAATTTTACGGAAGGGAGTACTCCTTACGTTCCATATTGTTATGAAACTGATTCTGAAACTAAGAATTGAAGAACTTTGATTTGAGAGAAAAATGGAAATCTTATTGAATCACTCTTGAATCGAGCTGTATATCACAAATGAAAAAGAATGAATGAAAACTAACTAACTAACTAACATCCTTTATATTGAATATAACGGCTAGTACAATCAACGGCCAAGATTAGAACTAACTAATCCTAAAGAGATCCGACGACTGCTGAACCTCGACGGCTTCTTCATTCCATTTCCAGCTCGTGAGCTCAATCAAGCTCAGTAACTCGACGATCAATCACACATACAACAATCCTCCACCTTGATTGATCAAAGCTTACTCAGACTTCAGCCTGCAAACACTCACCAACTTCTTGCATAGATCAAACTTTTCTCTCGGTAGAGGCTTTGTTAACATATCGGCGGGATTGTCATCCGTGTGCACCTTGAACACCCTCACATTTCCTTTCTCTATCCCTTCTCTGATGAAGTGTAAACAGACATCTATATGTTTACTCCTTTCATGATATACCTTGTTTTTTGCCAAGCAAATCGCGCTGTTATTATCACAGCTGACTGAGATAGCATCCACTTCACAACCAAAATCTCCAGCAATCCCCTTTATCCAGTAGCTTTCCTTCACCGCTGCAGTCAGCGCCATGAATTCAGCTTCAGTAGTCGACAAAGCTACTACACTTTGGAGACTTGATTTCCAGCTAATAGCTGCTCCAAACATAGTGAAGATGTACCCGGATTGTGACCTTCTATTATCAAGATTCCCTGCAAAGTCAGAGTCACAAAAGCCAACTATAACATCTCCCTTATATTCATCATCTCCTCTGAACAGAATGCTAAAGTCCCCAGCTCCCTTCAAGTATCTCATCAGCCATTTCAATGCACACCAATGCTCCCTTCCATGATTGGACATGTATCTGCTGGTCACACTTACAGCTTGGGCCACATCCTGCCTCGTTGAGATCATAGCATACATTATTCCTCCAATGATGTTAGCATATGGTAATTTTTGCATTTCTGCAGCTTCAGCTTCTGTTTTAGGCCTCTGATCTTTAGATAGCTTAAAGTGCTGGGCTAGTAGAGTTGCTGCTTCCTTAACATTGCTCATGTTGAGCCTCTGTAGCAATCTTGATACATAATCATGTTGTGAGAGCCATATCAACTTCCTTCTTCTGTCTCTGATCAAGTTCATGCCCAGAATCCTCTTGGCTGGGCCAAGATCTTTCATCTCAAAAGCAGCCTTCAAGTCATCTTTTACTGATTTGATTTCATCTTTGCAAGATCCTGCCAGCAGCATATCGTCCACATATAACAAGAGATAGGCAACAGAAACACCATCTCTCCTCTTGATATACACACACTCATCATAGAGTGACTTCACAAAACCACAACTCAGCACATGATCATCAAAACGCTTATGCCACTGTCTACTTGCTTACTTCAGCCCATAAAGACTTCTTTTGAGTAAACAAACCTTTCCTTCTTTTCCTGGATTGACAAACCCCTCGGGTTGTGTCATATATATAGTTTCCTCCAGCTCACCATGTAGGAAGGTCGTTTTAACATCTAGTTGCTCTAACTCCCAATCCCTTTTGGCAACCACAGCAAGCAGTATCCTTATGGAAGTGTGTTTCACAACGGGACTGAATACTTCATTGAAATCTACCCCATGCTCTTGAGTAAATCCTCTAGCAACTAACCTTGCTTTGAATCTGATATGATCTCTATCAACTGACTCTATTTTCTTCTTAAAGATCCATCTACAACTCACAATCTTTCTGCCTGGGACCTTCTCAACCAGTATCCAAGTTCCATTTTTAAGGAGAGACTCTATCTCCTCTATCATAGCAAGCATCCATCTGTCTGCTTCCTTGCTCTCAATAGCTTCTCTGTAGTTGGCTGGCTCAGAATACTCCACCTCCTCAGCCACACACAGAGCATAAAACAACATCTCAGCATCTGCATATCTTGAAGGTGGTTTGACATTTTGCCTTCTTACTCTATCTCTAGCAAGCTGATAGTTTTCTAGATTCTCTGGTTCTTCAACCTACTGATCTGTGTTGGTACTTTCTGAACTCTGAGCAGAAACAGGATCAGCATCATCAGCCCCCACACCCTTAGTCTCCATCTCAAACTCAACAATCTTATTAGTCTGATCAATCTTTGAAGACTCTTCGCATCTGCTCCTCCCAGAAAACCACATCTCTGGAGATCACAATCTTGGAATTCCCAGGTTCTATACACCAGAACCTGTAACCCTTTACCCCAAACTGATACCCAAGCATCACACATCTCTGAGCTCTTGCTTCCAATTTCCCTTGCTTGATGTGAGCAAAAGCTTTGCAGCCAAAAACTCTCAGTCCAGAGTAATCTCCATGAGCTCCATACCACCTAAAATCTGGTGTATCACCATTGATGCTTGAAGATGGACATTTATTCATCATTTTCACAGCTGTAGAGGCAGCCTCTGCCCAGAACTTCATTCCCATGCCCGCTGACAGAAGCATGCACCTCACCCTTTCAATGAAAGTTCTATTGGCACTCTCTGCCACACCATTTTGCTGAGGGTTGAGTGGGACTGTTCTGTGCCTTTTTATCCCTTTGCTCCTACAAAACTCATCAAACTCCCTTGACAGATACTCCAAGCCATTATCAGTGAGCAGACACTTCAGCACTGCCCCTTTCTCAAGCTCAATTTCAGTGCACCAGTGTCTGAATTTACTGAATGCTTGTGACTTCTCCTTCAGTATATAAATCCAGATCTTTCTTGAGTAATCATCTATGATACTCATATAGTATCTGCCACCACCTATAGAATTAACCTGGGCAGGTCCCCACAAATCAGAGTAGGCATAGTCCAACGGCTTGGATGATGTGTGCTTGCCCTTGGATAGGTGAGCTTTTTAGATTTCCCAAGCATACACTCCTCACATCTGAGATGTTCCACCTCCAGCTGACCCTTCATGACCCCAGATTTCACTAATTCTCTGATACTTCTCTTAGCTGGATGGCCCAATCTTTTATGCCATAACTCCAAGCCCTCATACACTGAGTTGATTTCTGCCTTGAGTGGCACCTGGACCTCAGCTAGCAGCTAGCAGGTAATATAGGCTAGCCATTCTCTCTGCCTGCATCACTATCTTGCTGTTTTTAGACACCACCATCTTCCCTCCAGCAGAAGAGAATACACAGCCCTTTCTTTCAAGAAGGCCAAGAGAAATCAGATTTATCTTAACTTGAGGTATATATCTTACCTCTGTCAAGACTCTAATACAGCCATCCTGCATCTTCTGCCTTATGGTGCCAATTCCTTTCACATAGCACACCTGGTTGTTTCCAAGAATGATTGTGCCTGAGTGCTCCACCAGCTCCTCAAACCGCATCAGATTAGAGCTCATGTGAAAACTGCAGCCCGACTCCATTATCCAAGATCCACCTATACCACTATCTGCCACAGTCAAAATTTGATTCTCCTCACTATCTTCCACTCAATCAGTTGCATTATCCATTTTCTCCCCAGCCCGTGCTTGCTTCCTTTTCCAAGCATGGCAATCCTTCTTCAAGTGGCCAGGTTTCTTGCACCAATAACAAGACCGAGTTTCCCTTTTATCAGCTTGACCAGCCTTAGACATATCCTGATCCTTCTTGAAAGGTTTCTTGAATTTGTGATGCCTCACATTCAGGCTCTCTGCCATAGCAGAGCTGGAACCAGAACCAATTCCCAACCCACTATTATAGAGTTCTTTAGCTCGAATTGCGTTTTGGACCTCCGCAAATGTAATAGCTCTGTCCCTCCCATACAAAATAGCATCACGAAGTTGATCAAAGGATCTACGAAGAGCATTTAGTAGTAGGATCGCTTTATCCTCATCCCCAATTTTAGCATCAATCTTCTCAAGATCATCAATAGCTCTACCAAAATCCTCCAACTGCTCTAACACTCCTTTACCCTCCAAGAACTTATAGGAGTACAGTCTTTGCTTCATATATAAACGTTTCTTCATATATAAACGATTCGCCAACGATTTCGTAAGATAGAGAACCTCTAACCTGGTCAGAATACCCGCAGCGGTCGTTTCCTTTGCCACCTCCCGCAAAACCTTGTCGGCGAGGCACAATACGATCGTGCTATGTGCCTTGGCCTCGATCTCAGCTTGATTCAACATAGCCTTTTCATTGAGAACCCCCTTTTCTTTCTGATCCTTCGGCTTCGGATCCAGAGCTGATGCGAGCCCTTGCTGCGTCAACATCGCCTTCATCTTCATCCTCCATAGTCTGAAATCGTTGCTGCCTGTGAACTTCTCGGCCTCCAGACGCGCTGCCATCATCAAGAAATCGCAAGAAACAAAAAAAAACTATTTCAATCTTGAGCTCAGAATTTTGGGAAACTGCAATCGGTGGAAGAAATCGCTCGTCGCCTCGATTCCCACAGACGGCGCCAATTTGTTATGAAACTGATTTTGAAACTAAGAATTGAAGAACTTTGATTTGAGAGAAAAATGGAAATCTTATTGAATCACTCTTGAATAGGGTTGGCAATTTTCGACACGACACGATAATTCGACACGAATCCGCACAAAATTATTGGGTTTGGGTCAAGTCTTATTGGATCCGTGTCCTTATCGGGTTGACCCATTAAGAACCCGATAATTTCGGGTTGGGTTCGGGTCGGATGCGGGTCGGATACGGGTAACCCATTAAGAAATAATATTATTATTTTTATTATTATTTTAAAAAATATGTATTACTTTAATGTTTTAATTTCTTATAAATTAGGTTTAAATAGTATAAAATGAATTTTAATTGTGTAAATTAGGTTAAAAATTAAGGTTTAATAGTGTAATATTAGGTTTTAATCGTGTAATATCAGGTTCGGGTTGTTATCGTGTCGTGTCAACCCATATTATATCGTGTCGATAACGGGTTCGTGTCAGGTGTGGGTCGTGTTCGGATTTGAAGGTAGCAGGTCGGGTTCGTGTTCGGATTTACAGTTTCCTTAACAGGTCGGGTTCAGGTTATGCCTTATTGGGTTGGGTCATTATCAGGTTGACCCGATAACGACCCAATCCGCACGATTTGCCAGCCCTACTCTTGAATCGAGCTGTATATCACAAATGAGAAAGAATGAATGAAAACTATCTAACTAACAACCTTTATATTGAATCTAACGGCTAGTACAATCAACGGCCAAGATTAGAACTAACTAATCCTAAAGAGATCCGACGGCTGCTGAACTTCGACGGCTTCTTCATTCCATTTCCAGCTCGTGAGCTCAATCAAGCTCAGTAACTCGACGATCAATCACACATACAACACATATTAATTGAGTCATTTTACTATTTTAGGAAGTTTCAAGTTAATTGAGTCATTTAAATTTTTAGCAAAAAACAATCATCTCTCTTACTTTATTCTCTATTAGTTTATTCACCATCCACTTAGCACACTATTTTTAATCTCCATGCTGAAAAGAAACACCTCAATAAACAAGGAACGGAAGGAGTATAATTTTTAACCCATGGTTAAATATTAGTAACTGTAGATTTGTAATCAATGAATCCAAAAGTCCACGAGTGATAATAAAATTGAACTTATTACAACCTTTCAGCCATATATATGTGGCTCCAGCAACCATACCAGCAAATGGTTGGTTATTGATTTGTAGTTGGCAAAACATAGCATCACAATTTCAACTAGAAAAGAGCTCCAAACCCAGCTGCATTCATTCAACATCAAATCCTTTCTGTTGCAGCTCAGATAGAACCTCATTCCTCATCCTCATCCACAGCTTCATAGCCTCTTGATCCAGCTTCTTGTCCTGCAAATCCTTCTGAAAATTGTACGAATCTTTATCCGTTTCGATGATCCCTTTAGGGCCGATGGTGGTCCCGATCATCCCTCCCTTGGCAACGAACTCCTCCATCGCCTCTGCATCACCCGGGTAAGGGAACTCGCGGCGCTCGTACAGGTGGGCCAGCTCCTTCTCCTCCTTTGGCATCGGCTTCAGCGTCCACCACCCAAACGGTGACGTCTCGTTCAGAAACCACACTGCTCCAAACAGAGCATAAGTGCTTATCAGAGCTTTGCCTACTTGCTTCCAGAAATGATGGTCTTCCTTTCCAAGCCCCATTTTTTTCAGGTATTTCTCTGCTTGGGACGCTGCAAAAAAAATGGGCAGAAATCTTGGATTACCACTTTGTGAATGTTTCAATTTGGCGTTTTTAAAAGGTTAATGCTTGTAAACTAAAATTGAGGTTCGTAAATAAAGAGATAAATAAAATGTTAGTGTAAGTTAAACTATTTTTAAGCGCAAAAGTATCCATTTTATTGAGAATCTTAGTGAGGCATTTCGTCGAATAGGTGGAGGGCATAATGCAACCGAGTTCAGCACTGAAGAATGATTTTTATGAAAAAACAGATGAAACAACAAAGGTTACAGGAAAGATTCAAAATCAGAAGCTTAAATAGCCAAATAGTGAGTGGTTCTGTGAGATCATCTACCTGCGTCGGGCTTTTGAAATCGTTTCAGAGGCATTTGATGACGATTTGAGGCGACAAATTAGGTATCTACTAGAGCGATCGATACTGAATTCTTCTCAACTCCAATTTCTGTGGTAGTTTAGAACTTGGATACTTATTTATTAATGGAAAAATAATACAGTAAAATTTTGTAAACTTCAGATCATTCCAGTAAGCATATTTAAAAAATGCCCACATTCATCCTTAAAAAAAACTCCCCCGTCTCAACTAAGGGACATATTTTCCTTCTTAATTTCTCCAATTAAATAACACATTTCTATTTTTTAATAACTTTTTCTCTTAATAATACACTCAGCCATTTTTTTTCTCTACAATTAAATATACAATTCTTTTCTCTCTCATTTAATAGTTACACCCACTCTTTCTCTCTAATTAACTACATTAACCAACAACTCCTAAAATCTCGTGCCGACAAAGAAATGTGTCTCTTAGCCGGGACAGAGTACTAAAATTATTTCATTTTAATTTATCTCTTAAAATTATGTATTTTCTAATTTAGAACAATAAAATGCACATTTTGATGGCGGTTCAATTTCACATTTTGGTGTAGTGTGTAAAGCAAACAATCAGTCATGGTTAAAAAAACAAGCTTATTCAGGACTTGACAGGCAATAGTTACTGATAATGAACATCTTACATCAATTTGCAGATAATAGCTTATATGCACAACAATGAAATCCTTAGGCCTAACTTACAACAACCCATTTTGGTGAGTGAAGTATGCAACACGAAGATCCATCATCTGTGCTTACAAGCCATCAACGAAGCGTTCCAAGCGGCTTCTTGTACGTGTACCACTTGGCAACCAACATGAAGATGCCCAGATTGAGCACGCTCAGCCCGGCCAGGAGCCAGTAGAAGTAGTGGAGGTGGCCGTGGTTGAGGTTGTCCGGTATCCACCCGGGCTTCCCATGGCGCGTGCTGATTTTGGTTACGATAGTCACCAGCAGAGTGCTCAGATAGCTACCAAGAGCCACGGTCGTGAGCTGAAGGGCAGAGCATAAGCTTCTCATAGCATCAGGCGCTTGCTCGTAGAAGAACTCAAGCTGCCCTATGAAAAAGAACACCTCTGCACACCCTATGATGAAATACTGAGGAACCTGCCAGAAAATCGATATGTCTATTTTATCCAGCTCGTACAAGTTGTGCCTTCTGACATAGCTTAGCCTGATGACCTCGAGAATCCCAGCCGAGAGCATGGAGAAGATGGAGATGAAGAGGCCAATCCCCATTCTTTGGAGCTGAGTGATCCCATTCTTGTGCCCGGTGAGCTTTCTGGATACAGGAACGATGAGCCTGTCGTATATGGGGACCCAGAAAAGCACGCTGAGAGTGTCAAAGATGCCCAGAGACGCTTCCGGGATTTCAAATCCCCTATTCCCCATCTTTGTATACATTGTTAACCCTTGCAACACAAACAAAGTGCCCATTTGGCCATATACCGTGGAAAAGATGATCCCGGTTGCCCATACTGGAAGAAGGCGTATGATGGCCTTCAGCTCCTCCACTTGTGTCACCGTGCAGAGCCTCCACGGATCCACCAAGCCCTTTACTATGTCTGATTCCGTCTGCACTGCAGCCTTGTCTAAGAATCTGCATTTCACCATCAAAAAGACTCAGTTTCTAGATGATTTTAGTGGCTAGCAAGATTGATTAATCATCAATTTACCTAAAATCTTTGGTATGCTCGAGCTTCCGGCTTCCCTTGATCGCAGAATCAGCATCACCGGTTTCATACAATGACTCCTCGTTAGCAGGAACCTCAACATGATACTTCCTGAAAGATGCTACCAGAACTTGGCAGATACGTGTAAGGGGGCTTCCCCCTGGTTTTTGATTCCGGTACAAACGAGTGCCTGAGAAGAAGAACACAACAGCTATTGCCATGGCCACTGTGGGGATGCCAAACCCCCAGTTCCAGCCGACGTTCATTTGCACCCAAACTAGGACAGAAGCAGCAACCAAGGCACCAACATTGATCGAGAAATAGAACCAGTTGAAGAAGGAGCTTTTGTGCTTCTTCTCAACCTCGTCATTGTCCTCAAATTGATCCGCTCCAAAGGAGGAGACGCATGGCTTGATCCCACCTGTCCCGAGGGCTATCAAGTAGAGTGCAATGAAACATACTACAGATTGTATGGTTGTTGCATGGCAATCGTCTTTCCCATGGCAAGCTGGTCTCAGGCCTGGGATTGATGCTGATAGTGTCAACAATGTCATCCCCTGAATCAGATCAATTACTCGTCAAATTTTTTTCTCATGTTGTGAAAAAATTTCAGACATAAATTTTAAATATAGCTAATAAACAGAACAGCACAGAGGAATCAGAACCCGTGTAGAGAATGATCTGACTACTTTGAGGTTAGGGTTTTCACTAATAAACATGTGATAAAGTTACATAATTACCATCTCATTATGTATGCAACTCAACTTAGAAACAAATCGAGATTGATTCTAACTTGAATTATGCATAACTGAACCATGAAAACTTACAATAACATATATGATGGAAAACAGTGCAATTGTGTAATATCTTCCAAGATATGCATCGGCCAGAAAGGCTCCAATGAGTGGTGTTATGTAGCACGTCCCTCCCCAATTGGTGACATTGTTGGAAGCAGTGGTGCTGTGTTGGTTGAGGTGCTTCTTGAAATAGACCACCAGATTGGAGCTCATCCCATAGTATGCCAACCGCTCACAGCATTCATTGCCTTTTGTCACAAATTCATTGGTTAAACGTAGAATCAGCCAGGGATCATTTGAAAACACACGCACACATAGATAATTTGTTCAATTTCATCTCACCACAGAATACATCAACGAAAGTAGAATAGGGGTTACATAGCAATATAACCAGGGATAATTTGATCTCACACATTTTACACACAGAAAATCATTTTCAAGGGTCAATTTCACACACATACACACACTATCATCATCAAGAAACATAACTTGTGGTCCGAAGATCAATTTCAAGGTTCATTTTCTCATATGAACACACAATAACCATCTAGATAACTGAACATGTGGTGATAAATTCATCTTCAAGGTTCATTTCACACGCACACATACAATCATCGTCCATAAAAGCAAGCTTCTAGTCATAAAATCATTTTCCAGGATCATTCCACACACACACTATTCAAGACGAACATATGGTAAGAGAATCATCTTCAAGATTCATTTCACTCAAACAAGCTAAAACATACACATGCACATGCACAATCATCATCCCTAAAACCGAGCTTCTAGTTGTAAAATCATTTTCAAGGATCATTCCACACACACTCACGCTATTATCATCAAGAAAATAAACATGTAAGAAAATCATCTTCAAGGTTGATTTCTCACGCACAAGCTAACACACACAATCATCATGCATAAAATTGAGCTTCTAGTCACTAAATCAATCTCAAGGACCATTCAACACACACACGAACACACTATTATTATCAAGAAACTGAACTTATCGTGAGAAAATCATCTTCGAGGTTGATAATTCACTTCACACACACACTATTATCATCAAGAAACCGAACTTGTTGTGAGAAACTCACCTTCAAGGTTGATAATTCACTTCATACACACAAACTCAAAAACACACACACACACACAATCATCATCGAGAAATCCTACTGTCAGAGTTTAGCTATCACTTCCCTAACCCAAGAACCAAAAAACAAACCAACCGGAAAAAAAATTGATAGGATGTGGCAATATTCACCTAAAATATAAGGGCAAGCTTTCCATGTTCCCGTCTCGCTCCTCTTTGCAGGATTACCGCGGAAATCAACCGTCCCATCTTTAGTGTACGAATCATCCTCCGCCATAGCAGCAGCTCCACTCTACGCAATTCTCCCCCTCAGCAACCCTGAATCTCCAATTCACAACAATTAATTTCTTCTTCAATTTTTTACTATATAAACCAAAATAGGCCAAGAAATGGACAAACGAATAGCTCCAAAAAAAAATTAATTAAAAAAATAGTGCCGAATGCAGAATCTCAAATTGATCGAACAATGCGTAGACGGTAATTACAGCAGTAGATTACAAAATCAAGCACAGCAAAAACAATATGAAGCCTGAGCCAAGTGGGAATCAGCCGAAACATTAGCTACGCCTACTTGTAAGGCACGATGAAGTTACCTCGATGATGTGAGGTGAGGGAGAGGGATGGTTGTGTTGTTTTGTTTTGTTCACAAAAGAGTGAGAGAAGTTGACTTGTTTGATGAAATGAGTAAGAGAAGAATCTACAAGTGGACGAGACTGAGAGTGGGAACGCAGAAATTTTGGAAAAGAAAAATCCTCGTAGCTGTTATCAATTTTTCATCTTATTTTTGAAAGAAACCCACCACCACTATTTTCCGTCATCATTCTTTGATATTTATTTCGACGATGATCACCGACGGAGCGCCCTAAAGCCCGCTCTATGCACCGCCACGTCAGCATTTTATCTTCCTGCTATTCCACCGGCAGTGGGGCGGGCCCTATATGTTTTACTATTGTTTTGTTAATTAATTTAAATGTTTTCAAATATATAAATGTAAACTAATTAAAAAACACAACGATTAAATAGAAACGACAAATAATACATTGATTATTCGCGAATATTGGGCCCTCATTGTAGCGCTCGGCGATGCGCTCCCAGTACGTGAGCTGCTTTTGGTTGTTCGTGAATATTGGGTCCTCCGATATATCCACCCAACACCTCGCCAAGACTAGGGTTTCATCCGGCTGGTAGTTCGTACGGCCGGGGGCGTACTCTTCATTCGTTGCCGGAGGTGGCAACTTGTACGCGCGGTGCTTGGTCTGCTTCTTTCTGGCAGGGGCGGCAGCGGCCGAGGGCTCGTCGGCGGAGGGGCGGCGGCGGCGGCGCGACGGGAAGGGGCGGCAGGGCGAGTTGGAGACGGCTCCATGTCAGAGAGACCGTACGAATCCGTACTAAAGTCGGGGTCGTACTGCGTGTTGTCGTCGAACGACCGATATTCGACAGGTTGTGTACCCGACCACCGTGCAGCATTTCCAAATATCGGGCTATCAGGACTTGAGTATCCACCAGAATCCATTTTATAGCGTAATTTGAGAGTTGAAAAGTGAATCGAAATGTTACAAATGAAATCTGAGGATGGGGTATTTATATAAACTAAATTTTCGAATTTAAAAAAAAAACTAAAATGCGTTGCATCGTCCGCGTCGCCCACAGTGGGCGGACGATGGCGCGGACGATGCCCTATCATCCGCACTTCGTCTGCGGACTAAGCTTAGGGCGCGGTCGACGCATCGTCCGTTGTCCGCCCCATTATGGATGCTCTAATGGTGGAAAAGTATTTAACTTTTTTTTAAATAAATAAATTAATCGGTAATGGAGTATATTTATTGCAATTGCTATTAATAATTACTCCTGCCATTTCATTTATAATAACCCGAAACTATCGAGCACGCATATTAAGAACTTTGTACTTGTTTAAATCAGAGCACCCACAACCGTGCTCTTGCCAACGAGCACGGTTGTGGGCCCGGCTCCACTTTTTCTGCCTGCTCTTAGGCAAGAGCACACAACACCTACAGCTGTGCTCTTTCGCAAAGACGAGCACATGGGTCCCACCATTCCATTATTCAATTTAAATAATAACATTTCCACAAAATTAAAATATATTACACATACCCAGAATAATATTACAAAATACATTAAAAATTACATAATTAAAATCCTAAAATTTAAATTTTTCATAATTAAACTCCTAAAAATTAAAAATTACATAATTAAATTCGTAAAATTAAAAACAACTCACTACTCGTTGCCGAATTTCGTCCACATGTGTTTGATTAGGACTTCTTGTTGCTCAATGTGGGTTCAGGTATCGCGCATTGTGTGCCTTGTTTCGGTCCTCTCACCCACCGTTGTATGCACACCTCGGCGTGGGGGAGACATCGCGGTTGAGCTTCCGGCTTCATCCTCGTCGTAGAAGCTAGCCACCCTCGGTCCTTCGTCGGCTATAATCATGTTGTGTAAGATAATACACGTGTACATGATGTCGGCGATATTATTCACGTACCACAGCCGAGCCGGGGTCTTCACAGTGTTGAATCGGGCTTGAAGGACCCCAAAGGCCTTTCGACGTTTTTCCGCTCGGACTCTTGACGCTGCGCAAAAAGAACCCGTCTCGGGTCTTGCGGGTTGCTGAGCGTCTTCACGAAAGTCGACCACCTTGGGTAGATACCATCGGCGAGATAGTAACCCATGTGGTATGTATTTCCGTTGACGGTGAAGTCGATCACCGGTGCTACACCATTCAACACATCATTGAAGAGGGGTGAAGAATAGAGCACGTTCAAGTCGTTGTTGGATCCGGCAAAGCCGAAATATGCATGTCAAATCCATAGGCGGTAGTCGGCGACCGCTTCAAGGATAAGTGTTGGGCCGCCGCCTTTGTGGCCGCTTAAGTGTTGCTCCCTCCAAGCAGTCGAGCAATTCTTCCACCTCCAATGCATGCAGTCAATGCTGCCAAGCATTCCGGAAAAGCCATGGACTGATTCGTGAAGACGAAGCAACCGTTGGCAATCATTGGTGGTGGGTGCCCGAAGGAATTCATCCCCGAAAGTTGTACGAACGCCCTCGCAAAAAAATTCAGACAAAGGATTCCAGTGGACTCACCGACATGCGAATACTCGTCGAAGAGGTCGGCCGTTTGCCCAGTAGCGAGTTGTCGGATGGCACACGTACACTTCTGCAACGCCGAGATACTTTGCCGACCGGCTGCATCTGGACCTGTCTGGAAGAATTCAACACGGGCGGACAAAGTGTTGACAATACGCATAAACAAGCGCTTTGACATGCGAAAACGACGCCTAAATTAATCTGCCGGAAACCGCGGCGGGTCGGCAAAATAGTCGGCAACGAGCCTTTCGTGGGCTCCCTCCCGGTCACAATGAATGTAGCGGCGAGTTGATCTAGTTGGTTGAGGAGGAGGGACGGGGGTATTCGATGCGACATATGCTTCATAAGCGGCACAATGTTGTTCGTAGTATTCTTATTCTTCGCGCTCCGCTTCCGCAATGAGATGGGTGAAATCCATTTGAGGTTTTGAGTGAGAGATGAAGGTGTAGATAAGTTGTATGAAAATTATGAATGAGAGATGATTTGATGTGAAAAATGGATGATGAATGTGTGCATTTATAGATGATTTTGGGGGAAAATAAAAATAAAAAAAATACAGAAAAACGGGCAAAAAAAGGGGCATTTTTTGGGATTGGAAAAATATTTTTTTTGGTATTATTTTTGTTTTTTTTTAAAAAACATTTCCAACAGATATGCCGTTGGCCAATCACACACTGCCACGTCGCCTGCTCGCTGGCACGGACGTGCTCGATGCATCGAGCAGCGCCGTGCCAGCGGTGCGAGCGCAGTGGCGGACACCGTCTCCGTACCGCTGGCACGGACGGACGGACGGTGGGTTGCTCACCGTTGTGAGTGCTCTAAAAGGACTCCCCTTATTAAGAATTTAAGACACTAGTATTTTGTATTTGAGCTGTTTGAAATGATAACTATAGTACAATCATTATATTTAATGTACCACAAAAGTATATCAGTATTTTGTATTTGAGCTATTCAAAATGATTACTATAGTACAATTATAATGTACCACAAAAGTATACTACTATCAATTTTTTTTAACATGACGTATATTTAATTTTATAATCATATTTTATTTATTAAAAATCACACTTCTAAATAAGTACGACTCTTGGGAACACCATTTATCTACTCAGGTGGGGTTGTCATGACTAATATCATAAGACTACCCATTTAGGATTAAGTTGTGAGATTATTTTAATTGGAGGGGGAGGCTATGACTAATTATCATGAGACTATCCATCTAGGATTAAGTTTAAGGGTTCAATCTTATAAACCAAACATGATACATATTTAATTATGAGATTTAATCTTGTCAACCGAACACCCCCTCAAAATACATCTACCAATGATTTTCTTATAATCCACGGAAATCAAATAAATTACTCCTATTTTCGTCTAAAAAAGTAGTCACATGACTCATATCAATAGTGACGTAAATAAATAGATACTCCCTCCGTCCACCATTAAATGTCTCGTATATGACCGACACTAGTTTTAAGAAATTATTTGACTTTATGAAGTAAAGTGGGTAGAAAAGTTGGTGGAATGTGAGACATACTTTTATATATTGGTTTTATAATAAAATGTGAATGAAATAAGTTAGTGGAATGTAGGGTCCACTTACCAAATATTGGTAAAAGTGAAATGAGACATTAATTGGCAGACAGACGAAAAAAGAAAAAATGAGACATTTAATGGTGGAAGAAGGGAGTAAAAACTAATTTTAATGGGAGACCAAAAATGAAAAATGCGTCTATTTCATGGAGTATTAGTATACCGGTAAAAATACAGTGGAGTATATATTCTGTTAATAAAAAAAGCTTGGACAAAATTTTCTAATGGCCATCCGTTTGAGTCATTTGACAGTGTAGAGTTGGGTTTATTTCTTTGTTTGAGATGGAATCCCGACATCAAATTAATACTGTCACTTTTAGTAGAGTAGAACTTTTTGTTTATGTACATATGTTCCTATTTTCGTGAATGGTGATCGAATATTGGAACTAGAATAATGAATAAATAATACTAAGAATATTGTTTGTAAACAGATATTCTCTGCATCCCATTAAAACTGATTCATAGTAGTATTATTTTTTTGAATGCCACACTTAAATTACTCACTATTATGTTAGTAAAAATAACTTATTTTATTTTCTTTATGTCTCAACTTTGTTTTCTCTTTTATTTTTTTTCATTTATTTACTCTTTTATTCTTTCTTATTTTATTCTTTCTTCACTTAATTTATTAACATCATCTTTCTTAAATTTTGTGATAAAAGAAATGAATCTTTTTAATGGGATGAAGGAAGTAGATATTTGGATTTTGGGAGATGATCAAACAAAAATGATGTTAATTAAAATTAAACGAGTAAATTGATTTTTTTATATGGTGTATTACTAAAGGAAATTATCAATATCAACTGAAAAATCTATCATGGAAAAGAGTATCGACAAAATTATTATTGTGCGCGTCACTTTATATGGAAATATGAAAGCATGATATTTCTCCTCCTTGTCTTTGAATATTCATGAATGAAGAGCTGGATGATCATAATTTATAACATCATTGTCAACAGATAACGATGACTTAATTAAAGTTGCAACGTCATGACATAATAATAATAATCAAATTCCCAATTTTCTTTAAATATTAAATTTTGTTTTAGTACTCCCTCCGTGGCTCCGTTCCATCATAGTTGAGGCGAAACTTTTCGGCACGAAGTTTAAGAAATGGATGTTAAGTGTGTTAAATAAAGAGTAAGCGCCACAAGTGGTCCTAAACATATGATGATTTTATGATTTTGGTCTAAAACATTATCTTTTGAATTATTCGGTCTCGCACAATTGGAAACGGGCCACATTTAGTTCTTTTTGGACAGCACCGTTAAAATGTGACGGTCAACCCCAGTTTAGTCAAAATAATTATTTTCAAAATATAGTAAATATTCTAATCTGATCAATTAAAGTGAAACTAAATTGGCAGACCCATCTCCTTGCTTATCCTTTTTGAGATTGAAGCAACTCGTAAATCATTCGCCGCCGTTCCACACCCAAGATCTCCTGCTCCACCACCACCAATCGTTCCAGCACCACCACCACCCCAACCCAGACGAAAACAACAACTCCCTAAGCCTAAAGCCCGACCGTGACGAGAGCTACAACGACGGCGGGAGAGAAAGGCGGCGCGGTGTCGCGGCGGTCACCGGGGCGGCCGGTGGGGTCGAAGAACAAGCCAAATCCGCCTATCATCAAACCCAAGACTCCGCCAACGCGTTGCGGTCCCAAGGCCATGTTGTCGGCTGCACCGTTGCGGCCCCCTCATCGCCTTCGGCCACGTTGTTATCATGGCCGCCTCCTTCTACAACTCCGCCTACGAGCGCCTCTCCCTCGAGGAAGAAGAGGCTCCGCGCCCAGATGATAGCGATCCCAACGCGATGGAAAACCAACTTTTCTGATGAGAATTCAGTTGATTGATTGGATCCCAAGCGACGCTGTGAAGCCACCAGTGTTTAAGTCTCAGCTTAAGCAGTTGTTTGACCGTCCGTTCATCAACGACCTCCGTATTTCGTCCGAGCTCGGTCTGTTTGGATAAAATGGTTTAGAATTTCATGAGGATAACAACGAGATGTCCTCCGCCACTGTGAAATGCACCTGCAATTGCTTCAACGACATTAGCAATGATAGCTCCAACGACGAGCTCAATTTCTTCTCCGATTCAATTTCCGCTAATTCCTCCTCCAACACCATTTTAATTGTTTAGATTAGATTAGAATTTTTACCATATTTTAAAAATAATTATTTTGACTAAATTGGTGTTGACCGTCACTTTTTAACGGTGCCGTCCAAAAAGGATTAAATGTGGCCCGTTTCAAATTGTGCGGGATCGAATAATTTCAAAGATAATGTTTTAGACCAAAATCATAAAATCGTCATATGTTTAGGACAACTTTTGACCTTTACTCTTAAATAAATAGATAAAATAGTGAAAGAGAGAAAAAAGTAGAGAGAATAAAGTAGAAAGTAAATAAAGTAGAGAAAATAAAGGTAGAGAAAGTAAAGTAAGAGGGAGAAAATAATTACTATATATGAAAATGTCTCAACTATAAGGGAACTTCCCGAAATGAAAAAATGACTCAACTATGAGGGAATAAGTGGAGTAATACTGTTAGGACTTGTTAGTATTATGTTATACTAAGATTTTATTTTATTAAATTAGGAGTATTTTTTATCATAGTACTTAAATTACAAAATAAAATTAAGACCACCCACCGGTCAGAGTGGAAAAATTACTATATCAAACAAAAGATGTTTAAAAATCAAGCATAGCCATATCTATTTCTATTCGGAAACTACTGAAGTTTCCAATTGACTGTGATTTGCCCTTTGAATTTTTTTTACGGTCGTTTGTACTAAAATCTAACATGCCAATTTGATAATTACATCTGATAAATGAACAGATATGTTAGTGTATTAGTTCAAATGAATCAAAATAAACTAATGCATGAATATGTTCAATTCAAACCTTTACACGAAATAAAAGATATTCACATATTCGTGTATCCAAGGATAATACTATAATAATGCATACTTATTATTTAGTATGATTGTATAATAATAAAATGGGTTACGGACTTACAGGAGGATCTCATTTTGGCTTCATATACATTGGAATTTGGATATACTCTAAATTTGTAATAAAAATTAGGTGAACATGATTTATTTCTTGAAGTCGAAAGTTAGGTGAAAACTTTGCCGTCATAACTAAGTTAGAACGACCTTTTAAAATAGGAATCAATCACTAAAGATTCACTAAAAACTAAAATCTCTTTTGGTCAACACACCAAATACAACAAGGAACAAACAAGAATAGAACTACAATTACATATCTGTACGAGATCAATGCGAATGTGTCAGATGTGATGACTTCTATTACAACCAGACTTCCTATATGCAAAATAAACGTTTGTGGCAGTAAAAGATAAAAACCTTTTACCGAAGATCTCAATGGATGGAAATGGTTACAACTCAAGAACCACACCAACACCCTAAGACCACTCAGAGGGCTTATATTGTCTGAACACTCCCACAAAACTTTTAGATGGGTGAGGCGGTTTCTATCTAATGAAATTATAAGAGGGAGGAGCAAACCCTAACACGATTTGCTTTTGGATTATTCTCCAATAAACTACACACTATTAGAGTTGGGATAACATTTAATATTACTTGTAATTTTACTTATTCAACGATAAGTTTAACGGACGAGCACCTACCTTCTAAGTTCTAATTGAGTAATTACGCAGAGAAAAAAAAAACTATCTTTACTCAAAAAGGTTTAGGAAATTTTAACACATTGCTTTCTACGAAATTGTATGGCACCTAACTTCTACCATTCTAATTGAGTAATTGCATTAATACATATATAGAGAAGAAACACCTATCGTTATTCCAAAAAGTTTTATTTGTTGCATTTTGATTGTTAAATTTTGCAAACACAAAATACATATACCTTTTAATGTTACTACTCCCTCGTCTCATAATAGGAGTCACATTTGGTGTTGACACGAATTTTAAAAAATGTAAAGAATGATGGATTGTAAAAGCTAGTGAAATATGATGTCCACTTTTTAATATTGGTTTTATAATAGAATGTAAGTGAAGTGAGTGAGTAGAATGTGAGACATACTTACCACTTATGTAAAAGTAAAATATGACTCTTATTATGAGACGGACCAAAATAGCAAAAATATGACTCTTATTGTGGAACGAAGAGAGTATAATATTCTCAAAAATAATCTTTACCAAATGCTGAGCTCATTCGTTCTTTCCTAGAATTTCATTATAACAATTATTCTAATATAGTACCTCCATTTTCTGATATATATTGTCCGAAAGCAATGCCAAAGTCGGAAAAATCCAAAAAAAAAAAAAAATATGGCGGATTCAAGGTTTTATTATTGTAAACTCGAGCCGTGTGAATTAATAAGACGTTGACGTTTTGGTTTGCATGATAAATTATGATTATTTATAGTTACACAAATAAGTTGATATGGTGTGAAATGTGAATTCAACTTTAATTAAAGTGGAGCCGTATGAATTAATTAGACGTTGACGTTTTAACTTACAAGATAAATTATGATTGTTTTATAGTTACACAAATAAGTCGATATGGTGTCAAATGTGAATGCTTCTTTGGGAAATTTGGGAGTGTCATGATTACAGATTTATTTTGGATGGTGACAATACAGTATTCAGGGTTAATTTCAACTTAGAAAATATTGATTAATTATTAAAACCAACCTCGTAATTAATTTAGACTCGCATTGCAATAGCGCAACGTTTTAGACCATCATCATTTATCAATCATATCTTTTATCCATTTCTTCGATTATTCCCCTCATTATCACACACCACTTTTTACATCCTCTCCTAATTAAAAGATACTTATATTTCCATTTATCTCTTTATCATCTCTTCTCTTAATAGATTTCACTATTTAATTTCTTCAATTAGAAATTATAAATAATTAAAAAATATTTCTTTTAAAATACTTGATTAAAAATACCAAAAAAGACAAATTAAAATCTTAAATATTAAAAATTGCATAATTAAAAAATACATATCTAGAAATTAAAAATACATGATTTAAATCATAGAAACTAAAAAATTACGTAGTACATAATTAAAATCCTAAAATTATTCTATCGGTGGCTGTGGAGGTTGTTGTAATGGCACAAACAGTTGGTCGACATTAGGGGGAGTCCCAATTGAGCCATGAGAAACTTTTCGTCCATGGTTATAGGCTCTGAATTGGAACAACGTCATACGGGCAGCGTTGGCCGTTGATCGCGAATAAGAGAATCATTAAATTATTATTCGCCCTTGTGAAGTGGGTCGACTTGGTTTGCCTCGTCCCCTACCTCTAGTTCTAACCCCTTTCATGACCTTCATCCCGATCGGACGACGTCGCACATCAGAGCTTGAGCCTCCTGCATCGCCTCCTGCAAACTGGCTTGCGACCTTCTCGTCGCCGGATGCGGATCGACCACCGCCACCATTGTTGCCGCCGCCGCCACTTGAACTGTATTGGCCATCCGCCGTATGCTTCGTCCGTTTCGGGCTCGAGCCCGTGCTGGACTGGGTGCCACCCGCCCATCTATCAATATATTAACCCAAGTACTGAAATACTTGAAAGCCCTTCCGGTGTCTTGTAGGTAGAACATCATAGCCGCCCTCAGAATTGACAAACTCATAGTTTATGATGGTTTTAGAGGTGATTAACCCATGTGTTTGTTGAATTAAGGTGTTTATTATATGTTTTCACTCATTTAATCACCAATTAGATGAAGTAATGTGTTTATCGGAGTTTTGGAGTGAAAATAGGTTAAAACGGGCTAAACGGAGCGAACGGGCTATTCCAGAGAGTTCGCCCGGCCAGGCATTTTTCAGACACAAAACGCCCGACACGGGCATACCAGCCTGGATTCCAGAAAGTTCGCCCGGCCGGGTCGGGCGTTTTGTGTTAAAAATCAGTCCGTTCGCTCCGTTTTACCAGTTTCAACCTGTTTTCACTCCAAGTATAAAAGGAAATTCTCATATTTCGAACCCTAACTCCCACACTACCAAATTAAGCAAGAGATCAAGTGATTGAAGAGGATTTGAAGGCAAGGAGTTTCCACTTTCAAGAGATTGAAGGGGAAGATTCCCCAACATCAATTCCGCCTATAGAGAGTTCTTAGTTCCATTTACATCCATGTCTTGCTTTGTTTTCTTTGTATTTCATTTTGTTTTGACTTTGATCATGAGTAGCTACGTTTCTAGTAGGGAATTGGTGAATTTTGGATGGATCGTATGGATTGATCTTAAGGTGGAATGCTTATCTATCTCATTTTGTTGGTTTTGTTGATTATTGAGCTTTTACTATCTAATCGCTTAGCCACCAAATAGATACATCTTTTGCTTAATTGTTGTCATTGAGAAATGCATGATTAGGATAGATGTGTAATCAACAGCTCCGTGCAACTCATGTGATCGAGAGATGCATGTGCTAGAGAGAGGGCTTGAGTCCGTTGGTCTTAGGAGTCGGCTTTGACTTGTAGGGAAGAGACTCCAACACTAGAGGCTGACCAACGCGTTAGAGCATCCATAATAAGGCGGACATCCCAATAGCCTAGCACTAGGACTAACCAAAAACACATCTTGCCACATCACTAAGACTAAAACCACTGCACTGCCAGACTAACCACTGCACAATAATAGCCTAGCACTAGGACTAACCAATAGCCTAGCCAATAAAACAAATTAACAAATTCACAGATACAAAAATACGAAATTAAAAATTTGACACAAGAACGGACGGAGAAAGTGCAATAATAATTTCATTAAAAAAATTAACATAGTACCATTAAAAAAACAACGATTCAAACAAATTACATTATTGATATCAACATGCACTCTTCCGCGCCCATAACTCTTCAATTATATCTTTCTGGAGTCGAATATGAGCTTTTTGTTGTTGAAGATCGGCAAATGCGGCGACCCGTTCGGCGTCCCCATGAGGGATCCCCATTCGTACATTGGAGGTGGCCACGCCGTCACTTGGACCGGTAGCATCATCATCGGCCCAATCAGTCAGTTCTGGACCTTCATATTTGACGATCATGTTGTGCATGATAATACATGCGTACATGACATCAGCAATGCAGTTTTGATACCACGGCCGTGTTGGACCCTTCACTGCCGCCCATCGAGCCTGGAGAACACCAAATGTCCACATCCTTGCGCGCCGCCTCTTGTAGTTGTGCAAAATAAATCTTCTTTGGATCTGTTGGGCATCTGATCGTCTTCACAAACACGGGCCACCTACGGTATATCTCATTCGCCAAATAGTAGCTCATATCGTGCTGGTTTCCGTTGGCAACGAAATTGATGGTCGGACTAACGCCCATGCACTGCTCGTTGAAAAAGGGTGACGACTGGAGGACGTTGATGTCGTTGTTCGACTCGACTACCCCAAAATACTCATGTCAAATCTATAGCCGGTAATCAGCTACGGCTTCGAGGATCATCGTGGGATTCTTGCCTTTGAAGTAGGTCGTGTACATCCCTTTCCAAGCGGTTGGACAGTTCTTCCAATCCCAATGCATACAATCTACGCTGCCCAACATCCCGGGAAACCCGTGCACAGACCCGTGCATATCCATTAGAACCTGGCAAGTAAGACAAAAAAGTTGTTATATATGGAAATGACTCAACTATGAGAGAACTTCCCAAAATAGAAAAATGACTTAACTATGAGGGAACAAATGAAGTAATTATTAATAAAATATATTTAATATATTTTTTAAATTATAAAATATAAATAATATTCTAAAAACTCAAATTATCTATTTTCATTGATGTTGAAAGTCAGGTATACCGCAAAAGTACGATATACCAAACTTCGATACGATGTACCGAAAATGAGGTACGGTATCGATATGGAATTTTGGTACGGTAAATGTATGATTTTTCCGCATACCGAATTTACGGTAAGGTCTTATGGTATGATGGTTGTATACCGTACTGACATACTTGGATTTTATATGGTTTTAGATGATGGTTTTGTATGAATTTGATCATATTTTGTCTATTATTGGGTGTGTTTATATCTACTTCTCTATTATGCTGGTATGTTGACCATTTTGTTAAGAATGTGTAGAAAAAGGTACAAAATATGTTGATGTGCAGTAGCCTTGGTTTGAGACGATTTTTACTGAAGATTTTGAAGTCCAATCAGCCCCTAATGCATATCAATCTCTTTGTCTTGGAAAGAGCTTCGCGTGGGTATCTCGCATGCCTCAATGGAAGTCCCATAGAAGAAGTTATGACCGTTTTACGAACACTGAGCTGTCTAGAAAATTTCACGCGGCAGGGTGAATTATCCACCCGGCCGGGTATGTTCGAATTCCAGGAGCTGGTTGAAAATCATCACCCGGCCGGGTGATTTTTACCCTTTATAATTCACGTTATTTTGGCGTATTCTTTTGCCAAAAACGCGATTTTTTATGGGGGGTTAAAGGGAAAAACGCCTAGGGTTCATTCATTCTACACTTACGGCCTCCAACACTCACACACCCCCCAAGAACACCTTTGAAAGAGGGAATTGGAGATTGAAGACTTCCAATCGGAAGATTGAAGTTGTCATTCCATAGATTCATTCTCACATGAGTATCTTAATCCTTTTTCAATGTATTTCACAGAATCTTTTGTTTCAAACATGGTTTTTATGAAGAACATGAGTAGCTAAACACTTTTTGTAGAATTCTTGGTGATGATGCATTAATTTCATAGTTTTTATCCAATTGATTTTGTTCTTACCTTGCTCTTGTAGTTATTTGATTATTCTTGGATTTTTCCTTTCAATTACTTGATCACCACTTGATTGTGTAGGATTAATTAGATTAATCGGGAGATGAAAGAATTAATATGGAGATAAGAATAAATCACACCTTAATACAATAGAACTCGGGAGAGTTGAGGTTTTGTGTGAGGTCTTTGATCTTATCGTACTTTTGGGAGTTAGGGGTTTAGGATTAGAAGAGGACTTCAATCCTAGCACCTAATCTATCGGTTTCTCACCTCGGGAGGGGGTTTAATCTATAATTGTGGCCGACTTAATAACTCTAGGGACACCAAAAGGTAAGACAATTTGATTGGATAAGAGCTTGGAATTGTGCATCAGATCCTTGAGTTATACAATTTTCTCCATATTATCTCTTCACTCCGTGTTTACTTATTTTTATTTGTTTACTTGCTTTTTATATGCTTTCAGTAGTGTTAGAACAAACCAAATTTTTTCCGATTGTCTAGATAGTAGTTAACATTTGTTCGTGGTAGTTAAGCTGATACAATCTTGTCTTTGTGAGATATGATACTCTTGCTTGCTAATTGTTACACTAGCCCCGTACATTTGCAGGTTTCACTTGTATTAAAATAAGTCGAGTAACGTGCTTACCCATTCCTAGACCCATCTGGTGTGAGACATTCCAAAAAGATCGCTAAACTTAATTGGGATGGAGGCGGTAGGGAGTACCAAAAAAGGCCCTCCCTTATTTTCCCGAATACCTGTACTACACTTGGCTGCAAATCTGAGATGAAATCCCACATCACTCCACACTGCCACCAATAGCATTGCTTCTCCAATTCATCGGCGACGAGATCTGTCATTGACGACTGTTTCCCGACTATCTGAAACCAGAAATCGACCTACGCAGCCACCCTATCTGTGTCTTTTTCTGTATTCTGGAAATTTCTCGATTTAGGTTTTCTCAGCGAAGGAGTGGAAATTCAGATTCACAGTCGGTTTCGTCGTTTTCCGCCGGAACTTGTTGCCTCTGCTTCGCCGCGTTGCGTTGCGTTGCAGTTATCCACTTGAAGTAAGATTTCTTGCTCCAGATTGTTTGATTTCAGCGTAGGTGAGGTTTCTTCTAAAAATTTGTTGATTCTATATATCAGAGAGTTGCGAACATAATTGAGTTAGAAATCATTGCTGAACTTGTTGATTTTTTTTTAATTTAGAATTCTTTACTATTCTTTCGGATATAGTATGTGTTTAAGAATCACAAACTGAATGTTGGTAGTTTCATTTTGTTGTCTGTGTAGTTAATGAAGCTCCACATTTATCAGATGTTGGAAGAAATAATGAGAAAATGCAAAATTGGATTAGACACCACACTAGCTATCTTGCTTTCAGAGGTTGGTGCAATGTAGTAGTTGATTAAAATCATCTTTTAGTGTTAGAATAAGCTGATCTGATCCACTATAATCCACTTAGTCTGACAAAAACTTCACCCTATCTTTATGCATCAAACTATTGTATTTCAAGAGATTGGATATGATGATAATCCTTGGCATGTTTGAAGTAGCTTCCAAAATTCTAGTTCATTTAAGATTATGCGTTAGAGGCTATCGCAAGCCAGCCCGAGGCAGAGTGAAAAATACGAGGTTTCAGTCACTTTATGTCTATAATATACTGAGATGTTTCTTATTTGGATAGCAGTTTATGCTTTGAATTTAGATATCAGTGTTTACAATTTATCTGGCATTTTACCTAATGATTTGATTACTTTGAGATAGATAATGGGCTCTGGTTTAGTTAAATTGTACTACTATAACTCCCAGTTTATTTGTAGAGTTTAAAAATTTCGCAAAGCTTCTGGTCAGAGGCAAAAGGGTCCAAGAAAGCTGAGATTCTCTGATTGCCGGATGGCACCGCTTCCGTCAAAGGGAGTGGTCATTTCAGTTCCCACGCTAGTTCTATCAGCTGCAGCTTTTGCGATCCTCCTATTCTTCTTGCTCTCAGCCAGCTCACCCGCCTCCGTTCCTTGCTCTTGCTCCACCCCGACTGGGGACCACAGCAGTAAGATAAGTGGAGAGCATGTTTCAACCTCAGCTGAGGACATAGATTGGTTGAAGAGTCGTGTCGAAGCGAATGGATTACATATGCAGCAGAACATTCTACGTAAGGGCATAAACCCGCGTACTCGTGAACAGCAGCTCCAGGATCTTCTTCACTTCAAAGGCATATCTCACTATGAAGGAGAAGATGCTAATAACCATACTGCCCTCCCTTGTCCCGGTGAGCTGCTTGTAGAAGAACACCACAGCAATTACGGGGAGCCTTGGGCAGGAGGAAGGGATGTATTTGAATTTCTTGCAGAGTCTGCCCATGTCACACCAAATTCAAAAGTTCTTGAGATCGGGTGTGGCACACTTCGTGTTGGCCTGCATTTCATACGGTACTTACATCCAAAGCATTACCATTGTCTAGAAAGGGACGAGCTCTCTCTAATGGCTGCACTGCGCTACGAGCTTCCATCACAAGGCTTGCTGTATAAGCGCCCTCTGATTGTAAGAGGCGAAGACATGGATTTCAGTAAGTTTGGTTCTGATACTGTGTACGATTTGATATACGCTAGTGCTGTTTTCCTTCATATGCCCGACAAGCTCGTCTGGACAGGCCTGGAGCGGTTAGTGGGTCGCCTGAAGCCTCTAGAAGGTCGAATCTTTGTCTCACATAACGTCAAATTCTGCTCTCGATTGGGAAGTGAAGAATGCACAAAAAGGATGACTAATCTGGGCCTAGAATATAAAGGCAAGCATACACATGATAGTTTGCTCTTAAACCACTACGAGATATGGTTCGAGTTCAGGCGATTTAAGGCTTAATGTAGCAGGAGGTATCGATCCCTGATTGTTCTTCCATCCATGGTGTGAAGCGAGCAGAAAGACTTGATAATATGTACATTATTGCAGAGGAATTTAGAACACTATCCGGAGGTTCTGTTGATGTTGATCTTTTATTACCCTTCTCATTTTCCAGGTTTTATGCATTTAACCCTTATTCAATTGTACTTCTTCAATATACTAGTATATCTTTACCCATTACCTCTATTTCTTAAAAATGCTCAAATGAACTTTTCTTTTCGTTGTGCACATAAAGCTTTGGCGAATAAAAAACAATAGGTTCTAGTTTTAGATAAGTAGCTGCAAACGTGCTAGTGTTAATTATTTAGTTACATTGATATTTCACTGGTTACAATTTCTTTTATTATTCTTTGACTATTCTTGATAGAGAATGGTTTCCACTTGCATTAAATTATTTCCTACAAAACTCTAAATTTTTTTGGAGTGATTGGATTTTACGAGATTAGAATCTAGTAGACTCGTAGAGTTATCACTCACCAAGTCACACTATATTGATTGATCTAGTTATTCTTCATTCTTCTTTTTTCTAGTTGACTTTTTAAAACAATTCTAGAACACAAATATATACTCGTATAGATTTTTTTGTAATTTTTCTTCAATATACATTGAAGTTGAACGAAATTAATCAAATTATCAAAGTTCAAACATGACTTCCTAAGAAATTTTTACAGATGTTTGACTTATTTATATCTGCTGAAAGTAGGATTGAGCTGTCACCCATATTTTAGAAACTTCATATTTGAGGGACTTCTGAAAACCTGTGAAAGATATTGGCCAACTAAAATATTTATTTATTATTTTTCATATAGATTGAGTAAATTCTTAGAGCATCTCCAACGGTGAGCATAAGAGCATCTGCAACGGTGAGCACAAACTCACCGTCCGTCCTTACCGCTAGCAAGGACACGCTTGTCCGCCGCTGCACTCTTACCGCTGGCACGGACGTGCTCTTAGCTAAGAGCACGTCCGTGCCAGCGAGCAGGGCGACGTGGCGTGTTTCTATTGGCCGTTGGCATTTTTTTTTCTTTTTTTTTAAAAAAAATCGAAAATAATACCAAAATTTTTAAAAAAAAATTTTCGGATTCCAAAAAATATAGCCGTTTTATTACCGTTTTTTTGAATTTTTTTTGAAAATTTTTAAAAAAACTTAATCCCCAAACCATCTATAAATACACACATTCATCATTCATTTGGACGAAATTCGGTCACTTATTAATTTAATTATTTAATTTTTAATTTTTAGGATTTTAATTATGTAATTTTTATTTTTTAGGATTTTAATTATGTAATTTTTATTTTATTTGTATTGTAATATTATTTCGGTTTTTTTTAATGAATTTTAATATTAAGGAAATGTTTTTATTTAAATTGAATAATAGAATGGTGGGACCCTTGTGCTCGTCCTTGCGGAAGAGCACGACTGTGGGTGTTGTGCTCTTGCCTAAGAGCAGACAGAAAAAGTGGGGCCGGACCCACAACCTTGCTCGTTGGCAAAAGCACGGTTGTAGATGCTCTAAGCTCTCCGTCCGTCCTTGCAGCTGGCACGGACACGCTTATCCACCGCTGCGCTCTTGCCGCTGGCACGGACGTGCTCTTAGCTAAGAGCACGTCCGTGCCAGCGAGCAGGGCGACGTGGCGTGTTTCTATTGGCCGTTGGCATTTTCTTTTTTTCTTTTTTTTAAAATTGAAAATAATACCTAAAATAAAAAATATATTTTCGGATTCCCAAAAATATAGCCGTTTTATTACCGTTTTTTTTGAAATGTTTAAAAAAAATTTAATCCCAAAACCATCTATAAATACACACATTCATCATCCATTTGGACGAAATTCGGTCACTTATGAATTTAAATATGTAATTTTTATTTTTTAGGATTTTAATTATGTACTCCCTCCGTCCCATTGAAGATGACTCACTTTCCTTTTTGATTTGTCCCAACCAAGATGACCCATTACTTAAAATGGAAATCCATATATCTCTACTTTATTCCCTCTCTCTTATTTTACTCTCTCCACTTAACAAACAAAATAAAATTGCATAAAATCCCGTGCCGCCCAAGGAAGGGGTCATCTTCCTTGGGACGGAGGGAGTAATTTTTATTTTATTTGTAATTTGTAATATTATTCCAGATATTTTTAATGCATTTTAATTTTGTGGAAATGTTTTTATTCAAATTGAATAATAAAATGGTGGGGTCCTTGTGCTCGTCCTTGCGGAAGAGCACGGCTGTGGGTGTTGTGCTCTTGCCTAAGAGCAGGCAGAAAAAGTGGGGTCGGGTCCACAACCGTGCTCGTTGGCAAGAGCATGGTTGTGGAGGCTCTTAAGCCAAATTATATTCTTAATAATATGTTCACATATAGCACTTTTATACCTTTTGGAGTACCTTTCCGCTTCTAAATTTGCTCTTATGAATTTATTTGACAGCTCACAGCAATAATACTTTGCAAGACTTGAGATATATTTCTTCTTTTGTTTTATCTAATTTTTTAATTTTTTGGAAAATCTCTCCATATGATATGAACTCCACGCAATTACTTGTTGGTTAAACTAAAATGGTATCTATCATTATCTCGCTTTCATCAAATAGGAGTATAGCACATTGACCACGTATTTTTTTAATAAACTACTACAATTGTTCTCTGGATTCGCTTAATTATAAGGAATATTGATCTCGAAATCATGAACTTTGGCTTAATTATGATATTTTTTTACAATAATTGATCTAAAATATCATAGAATCTACATTTTGTGTTATTTTTTCAACCCGACACAAATAAGATATTTTTGGGAAAAACTTGTTCTACTTGGATAGGGAAAAAAAATTATGATAAAATAGACCACTTTTTTAAGTTCGTGGCTAATTGGATAATAAAAAACTACGTAGAAAGTTGAAGTTCTTTGCAGTTCTTAGTGTGTTTTTTTTGTTGTGCATGCAGGGAAAAACCAATGCAATTGCTCGGTCAATACACCGCGCTTCTTAAATCCACTGGATCACTAGGTCCAGGAACTCAAGGAACACAAAGTATTTTTGTCGTTGAACACACTCGACTCTCCTTCAAAAATTAATCCCTCAACCCAAATTTACTATTAAATTAGTATAGGGAAGTGGGGTCGATCCCATGAAGATGGATTCGTGAAGTAGTGCTTAGAGACTCTGGAAACAAGCGGCTGCTGCCACGCAAAAGGGTTGAGGCTTAAACTACCACTAGACCTAGGCACGGAATTTAAATGCTAGACCTAGGACACCGAACACTTATCAAATCAGACATCATCACCGAAAGAAACAATTACTCACTAGACCGTGTAAATGACTGACTAAATATGACTAGGCAGAGAGAATTAAAAAGTGGGGACCATGACATTCAATTAAAGCAAGTACGGTAAAAGCTGCAACTAACAAACTCATGCAGTTTCCTAACCAGCTCGGAAACGTAAATGAAGAAAACAGAGCACACTCCTAGATTCGAACAGAATATAGAAATCGGGACGCCGGAAACTTGCTACGAATCGGAAGTACATCAGATCTACATAAACTAAACGAGATGAAATGAAAACTCGTAAGCTAGGCATAAAATTAAACCAACACGACTCAGATTCACGTCGAATGCTTAATCCACTCCGGATCCAAGCCATCCGAACTCAACACCCAGCACAATCAACTCCATAGCTCCGATTCTCACAGATCTGCTCAAATCAACTCTAAATACCAACAATCACAGACAACCCTACAACATCAGCAAGTAAAAAAAAACGATTCATCCACAAACAAACTCCATTCTCCCAGATCCAACCTCGAACCTGCAATAATCCAGAAAACAACCTCGAAAACAACCAACTCCAACAACCCAACTCAGAATTCAAGTAAACATAATCAACAAACATAGACCAACACAATCGGCATAAACGAAAACGAAACTTGCATAAAAAAAACAGCGAAATATCTAGAAAACAAAGAGGTCCGAGCTTCGAACAGCGAAGCTCGGTGAATGCAGCAGAAATGAAAATGGAAAATAAATTGTTTCTTCGCCCTCAAGAAGGACGGTGTTACAACCAGATTGAAGAGTATGTAAGCTAGAAGTGAACCCCAAGATCGCCCTGAACTTCCCACGAAAGAACCCAAGTGTGTGAAAAAGTGAACTAAGCTACAGGCTGTTGGCGAGGTCTCCAACCGAGAAGATCCTTCCAGCGTGCATGTTTCTCCCTTTTATAGACGCGGACATAACCTTCTAGAGTCTTCGTAGAAATCTCTATTCTACCCTTCAACTCCGAGGCTTCCTCCGTCGAGCAATTTTTCCGCATAATGTCCACTTTTTCGCCTTCTTCCTAGGTCCATCCAACTGTTTCCCTCCTTTGCTGGACCTGGCGAAAATCTTCACACACCTGGCTTAAAACGTGTGTTAGACCCAGAAATTTCATGAATTAAAGCCCTAGACCTATGCATGAAATTAGCCTTATCAAACTGCTCACACTTAAACCATGCTTGTCCTCAAGTATGAAAGACAAGAAAATGAAATAAGGCGAATTTCAATGCACGGTTCCCAAGAACGACTCTACAAACAAGATCTAACAAAAACAAAAACCTAGACCTAGAAAACTTACAGACTCGGAAAAGAAAATAAAACACAAAGAACACAAAACACACACATAAACATGCACTAGTTTCAACTTTTAGGCGACTGTCCCCACAAGCTTAAGTTCTCTCTGATCGTCTACAGTCTCCAAATCCTCCTTCTTCCTTCGTCAACCCAAACGGTTCGTCAGTTTGTCAAGAAACCTATGGATTTCCTAGCGGTTAGGTTCGCTCGATCGCTCATTCCTCACCAGGGACGTTAGGATCGATTCACTCTTAAGTCAATGACACACCACTGATGCGTTGGGTTATGAGAGTTTCTCCTTTTTATCATCTCCCCTATTTTCTGGGTCAGGTAAATATTTCCTCGGTCAGGTAATTTTTACTTCCTGCCCTTAGATAATTAAGCTTCTTTTTCCTCTTTTTATTTTCCCCCTGGACTTCGTCCAGCTTATACCACCAGTTTTTTTCCCTGGACTTCGTCCAGCTTATACCTCATTTTCTCTTTTTTTCCCTGGACTTCGTCCAGCTTATACCTCCTTTTCTCTTTTTTCCCCTTGACTTCGTCCAGCTTATACCTCCTTTTCTCTTTTTTTTTCCTTTATACTCTACTCCCTAAGCATCAAGTGGCTGCCCATTTTTTTACAAGTTAGCTCAAAGTGTTTAGGCTTATAACTCTCTTTATAGTAAGGTTGCACAGCTAGGTCATCTAAGGTATCCTCTATCGTCCTCACTTCATCCAAACCGCTTTTAGTTTATTAAGGAAGAGGGCATCAAAGTTGACGTGTATCCTATCTTCAATCGCTCTTACTAAGGGAATGTTTCTGCCTTATTGTATCCACTAGCTCATGCAACACGTAACACACAGACAAAACTAAAAAAACTATAAGACTCACAGTCACAAACTGCACCTATTCCCTCCCCCTCCCACTTCACTCAAGCTTGTCCCCAAGCTATCCTAGTGAAGGGGGAAATAGGGAAGTACAAACATATAAAACAGAACACCGAACAAACAAACAACGTGCCAAAACAACAACTTCTCACACTTAGACCGTACACCGGGCTAAGTGGGAGAAAGCACAACAACCAAAACCAAACATGCAAAACAGCTCAACCCCTTCTCACACTTAGACCAGAAATTGGGCTAAGTGTGGAAAGTAGCAACACATATGTACAGAACAAGCATGCTGGCACAGAACATTAACACAAACAAAAAAACAGAAACAGAAAGCAATAAAAGACGAAAAGTAAAAGTTACTTGGGTTGGAGAAATTAATTCGGGGTCTGGCCCCCTCGGGAGCCAGACTTGGGCGGCACGGCCTGTTGGGTCACTTTAGCTTTCTTTCTTGCCGGTGATTCCGGATTCTCCTTCCTTTCGTCAGTTTGGCCGGGTACGGTCTTCTTCAAGGTCATGGGTCTAGTAGAGGACGGGGTGATTAGAGGCTTGGTGACTTGTGGCTGCTTCCGGATAGATAGATCTCCCGGACTTGGCACCCTGTGTCCGCCACTAGGTCCAGGAAGTAATATTGGTGTGTCCGGGAACTTCTGGCGAAACCACTTCATCATTCTCATTATCAACGCGACACCCTCCGTCATCTTCTCAGTACATTGGGACGACATTACCACCAGATCAGAAACGCGCCCCTTGAGGGCCACCATTTCCTCCCTGACCGTCTGAACCTCCGTTCTCAATTCTTCCATTTCCGTTCGTACTCCGGCAACTTCCTTCCTTACGCTCTCAGCTTCACCACTGTCCTTCCCTCTACCCCGCAGGGCCACAATCCCTTCCATCACCTTTTGAATCTCGGATCTCATCCAACTGACTTCCTTTCTCATTGCGTCCACCTCCACAACCGGCTTCTTGGCATCACCTGCATCAGCAACGTCCTTCACACCCGCCACCTCTTGTTCCTGTTTGACCTGGGCCTCCGACTTACCAACTTCGTAAAAAAACAGACATCCCTCTTGTGCATGATTAGCAGTCCCTT
This sequence comes from Salvia splendens, assembly GCF_004379255.2. Classification (NCBI taxonomy): domain Eukaryota; kingdom Viridiplantae; phylum Streptophyta; class Magnoliopsida; order Lamiales; family Lamiaceae; genus Salvia; species Salvia splendens. The sequence goes on from NC_056044.1 coordinate 22,462,640, forward strand.
GTTGAAGAAGTACTCCATATTGAAAACCTCGGGGGTAGACACATCTTCACTTCCCGGCAAGCCTTGTGGATCTTCATAATCACATTGCGCTGCAGATAAGCTCCCAGAAGGTGGCATGTGTATAGATGCCGGGAGGGATTGGCAGTTACTTGGTGGCAGGCTTGAGCTAACCAGTAGCCCAAGTGAACACGCACACCCGTGGCCATGCACCAGGTAAAGTATAAGTCGGCGGTTGTCAAGGCGGTGTTGGCTGTGCCCATCAGATTGTAGCTGATGAAGGTTTGGGCGAACCTCAGAACCCTGTCTTCAATATGGTGAGCCTTCGAACAACTAGTTTTAAATTGACCCACCCTCGGGTGAGTCAAGAACTCTCATTGCTTGAGATCCCCTTAAGCTCGACCGAATGTACATCTTCCCAGATTTGGCAAGTTTCCCCACGGTACTCTTCTCCGCATATATTGCTGTACGTTTTGGGTCCTCAAACTTCCCCATTGCGTTCAGCAGTTCCTTAGTGATCCAGATTTCTTTCGGCTCAAAATTGAGCTCCACTTCTTGTTCTTCCTCGGAGTCACTGGACTCATTAGGGCTTTCCGACTCGTCATCGGACGGTACTTTAGCAGGTGGAGAGGGAGAGTGGTCAGCTGACTTCCCTTTTGCTTTCTTGGTCGAGGAAGGAGCAATCTGCTTACCTTTCCTCTTCCTCTCGACAGCGTGTGGGCGCTCCTCCTCGTCGCTCTCCCCATTGCCAGGTCTGGGAGAATCTGCCTACTCAGGTGCTGTGGCCTCTCGACCCAGCATGTCCTCCTCCGTCTGCTGGACGGTTTCATCTATCTCATCAAGCAGACTCCGACGAGCCTGCCTCCTTGCTTCCCTTGCTTCCCTTGCATTTACCGGTGAACCGGTCTCATCGGGGACATCAGTCAGATCCACCATTAGAGTCATCCCATCGTTGACAGGTTCCTGTGCCTTGCCAGATGCGAGGTCAACTTCCTTCTCAATCAATGGGGTTGCCCCCTCGATGTAAATAGGGGGTTTCTACCCCAACCGGACTTCTCTTAACAAATTGGGCTTCGGCGCCCTCAACCACTTCTGGGGTTTCCCCCTCGACGAACTCCTCCGAAACAGGGGTTTCCCCCTCTGTAAACTCTTTCAAAACAAGGGTTTTCCCCTGTGTACGGCTATCAGTAACAGTAGAAAGATCCACCCCCACAGATTCAGGCAGGGTGTTTCTCTCAACAAAATCCACGGCGGCAAACACAGGATTTACCTCATCAGTGACAGAGCCTAACCTAGGCTCACTTACGGCCAACAACTCCAACCCCGCGCTCAGATCTGCTTCTTCTTCGCGAGTGTCTGTGGCGGTTGGTTCTTGAACAGTGACGACTTCTTCTGGTACAGCGGTGGTGGGTTCTGCGGCAGCCACCGGTTTGGGTGTTGAGACCCCTGAAGTTTCTGGTTGTGATACGGCAGATGTAGAAACGGCTGGTGCAGATTTCCCCATTACTGCCGCGAACATGGCAAACGCCTCCATCGCCTTTTCAGGCCCCCCAAATTTTTGTAGTATATCCGCCATATACGCCGCCGCACTTGAATCGGCGGATCCTGAAGTGTTTCCGGTACTCCGCTTGTTATCCATGAAGAATTCTGTAGAAATCTTTGACAAAAACTTGGACAGAAATTTCTTTGATTAGGGTTGGAGAAAGAGAACCTAGAGAGAAATTTTGGGGAATTTTGTATGTAGAGAGAGGGTGAGTAAGGAAAAATGAAAAGAGAACACGGTTATCAACCGATAGGTATGGGAGAGGACGGTTTGCAGGCGGTTGCAGATATGACGCAAGCGACCGTACGCCTTCCCATAAAGGTGTCCTTTGAAATTCGAACCGGTGCCAGCTCCCTCTCAAAAATTTTTCTTCTCAACTCCTTTCCCTAGCAAATTCCTTCTGCAAAACCGTACTTAGGAAAAAACATTAAAAAAAACTGAAACGCCAGACTCCTCGGTTCTAGGGTATGACAATATCAAAAACATTCCTAAAGAGTCTGGCATTTCGAAAATATTTTTGGAAGATTATTTTTTCTGTTTTGTTTGGGTTTTTCTTGATTTACGAAAATCGATTAAATATTTACAAATTTCTTTCAAGTGTTCTCAAGATTCCCCGGGTCAGGGTATACAAACTTTTCAGTCACTCGACCCAGGAAATCTTTAAGAACACTTCCTTCCTAGACCCGTTTGCGGATATCAAAAAATGCGTGTAGCGGCACTTCGTCCACTACACACATCTCCGAGGCATCCCTAAACACCTTCAGACGATGACCATTGACAAGGAAAGGAGTAGAGTTTGAAGAACTTCCCTGGATCTCTACTGCTCCATTTGCACGCAGACTCACAACAGTGTATGGCCCAATCCATTTGGACTTTAACTTTCCGGGCATTAACTTGAGCGGGACTGGAACATGAGAACCTTCTGCCCAGCTTGCAGTTCCTTGGTCCGGAGATTTTTATCATGCCACAACTTGGTCTTTTCCTTGTACCACATTGCTGACTCGTAAGACTCAAGTCGTAATTCTTCCAACTCCTGGAGCTGCAGTTTCCTCTCTCCCTCACAAGCTTGAGGATTCATATTAATCTCCTTGACCGCCCAGTATGCCCTATGCTCAATTTCCACCGGCAAGTGACACATCTTGCCGAATACTAACCTGTAAGGAGACATTCCAATGGGCGTTTTATATGCTGTTCTATATGCCCATAATGCATCATCAATTCTCTTGCTCCAGTCTTTCCTCGACGGATTCACCGTCTTTTCCAGGATCGCCTTGATTTATCTGTTTGATATTTTTGCTTGGCCGTTGGACTGAGGATGATATGGTGTGGAAAGGCGATGGTGAACTCCGTACTTTCTCATTAGAGCTTCAATAGTCCGGTTGCGGAAATGCGTCCCATTGTCAGATATTATAGCTCTGGGCACTCCGTACCTGTTGAAAATATTAGCTCTAAGGAACTTCGCTACCTCTTTAGCTTCACACGATGTGGTTGCTTTTGCCTCTATCCACTTCGAAACATAATCCACTGCCACAAGTATGTAGGTGTTCCCGTATGAAGACGGAAATGGACCCATGAAGTCCATCCCCCAGACATCGAAGATCTCACATACAATTATCGGAACTTGTGGCATTTCGTCCCTCCTGGAGATTCCCCCGGTCTGTTGACACCTCACATAGTTCTGACAGAATTCAAAAGCATCCTTATTCAACGTAGGCCAGTAAAACCCACTGTCCAACACCTTCCTTGAGGTCTTCCTAGGTCCAAAGTGACCTCCACACGCTAGGGCATGGCAATGATTCAGCACGTCCCTCTGTTCCCACTCCGGGATACACCTCCGGATTACTTGATCGGCTCCTATTCGCCACAAATACGGGTCATCCCAGAAATAGTACTTAGCCTCGCTCTTCAATTTCATCTTCTGGGCCCGGGAGATTACTTGGGAACTGGGCACCTCTCCAGTGACTAAGTAATTTGCCAGGTCCGCGAACCATGGCTCAGTATTTGTCTGATATTTCCCTTTCTCGGTATCCCCTGGACCTATTAATGCCATGAGCTTTTCCCAATTGATGGGTCTAGGAAATTCTTCCAGATAATACAAATGTTCCTCGGGGAATGCATCTGGAATTGCTTCCTCGGTCTCCCCTTGAAAAATACGACTTAGGTGGTCAGCCACCTTGTTCTCAGTTCCTTTCTTGTCCTTAACTTCCCAATCAAATTCTTGTAAAAGTAATACCCAACGGATTAATCTTGGTTTAGACTCCTTCTTCGCCAGCAAGTACTTAATAGCTGCGTGGTCTGTGAAAACGATCACCTTCGACCCCAGCAAGTACGGGCGAAATTTCTCAAATGAGTATACTACCGCCAGCATTTCTTTTTCGGTGGTGTCATAATTCTTCTGAGCTTGATTCAGTGTTTTGGATGCATAAAAGATCACATAGCTTTTTCCATTAATTCTTTGACCTAGCACCGCTCCCACGGCATAGTCGCTTGCGTCACACATAATTTCAAAGGGTAGATTCCAGTCGGGCGCGCTAACAATGGGGGCAGATACTAGTCTATCTTTCAACAACTGAAAAGCCTTTTTGCACTCCTCATCGAACACAAACTCCACGTCGTTATGCAATAAGTGAGTGAGTGGTTGAGCAATCTTTGCGAAATCCTTTATAAACCTCCTATAAAATCCTGCATGCCCTAGGAATCCTCTCACCTCTTTCTGATTCGTCGGGTAAGGCAGTTTTGAGATGACATTGATTTTTGCTTGATCTACCTGTATGCCTCTTTCCGATACCACATGCCCTAGGACAATTCCTTCAGGGACCATAAAGTGGCATTTCTCGAAATTCAAAACCAAATGCTTTTCCTAGCACCTCCTCAGCACTATATCCAAACTCGCCAAACACGAGTCAAATGAATTCCCGTACACCGTGAAGTCGTCCATGAAAATCTCAATGCAATCCTCTAGGAGATCCGAGAAAATACTCATCATACACCGCTGAAAAGTCCCTGGTGCATTGCAGAGACCAAACAGCATCCTCCTATAAGCATACGTTCCAAAGGGACACGTGAAAGTTGTCTTCTCTTGATTCTCGGGATCCACATAGATTTGAAAATACCCACTATATCCGTCCAGGAAATAGAAATATTGCTTACCCGCCAGTCTCTCCAACATCTGGTCAATGAAAGGTAACGGGAAGTGATCCTTCTTAGTAGCCTCGTTCAGCTTCCGGTAGTCGATACACATCCTCCACCCAGTAACAAGTCGAGTGGGGACTAGCTCATTCTTATCGTTCTTAACTACCTGTATTCCTGACTTCTTTGGTACCATATGTACGGGACTAACCCATTCAGTGTCTGGTATGGAATATATGATTCCTAGGGATAGCAGCTTCAATACTTCCTTTAGCACTTCTTCCCTCATGTTCGGATTCAACTTGCGTTGCGGATCCCTACAGGCCTTTGCTCCTTCTTCTAAACGAATGTGATGCATGCACATATCTGGACTGATTCCAACCAAGTCAGAGAGCGTCCACCCAATGGCTTTCTTGTTTCTCCTGATTACATTCAGCAGTTCCTCTTCTTGTCCCTCTGTCAAGCTGCTGTTAATAATCACCGGGAAGTTTTCGTCCTCCTCCAGATAAGCATACTTGAGTCCAGGTGGAAGTGTTTTCAATTCTTTCTTGGGAACATCTTTTTCCTGGGGCAAGGGATTTTTTTCTGTTGTCATTCCCTTCTTAGACTCAGTAGAACTGTTCATACTCGCCACATAAGGTGTCTTCCTTGACCTAGCTAGCTCCGGATTTGCATAGAATTCCAGGATTGCTTCTGCTAGTTTCTCATCTGATAACTCATTTGTGTTCATTGCTTGACACCAACTGGCTACTTCTATATCAATGGCATGACTCATATCAGAATTCTCGATCTGTTCCTGCATTAACTCTGTCTCAAGATATTCCTGGACCAAGGGGTTAATAACATCTATAGCATGCAAATTTTCAACGTCAAGAGGTCTTTTCATTGCCTCATCTATGCTGAATGTATATTTCTCCCCATTGTAATCAAGGCAGATAGTACCGTCAAAAACATCAATGATGGTTTTAGCGGTGCGTAAGAAAGGTCTCCCTAGAAGTACTCCGCCAGACTCTGCAGACTCATTATCACTCATCCTAATCACATGGAAATCAGCTGGGTACAAGAAATCATGTACCTTTACTATCACATTCTCAAGCACACCTTCAGGACAAATGCATGACCTGTCTGCCAATTGGATCACAACTCTCGTGTCCACCATGCCTACCCCTACTAACTTCTTGTATATAGACAATGGTAACACATTTATCGACGCACCCAAATCACACATAGCATGCTCGATTTTCACGTTACCAATAGAGATGGGTAAGGTAAACATACCTGGATCATTGCATTTCGAAGGCATCCTCCGCTTTTGAATCACTGCCGAGACATTCTCGCGGCCTATCAAAATTTTCCCACTGGGTCTAGCCTTTCCAGCTATAAATTCCTTGATGAACTTGCTAAACACCGGCAATTTCAAGACTTGCAGGAATGGTAGATTAATATCTAGTTTCCCAAAGATGTCCATGAAATCCACCGGCTCATCCTTCTTCTTCTTGGCTTCCCCCCGGCTTGGGAAAGGCTTCAGTCGTTTTCCTGCTCCTGTAGAGCTGGCGGCTGAGAATTCTCCAGTCTCCTCCCTTACTGCCTCGTTCTCAAACACTGGTTCTGGATCGAGGAAGAATGGTTCAGTTGACTTAGGCAAGGGTTTCTCCAAATCTCCTATCTTAAGGTCATTCTTGACCAAGGAACTTTCTCCTTCCGAGTCCCTAGTCCTAGGAATTGTATCTTCTTCCTTACCTTCCTTGGGGCTTATCGCCTCCTTCGTTCTTAATACTGGCCCATCATATGCCTTCCCGGATCTCAAGGTAACCTGACTTATATTCGCCCTATCTGGTGGCCTTACTGAGGCGGGAATCTTTCCCTCGTTTCCCCTCATATCACTCAAAGAAGTGGCTATCTGGGACAATTGTTTAGCCAGCATATCCATGGCTGCCTTTTGCTCCCGTTGAGCATCTTGAAGCTTATGCACTACGTCATTGTCGATTGCAGGTTGCCTTGCATATGTTGCGGAGAACTGACGAGGTCGTGCACCATATCATCGATACTCTTTGATGACTTTAGTGGTTGACTGGGCCCTGGCCCTATGCTCAGAGTCGGTCCACTCGCTTGATTCTGACGTGCATTTCCTTGACCGCCTGAAGAGTTGTTGTATTGATTTCCTTGCCCCTGGTAATTATTCTGAAAATTCCTTTGGTGCTGTGGCACATAAGAGATCCCTTGATTATTCTGATTTCTGTTCCCCCAGCTTTGGTGGTCTCCTTGGTTCCGATTGATCCAGCTGCCCTGCCCTTCTTGATTCCTTCATGACCAGTTACCTTGCCTTTTGGGCTGAGGTGCAAACTGCTGACTTTGTTGTGGTGCTGGCTGATTCTGCTCATTGTCAGTCCATCTGAAATTCGGATGATTCCTCCAAGGTGCATCTCTCTGTCTTCCTGGATTCCAGCTCCCATCGGGATTCCAACTTCCCATTGCATTGACCTGGGCCTGATAATCTCCTTCCTGTGTCCCGTAATATTGCTGAATTTGACTATCTCCTGGACCAGGAGATTTCTCCTTCCCTTGTGAAGTCAGTGAATTCGCCTTCTCAATTGCGTTCAAAAGAGCCTTCTCGAGCCTATCAATCCTTGCCTCCACTTTATCATCTCCTTGCTCTTTTACGGCATGCACCGACCCTCTTCTCACAGCATTCCTAGGGTTATCGTATGCCTTCTTGGCGTCGATCAACTTCCCCAGGATTTCCCTTGCTTCACTTCCCCTCTTTCTTGTGAAATTCCCCCCACTCGAGGAATTCATTAAGTCCTTTGACTCAGGAGTCGCTCATTCGTAAAACAGAGAGTAGGTCTCTGCTTCTATCATTCGGTGGTTCGGGCATGCATCCAATAACCCCTTAAATCTCGACCAATACTGACTCAAGGATTCGTCGTAATCCTGCTTACACTCTAATATTTCTTTCTTCAGTGCATTCGTTTTGTTGGATGGGAAGAAATAATCTAGGAACTCCAATTTGAAATCCCTCCATGTGCGGCTAGAATCCGGGGGCAACCTTAATAACCACGTGTTAGCTTCCCCCTTCAAGGAAAACGGAATCGCACGTAGGCGATAATCCTACTCTGTTGCATCATTCGGCCTCTTCTGAATACCACACAACTTACTGAATTCATTTAAGAATTCATACGGACACTCATTTCTACGCCCAGAGAACGTCGGCAAGATGCCGAGCACGTTTGTCTTGATCTCAATAGTTCTCTGGCGTGGATTCATCACTATGTCCTGTGCTGGCTCTCCATCTAAATGGGCAGTGAGAGAGCCGATCTCTGGATCTGGACTACTACCTGCGCCATGATTATCTCCTCTGCTTCCCCTGTTTCTGACTTTGTTTCTGATTCGGGTGGAGATTCTGGATCTTCGCGTCCTGACGACGTCCAAGAGTCGTCGCTAGTGAATTCACTCGGAAACGGATCTCCTGTGGTGAACCCTGATCTGGTGGTCACAGTAGAGGCTGTGTCCTAAACCCGCCAATTAAACTGGCCGTGCTTCCTCCCAGACGAGTTGCTCCAGTAGGTAGATCCTGAGCCTCTGCTCATAAACTACAAACAAAAGAGAAAGGAAACAAATCAAAACTATTTACACCACAAACTCTGAACAATGACACTAAGCACGCCATCCATCCCCGGCAACGACGCCATTTGAAGTTCTTTGCAGTTCTTAGTGTGTTTTTTTTAGTTGTGCATGCAGGGAAAAACCAATGCAATTGCTCGGTCAATACACCGCGCTTCTTAAATCCACTGGATCACTAGGTCCAGGAACTCAAGGAACACAAAGTATTTTTGTCGTTGAACACACTCGACTCTCCTTCAAAAATTAATCCCTCAACCCAAATTTACTATTAAATTAGTATAGGGAAGTGGGGTCGATCCCACGAAGATGGATTCGTGAAGTAGTGCTTAGAGACTCTGGAAACAAGCGGCTGCTGCCACGCAAAAGGGTTGAGGCTTAAACTACCACTAGACCTAGGCACGGAATTTAAATGCTAGACCTAGGACACCGAACACTTATCAAATCAGACATCATCACCGAAAGAAACAATTACTCACTAGACCGTGTAAATGACTGACTAAATATGACTAGGCAGAGAGAATTAAAAAGTGGGGACCATGACATTCAATTAAAGCAAGTACGGTAAAAGCTGCAACTAACAAACTCATGCAGTTTCCTAACCAGCTCGGAAACGTAAATGAAGAAAACAGAGCACACTCCTAGATTCGAACAGAATATAGAAATCGGGACGCCGGAAACTTGCTACGAATCGGAAGTACATCAGATCTACATAAACTAAACGAGATGAAACGAAAACTCGTAAGCTAGGAATAAAATTAAACCAACACAACTCAGATTCACGTCGAATGCTTAATCCACTCCGGATCCAAGCCATCCGAACTCAACACCCAGCACAATCAACTCCATAGCTCCGATTCTCACAGATCTGCTCAAATCAACTCCAAATACCAACAATCACAGACAACCCTACAACATCAGCAAGTAAAAAAAAACGATTCATCCACAAACAAACTCCATTCTCCCAGATCCAACCTCGAACCTGCAATAATCCAGAAAACAACCTCGAAAACAACCAACTCCAACAACCCAACTCAGAATTCAAGTAAACATAATCAACAAACATAGATCAACACAATCGGCATAAACGAAAACGAAACTTGCATAAAAAAACAGCGAAATATCCAGAAAACAAAGAGGTCCGAGCTTCGAACAGCGAAGCTCGGTGAATGCAGCAGAAATGATAACGGAAAATAAATTGTTTCTTCTCCCTCAAGAAGGACGGTGTTACAACCAGATTGAAGAGTATGTAAGCTAGAAGTGAACCTCAAGATCGCCCTGAACTTCCCACGAAAGAACCCAAGTGTGTGAAAAAGTGAACTAAGCTACAGGCTGTTGGCGAGGTCTCCAACCGAGAAGATCCCTCCAGCGTGCATGTTTCTCCCTTTTATAGACGAGGACATAACCTTCTAGAGTCTTCGTAGAAATCTCTATTCTACCCTTCAACTCCGAGGCTTCCTCCGTCGAGCAATTTTTCCGCATAATGTCCACTTTTTCGCCTTCTTCCTAGGTCCATGCAACTGTTTCCCTCCTTTGCTGGACCTGGCGAAAATCTTCACACACCTGGCTTAAAACGTGTGTTAGACCCAGAAATTTCACGAATTAAAGCCCTAGACCTATGCATGAAATTAGCCTTATCAAAAGTCATATTTATTTAGTTGTGTCAAGTAGAATAAAAGGTCATGTACATTAGCAGATATGGTGATTGACCTATCGTGGTAAATAAAACACAGAATATAAAGTTTGTGATCAATTTTAAAGTTCGTGAAAATTACCAAAATTATGCCAAAATTTATAATATTATGGACCAATATCCCTAATTATAAATTACAATAATAGTATCAAATGGTATTATCAGAATTTATATACTAACATAATAAATAATTTTTCTCATCACTCTAATTAGTATTTTATTTGATCCTCATCACTCTCTCTCTGTAGTCTCTACATATACATATATATACATAGCATATGTTTTTGTTTTGATAAACGGTTAAATTGGGTAATTACATGGAGTATATTATTATTGTAGTTTGAAATTAAAAACATAGACTCAAAGTTTGTGAATTATATTTAACTTGTTCGTGTTTAATGATACAATCATACAAATCTTAAAGTAGTACTATTATTCTTTTGCATGTTTGAGACTCAAAAGCGATTGACAAGCTCAAAAAGAACGAAAAAGAGCTAAATCAAACATATTAAATTAAAAAGAACGAAAAAGAGCTAAATCAAACATATTAAATTAAAAAGAACGAAAAAGAGCAAAATCAAACTTTTAATTTTAAGAATAATTAAATAGCCACGTATGCCTTTTTAATTTTGCTTATGAATGGAATAAATTAAGGTGAGTGGTACAATCCGAAATCCGGAAAGCGAGTTGCCCCGAATATATATACTCCGTCTCGCAATTTATTACTCCTTCCATCTCGAATATGCACACTTTTACTCACTATACATTTTCTCATTTTGGAAACTTTTTACTCTTTATTGAGGTGAAACATATTCTTCACTAACAATATTTTAATTATTTTTTCTTTCTATCTCTATATATTACTTTACCAATTGTGCATTAAAATCCATTTTTAACTAAACTTGCATTCTTTTATAGGATGGAAGGAGTACAATAAATGGTAATGTAAAGATATATTAGAACTTTTAATTACTCCACAGCCTAATTAAACTAATTGGCCTAAGTTTCGAATCTTATTTTCCACACATTTAGACTCTTTCATCTTTTGAAGTATATATTTTGTTACGACCGCATTTTGCTAAGGATAGTGAAAGCGGGTAAACCGCGACTAATAATTGGGGTTTAAAGAAACTGGAAAAGAAAAGGGGTAGAACTTGAGAAATTTCACAAAGACCAAGTCAATTGATATCATAAAATAGAAACCACGTATTCAATTACATGCTCTTGGAAATAGAATAAACATTTCATCAATAAATCTGAGTTCGATGGTGAGATTCGGAAATTCTCACTTCACAAAAGTACAGCGGAATAGGTCCTTACTAAACGACTTTGTGTATGAAGACACGAACCGTTGGGAGATCCACTTGATTATTTAATAACATCGACTCCGATCATCACTCCATCCTCTTGACGTTCAACCTGCATATTTATAAATACATGCAGGGCTGAGTACATGATTACTCAGTTGACACGTGCCAAAAGCAAAACACACATTATATACAATTGTCACCCATCAAAGTAACACTCGGGGATTTTTCTTAAAAGGCCCGAGCTTACTAAATTCTTTTGTGAGCTAAAAGTTCGTCTGCAGACTAAGTTCTTTCATCATTCATAATTCATCATTCATCATTCATCATTCATCATTCATCATTCATCATTCCATTCCATTCATCATTCATCATTATGTTCCATTCATCATTCATCATTCATAATTCCATTCATCATTCCATCATGCCGGGAAGGTGGCCACCTTCCACGGACACCATAGCCGGCAAACCCTCTTGGATGGCTCACAGCCCTCGCGGCCGCATCCAAAATCTCATAGGATCCGATGTACCGGGGCCGAAGTTTTCCTTAGACTTCAAATCTGGTTATCCCCTTTGAGGGCGATACTCTCAAGAAAACTTTATCTCCCACATTAAATTGCAAATTAGTCCGTCGAATATCTGCATAGGACTTCTGTCGGTCCTGAGCCTCTTTGATCCTCTCTCGGATTTTTCTGACAATTTCTATCATTTCTTCGACCGCATCTGTGCCCAAAATTTTCCTCTCACCAACCTCGTCCCAATAGAGGGGTGATCTATACTTCCTCCTGTACAGAGCTTCGTACGGAGCCATATCAATCGTTGCCTGGTAGCTATTGTTATAAGTAAACTCTATTAGCGGCAGTACTTATTCCCAATTGCTCCCTCTATCGAGCACTACTGCCCTTCGCATGTCCTCTAGTGTTTGAATCGTTCTCTCCAACTGTCCGTCGGTCTTTGGATGAAAAGCAATGCTAAAATTCAGCTGCGTCCCTAGCTCTTTCTGTAGGCTCTTCCAAAATCTGGACGTGAATTTAGCATCTCTGTCCGACGTGATCGTTGCCGGTACGCCATGCAGGCGAATGATCTCTCTCACGTACAACTGGGCTAACTTCTCTGACCCGTACGCAATAGGTATTGGTACAAAATGGGCGCTCTTGGTGAGACGATCGACTATCACCCAGATTGCAGTGTTTCCTCTTTGAGATTTTGGTAATCCCGTGACAAAATCCATAGTTATGTGTTCCCATAGGGTCGTTGGGGCAGTGCCTTCACTTGCTGACATATACTCCGTGAGGCTACTCGTACTTCCTTTTTAGTTGACCTTGCATAACCATGGTATGAATCTCCATTCATTGTGCTCACTTATTCTTACACGTATTCATCAATCAACTATTCTTATCTAATTCGTGAGGCATGACGGGGTCGTTGGGTCTTTCATCTTTACTCATGTCTGTCTGTGTCACGACCGCACTTCCTAAGGATAGAAAGTACGGTGGGTCGCGACTAATGGGGGAATTAAGAAGCGGGGAAGAAAGGGGAAACAATCAAGTGGTACGACATATAGATCAAAAGATGAAACTTTATTACCAAATCATAGTCTGAAAAGCACGAAGCAACAAAGTTTATATGAAAATAGTCCAACAGACTAAAGAAACATAAGAGTTTTAAAACTTGGCGTAGCGGAAGCATTTGAGAGTTAGCTACTACTATGTATGAAGACACAATAGCAACCGGAATATTTATTGAATACGGTCTTTGTCCAAATGCTCAACATCTTCCGTCCTCGTCAACGCTCAACCTGCACATAGGAAAAACATATGCAGGGGCTGATACTTGATGCACTCAGTGATCTCATGCCCAAAATACATTTTATCAATAAAGTTATGACAAGCCATCGTTGAGTGAAACTCGGGTTTGACTTTAAAATACCGAGAAACACTAAAAACATTTCCATAAATAAAATGGTGTCTGCGCAGACAAATATCATCATCATCCTCCATACCATATCTGAACCATCATGTGAAACGAGAATGTGGCCACAAACTCGATCACTGGACCGGCTGACCCAAAGGACGGCTCACGATCCCCATCAGTGCACTAGTCTGAGTAGGGACTCACTCCCTAGTCAGACCCGAAATCGTTAACCATCAAAGTCTAGTAGGACATTATCCTAGTAGACAATCAGATAGACAATTTCAAAACATAAAATACGGCATGACATAACATTTAAACCACCCTTATCTCACCATATACATATCATTGCAAATAAAAGAGTTTAAGTAATAGAGCCCACCTCAAAAGCTTAGAATTTCCTTAAGTAGCTTCTCGTTCCGACTTTAGCGGGCGTGCGAACCACCTTTTTGGAAAGACATAAATTACACATCAATCTCCATAACGAAGACATTTAGAATGCATGCACTCTAATTGAAGTCTTTTATTTCATTTTCTCGGTTTTTGTGCATTTCCGATTATTCGGCGGCCGCCCAAGGCGTCATGTGCGACGTCGGTCAGCTGCTTACGCCCATTCTTTCCTCCGTTGGCTCCTCATATTTTCCATGACGTCAAAATATATATCTAAAATTAATTAAGCGCATAATTAATTTATCGCAACCATTTTCCTTCTCATTTATTTCTAATGATTAAAATTCACGGAAACTTTAATTAATTTTGTTATCTCGTCTCCAACAAAGATTAAAATCGCTCAACGCAACAATTTATATTTGGTGTTGTTCCAAATATAAATTCCTCAACCGTTCATCGATTTAAGCGCGCCAAGCACTATAAAATCCATCTCAAACATCTCATTCAATCATGCCAAGTATAACAACATCAACGTCATTACTTCAACGAGACTTTCAAACATGTCTCCTAGAAAACTTCATTATTTAAATAAAACACGTCATTACTTCACGACATATTTTAATTAGTACTTAAAAAGTACGGGCGTTACAGTCTGTCAGGACTTATTTCTCATAGATATTTGAAAAGGGTCAAGGCTTTTACCTTCGTTGAGAGACTTGCATTGGAATTTAGTCAAATAGCCTTAACTTGGATGGTACTGATTTTAGATCGAAGAAATACTAGAAAGAAATATTTGTCTTGGGAGAATACTCAAATTACTCAAGGTGGCAAGAATAACTTCTCTGATGTGACTCTGTGAATTAAAATTATCAACTCGCAATGATTGGTTTACAAGGATAGCAGGACTAAGCTCAATTAAACTTGAAGGTTTCTCTGATTTGACTCTGTGAATTAATTACATTCTTTCAAAAGATCACAATGGTTAAGAGGTTTCACGTAAACCCATAGGATTGGGGATTTCTCGAAAGAAATGAAATGTGCCACGAAATAGGACGTAACGAATTAAATTGGAGTTCTCATAGTAGGCATCAAATAGTATGGTACAGTTGACCGTTCAGATTCAAGAGGATCTTGCTAACAATAGAGTGATGGCTCAAATGTGTTAAAGCTTGGAAGAGTTAGTCGCAGGAGTATGTAGAAGTGTAGGCAATTGCCATGAAGCCGCGTTGACCTTTCTTTAATAAAAGTCAAAGCTAGTAAAATTGGAGTCATCTTGAAGAATTCGCAAGTTTGTCAAAGGAAACTTCTGAGGAGATAAACCTCTGGGGTGATAGACAGGGTAACTTATTAAGAACGAAGTTGATAGGCTTTTCAAGTTGGAACAAATGTATGGTTGAATTGAACATGAGAAAATCTCATTCTTGCAGGAAAGAAATTGTCATATACATGTTCGCAAAATAACCAGAGATGACATGAGTTATAAGAAAAATGCGTTACTCGTTAAGGACAAGGTATGGGAAAACGAGCTTAGTCTAAAGGTTCTGAAGACAAACAACTTTAGAATAACGATACGATTGGGCTTGCGAAGTCAAAATATCACTCGTACAAATGATGAGTAACAAAAGTTGTCGCCAATCGACATGTCTGAAATATAAGGGCAAAGCTCGTGCTTATCCAAACTGAAAGTGAATAGCGATCTGATGTATTCCAGATAAGAAGTGGCACATTGATTTGTAATGCAAGTCGCTCAAAGTTTCTGAAATTGAATATTTAGCCATGATCTTCGAACTGGAAATGGGTCACAACTTTCATAGAAAAAGGGGAGTATTGACACTCTGCTTGCAAAACAAAGGTCGATCAAGAGTGTTAAACAGACAGGAAGGCATTTCCGTTAAGGATGTTTAAAGAAAGAGATTTTCTAGGAATCCAAGTAAGTACTGCTGATTAAAATAGCCTATTTCATCCACGTGGTGGGAACATCTAGAGTTTGTCGAAGGTACTCGAAAGGAAACGAATTGATGTATGAAAATCCATGTAAGGGAAGTCATCAACTATAGCCACTATACTGTGTGATCTAACGTCATCAAACTAAGTTCACATCTCAAATCTAGCATTTCTACAGGGCCTCGCGAACCATGATAGGATCAACAATCTCTCTTGGATTTATTCGAGTGGCTTAGCCACAGTGAGAATCTATTTTGTGCTATTCCCTTATAGCATCGTTCCTCGTCTTCCTTTTTAACATTTGCCCCTCTTGTGCTCTTATGCACTGGGCGTCGGCTCTTCTTGTGCGAAAAGTCATGTCGTTGCGGATCACGCTTTCGTGCTTAACTCTGCCTAGCATTGTCTCAAAATTGTTGCTCAGGAAATTAATTACAGGATTCATGATTCATCCTTCGTAGTCCCATCTTGAACTACATTCTTTGAAAACAAAAATTCTTATCTACTTAGGTTCTTTCATTCCCTTGACTAAAAAAAAATTCTTGTCACATTTTGTCTCAGCTATCTCAAAATTCCATTTCTTCAATTGAACGTCTTGAAGTGTTGATCGAGTCGATTACTTGAAATGATCTAGTGAACAAGTCTAGATTTTGACTGAAGAAATATTTGGATCTCAGAGCATGAAAGAAACCTAGGCTCTGATACCACTCTGTCACGATCGCATTTTGCTAAGGATAGTGAAAGCGGGTAAACCGCGACTAATAAGAAGGGTTTAAAGAAACGGGAAAAGAAAACGGGTAGAACTTGAGAAATTTCACAAAGGCCAAGTGAATTGATATCATAAAATAGAAACCACGTAGTCAATTACATGGTCTTGGAAATAGAATAAACATTCCATCAATAAATCCGAGTTCGATGGTGAGATTCTGAAATTCTCACTTCACAAAAGTACAGCAGAATAGGTCCTTACTAAACGACTTCGTGTATGAAGACACGAACCGTTGGAAGATCCACTTGATTATTTAATAACATCGACTCCGATCATCACTCCATCCTCTTGACGTTCAACCTGCACATTTATAAATACATGAAGGGCTGAGTACAGGATTACTCAGTTGACATGTGCCAAAAGCAAAACATACATTATATACAGTTGTCCCCGAGCTTACTAAATTCTTTTGTGAGCTAAAAGTTCGTCTGCAGACTAAGTTCTTTCATCATTCATCATTTATCATTCATCATTCCATTCATCAATCATCATTCATCATTCATCATTCCTCATTCATCATTCATCATTCATCATTCATCATTCATCATTCCATTCCATTCATCATTCATCATTATGTTCCATTCATTATTCATCATTATGTTCCATTCATCATTCATCATTATGTTCATCATAATTCCGTTCATCATTCCATCGTGCCGGGAAAGTGGCCACCTTCCACGGACACCATAGCCGGCACAGCCCTCGCGCGCTTTATCCAAATCGTAATGTTTTGGCGTAGCCAAAACCAACAAACATACAGTTCAACAGATAGGCCTCGAAAATAAACATTTTATGGCATGACAACAACTTGAAAATATAATCACAGATCCATTTGAGAAAAGATGATATTTCATAATTTCACAAGTATTTCATTTATATCCACACTAATGTCATGAATATTAAAAGAAAGCCCACCTGATAAGCTTATTACTCAATTCAATTACTCGCGTTGGCCTCACTTGCCCTTGAGCAATTTATCCTCACTTGGTGAACCCTCTCGATTTGTGGCTGCCCTCCTTGCTCCTCTCCCTTCCCCTTGCTGCACTCTTACTATGTGAATTTTTTTAGTGTCGAAAAAAATGGGAAGGGGAGAGTGGTGAGTGGCTGTTTATATAGCCTCAATTCTTGGTTGTTTGTGACTGAAATCTTGGGTACAAAGTCTCTTATTTTTGGCAGCCAGCTTGCTTCCTTTTGAGCTTTGTAAGTAGGCTACCTATGCCTTTTTGGTGTTACTTATGGGTTGTTTCTATGGCTGCCTTTCAGCCCTTGATTTGGTTGTGTATGTGCATATGTTCCTGCAGGATCTTTACCTTTTGGGGCTTACTATGAGCTCATGTTCTATTCACTATTTGTCTCCACTCCCTTGTTGGGAGATTTGGAATATCTTGGTCTTTTGTCCATTCATTGGACTTGGCAGAATGATGACATATTGATTGCTCTTTTTGCCATTTTTGTGAAGCTTCCATTCCTTACTTTTTAGGTGAGAATCTTCTAACCCCTTTTTGGTGTTTCACTTGTAGGGTACCAAGTTGTCATCCTTGGAGCTTTGTGGAGACCGAAAATCGAGAGAGAAGAGGATGAGGGAAAGAGGAGGATTTTTTTTTTATTCCCACACTTAGATTTAGTTACTCTATTGGACTAGTATCCAAGTACTTTAGTTTGACATCTTTGGAATGCTAAGTTGTAGCTTCCACTTTTGTATTTCAACATGTAACTATTGTATAAGCAAAACCTCACACATATCAATAAGACTGTGTTGTCCTTTTCCATCAATCTTTCCAAGATATGTAAATCCTCTTCATAAAGTATTGTACTAATTTATTCTTTTTTCCTTTGCATGAATAATTTCTTATTCCTTATTCTCCAAGATCGAGCACATATAATTTCAAAAGTCGGGATTACAACGGAATTTCTACGGTCACCCGTTTTCTAAACTAAATTAATTAAGCTAATAAATCTGATTTATCTCGAAAGAAATGAACGAAATTTCGGGGCGTCACATATTCATTTCGTCCCCTATTAATTATCCACTTTTGTTATTTTCGTCTGTCCCCCATTAATTGTCCACTTTTATTTTTTACCGTAAATGGTAGGTAGACCTCACATTCCACTAACTCATCTCACTCATAATTTATTACTTATAAAACTAATGTATAAAAGTGAGGCCTCTATTCCACTATCTTTTTTCAATCCACTTTTCTTTATATTTCTTAAAACTTGTGCCGAAACCAAAGTGGACAATAATTGGGTACGGAGTGAGTATAATTTTGTTAAAAAATACTGGTAAATCATACAAAAATCAATGATTCAGATTGAATTTACTAGAGAAAAATGTTTTATATAATCGCTTCTATATGTATGTACGGGTATGATAAAATGAGAATTAATATTTAAATAAGAATAATAAACTAATACCCATCATATGATTATAAAATATAACGATTATACTAGTATACTTAAGATTGTAATATCTATATATCAGTCATTCATTAAGAAATTCAATTATGGAAGAAATGCAGTTAAACCAAAAACCACTAGCTTCTGGAATTGTATTATTAAAAAATAAAATCTTGTTTGGTAAGTTTCATGTTTACCACGAAAACTGATCAAAAAATGACTTGTATAAAAGTCCCTATCCTGCTTGCTCATCAGCACAATATGCATGCAAATTAGACATTTCTACAACTACTATCAATATACATTCTCCCAAACCACACACACACGCAGAGATGACTGCCTGGCTACGATTCTTGCTATTGCTGATCACTATTTTACAGCCTGCAATGGTGCAGTCGGAATTTCGTCGGTATAAATTCAATGTAAGATCGCTGCCTGCCTATATATGCAATTTCTGTTTATCAGAAAGAAAAATGATTTTTTTTTGTGTGAGCATTTAATCCATCACACATAGCAAGCAAGATATAGTTATCTATCTACTAATATAACTAGTAAATGTATAATATGTATTGAAGTCCCAATTTACCAATTGAAGCCCCACAAGGAGGAGGTCTTACTACTAGGTAAACTTACAATTCAAATCTCAAATTTTGGACATTTCTGCAAAATTAAATCCAACTATAATTACTACAGAATGAAGTCCCAATTTACCAATTAACCAAGGCTACATAACATATGCAGGGGAATGGTGGAAATCAGCTGTGGAAGCAGTCATAGATGAAGCAATGGCTTCTGGCAATGCCCCCAACATTTCCGATGCTCACACGATCAACGCTCATCCTGGTCCCAAGTCCAATTGTCTAGGCATAGGTGAATTTTTACTAATTTATTAATTTTGCATTAAAACCCGTATCGTATCCAATACAAGACTGTTTTAGATTGTTTTTTTTTGGACGAAAGTGGTAATACTTGGGCATGTTGTGAAGGAGGATACAAGCTAGTGGTTGTACCCGCCAAAACATATCTCCTTCGAATAATCAACGCAGCTTTGAACACGGAGCTCTTCTTCAAAATCGCCGGCCACAATCTCACGGTGGTGGAGGTTGACGCAACCTATGTCAAGCCATTTGCCATCTGTAAAAATCATGGATTAAATATGTCCGGTCAATGGATTTTGACCAAATAATAAATGTGACGAGACATTTAATTTTGTGAAATTAAATGACATAGCGTCGATCTACATTTTACGTAGATAAATGTAGTATATTCACTTTCTCAAATTCGATTTCCGGTGAGTGAGAAATAGTGGATTAAAGTTGGGCATAATTAGCTTTTAATTAAAGCTTGGAGTTGGAGCTTAGGGAATAATTAACTAGTGTTAATTATCCCACATTGGAGGATTAACACATCTTTTAATGTGCTTAAATTAAGTGCATTTATGTTACTTAATAATTATAATGGACCAAGATGGGTGAAAGAGCCCACACGCGCGCACACGCGCCCGCCGCCCCTGCCCGCCCGCCCGAGCCCGAGCCCGTGCCCGTGCGCACGCTCGCGCTCGCGGGCCGCGGGCCCGATCCCGATCCCGATCTCGATCTCGATCTCGATCTTGGACTTTGGACTTGGACTTAGACTTGGGCTTGGTGCTTGGTGCTTGGCCCAAACTATTCTTTTTAGACCACCGCCGAGTCAGCAGTCCAAGTGGCTTGACACGTCGTCAAGTGAGGCACAGTCACGGCTGCCACATAAGAAATCCACACGCGAAAGGCACACTCCTGCCACACGCTCGTAACCGCCGGCGGTTACGAATCTGCCATGATGAGCCTTCATGGCTTGGTTGACCCTGCATGGTGGCTTGGCCTATAAATAGGCTAGCCATTCCACTGCATTCTACACACAATTCACAAGCATAAGCTCTCTCCCTCTCTCTGCATTGTCTTTCTGTCGAAGCTCTGCCCTCTCCTCCATCCAGTTCGCCGGAGCTCTGTTGATTGCGGTACTGCATCAAAAGAGACGTAGCCGTTTTACCTTTGGGGACGACACGCCAAACCGAGACCACTACCGGGGCGTATCTCGTCTTGCGGGAAGAGGCCTCCTCGACTCGGCTATCACACTGGTTTAGTTGTTTCGATTTCTATTGTAATTTCTTTAGTTCAGTTTCTCCTTTTCTTTCTTTTGGGTTGTATTACGCCCTACTGTTATCTCTTGTAATCCCGTGAAACCAACAATCGCAAGACGAGATAACTTGCCTTTGAAGGAATCTGGACCATTAAACTGAACTAAAACTTTCGAAACTTTAAACACCTTTGCTGGAGATGTCGACTGAATCCAACACCGCTGCTGCCACCACCGCCGCCATTTCCTCCACCATGGCGAACACTGGACCGGTCAACACTTCATCGATTCCGATGATGATGCCCACTCCTGGGCGCTATCCTTCTTCATCAACAACCCCTTGGGAGTTTGTTAACCCCCTTGGGCCCACTGGTGGATCCACCTCAAGTGGATTGGTTGGTTCCACTTTTAGTGGTTCCTTCGGATCCTTTAATGGATCGAGTGCTGGGGCCTTCGGGTCTCACACGAATGCTGGGGCCTTCGGGTCTCATGCGGGTGCTAGTCCCTTCGGGGATAGTGCGACCGTGGCGGGCTCTATGCCCAACATGAATGGTGGGGGCTCTATGCCCAACCACGATGTTGGCTCCTTCGGGGGCAACGGAATTGGTTCCTTCCATGGACCAAGTTCGGCACCTTTGGCACCAAGAATGATGCCACCTGCCGAGAAACCACCCAAGTTTGGAGGATCTGACTTCAAGAGGTGGTACCAAAAGATGTTGTTCTACTTGACAACATTGGGCGTCGCCAACTTCCTCACGGAGAACGAGCCGCCCGTGCCAAGTGACCAAGAGACTAGGCTCGAAGTCATGGCGGACTATGAGGCTTGGAGGAAAGGAGATTATCTTTGTAAAAATTTCATTCTAAGTGCTTTAGATGATAGTTTCTACAATGTATACTCCAATGTAACCACATCTAAACAAATGTGGGAAAGCCTAGAAAAGAAATATAGCATAGATAATGCTGCAAGGACTGAACAAGTTGTAGCATCCAAATTTATGGACTACAAGATGGTCGACTCTCGACCCATCATGGAGCAAGTCCAAGAGCTCCAAATGATCATCCATGCATTAGTGGCTGAAGGGATGACCTTGCCCGACAAATTCCTAAGGTGCACGATCATTGACAAACTTCCTCCCAGCTGGAAGGACTTCAAGAGCTATCTCAAGCACAAGCGAAAACAGATGACCCTTGAAGACTTGATCGTGAAGTTGCGCATTGAGGCTGATGTGCGCAAAAGCGACCAAAAGGCTAAGGGCTTCACCCCAAATGAAGCCAAAGCCAATCTGTTGGAGCGGGGCGGTCCCTCCAACAAACGCCCTCGCCCAAACCGTCCAAATGACAAAGGGAAGGGAAAGCATCCTTCAAAGAAGTTCGAAGGCGACTGCTACAAATGTGGCAAACAAGGTCACTTTGCTAAAGACTGCCGCAGCAAGAAGAAGAAGCCGACTGCCCACGTCATTGAGAAGGAGTTCAAAGACTGGGACGAG
The DNA here is from genome assembly GCF_004379255.2 of Salvia splendens. Classification (NCBI taxonomy): domain Eukaryota; kingdom Viridiplantae; phylum Streptophyta; class Magnoliopsida; order Lamiales; family Lamiaceae; genus Salvia; species Salvia splendens. The sequence goes on from NC_056044.1 coordinate 22,484,937, forward strand.
AACGACCTCATTGCTGTGGTCACTGAAGAGGTTAACCTTGTTGATAACAAGGGTGGCTGGTACATCGACACCGACGCTACTGCTCATGTCTGCTCAGATAGGAGCAAGTTTGCCTCCTATACTGCTGTTGAAGGAAGGAAGATCAACATGGGGAATCAAGCATCCTCCGAAGTCCTTGGCATCGGAAATGTGATCCTCATGATGACGTCTGGCGTCACAATAACGTTGAAGGATGTGCTGCATGTCCCGGACATCCGCAAGAACCTAGTGTCAGGATCAATACTAGTTAATAAGGGGTTTAAACTTGTATTTGAGTCTGATAGGTTTGCTTTGTATAAGTTTGGAAAATCCCTCGGAAAAGGTTATGTAACCGATGGGCTTTTCAAACTTAGTGTGACGACTCGCAGTGTTGCTAAGCCTTTGGCCAATAATAAAGCATCTACTTCCTCTTATTTGACTGAGTCTTCAAATTTATGGCATTGTAGATTGGGGCATGTAAATTCAAAAGCCATTAAAAGATTAGTAAATTTAGATTTACTAAAAGCTAATGAATTGGATATCCAAGATAAATGTGAAATTTGTCTTGAAGCAAAAATGACTAAGTTGCCGTTTCACTCGGTTGAACGAAGCACAAAACCCCTTGAATTAATTCACACGGACGTATGTGATTTAAAGATGGTGCAAACTAGAGGTGGTAAAAAGTACTTTATCACTTTCATAGATGATTGCTGATAAGTCGTATTCTAGGCCTTGGTTACGGGTCAGTATGATGTGCTTAATTGATTATATTTGCAAAACAGTTGTTTAAAGTGTGCAGGTTAAGCATTCTAGCCAGTAGGGAAGTTTCAGAATGTTCAGGTGAAGGAGGCGCCAGCATGATCTCATACTGATCAGTATTCGTGCTAAAACGGCTTGAGATGGAGAAGACGGATAGCTGGGACGGATTACCCACAATTAAGGGCAAAGAAGTCAAATTGCAACGAGGATTTACCCTAAAATCAAGGGTAGCCTCCCTATAAAAGGAAGCCAAATTGGAGAGAGAAATAGACATTCACTCATTCACCACCATCTTTAGGTAGAAAGTTTTCTCGGTAGTTTCAGTCTTTCAGCCGTGTCCCGCTTCTTGCCTCGCCGTAGCCATGATCACTTGACGTTCAGATGTTCCCAGAATTCCAGTCATCGTCCATTCCAGCCAGCAAGATCGTAGTTTAGAGTCTCATCGCCCGGAGTGGCAAAACACTTTTACATTGCTTTCGTAGTTTTAAATTTCTCGCTTTCCTTACGTTGGATCTTGTTTGCCTTTGGATATTTTCTGCTTTTGAAGTACTTTGTTGAAGATCCGAACGTGTTTATGCTATGAAGTTGATTTCCGTTTCGTTTATTGTGGTGTTTCTTTATTCCCTTGCCTAGTTAGCTTAGATCTAAAGTTTCTCGGTGTTTAAAGTGCTGAATCTCTCAACTCCGTTTACGTAACAAATTTCTTTAGGATAGATAAACAAGTACTGTTTGATCGGAAAATAGATCGTTGCATGCAAAGCTTAGTTTTAATTTCTGAATCGTTCTTTCATGTTGACCAGTATGCAGAAGTCCAGTTTCAGTGTTTGATTTCCGATTTGATTTCTTAGTTTTGGATCTGTGTTTGTGAGCTAATAATCTGAGTTTTCCGTGTTGAATCTGGAATTGTTATCTGAATTTTGGAAGTGTTTGTTGAAGAAGATGATGTCTATTTCAATTGGAGGGGACCACTTACTTTTCGAGATGCTTTTGCTTTTGTCCTTCACTTTTAGTTAAGCCCTGTCAGCCTAGTCATCAAACTTCCACTACACTCTGAATATTCTGTTTAGCCCAAAATAGAAACCCGTACCTTCCAAATATTTTCTGTTACAAAATTGTCTCCCCATTCCACGTACACAGTTACATTCCAAATGTTTTCCTTACCGTCTGACCAGTAGAACACCTCCTTTAAGTTCCAGCCTAGGTAGAAACTCAACCCAAGCGTGGTAGCTAACCAAATCTTCCAATTGTCACCGCGGTAGTTTAAGAACGCACCATCTCTGTGGGATTCGACCCTTACCACCACTATACTGATCAGTAGAAGTGGGTTGAGGAATCTTTGAAACCAAGGTCTAGGTTAGTTAGGATCTCTATCCTGATCAGTAGGATATATCCTTGCTTGAACGACACCTACGCACCTAGGTCCTTTCAAATGGCGCCGTTGCCGGGGATGGATAGCGTTATTTGCAATTACTGTGAGTGATACTTCGGTGTATATATTGTGCATAACCTTTTTTTTTTTTTCTTTTTTTCTTTTCTTTTCAGTTTATGAGAAGCAGTTCGGCTCCTGACCAGTGGAGGCCGAAGATACTTCAGCGAGGATCGATACTCGTAACAACTCGATCCGGGTTGTCGACGGCTTTATCTGACTTAGGTTCGAGTAGCGACGAAGAGCAATACAACATAGAAGGACCAATACCAGAGGAGATACCACTGTTGGAAGGCATTCCAGTTCAGATGGCCGCCAACGGAGATGAGGATCCAGAGATCGGTACCCTTAACGCGCATACCGAGGGAGAACCATCGCAAGCCATAGTCGTCACTCCAGGGCAAACCGCCTGCGATGTGAAGCCTCATGTGATCGCGATTCTGCCTACATACTGTGGGAAGAGCTATGAATGGCCGTATGAGTTTCTGCATGAGTTTTGTAAAATTTGTAGGGCGCAGAGGAGACCAGCAGGAGCGAATGAGGATGATTATAGGTTGAAGGCCTTGCCATTTGTGCTCAAGGGGGAAGCCAACACCTGGTTCATGCGCCTGCCCCCCAACTCCATTGAGACTTGGGCCGATTTCAAGTCAGCATTCCTAGGCGAGTTTTTCCCGTCATCAAAGACAAGCGCGCTGAAAAGGGAAATAACTAATGTGAAGCAAGGGTATGATGAACCCTTGAGCGATTATTGGGCAAGATACATGGGTCTTTTGGAATCATGTCCCAACCATCGCATGGCGGACATTGAAGTGCATCATACTTTCTACGAAGGTATGAACGCGGTAACCAAGGATCTAGCAAATTCATCGTCAGGAGGAAGCTTCACACAATTACGGGTCAGCGAAGCGAAGAGAGTCCTAAGGAAGCTACTGAATGCAAAAAAAGAGTATGACCATTCAAGGGAAGGATACAACCGAGAGCGGGCTGCTGTTGTCTCGTCTACTGATCAGGAAAATAAACTGGAGCAGAAAATGGACTTTAAGATGGATGAGCTGAAGAAGTCACTTCTGAGTGCGATCGAGAAAAGCACCCCACCACCTCCCCCAGCTGGGAATTACAAAGGTGCAGAACAGGGAAATCAAGGACCGAACTATGAACAGCCTAGTGACTACGTGAATATGGAACAGGTCAATGCTGCGGGGTACTTCAATTCCAGTGGGCATTGGATTCAGGGTAGACAACGGGATGCACCATGGAGGGATCATCCAAACTTTCGATGGGGAGACGGGGGCCAAAATCAGAACCAAGGATAGAACCAGTATAACCCCAATCCAAACCAAAACCCTAACCGTGGACTAGCAAACCCAGACTACCAGCCCAACTGGTCAGAAAGAAACCAACAAACCCAAAATCAAAGCCCACAAAGCCAAAACCCGAATCCTGTTTATGTACCACCCCACCAGAGAAACTTCCACAGTTTCCAAAATCAGCCAAATCATGCACCCCAACACCATCAGAACCAAAATCAGTTTCAAGCCCAGCACCAGAATCAATATCCTCAAGATCAGTACGTCCCTCCTGCCCAGTATAACTAATACCCGCCTAATCAAGGCCAGCAAAACTTCCAGAACTATCAACACCAAGGGCCGAATCATTTCCAAAATCCGAACAGGCCAAGGAGGTCCGTTGAGGACATGATGGGTAAAATGCTAGCGTCACAACAGAGCATCAAAGGAGACTTGCAATCCCATAACGAGGTCGTGCAGGGGATGCAAAATGCCCAGAAAGAACATAAGGCGAACATGGATATGATGAATAGGCAGTTAGCCCAACTGGCCAGTTCGGTGGGGGATTTGAAGGGAAATGCAGGTAAACTCCCATCTACAGTCCAAATGCCCGACAAGGCAAATGTGAGTAAGGTTACGTTGCGGACCGGAACTACTTATGACGCGCCTCAACCCAAACGACCTAGTGGAGGATCTAACGGAACGAAGATAGAAGGCGATACCGTTTCAGCGGAAGAACTAGGGAGGCCTATGCCTCAGATGCAGGATCCATTCTTCTTGGATGCTACACCAATTGTAGGAGATGAACCCGAAACCCTACTGACCAGGAAGGAACCTCATCGAGAGGAAGAGCCCAGAATGGAAGCCCAGACTCAGGAACTACCCCGGAAAGACTCCAAGAAGGTTGCTAAGGGACAAGTAGATGAGAAAAAAGGGGAGAAACCATTCCCATTCCGATTTGTTACAAAGAGGAAGAAAGAGAACCCGGTTGACTATTTGTCGATTTTTGGGAAGTTGGATGTCACCATACCATTTCTCCAAGCCGTGAAACTACCCCCTCTTGGGAAATTCATAAAGGACTTCATAGCCGGGAGAGCCCAGAAAGATGGCAAGATTATGGTGGAAGGGATAGCGTCAGCAATAGTGCAAGAGACGTTACCACCCAAGAGAGCCGACCCAGGTATGTTTACCTTACCAATAACTGTTGGAGATGTGAAGGTCGAACATGCAATGTGTGATTTGGGGGCGTCTATAAATGTCATGCCATTGTCTATCTATAACCGGTTGAAGGGAGTGAGGCTGTCAAGTACTAGAGTATTGATCCAACTGGCTGATAGGTCGTGCATAAGTCCGGAGGGAGTTTTAGAGGATGTATTAGTTAGAGTGCATGATTTTACATACCCTGCTGATTTTTATGTGATCAAAATGAGTGAGCATGAAGCGAGGGAGTCTAGTGGAGTCTTGTTAGGAAGACCATTTTTGAGAACGGCCAAGACGATCGTGGATATGGCTGAGGGGACTATTTGCATTGATTTTCATGGGGAGAAGTTTACCTTTGATATAAATGATGCCATGAAGAAACCTATTGATTCTGAAAATCTATGCTATGTTGATATGATTGACCCTTTAGTCCAAGATTTTCTTGAGACCGAACTATTGCAGGAGAAACTCCAGGCTTTAGATGTTTATGAACAGGCTGACGTAGAAGCTGCTGCATGGTGTGATCTGATCAGTAGCCAGGGGTTGACCGATGAAGAAATTGAAGGAGCAATCAAAGATTTTTGTCAAAAGTCGGAGTTCATAGGAGCCGCAGGGGCTCAGCTACCAGTCAGTATAGAAGAACCATCAGAAGGAGATTTAGAAAAAGGGGAAGAGTCCGAGAAAAACCCCCTAACCGAAGACACACTTCCACCCCAAATTGAGCTGAAGAAGTTACCCTCGAATTTGAAGTATGCCTTCCTCGGAGGTGAGGACTCCTATCCAGTGATCATCAGCAGCAGCCTTACGAAGGAACAAGAAGCTAGGCTACTGACCGTGCTGAGCAAGAACAAGAAGGCGATTGGATGGAGTCTTACAGATTTAGTTGGAATTAGCCCCGACGTCTGCATGCACCATATTAGGCTGGAAGAGGGAGCAAAGGCACATCGAGATGCCCAAAGGAAAGTAAACCCTAACATGCGAGAGGAAATATTGAAGGAAATCTTGAAGTTGTTGTCGCTAGGGATTATCTATTCAGTGCCAGACAGTGAGTGGGTCAGCCCGATCCACATGGTTCCAAAGAAGTCGGGAATCCAAGTCGTCCAAAATGAGAGGAATGAGCTGATTCCAACGAGGCTAGTCACGGGTTGGCGAATGTGCATCGATTACCGCAAGCTGAACAATGCAACAAGGAAGGATCACTTCCCTCTGCCTTTTATCAACCAGATGTTGGAGCGACTCGCTGGGAAGAAGTACTTTTGCTTCTTGGATGGGTACAGCGGATATTTCCAAATCTACGTGGATCCTGAAGACCAGGATAAGACCACCTTCACTTGCCCATTCGGAACTTATGCATACCGGCGCATGCCTTTCGGCCTATGCAACGCTCCAGGTACGTTTCAACGTTGCATGATGAGCATATTTTCTGATTTGATTGAGGATTGCATAGAGATATTCATGGATGACTTTACGGTCTACGGAGACTCGTTCGATTCTTGCCTTCATCATTTGGATATAGTTCTTGAGAGATGTCAACCGAAGAGTTTGGTTTTGAACTTTGAGAAGTGCCATTTTATGGTCACCGAAGGGATTGTTCTGGGACACGTGGTCTCGGAAAGGGGAATCCAGGTGGATCGAGCAAAGGTGGACGTTATATCTAAATTACCGTTCCCTACTGATCAGAAGGGGATTAGGGGTTTTCTGGGGCATGCCGGATTTTATCGACGATTTATTAAGGATTTCTCCAAAATCGCCCAACCCCTTACCAGGCTACTTCAAAATGACGTGGAGTTCGTTTTTGATGAGCAATGCAAGGCTGCTTTCAATCTTCTCAAGGAAAAGCTGATATCCGCACCTATCATACGGGCTCCTGACTGGGACCATCCTTTCGAAGTAATGTGCGACGCCAGCGACTTTGCGGTAGGGGCCGTGCTGGGTCAGAAGATCGATGGGAAGAGGTACGTAATTTTTTATGCGTCCAAGACTTTGAATCAAGCCCAGCGGAATTACGATACCACTGAAAAGGAGATGCTGGCAGTGGTGTATTCTTTCGAGAAGTTCCGGCCATATGTGTTGGGATCCAAGGTCATAGTATATACTGACCATGCAGCCATTAAGTATCTAATTGCCAAGAAGGAATCCAAACCACGCTTGATCCGATGGGTACTCTTGTTACAAGAATTTGATTGGGAGGTGGAAGATAAGAGAGGAGTCGAGAACAAGGTGGCAGACCATTTGAGCAGAATAATGCAAGATGGAAACAGTGACGAAGTGCATGATAAGTTTCCAGAGGAACATTTATGTGAGGTGATTTTTGCGCCCAGGAAAATTGATTGGGAAGAAGTGTACAAACTTACTGGTCAGAATGATACAGCAAAAGGAAAGGAGAAGGTAGAGCAGAAGCCATGGTATGCGGACCTGGCCAACTACCTAGTAACTGGAGAACTTCCAGAAGCACCAAGTGTTACCAAGGCACAAAGAATGAAGATCAAGAGTGAAGCAAAATACTACTTTTGGGACGACCCCTACCTATGGAGGGTAGGATCCGATCAAGTGATAAGAAGGTGCATTCCTGACTGGGAGCAGCGGGATGTTCTAACCCACTGCCATTCGTTAGCATGCGGAGGACATTTCGGATCCAAGAAGATGGCAAGGAAGATTATGGATAGCGGCTTTTATTGGCCAACACTCAACAAAGATGCGTACGAGTTCTGCAGAAGTTGCGAGCGTTGCCAACTGACCGGTGGAATATCTGCCCGGGACGAAATGCCGCAGGTACCCATAATAGTTTGCGAGCTATTCGACATATGGGGAATGGATTTCATGGGGCCTTTTCCTTCGTCCTATGGCAATCTGTATATCCTAGTCGCGGTAGATTACGTCTCCAAATGGGTAGAAGCCAAGGCCACAAGTACGTGTGAAGCAAAGGAGGTGGCCAAGTTCTTAAAGAGTCATATCTTCAGCCGGTTCGGAGTTCCAAGGGCGATCATATCAGATCAAGGTACACACTTCTGTAATCGCACAATTGAAGCCTTAATGAAGAAATACAGTGTGCACCATAGACTTTCCAGCCCGTACCATCCGCAAGCCAATGGTCAAGTGGAGATCTCTAACCGTGAGATAAAGAAGATTTTGGAGAAGACTGTGAACACTTCGAGGAAAGACTGGAGTGTGAGGTTAGAGGATGCTCTCTGGGCGTATCGAACAGCCTACAAAACCCCCATAGGCATGTCCCCTTACCGGATCGTTTTTGGGAAGATGTGCCATTTACCGGTTGGGATCGAGCATCGAGCATACTGGGCAGTACAGAAAGTGAATATGGATGCTACAGCCTGCGAAGAGGAAAGGAAGCTGCAGCTGCAGGAGCTTGAGGAACTTAGATTGGAGTCATTCGACTCAGCCATGTGGTACAAGGAGCGAACCAAACTGTGGCATGATCGAAATCTGAGAACTAAGGAGCTCCACGTTGGCCAGAAAGTACTACTCTTCCAGTCAAGATTGAAGCTTATGCCAGGGAAACTCAAGTCCAAATGGACAGGACCTTACATCATAACTGCACTCAGATCCAATGGAGCAGTAGAAATTTCAGGGAGTTTTCCTAACTCGGAACCTTTCATAGTAAATGGACATAGGTTGAAAATATTCAGGGAGAATAGCGAAGTGGGTGTAGTGGATGAAATTCCACTGCAAACACTTACATCGGTCTCATACTGATCAGTAAGATAGGAATTTGGAATTCCACATGGCTAGTTCCATTTTGATAATTTTCTGCGTATACTGGCCAAGTAGGATTCCAAATTACCCAAGAAAGGTGTAAATATTGTAAATACGTAATTAGTCTTTGCATGTCAGATAATTTCTAAGAAAATCCAAAAATATTTTCGGGCCTTAAATTTAATTTGGAGTACACATTGACCAAGAGACTACCTATTTGGTGCTATTTCATTTCTAATTTAAGAGCCCATTTGAATTATTTCCCTTATTAGGCAAGTAATGGTAGGTTTCGAGAAAAGACGAAATTTTGAATTAAGACTTATGCAGCTTTTGCAGGGTGGCAGCGGCTGGAGTGGCGTGGAGCAGAGAGAGTAGACGCGATAGCCAATCAGGAGCCAGCATTCCTAACCGCCTTCCGTCCAAGCGTCGCGACCGACAACTCCCTATAGCCGGTTGTAACCACCTGCAACTGCTATCTCTCGCCTAAATTAAACGACCGTCCGAAACTTTATCCCTCACAAACCCTCATTTTCAAATTCCCTTTTTTCAAGAGATATTATCCCATACTCTCTCAAGAAAGCGTAAATCACAAACCCTCATTTTCTTCCATTTTCTCCCAGATATCAAGACGAAATTCCACTCTTTACAAGCCCTAATTTTCAGCCATGGGGAAGAAAGCATTTGCTACCAAAATCAAACCGCCCTCAAAGAAAACCAGTGAGGAAGGAAACCTTGAAATACCACCACCACTAAACCCACAACGTCCCGCGCCAACACAACAAGCCCCGCCGATGGTCTCTCTGGATGCAATGGCGGAGTTTCTCCGATTGTAGGATCCGAATAGGAATTGGGCAGCGGAGTTAGAGTATTTTAACCAAGGTAGAGGGCAAGGGAGCGGAGCCGGAGCAACTCATGCGACAACCATGCCAGTAACCACTACGCAACCCTTGACCCCTATTTCATCTTCATTGCCGATTCCGTCGATGATTCCCCAAGAAAGCAACCCCCCAACTGAAGCCGAAATGACAGAGACGGAAGGAATTTTTCCGACGACCCAGGAAGCCGAACTTGAGGATCTCTAGGCCATTGCGGCTTATTATGCCTCTGATGAAGAAGAAAGAGCGGAAAGGCTGAGAAGGGAGCAACAAGACCAGGAAGGGGGAGAAGGAATTGAGGAGACGCCAGAAGTGGAAGTGGTTCGCCAAGAAGTAATTAGGGAGGAGATCGACCTGAATAAGTCGGCCCAAAAGCGCGGCCTCATGATGGAAACGGAGTTTGAATCAATAGTGGAAGAGGTGAATCGCAAGAAAGATATTGCTCTAATGGCTGAGGGTCTAGACCTCGCATCGAGGGCAGTAGGAGAGGATGAACAAGCTTTTACAGAACCCATACCGAAGGATAAGGCATCCCAGTCAGTAGGAGAAGAGGAGAGGGAAGAACAGAGTGAAGAGAAAGGGCCAGAGCCAGTTGATACCCAAGTGGAAGCAGGGGATGATCGAATGCAAGTAGATGAGGAGAGACCAACCGTAGACACTCAAGTACCGGAAGCTAAAGGTTCCTTGTGAGGGAAACCTTCCATGTGCCCAAGAAATACCCAAAGCGGTGTTTGATTTCAATTTTTTTGTGTTTTCAAAGATAAAGTAAAGATAAGTTGAGCTAGCCACAAAAACTAAACTCAAAATGGTTTTGGATGGAGAGAAAGAAGGTGAGAAGAAAGTGTAAAGAAGGAGGAATCCTCTTTGAGGACCTATGACCTCCCACAAAGAGATGTGGGCAACCCTAGGCTACTTTCACCCAAAGCAAACACTCCATTGGCTCCACATTCATGACTACACAACCATAAATGCATACCTATACTTGATTTAGCCAAATGAACATAAAACAAGCAACCTACAATGTAGGAATTTGGATAGAAATCTCACATGGGAGATGCTCTCAAAGGAGTCTTCATAATAACATTCATCAAAGTCTGCCCTTAAAGTCTTACAAAAAGGATATTTATAGTTAGGGTTGGAAACCCAAGAAAAGGGCTAAAAACACAAGGAAAATCGGATGTAAAAGTTGAATCGCCCGGCCGGGCGTTTTGGGAAAGTGAAATCGCCCGGTCGGGCGAACTTTCTGGATTCGGCGCTGCTTCTTCAAACGCCCGGTCGGGCGTTCTGGGATGGTGAAATCGCCCGGTCGGGCAAACTTTCTGGACTGTGGACGATGCTCAGCGCACAAACGCCCGGTCGGGCGTTCTGGGATGGTGAAATCGCCCGGTCGGGCGAACTTTCTGGACTGTGGACGATGCTCAGCGCACAAACGCCCGGTCGGGCGTTTTGGAGGTGTGGATTCGCCCGACCGGGCATTCCATCTGCCTCCTCCATTCCCCTCCTAATGAAGTTTGAAACGCCTTCCCGAAGCCTTTGTCTCATTGATCTCGTGACGGGCCTTCCGGGCAGCTTAAGGGGAGTCGTGGTCGGGTCAGCCCGGGCCTTGGACTTCCCGTTTATATCATCCTCTCCCTCTTGAGAAGGATTTGTCCTCAAATCTGGGTCGTCCCCTACAAAATCAAACGGGCTCAAGTCAGCCACATTAAAAGTACAACTCACGTTATACTCACCGGGAAGATCAATGATGTAGGCATTGTCGTTCACACGCTCTAGGACCATAAATGGGCCATCCCCTCGCGGGGCAAGCTTGGATTTTGCTTTGTCGGGAAAACGTATTTTCCGAAAGTGTACCCAAACCCAATCTCCGGGGTTGAACAACATTTTCTTTCGCCCTTTGTTCACCCTTTGAGCTACTTGTTCCCCCATCTTGCGGATTCGTTCTTGCACTCGAGTGTGCAAGTCTTGTACAAACTTGGCCTTCTTCATCCCACCTACATCAACCATATAAGACAAAGGCAAATCGGCCGTGGACAAGTCCAACGGGGTGAGTGGATTGAAACCATAGACAACCTCAAAAGGAGATTGTTGGGTGGTGGAATGTATGGTCCTATTATAAGCAAATTCGGCTATAGGCAAACATTCTTCCCAAGAAGTTTTATTTTCAAAAACCAAGGCACGGAGAAGAGTTCCCAATGAGCGGTTTACGACTTCCGTTTGACCATCCGTTTGGGGATGTGCGGTGGTAGAGAAAAGAAGTTTGGTGCCCATCCTACCCCAAAGCGTTTTCCAAAAGAAACTCAAAAATTTGACGTCTCTATCACTTACAATAGTTCTCGGGACCCCATGGATTCTTACAACCTCCTTGAAAAATAAACTAGCAATGAATTTGGCATCACTTGTCTTCCGACATGGAATGAAGTGAGCCATTTTGGAAAACCTATCCACCACCACAAAGATGCTATCATTTTTCCGAGGAGACATTGGGAGACCTAGAACAAAGTCCATGGACAAGTCTACCCAAGGATGTGTAGGAGTAGGCAAAGGGGTGTAAAGACCATAATTGTTAGATTTAGACTTGGCTTGCCTACACTCTAAGCAACTACTACAAAACTTTTCAACATGCTTCTTCATGCAAGGCCAAAAGAAATGCTCACTTAGTATGTCAAAAGTTTTAAGCAACCCAAAATGACCCATTAGGCCCCCTAGGTGAGCCTCCTTAATCAACAAGTTTCTCAAAGAGCATGAAGGTATGCACAACCTATTCTCTCTAAAAAGATAGCCATCCAACTTATAGTATTTATCAAAAGCACCTTTTTCACAAGCTCCGTAAATAGAAGAAAAGTCATGATCATGCTCATAAAGGTCTTTAATAAACTCAAATCCAACATATTTGGAGGCACACATAGTAAGCACACGCTTTCTCAAACACACGGTATCACTCACAAGTAAAGTGCCATCATGCAAGGTCTCAAAAGGCTTCCTAGAAAGAGCATCGGCAACCACATTGTCCTTTCCCTTCTTGTACCTAATGACATAGGGAAAAGTCTCTAGGAAAACACTCCATTTAGCATGCCTTTTATCAAGTTTATGTTGACCTCCTAAGAACTTAATAGACTCATGATCCGTGTGTATCACAAACTCCTTGTGCATCAAGTAGTGTTGCCAATTCTCAAGGCAACGGACTATAGCATACAACTCCTTGTCGTATGTGGGGTAGTTCAATTGGGCTTGATTTAGTTTTTCCGAGAAGTAAGCTATGGGCTTACCCTCTTGCATGAGAACTCCCCCGATCCCCACACCACTTGCATCACACTCAAGTTCAAAAGTTTTATCAAAATTGGGGAGTGCTAGTAAGGGAGCATGCGTGAGGTCATTTTTCAAAGTACTAAACGCTCTCTCTTGCTCCTCCCCCCACTTAAACTCAACATTTTTTTTGACAAGGTGGTTCAAGGGTGAAGCTTTTGTGGAAAAATCCCTAACAAACCTCCTATAGAAGCTAGCAAGGCCATGAAAGGACCTAACCTCACTCACATTCCTAGGTGTTGGCCATTCCCTAATGGCTTTCACCTTTTCCTCATCTACCCGCACTCCTTCCTTTCCCACAACAAAACCAAGAAACACAACTTCCTCAACACAAAAAGTGCATTTAGGCAACTTGGCATATAAAGTATGCATTCTCAACACTTCAAGCACATTCCTAAGATGACTAGCATGCTCTTCAACACTACGACTATAAATCAAGATATCATCAAAATATACCACCACAAATTTCCCAATAAAAGGACGAAGTACATGATTCATCAAACGCATGAATGTAGAAGGGGCATTAGTCAAACCAAAAGGCATCACAAGCCATTCATATAAGCCAAATTTGGTTTTGAAAGCGGTTTTTCCATTCATCTCCCTCTTTCATGCGAATTTGGTGATATCCACTAGCCAAATCAATTTTAGAAAAACATATAGAGCCACAAAGATCCTCTAACATGTCGTCTAACCTAGGTATAGGGTGTCTATATTTGATGGTGATTTTGTTAATTGCCCTACAATCTACACACATCCTCCAACTTCCGTCCTTCTTAGGTACAAGAATGACGGGTACGGCACAAGGAGATAGAGATTCACGAATTAGACCTTTGGCAAGGAGTTCCTCGACTTGCCTTTGTAGCTCTTGTGTCTCCTTGGGGTTCGCCTTGTATGCGGCCCGGTTTGGGAGTGATGATCCCGGCAAAAGGTCAATTTGATGCTCGATCCCCCTCATGGGAGGGAGTTCACTCGGGAGTTCTTCCGGGAATACATCTTCAAATTCCTGCAACACACTTTGGACAATCAAAGGATACGGGTCAAGGTTAGTAGCTAAGCACAAATCCTTACGGACCACGAGGAGAACGGAGGGGTGATTGTTTAGTGCCCACCCAAGGTCGGTTTTACTAGCTATCAAACATTCCTTTCCCCCTCTTGTTTGTGGGTGCTCTCCTTTGGGCGCTTTTATTTTTCTCTCACCACCCCCACTCTCACTTGGCTTTTTTAGCTCACATTCTTCTACTAGCCTTTTTTCCCTATCTCTCTCTCTTTCCTTTTGTAGATGTTGGCTAGCCTCAAACACGGCACTAGGTAGCAATGGCTTCAAACGAACCTTCAACCCGTTGAGCATGTAGAAATACTCATTCGTGAAGCCATTTTTGTAGGCCCTTCTATCAAACTCCCATGGCCTCCCTAGCAAAACATGACATGCCGTCATAGGAATGATATCACATAGGATGTCTTCCTCAACTTCTCCAATCTTCAATGGAACTTTGCATTGAGCCTTCACCCTCAACTCTCCGGAGTCCCCTAACCATTGCAATTTGTAGGGGTTTGGGTGTTTAAGTACCTTCAATCCCAACTTGGCCACCAACCGGTCACACACCACATTTGTACAACTCCCTCCATCTATGATGACCAAGCACGTCTTGGACTTCACCTTACACTTCATATGAAAGATGTTGCACCTTTGCTCCTTATGCTCCTCAAGGTTGGGTTGTACATTGAGCATTCGGAGTACAACCATAGCCCTTAAGGGTGTATCTTCTTCTTCGCCACTAGAAAAAGCTATGTCGGTGTCCGGGCTCACTTCTTTAGTGCCCACACCCTCCCCATCTTCTTCATCTTCCTCACTATACACGCTACCATCTTGCCCGATAACCATTACCCGTTGGTTTGGGCACTCGCGTGCATAATGGCCATACCCCTTGCACTTGAAACATTGAACCTTCTTGTCTTCCATAGGGGCTATAGCTTTAATAGGTTGAGTACCCGGTAGAGCCTTCGCGATCGGCCTCCCTTGGGTGTTCGGATTGGCCATGTTTTCCACCTTCTTGCCGGGAGCACTCCACTTGCTAGTCCCCGTCCCTCCGGTTTGGCTAGACGCCCATTTAGCCCGGCTAGAAACCAACTCCTTACTTTGCCTCTCAAAAGTGTCGGCAAACCCAATCACCTCGTCCAAGGAAATTCCCCTCAATGCCTCCACTTGCACCTTGTGCTTCAAGTTGATGTTAAGGCCATGGATAAATCGATCTTGAGTCGCCTCTTCTCGCTCCTCCACCCCTACCTTGCTCATCAATGATAGGAGTTCATAGTAGTACTCCATTACGCTCTTCGTCCCTTGCTTCAAATCTTGAAACTCCCCTCGAAGTCGGAGGAAATAGGACTTTGTTACAAAGGTAGTCCTCATGAGCTCACACAACTCCGCCCACGAACCCACTTCCCCTCCCCTAACCATCCTTCTCCTCCTCATCGTATCATTCCACCATGTATCCGCATTGCCACGAAACTCGGCTATTGCCACCTTCACCTTATCACCTTCCAAAAAGTTATGGAGTGAGAAAATTTTGCTCATTTGTGACTCCCATTCCAAGTAGGCCTCGGGATCAAACTTGCCGTGGAACTCGGGAAATGTGTGCTTGATAGACTTGGTGGGATCATCATACCGCGGCTCCATCTCCTCCTCATAGTTTCTATATCTTCCATGCCTACCATTCCACCCATGGTGCCCCATGTTTCCATTTCCTCTTCCGCCCATCATGTTCCCGAACCTACCATTCCTATTCCCATTCCGTCCTCCTCCTTGTCCCCCCGCGCCCCCCATGATCGTACCAACCATATGGCTCTTCCTCTCCATTACTCCCCTCGGAGGCATCATGATGTGTGTGATTGCTCCTAGGGGTGTTTGACCTTGATAGTCGCACGGCCTTCAAAGCGTTGAGCTCGTCGTGGAGAAAAGTTTGGTTTTCATGGATGGATGCTTGGTTCACCTTGAGTTCCTTCAAATCCCCGAACATAGCATCTTGAGTGACATGCATTGTGGTTTGGCCTTCTTTTAGATCCCTCAAATCCGTCATAATTTTTTCCATCAAGTTTTTCAACTCATCCCCCGCCACACTAAGACTCGTGCTCGCACCCGGTTGCGGATCCCCCATCGTGGTGGATCTAGTACGAGGTGGCATTCACAATGGTACCTACAATAAGAAATAAAAAAAACTAGGATCTAGTCCTAAGGGTTAGTAAAATCCACACTCACACACACAAGAAGGGGAGATTTTAGTAAGAACTCACTTCCCAATTGGTAATCCCACCCCCAATTCACTCACCAATGTCACTCGGAAAAAGGCTTAGAATATAGTGAGGGCTAGGTTCACTCACTCTCAATATCCAACTTCCAAAATGCAAGCGCTAAGACAAATCAATCAAGGTATACACATAGGCAATATAACCAAGCAAGTAAGGCCAATCAAGCATGTGAAAGTAAGGTTCAATGCCTAAGGAAGCTAACAAACAAACTTAGTTGAGCTGAAAATTTATGTAACTCTTGGCTGATCTTTAGGAAATTTTTTTGATATGGCTACCCAACCCCAAAATTGATGAAACTTGGTAGATAACAAGATTAAAGGGTTTAGAAAGAGGGAAAAATATCCCCAATATAGCAGGTTTTCGAGAAGACCCTCGATTTTACGTTTTCCCCAAATCTGTCAAACTAGGGCACAAAACAGGGCAGCAACTTCACACATTAATTTGACCTATCAAATGATAGAATTTTTGGCTGAGATTTTTCAGGACAATAGTTCATATATCAAGGTTCATGCACACCAAAAATCAGCTCAATCCTACAACAATTGACCAATAAACAAGCAAAGGCTAAAACAAAAGAAATAAGGAAAAACAAGGAAAATGAAATTTCATAGAGGTTTAAAATCAAACACTTGGTAGGCACCTAGGCTCTAGATACCAAATGATAAAGGTTCCTTGTGAGGGAAACCTTCCATGTGCCCAAGAAATACCCAAAGCGGTGTTTGATTTCAATTTTTTTGTGTTTTCAAAGATAAAGTAAAGATAAGTTGAGCTAGCCACAAAAACTAAACTCAAAATGGTTTTGGATGGAGAGAAAGAAGGTGAGAAGAAAGTGTAAAGAAGGAGGAATCCTCTTTGAGGACCTATGACCTCCCACAAAGAGATGTGGGCAACCCTAGGCTACTTTCACCCAAAGCAAACACTCCATTGGCTCTACATTCATGACTACACAACCATAAATGCATACCTATACTTGATTTAGCCAAATGAACATAAAACAAGCAACCTACAATGTAGGAATTTGGATAGAAATCTCACATGGGAGATGCTCTCAAAGGAGTCTTCATAATAACATTCATCAAAGTCTGCCCTTAAAGTCTTACAAAAAGGATATTTATAGTTAGGGTTGGAAACCCAAGAAAAGGGCTAAAAACACAAGGAAAATCGGATGTAAAAGTTGAATCACCCGGCCGGGCGTTTTGGGAAAGTGAAATCGCCCGGTCGGGCGAACTTTCTGGATTCGGCGCTGCTTCTTCAAACGCCCGGTCGGGCGTTCTGGGATGGTGAAATCGCCCGGTCGGGCAAACTTTCTGGACTGTGGACGATGCTCAGCGCACAAACGCCCGGTCGGGCGTTTTGGAGGTGTGGATTCGCCCGACCGGGCATTCCATCTGCCTCCTCCATTCCCCTCCTAATGAAGTTTGAAACGCCTTCCCGAAGCCTTTGTCTCATTGATCTCGTGACGGGCCTTCCGGGCAGCTTAAGGGGAGTCGTGGTCGGGTCAGCCCGGGCCTTGGACTTCCCGTTTATATCAGGAAGCTGTGGCGCCTCCCGTCTTAAAACCCCACCCAGTGAAGCGGCAATTGGTTCTGAAGGTGCGGGTATCTCAGCGATGCCTGGGTAAAAGAGCAGCCAGCAAGGCCAAGACAAGCACGACTGAGAACCCAGTAGAGATCGAGAGCGAGGAAGAACAAGCCACTCCAACGAAGGCAGGGGGTGAACCTGCACAGCCTACTGCTCAGGAGGAAGAAGCACAATATCAGCGAGCCAGAAAGAGGAAAGGGAAGGCTCCAATCCAGAAGAAAGCAGTAACAAAGAGGTCCAGGGCAGCAAACACAGGAATTGTGATTACCGAAGCTTCTCAGAGGATCCCATCGAGCCGGCAAGAGCAGAGTGATAGTGAGTATGAGATTAGTGAGGAGTCTGCATCAGATAGTGATGAGTCCGTGGAAGAGGAGGAATATGGGGAACAGTCGCTCCCAGGTGATCACCGAGAGCTTGTCCACCCACCAGTGGAGAGGCTCCGATATAGAAGATGGACCATGGATTTCACAAATGAGATCGCCGAGGAGATGAAACTCTTCGAGAAGCAGAAACTGAAGGATACCTTCGAGAGTCTGGACGATGGCAGCAAGGAAATTAAGTGCGGCAAGGTAATACACTACCCTTCTCTGGATGAACTAGGTGTTCGTGACCAATTCCTTGCTTATATAAATGCTTTGGGTTTTGAGTGGCTACTGCAAAATGGGGATCCACGTATCAGTGTGAGATTAGCGAAGGAGTTCTTCACTACCTTTCGGTTTAAGGTGACAACGGACCTGGATGAAGTGTCCATTAGTTTTAGATTGTTTGCGGCAGAGTTTAGTATGAACTTGATAGAGTGGACATGTCGGATGGGCATGTGTACATTGGAAGAAGCGATCAGTTCTGAGTGGAGAGACAGGGAGAGGGGTATCCCTCGTAGGCACGTGGATTTTGATCAACAGGAGGCCTGGGCTGAACTTACTCACCCCGGCGCTGGAGAATTCGCGTCCACTGTTTCCCGTTCCATCCATTTCAATGATCCAGTTCTGCGACTAATACAGCTCCACCTTGATGCCAACCTGCTGGGCCAATCTAACTCAGCCGTCCGCACTTCAATGACGGAGGTGTATCTCCTTTGGTGCGCAAGACAGGGACGCAAGCTGCATCTTGGATTTTGGACGGCATATCAGTGCCACTTGATCGCTACGCACCCTGCCAGAAACCTCACTCTTTGCCACATTTTGGGAGCTTTCGTAGGCAACAACCTCATTATCACTGAGGCTGAAGACTTGTCTCCGCTGCCCATGGTGCGGCCACCGGGATTATTCGACATACCTTACTTCGTTAGGACAAATGCGGTCTACATGAGGGTGGGACGACCGCAATTTTATGCAATGGGTGAGGAAGCCACGGCAGGAGGAAGAGTCGCGTTATTGGAAAGGACGGTTACTGAATTGGCGGAGGAGAACAGCCAGATGAGGGCAGAAATGATCCGATTGGCATCAGTAGTGGAACGGGTGTTGAAGGAATCTGCGGAGCAGAGGATACTGACCCAGAGGCAAGCGTCTATGGAAGTGATCGTGACTAATTTAGGAGAGGAGAACCGCAAGATACAGACGGAGATGAATAGGATGTTGTCCATGATCGACAATATCCTAGAGGAGGTGAGCCACCAGAGGGCGGCTGAAGCTATGAGAGTAAGGGGCAGTGTAGCCCAGGATACCGGACCAAGCGGCCATGCTGGCCAGGATGTTGAACCACAAGTCCCAGAGACCGTAGTGAAGGAGCCAGAGGAAGAGAAAGCCGAGGTGTCGGCAACTGCCGAGGAGCCGGCAAAGGATGATGAGAACTAAGCTGGAATGGAGACAGACCAACCGGAGGACCAACCGATAGAACGACCTGCACCACCTGCCCCACGAAGGAGCAGGAGACTCCAATAGACCCCCCCTACTGACCAAGTTAGTTTTTCTTTTTAAGTTTCAGTTTTTCTTTTAACTTTTCGTATTGTTGTTATGAGTTGTTTTTTGTTTAGGTAGTATAATTTGTGTTTGTGCGCAAACCCCACTTCATAACACTTAGCCTATTCCATAGTCTAAGTGTGAGAAGTTAAGGGTTTGTTTCTTTGGAGCATGTTTTCTTTGTTTTGATGTCGCATGCATGTTAGCTCACACTTAGCCCATTGCATGGTCTAAGTGTGAGGAGTTTGTATATATGTGTTTGTGGTTATGTTTTGTTGATCTCTGTATAGGTGATAAAACCTCTCTCACTTAGCCTATTCCATAGTCTAAGTGTGAGAAGTTTTTGTTTTAGTTTTGCTGTTTGTTGTCTGTGTGCCATCGTACTGGCCATTACCTTTTCCACTTCACAGCCTTATCTGAGGGCAGACACTTGTGAAGTGAGAGGGGGGACGCAATGGCCAGTAGGATGTATGTATATATATGTAGTCTTTGTGTTTGTGCTTTTGTTTTGTTTTGTTAGGTCTAGTTTTATGTTGTGTGTGATTGGGCTTAAAACTCAACCGTCTTGAGCTGAAGGTGAGGGGAATTGAGGGAGATAGGACATGCTGGAAAACCTAAACCATCCCCGTTAGTACCTCCTAGTCAGGATAGATGAGGTGAGTATGAGAGAAAAGCCCATACTTAGAGCCAAACACGAAAGCCCTCTAAAAATGTGAGTTATAAGCCTTAAAGTGGAACCACTTTCCACATATATTGGAAAGAAAAGAGAGGCTGCCACAATTCGCCTAGGGTGAAGTGATCACGGGTAGCAAATACTGAAGGCAGTAGGAACCCCCCCCCCCCCCATTTAAAAAAAAAAAAAAAACCGCCTTTAGAACCCTTTCTTCTTAACCTTTTATATACCCAGATAAACACCCCAGCCGACTGGGACTGTGTAAGGCATGAAACAAATGGAGCTTACTGGCCAGGAAGAAGTGCGGAAAAGCAGAAACCAGCTGGGCGAAAAAGTTAGAAGAAAATCGACCAGGGAGTCATTCCCAGTCCAAAAAAGAGAAGAAGGAATAAGGGTGGCGAAGCCACGAAGGAACGAAAAAAAAAAAAAAAAAAAGCGGGAACCGAGAAAATGAAGAAAATGGTCAGAAAGATTTGACCACAAAAAAAGAGATGAATGAAGGAACAAGGGTGGCGAAGCCACAAGATGCTACTGACCAGTGGAGACCAAAGCCAGAAGCGCCAACTAAAGAAAGCAACTGATCAGAAGCCTAATATACACAGTCCCCCCCCCCCCCCCCCCCGCATAAATAAAAATAGAAATTTTGAACCTTAGAGCCTTAGGAACATCCACCGAAAACATTACAAGCCAACAACCCCGTTACAAGCCTATAAGTCCTTCAGTAGCCGCTCGTGGAATCTAAGTCCGAAGCAATTGTGGTGAGCATAATGAGAGAATGCAGTCCTAACATTCCTGGTGAGGTATGAGTGACTGAGCGAACCTAGTGTTGGGCCGAGAGTGTGGGCGATCTTGACAAACAGATATACTGACTGGAAGAGAAAAGGGGGGTGGCAGAAGTTCAAGGCTGTCTAAGGCCGGATTGCACCTGATCCAGAGGGGAGGGATGGTTGAAAATATAGCCCGATCTATGTGTTTTCAGTCTTTTATGTGTTTATGTTTCTCTGTGTTTGTTTGTGTTTTTCTTTGCGTCATAGTTTAGAGTCTAAGTTAGGTAGAGTCGGTCAGGGAAGTAACCAGGCTAGAATTCGACTTATTCTTTTCTTTGTTTGTTCTTCACGCTTGAGGACAAGCCTGTGGTAAGTGTGAGCAGTTTGATAAGTCGTATTCTAGGCCTTGGTTACGGGTCAGTATGATGTGCTTAATTGATTATATTTGCAAAACAGTTGTTTAAAGTGTGCAGGTTAAGCATTCTAGCCAGTAGGGAAGTTTCGGAATGTTCAGGTGAAGGAGGCGCCAGCATGATCTCATACTGATCAGTATTCGTGCTAAAACGGCTTGAGATGGAGAAGACGGATAGCTGGGACGGATTACCCACAATTAAGGGCAAAGAAGTCAAATTGCAACGAGGATTTACCCTAAAATCAAGGGTAGCCTCCCTATAAAAGGAAGCCAAATTGGAGAGAGAAATAGACATTCACTCATTCACCACCATCTTTAGGTAGAAAGTTTTCTCGGTAGTTTCAGTCTTTCAGCCGTGTCCCGCTTCTTGCCTCGCCGTAGCCATGATCACTTGACGTTCAGATGTTCCCAGAATTCCAGTCATCGTCCATTCCAGCCAGCAAGATCGTAGTTTAGAGTCTCATCGCCCGGAGTGGCAAAACACTTTTACATTGCTTTCGTAGTTTTAAATTTCCCGCTTTCCTTACGTTGGATCTTGTTTGCCTTTGGATATTTTCTGCTTTTGAAGTACTTTGTTGAAGATCCGAACGTGTTTATGCTATGAAGTTGATTTCCGTTTCGTTTATTGTGGTGTTTCTTTATTCCCTGCCTAGTTAGCTTAGATCTAAAGTTTCTCGGTGTTTAAAGTGCTGAATCTCTCAACTCCGTTTACGTAACAAATTTCTTTAGGATAGATAAACAAGTATTGTTTGATCGGAAAATAGATCGTTGCATGCAAAGCTTAGTTTTAATTTCTGAATCGTTCTTTCATGTTGACCAGTATGCAGAAGTCCAGTTTCAGTGTTTGATTTCCGATTTGATTTCTTAGTTTTGGATCTGTGTTTGTGAGCTGTTAATCTGAGTTTTCCGTGTTGAATCTGGAATTGTTATCTGAATTTTGGAAGTGTTTGTTGAAGAAGATGATGTCTATTTCAATTGGAGGGGACCACTTACTTTTCGAGATGCTTTTGCTTTTGTCCTTCACTTTTAGTTAAGCCCTGTCAGCCTAGTCATCAAACTTCCACTACACTCTGAATATTCTGTTTAGCCCAAAATAGAAACCCGTACCTTCCAAATATTTTTTGTTACAAAATTGTCTCCCCATTCCACGTACACAGTTACATTCCAAATGTTTTCCTTACCGTCTGACCAGTAGAACACCTCCTTTAAGTTTCAGCCTAGGTAGAAACTCAACCCAAGCGTGGTAGCTAACCAAATCTTCCAATTGTCACCGCGGTAGTTTAAGAACGCACCATCTCTGTGGGATTCGACCCTTACCACCACTATACTGATCAGTAGAAGTGGGTTGAGGAATCTTTGAAACCAAGGTCTAGGTTAGTTAGGATCTCTATCCTGATCAGTAGGATATATCCTTGCTTGAACGACACCTACGCACCTAGGTCCTTTCAATTGCACAATGTATTGCTACATTTATCTTTTAAGAAGTAAAGATGAAGCAATAGAAGCGTTCAAAAATTATAAGAACGAAGTTGAGAATCAACTTGGTTGTAAAATCAAATCGATTCGAAGCGATAGAGGGGGTGAATATGTAGCCCTGTTTGAGGAATTATGCAATGCAAGTGGTATAATCCATCAAACGACTGCACCATATTCACCACAATCTAATGGTGTTGTAGAACGCAAAAATCGAACTCTGAAAGAGATGATGAATGCACTGCTTCTAACTTCAGGATTACCACATAACATGTGGGGGGAAGCTGTTTTGACAGCCAATTATATCTTGAATAAGATTCCTCTCAAAGGAAAAGATGTTACTCCTTATGAGCTGTGGAAAGGAAGGAAGCCATCCTACAAATACCTCAAAGTGTAGGGGTGTTTGGCAAAGGTGATGGTTCCTCCGCCCAAAGAAGTTACAATCGGACCTAAGACGGTTGATTGCATCTTCATTGGATATGCACTTAATAGTAGTGCATATCGATTTGTTGTTCACAAGTCCGAAATATCGACTATAACAGTAGGAACAACAATTGAGTCAAGGAATGTCGTATTTCTCAAAAATACATTTCCTTGCAAAGACAAAGAAAAGGTCGTAACCAATTATGAGACAAGAATTGAAGAAGAAGCCACGAGTTCTAAACCAGTGGAAGAAGAAGCCACTAGTTCTTAGCGGATGAGGAACCTAAATCGCGCAAGCGTGCAAGGCCCGATCCAAATGATACAGTACTAAGACGTGGTAATAGGGTCAGAACACCAAAAACATTTGGTCCTGACTACATTGCTTTTATGTTTGAAGAACCGACATCTATAAAAGTAGCATTCGATGGCCCAGACGGGTTACATTGGAGAGAAGCTGTTCAAAGCGAAATTGATTCAATTTTGCTAAACCACACTTGGGTGTTGGTTGATTTGCCCGAAGGTGCTAAACCTTTAGGATGTAAATGGGTCCTTAAAAGAAAGTTTAAGGCCGATGGAACAGTAGATAAGTATAAAGCCCGATTAGTAGTAAAGGGTTTTAAACAAAAGGAAGGACATGACTTCTTTGATACATATTCACCTGTAACAAGGATTACATCTATCCGAGTGCTTCTCGCTATTACTGCATTGCACAATCTTGAGATTCATCAAATGGATGTAAAGACCGCGTTTCTAAATGGTGAACTAGAAGATGAAATCTATATAGAACAACCCGAAGGGTTTGTAGTACCTGGACAAGAGAAAAAGGTATGCAAGCTTGTAAAGTCTCTATATGGATTGAAAAAAGCGCCATTGCAATGGCACTTGAAGTTTGATAATGTGATGTTATCAAATGGGTTTAAAATCAACGAGTGTGACAAATGTGTCTACATCAAGAGCACTAATAACGGCCATGTTATAGTGTGTTTATACGTTGATGATATGTTAATCTTGGGTAGTAACACTCAAGTAATTAACGATACAAAGGCCATGTTAAAGAGAAACTTTGACATGAAAGACATGGGTCTAGCCGATGTAATTCTTGGAATGAAGATTCTAAGAACGTCTGATGGAATCATCTTAACACAATCACATTATTTGAGAAGATATTGAATAAATTCAAAGCCTATGATGGCGCGCCAGTTAAGACTCCAATTGAACTCGACGTTCACTTGAGCAAAAACAAAGGCGAGCCCGTTGCACAAGAAGAGTATGCACGGGTCATCGGGTGCATTATGTACTTGACTAATTGCACTCGACCTGACATTGCTTGTGTCGTGAACAAGTTGAGTCGTTACACGAGCAATCCAAGCAAAGAGCATTGGAGAGCTCTTGTGAGGGTTTTGAGATATTTAAAACATACTCAAAATCTTGGGCTACACTTCTCGAGATACCCCCCGGTACTTGAAGGATACTGTGATGCCAATTGGATATCCGATAATAGAGACTCACTTTCAACAAGTGGATACGTCTTTACTATTGGGGGTGGTGCTGTATCGTGGAAATCCACAAAACAGACTTGTATAGCCCGATCAACAATGGAATCGGAGTTCATTGCCTTAGATAAGGCGGGTGAGGAAGCCGAGTGGGTTAAGAACTTCCTTGAAGATATTCCATGTTGGTCTAAGCCAGTGCCACCAGTGCTGATCCACTGCGATAGCCAAGCAGCTATTGGAAGGGCAAACAATGGCTTCTATAATGGTAAGTCTCGACATATACGTCGACGACATAACACCGTGAGACATTTGATCACAACAGGGGTGATTACAATTGACTATGTGAAGTCAATAGATAATCTAGCGGATCCGCTAACCAAAGGGTTAAACCGTGATCAAATGAACAAGTTGCTAGAGGGAATGGGTTTGAAATCCACAAACTAAAGAACTATTATAGTGGTAACCCAACCATGATGACTGGAGATCCCAAGAACTTGGTTCAAAGGGACAACTAAGCTATGAGAGTTCATGAGAAACACTCAACTATATCTATTCCCTAGAGAGCAATAGAGTGTTAGAGAACTTGCCTAGTGGTAAAGGCTAAGTCTATGACTTTTAATGGTTCTTAAGGATCTCAAAGAGATGGAGTTCTCAAAGAGACCAAGTATGACAAGGTACTTGACTAAGAATCACGTATGTAAGTGTGAAGTGTGGTCGCCTCATAAAACACACTTATGAATCCAAAGTGGTGTCCAAGACCGCAATGGACACAAAACGTGAGAACGGATGAGGTTGAGGTGTTTAAGCGTTAACACCATTGTCTCGGTGCACGCCGTGGGGGATTAGTTCAAAGCATCGCGCTACTAAGCCTCCTGTGTATCCGATGCTGTCGACTATGGAAGGTTCAAGGCCAACAACTACCTTTCCTTATGCTTATATACCTCTCGAGGGTTGAGCTTGTGTCTGCATGCATATGCATTTGGCTATTTCCACTCATGTGGGGGATTGTAAAAATCATGGATTAAATATGCCCGGTCAATGGATTTTGACCAAATAATAAATGTGACGAGACATTTAATTTTGTGAAATTAAATGACATAGCGTCGATCTACATTTTACGTAGATAAATGTAGTATATTCACTTTCTCAAATCCGATTTCCGGTGAGTGAGAAATAGTGGATTAAAGTTAGGCATAATTAGCTTTTAATTAAAGCATGGAGTTGGAGCTTAGGGAATAATTAACTAGTGTTAATTATCCCACATTGGAGGATTAACACATCTTTTAATATGCTTAAATTAAGTGCCTTTATGTTACTTAATAATTATAGTGGACCAAGATGGGTGAAAGAGCCCACACCCGAGCACACACGCGCGCCGCCGCCGCCCGCCCGAGCGCGAGCCCGAGCCCGTGCCCGTGCACGTGCTCGTGCTCGCGCTCGCGCTCGCGGGCCACGGGCCTCGAGCCTATTGCCCGGGCCCGATCCCGATCTCGATCTCGATCTTGGACTTTGGACTTGGACTTGGACTTGGACTTGGACTTGGATCTTGGATCTTGGCAATTGGTCTTTGGGCTTGGTGCTTGGCCCAAACTAATCTTTTTAGACCCCGCCGAGTCAGCAGTCTAAGTGGCTTGACACGTCGTCAAGTGAGGCACAGTCACGGCTGCCACATAAGAAATCCACATGCGAAAGGCACACTCCTGCCACACGCTCGTAACCGCCGGCGGTTACGAATCTGCCATGATGAGCCTTCATGGCTTGGTTGACCCTGCATGGTGGCTTGGCCTATAAATAGGCTAGCCATTCCACTGCATTCTACACACAATTCACAAGCATAAGCTCTCTCCCTCTCTCTGCATAGTTTTTCTGTCGAAGCTCTGCCCTCTCCTCCATCCAGTTCGCCGGAGCTCTGTTGATTGCGGTGCTGCATCAAAAGAGACGTAGCCGTTTTACCTTTGGGGACGACACACCAAACCGAGACCACTACCGGGGCGTATCTCGTCTTGCGAGAAGAGGCCTCCTCGACTCGGCTATCACACTGGTTTAGTTGTTTCGATTTCTATTGTAATTTCTTTAGTTCAGTTTCTCTTTTTCTTTCTTTTGGGTTGTATTACGCCCTACTGTTATCTCTTGTAATCCCCTGAAACCAACACCATCGATACCATATTGCTCGCCCCCGGCCAGACCACCAACGTCCTTCTCACCACCGATCACCTCACTTCAAGGTACTTTATTCAACTCCTTAAGAGCATCCACAATAGCGCCTAGTGCACCGCCTAGCCGAGCGCCGGCGCTAGGCGGTGCGCTAGGCGATCTATTGCAACCGCCTAGCGGATTTCGCGATAAAAAACCGCCTAGCGCTCGGCGGTTCCGCGGCGCTAGGCGGTGCGCTAGGCGATCCGCTAGGCGCTATTGCAGCGTCCGGATTGCCCAGCGCACAGCCTAGCGCGAATTTTTAATTTTTTTTTTCCGAAACACTATATATACGCGACTTGCCTGTCATTTTCATTCGCACCACTTGTATTAACTAGTACTCTCTCTATCTTAATTTCTGTACAAGATCAACACCTAGAAATGAGTAACACCGGTGGTAGTGGTGGGAGTGGTGGGGATGCTGAGGAGTACGAGCGTATAATGAACGAAGCGCTAGAGGCCTATACGAACCGTGAGATTGATCAATGGATGCAGAGGGCCTTGCAGCCGGCGGTACCTCGACCTCGACCAGTGGTACACCGCCGAGCGGTGATTGATCGTGATCACGTAACTGCACATCAGCGCCTCTACGAAGACTACTTCACACAGGAGCCGCGGTTCAACGCCAACCTTTTCAGGCACCGTTTTAGGATGCGCAGGTCCCTGTTTATGCGTATTGTTAACGGATTGGAGCAACGATATCTGTATTTCCGCTTTAGGCACGATGCGTTTGGCAGACCCGGCCACACTCCTATTCAAAAGTGCACTGCGGCAATCCGGCAGTTGGCCTACGGAGGCGCTGCAGACATGTGGGACGAGTACCTCCACATCGGTGAGACGACTGCCCTGGAGTGTATGAAGTATTTCTGTCAGGACGTGATTGAAATATTCGGTGATCAGTACCTTCGAAGCCCTACCACCGATGACTGTCGGGATTTGCTGCGGATGCACGGGGAACAGCATGGGTTCCCAGGAATGTTAGGCAGCATAGATTGTATGCATTGGGAGTGGAAGAACTGCCCCGCCGCCTGGAAGGGGATGTACACTACCGGCTACAAGGGAAAGAATCCCACGATGATCCTCGAGGCCGTAGCTGATTACCGGCTGTGGATTTGGCATGCGTATTTTGGGATAGCTGGTTCGAACAACGACCTCAACGTCCTCAACTCGTCGCCACTTTTCAACGAGCAGTGTCAGGGTGTCCGTCCAGCCATCAATTTTGTCGCCAACGACAACCGACATGATATGGGCTACTACTTAGGGCTGGCAATTTTCGACACGACACGATAATCCGACACGAATCCGCACGAAATTATTGGGTTGGGGTCAAGTCTTATTGGATTCGTGTCCTTATCGGGTTGACCCATTAAGAACCCGATAATTTCGGGTTGGGTTCGGGTCGGATGCGGGTCGGATACGGGTAACCCATTAAGAAATAATATTTTTATTTTTATTATTATTTAAAAAAATATATATTACTTTAATTTTTTAATTTCTTATAAATTAGGTTTAAATAGTATAAAACGAATTTTAATTGTGTAAATTAGGTTAAAAATTAAGGTTTAATCGTGTAATATTAGGTTTTAATCGTGTAATATCAGGTTCAGGTTGTTATCGTGTCGTGTCAACCCATATTATATCGTGTTGATAACGGGTTCGTGTCGGGTGCGGGTCGTGTTCGGATTTGAAGGTAGCAGGTCGGGTTCGTGTTCGGATTTACAGTTTCCTTAACAGGTCGGGTTCAGGTTAGGCCTTATTGGGTTGGGTCATTATCAGGTTGACCCGATAACGACCCAATCCGCACGATTTGCCAGCCCTACTACTACTTGGCGGATGGGATATACCCTAGGTGGCCCGTCTTTGTGAAGACGATCCGATGCCCAGGAGATGAGAAAAAGGCCTACTTTGCGGCACGGTAGGAGTCGGCGCGTAAGGACGTGGAACGCGCATTTGGTGTGCTCCAGGCTCGATGGGCGGCAGTTAAGGGGCCAACGCGTTTGTGGCACGTCGACTGCATTGCTGATATAATGTACGCCTATATAATCATGCACAACATGATTGTCGAAGATGAAGGTGGACAACTGACTGGTTGGGCCAACGACGATAATGAAGCTGGTCCAAGCCACGGCGTAGCCGCCCCTAACGTACGGAGTGGGGTACCCCACGATGAAGACGGCCGCCTCCAAGCACATGCCGACATGCGCCAAACGGAGGCTCATATTCGACTCCAAAGGATTTAATTGAAGAGTTATGGGCGCGGAGGACTGCACGACGTTAGTTTTTTTTTAATTATGTAATTTTTTTTAATTAATGTACTTTTTAAATTTTATTAATATTAGTGAATTTTCTCGTTTTTGTGGCGTAAATTTAATTCCGTATATTGTGTGATTGTTAATTATTTCATTTTGTATATATTTGTTAATAGTGATGTGGATAGTATTATTAATGTTTCCCGTATATGTCTCGTAAATTAAATTCCGTATATTGTGTGATTGTTAATTATGTCATTTTATATAATTGTTATTAGTGATGTGGCTATTGATGTGGCTGGGCTATTTATGATGTGGCTAGGCTATAGCTGAACTATTTATGATGTGGCATGAGGATTTTTAGTGCTGATAATGTGACAGTGGCTGGGCTATTCCTATTGTGGATGGCCTAATAGAGTTGTCGATCCAATTTCGATTTTCCCGCCAAAATTGGATTGCAGGTACCAAATCACGGCCTCCCCTTTCAAGTCCTCTCCTGTCACAATCGACAACTCCACAGCAACCGCCACGTTGATCTACGCCGGAGCCCTAGCCTCCGCCACCACAATCCTCTCCGATCTGCCAGCGCAGAACGCCGATACCTTCACGCAGTCCCTCCGCGGCCTCAACTCCGCCGCCTACCCGTCCCTAGTCCCCCTCCAGATCGACCATTCCTTACTCTTCACCATCGCCCTCGGCTTGGCTGATTGCCCTAGCTGCGACAACAGCCTCCGCCTCCGCGTGGTGGCGGACATCAACAACGTCACATTCCTGATGCCGCGGATCGCTCTCCTCAACGCTCATTTCTTCGGAATCGACGGCGTATTCACCGACGATTTCCCCGCGAGGCCGGCGGCGCCGTTGGTTTACATCGGAGCGAAGCAGCCGGAGAATATGAGGACGATGAGTGGCACGAGATTGTACAGGCTGGCGTTCAATTCGACGGTGCAGGTGGTGCTGCAGGGAACCAGCATGATTTTCCCGGAAAATCACCCGATCTATTTGCATGGATCCAATTTCTTCGCTGTGGGTAAGGGTTTGGGCAATTTTGACCCGGATTTGGATCCGAAGAGATTCAACCTTGTTGACCCGGTCGAGAGGAATACTATTGCTGTTCCATGAGGTGGATGGGTTGCCATCAGATTTAGAGCTGATAATCCAGGTACTTTTATTTCAAAATTTGCTGGGAAAAATGCTATTGAAGTTAATAATTATTTGTCACATAATAATAGTAATAGCTGAAGTATAATGTATTTTTTTTATTAAATCATGATAAATGATGTGATATTTTTACAAATTTGTGTAATATTTTAATAATGTTTGATGGAATTTGTAGGAGTATGGTTTTTGCATTTCCACCTAGAAGTGCACACATCATGGGGGCTTAAGATGACATTTGTAGTGGACAATGGCAAAGGGCCCAACGAGTCTCTTCTACCACCTCCAAATGATTTGCCCAAATGCTAAAAAATCACCACCCTAATTAGGGTTCTTCTTTGTTGTTTTTTAATTTTCACAAAACTTTTGATTTTTCAATAATTCAAGTGGTTCTTGGGCACAACGACGAAAGGTTGGATGTGTCAGTCGATAACGAAGGACCAAGCACCTCGTTTGGGCCAGATTACAAAATGTATGAAGTTTCTACATGTATTATATTTACATATTTTATATATCATGTTGACATTTGTTGATGTACGAAAAAATTGAAAATTTTCAAAATTTTTTTCAAATTTTGACATTAGAACATATGCAATTGAAATTTCATTAGAATCCTTATGAATTAATCTTTAATTTGATATATGTTGTGCGGAAAAATAATTTAAATCGAGAAAGTTATATGTGTTTTAAAGTTATGGGATATTTTTCAAAAGTTAGTTACAACTAATTTGTTGTAAATTGACCTTAATACCCTTATTGACGTTTTTTTGTTAATTGTATTGACATTCCGGTGCTAATGATCTAGGTCATTAATTTAAATATCTAATAACTATTATTTAATTATAGTTAACAATTAAGTATTGAGTTAGCAATATAACACTCTCATATAATTTTTTGGCAGTTTTTCCTTTATAATTGCTCTACCTTTACTTCTGATTCCCATTTTTACATTTGGGGTTCTGTATTGGGCCTGAATTAATTTAATGGACTTGGGCTAATAATGCTTGATTGACTAGTGACAGTTGAGTTATCCAACATTCCTATGTAAGAGAAACGATCGGTGGCGACGCTGTGTGAGCGATTTGTAGGCGCCCAGTGACGAGTCATTGAGATACTGATACCGTCATTTTCTTTTTACTTAGTATTAAGTATATTTTTAATATTCTAATATTTATCCTTGTTTAATACTTAATCCGTCCCTAAAAATTTGTCACTTATTTCCTTTTTCATCCGTCCTTAAAAATTTGTCACCTTTCACTTTTACCATTTTTAGTAGTAGACTTCATATTCCACTAACTCATTCTCATTCCTATTTTATTTTAAAATTAATATATAAAAATAGGATCGACGTATCATTAATTTTTTCAACTCACTTTCTATTACATTTCGTGAAACTCGTACCGAGTCAAATGGTGTCAAGTATCTTTCATCACGTCTCTCTCACCAATCAATTCTCTCTCTCATCTGTAATTTTCTGGCCATTAGAGCATCCACAATAGGAATAGCCCAGCAATAACCCAGTCGTAGCCTAGCCACAAACTTCTCCTGCCACATCATCAACACTAAAAATACACCTGCTACATCATAAATAGGCCAGCAATAGCCTAGCCACATCATAAATAGCCCGGCCACATCAATAGCCACATCACTAATAACAATTATATAAAAATGAAATAATTAACAATCACACAATACACGGAATTTAATTTACGAGACATATACGAGAAACATTAATAATACTATTAAAATTTTTAAAAGTACAATAATTTAAAAAAAACTACAATAATTTAAAAAAATTACAATAATTAACAAAAAAGTACAATAATTCACTCCTTTGCTCCGTCGTCGTCTCCGTCGTCGTCTCCTCCGTCGTTGTCGGCACCACCGCCTCCGCCTCCGTCGCCACCATCGCCTCCGCCTCCGTCGCCGCCGCCGCCTCTACTCCCGGCGGCTTCCATCCGTGCCGCCTCCAAATCCTCCTGCATGCTCAGGAGCAATGTTTGAAGCAAACTCTTCTCTACGGGGTCCACCGCCGCCCGCCATTCGGCCATCGTCTTGACCATTTGAGCGCGCGTTTGTTGACGCGCGAAGAATTTGAGATCCGCTGTGGATTGGCCAAGGGGGGATGCCGACTGGACCTCCTGGGAACCCCCGGCGACCCCCCTCGCCTCCCATTGAGCCCGCCTGTGCCCAACCGGGTGAGTTCGACGAGCGAACGAACGAGGGGTCGGGACCTCCTGGGCCGTCTCGGGGAGGTCGTGGGAACCACCGCTGATGCCGCTGAAATCACAGGTATAGTTCAGTCGTTGCTTCTTCCGCCAGCCGGCGTCGACACCTACTCGGAACTTCTCGGAATCATTCAGCACAAGATAGCAGTTCCAGTAGGTGATGTCCTTATACACCCCCTTCAGGGGGAAGGCTTTCTCCGCTATCCTCCTGCAGTCTTCCTCCGTTTGACCACTGCTCATCATGCGGAGGGCGTTGGTGTACAAGCCCGAAAATCAGGAGACCGCAGCCCTTATTCGGTCCCACCCCTTCCGGCAATCCTCCCCGGTGCATCGCCTCCCCTCCGGGCAAAACCTCTGGTAGGCTGCTGCTATCTTGCCCCACAAGTTGACGATCCTCTGGTTGTTCGAAACGAGAGGATCATCGCAAACACTCACCCACACCTTGGCCAGAGCGACATTCTCCGCGTCCGTCCACCTCCTCCGTACCGAGCTGTCGTCCTCACCCGGCTGCGAGGACTCGCCGACCCTCTTCCCCTTGTTTTCTTCTTTGGGGCGCCACGACCCCGCCCTGCGCCCCCGTTTGAACGGGAGCATCCGGAACACCGAGAAGATCTAACCCCAATTCATCGAAGGAGAAAGTGTCAAATTGGGGCAACGGCTGCGCCTCCGTTGGGGTCGATGTGTGCGACGAACCAGTCGAAAATCGAAACTGGGGCGATAGACGTCCCCCGGGGTCCCCTGTGTCGCCGGTACCCCCCCCCCCCCGGCGTCCCCTGCGTCGCCTGTACCCCCCGGGCATCATCTGCATCCCGGGTGCCCACCCCGGCATCATTTGGGCACTGGGTGCCCACCCCGGCATCGCCTGAAACCCCCCCGACGGACTCCCCCCGGTTGGCATCCCGGACATCATCTGCTGCCACTGGTACATGTTGTAGTATGGTGGCATCTGACTCCATCCACTTCCCACGGGGACCGGGGGAGTTTGAGCTTGAGACCCGCTACTCCCTGAAGTTGGCTCGTTGTTGAGATCCATTTACCG
This sequence comes from Salvia splendens, assembly GCF_004379255.2. NCBI lineage: Eukaryota > Viridiplantae > Streptophyta > Magnoliopsida > Lamiales > Lamiaceae > Salvia > Salvia splendens. The sequence goes on from NC_056044.1 coordinate 22,518,405, forward strand.
TTGTTAATCTTGTACAGAAATTTAGATAGAGAGTACTCGTTAAAACAAGTGGTGTGAATGAAAATGACGTGCAAAGCGCGTATATATAGTGTTTCGGAGAAAAAAAAATTCGCGCTAGGCGGTGCTCTAGGCGATCCGGACGCTGCAATAGCGCCGAGCGGATCGCCCAGCGCACCGCCTAGCGCCACGGAACCGCCGAACGCTAGGCGGTTTTTTAATCCGGAAACCGCTAGGCTGTTGCAATAGATCGCCTAGCGCCGGCGCTCGACTAAACGGTGCGCTAGGCGCTATTGTGGATGCTCATACAGATGAAACTTTTGCAGATCTATCATCTATAATTTTTTTTTATTGAATTAGTACTTCTCAAATATTATTAATGGCTGTGAATTGGGATTTCTTCAATATGCCTCGCTAAATGAGTTTCTACAATTTCCGGTTAAAATTTGTGAAATCAAATAGTCTGGATCCATTTAAATTTATTCAAAAAGGGATTTTAATTGTAAAAAAGGTGGAGTAGTTTCTTGTAGAGAAACATTTCAATGGTAAACGCATATGACCATGTTCTGAAATCCTTTCTTTCTCTTCCGAGTTCCAAATCGATATTAGATTTTACAATCACATCTGTGATAATTTCATTCTCGGCGTTTAATCACAGAGAAAGAATAGGAAAAATCACTTACAGTTAAGAGATGGAAAACTTGGAAATTGATAAGAAAGATGAAGATCATATTTTAAATGGATATTAAAATTGATGGATGATTGAATATCAAAAAGAGAAGATGGATGATTGAATATCAAAAGAGAGAAGGTCAGATTTTAAATGGAGATTAAAATTGATGGACGATTGAATATCAAAAGAGAGAATATTATGATAAAAATATAAATAAAAGAGAGAAATGTGACGAGGATGCCATGTCATCAGGCGCCTACATATCGCTCCCATCCACAATAGGCGCCCAGCGACCGCCCAGCCGAGCGTCGGCGCTGGGCGGTTCGCTGGGCGGTCTATTGCAGCCGCCCAGCGGCTGAGTGGAGAGAGAAACCGCGCAGCGCTGGGCGGTGGCGTGGCGCTCGGCGGTCGGCTGGGCGGTCCGTTCGGCGCTATTGCAGCTCCCGGATCGCCCAGCGCACCGCCCAGCGCGAAATTTAATTTTTTTTTTTCCGAAACACTATATATACGCGCTTTGCTCGGCATTTTCATTCGCACCACTTGTTTTAACGAGTACTCTCTCTATCTTAATTTCTGTTCAAGATCAACAACGCAAAATGAGTAACGCTGGTGGTAGTAGTGGTGGTAACGGAGGGGATGCTGAGGAGTACGAACGTCGTATGGCCGAGGCGTTGGACGCCTATACGACCAACGCGATAAACCAATGGATGGAAAGTGCCTTGCAGCCGGCGATACCTCGACCTCCCCCCGTGGTCCACCGCCGCAGTGTGATTGATCGGGATCACGTAGCTGCACATCAGCGCCTATACGAAGACTACTTCGCACAGGAGCCTCGGTTCACCGCTAACCTTTTCAGGCGTCGTTTTAGGATGACCAGGGACCTGTTTATGCGTATTGTCAACGCTTTGGAGTCTCGATATCTGTATTTCCGCTTCAGACACGATGCGTCTGGCAGACCCGGCCACACACCTATTCAAAAGTGCACTGCGGCAATCCGGCAGTTGGCCTACGGAGGCGCGGCAGACATGTGGGACGAATATCTCCACATCGGTGAGACGGCTGCCCTGCAATGTCTGAAGAATTTCTGTCTGGGAGTGATAGAAGTATTCGGTGATCAGTATCTGCGAAAGCCTACCCCCGAAGACTGCCAAGATCTGTTGCGGATGCACGGGAGTCAGCATGGGTTCCCGGGTATGTTAGGCAGCATTGATTGTATGCATTGGGAGTGGAAGAACTGTCCCACAGCCTGGAAGGGGTTCTACACGTCCGGCTACAAGGGAAAGAATCCCACGATGATCCTGGAGGCCGTAGCTGATTACCGGCTTTGGATTTGGCACGCGTATTTTGGGATAGCTGGTTCGAACAACGACCTCAACGTCCTCAACTCGTCGCCACTTTTCAACGAGCAGTGTCAGGGCGTCGGTCCGGCCATCAGTTTTGTCGCCAACGGCAGCCAACATGATATGGGCTACTACTTGGCGGATGGGATATACCCTAGGTGGCCCGTCTTTGTGAAGACGATCCGATGCCCAGGAGATGAGAAGAAGGCCTACTTTGCGGCACGGCAGGAGTCGGCGCGCAAGGACGTGGAGCGCGCATTTGGTGTGCTCCAGTCTCGATGGGGGGCAATTAAGGGTCCAACGCGTATGTGGGATGTCCAATGCATTGCTAATATAATGTACGCCTGTATTATCATGCACAACATGATTGTCGAAGATGAAGGTGGCGAACTGACCAATTGGGTCAACGACGATAATGAAGCCGGTCCAAGCCACGGCGTGGCCGCCCCCAACGTACGGAGTGGGGTACCTAACGATGAAGCCGGCCTCTTACAAGCACATGCCGACATGCGCCAAACGGCGGCTCATATTCGACTCCAAAAGGATTTAATTGAAGAGTTATGGGCACGGAGGATTGACCGCCGTTAGTTTTTTTTAATTATGTAATTTTTTTTAATTAATGTACTTTTTAAATTTTATTAATATTAGTGAATTTTCTCGTTTTTGTGTCGTAAATTAAATTTCGCATATTGTGTGATTGTTAATTATTTCATTTTGTATATATTTGTTAATAGTGATGTGGATATTATGTGGCTGGGCTATGGCTAGGCTATTGCTGGGCTATTTGCTTGTTTTGATGATGTGGCAGGAGGATTTTTAGTGCTGCTGATGTGGCAGTGGCTGGGCTATTGCTGGGCTATTGCTGGGCTATTCCTATTGTGGATGGTCTCACATAACCCGCCCAGCAGATCGTTTCTCCCTATGTAAAACCGACCTTACTCAATTCAGCAGTCCTCCTATCAATAGACATAGAATGTTATACTACTCATCCCATCAAAATATGGATAATTGGTATAGCACAGAAATAGGATAAAATTGGTAAAGTAAAAAAGAAAATGAGAAAGAGAAGAATAGTTAAAATAGTGTTAATAGATAATGAGATTTACATTATTAGTATTTCCTCCGTCCCACAATAAGAGTCACATTTTGCTATTTCGTCCGTCCATAATAAGATTCACATTTTACTTTTACCATTAATAGTAAGTAGGTCTCACATTCCACTAACTCACTTCACCCCTATTTTATTATAAAATTAATATAAAAAGTGGTCCCTATATTCCATCAACTTTTCCAAACTAGTACCATAAAAATATAGGCAATGGGCATGACACGGAAATTAAGACAAAATTGGTAAAGTAAGAGGAGAATTGTATGGTAAAGTAAGAGAGAGGAGGAGAATAGTAGTTAAAGTAATGTTAGTGGATAGTGGGCGGAAAGGATCTCCTACTTCATTCCTACTCCAACACTCATAACACAATAAAATCATTACTTTATTATGATGTGAGTGTTGGAGTAAGAATGAATGGTGGTATAAGCTATAAATATATTGATGTATAGGAGTAATAAATTGAGATACCTTTCTAGAAATAGAATGTACATATTTTTATGGGATAAATGAAAATAGAAAGTGTACACATTTTTATGGGACGGATGAAGTATTTGTTATTTGAACTTGTCGGCATTCGGAGTTCTACATCGGTTGAGTCAGAGTGCAAATTGAATTCAAGGGTTTGTTGAGATGGTGCCGAATCCAATTAATTAATTAATTCAAGTCATTCCTTATTTTTTGGGTAGAGCATAAGCCTCCAGCTGCTATCCAGCTTTAGTCCAGTTCCATACTCATATATAATCCATCAGGTCATACACATCTCTCACATTCATCTATCATCCATGTGGAAGCTGCGATCCTGGCTAGAGAATCCTGAAAACTTCGAGATTCAGCCTTGGGTTTATCTAGTTGTTTATTATGCCAAGTATTTTAATTAATATTTTAACTGCTTGTACGAGTAGCTAAATCGTAAGAATTCTAGTAATTTGAATGCAGCTCTTTATGTTTGTTTAGTTTCAGTTTTAACTTCCAACACACTATTTGCTCTGTTCAATAGACTCTATTTACTTTGTTCAATTATGTGCAATAATGTTTTTGTTGCTTGACAAGATGAATGATTTAATAGTATCAGGGGGAATTTAGAGAGGATATAAATATTAGATGATAACACTATAGTCAATATTCCCAAAAAAGTCTAAGAGTGAGGGCTTTTAAGGTTCTTATGAACAGTTTAGAGTTGCATGCATATGAGAGCATCCACTACGCGGCGCGCCGGCGTCCCGCGACCCGTCCCGGAGAGATGGGTCCGTCGCGCGCCGCGTTGCAGCATCCGTCCCGTCTCGTCCCGTCCCGCATCCCGTGTCGACGAGACAAGCGACGGGTCGTCTCGCCACGTGCCTATGCGACGTGGCACGACCCGGCGTCGTGCGTGACGCCCACTCGCCGGCCCGCGAGTGGGCGTCGTCACGTGCAGAAGCAATAAGGCCATCCACAACGCTGTCTCTACACCGTCTCTTAACTACTATTTGAGCACTATTTGAGGGCCCCACTGTCCTTTTTTTCTTCATCTCTTAACTAAGAGACGGAACCTGCAACGCTCCGTCTCTTAACCGTCTCTATACCGTCTCTTAATTACTATTCATTCAATTTAATTTATAAATTTTTTTTAAAACCCAATTCAATTTAAACAAACACACTTTATTAAAATTAAAACAACATTACAACTTAACATTAAAAAAACGAAGACATAATTAAAATTCTAAAAAAATAAAAATGACATAATTTAATCTTCTCCGCCAAAATTTTCCCAAATGTGCTCAATTAGATCCTCTTGGAGTTGGGTGTGGGCGCTAGAGTCGCGTGTCCTTGCCCGAATAGCCAACCGTTCTTGTATAGATGGATGCGCTCCACTTCGCGGCGGACTACTTGCGGTTGAGCTTCCGGGGGATTCGGGGTCGAACCAATTTCCGGCATCGGGTCCTTCGTCTCGGACAATCATGTTGTGCAAGATTATGCACGTATACATGATGTCGACCATGCTCTCCATGAACCACGAACGAGCCGGGGCTTTGATGATGTTGAAGCGCGCTTGGAGAACCCCGAACGCCCTCTCCACATCCTTGCGCGCAGCCTCCTGCTTCTGCGCAAAAAGAGCCTGCTTTGGGTTCGCTGGCCTGCCGCACGTCTTCACGAAGGTCGGCCACTTCGGGTAGATGCCTGAAACGAGGATTTTTTTTAACACGTGTGCACAGAAATAGATCACTGCAAGCGCTTGGTCAAGACACCACGCTCCTTAAATCCACTAGAGCACAAGGTCTAGGAACTTAAGAGAACATAAAGTGCTTGGTCGTTGGACACACATCGACTCCCCTTCAAAAAAATATAAATCCCTCAACCCGAATACTATGAATTAGTATAGGGAAGTGGGGTCGATCCCACAGAGATGGACTCGCAAAGTAGTGCTCAGAGACTTTGGACAGACAAATGGCTGCTGCCACGCAACAAAAGGGTTGAGAATTTTAAACTAACTCTAGACCTAGGCAGAAAATGTAAATGCTAGACCTAGGACATGTTAAACTTGTAAATTCAGACTTCGACAACAAGAAACATAACCACTTCCTAGACAGTGTAAACAACTACCTAATCTAGCTAAACAGAATATGACTGAAAGTGGGGACCATAATTCCAAAAATGGCAAGTACGGAAAGAACTGCAGATTAACAAACTCTGACGCTAGCTCGCAGCAAAATGCATCCTCTCAACCGAATTAAACTTGCAGATGAACAAAACAGAGCAAAAAGCGAGATTCGACAGAATATAGAGATTTGGTCGTCGTTATCTTGCTGCAACTCGGAAAAACATCAGATCTGCGTACACTAGACGGAATGAAAGTAAAATACGTAAACTAAGCATGAAAATCAGATCGAAACTACTCAGATTCACGTCAGAATACTTGATCCACTCCGGATCCAAGACATCCGAACCCAACAACCAACAAATCCAGCAAATCCAACCAAAATTCTTCCACAATCCAACTCCAATCTCCCGGATCTGACCATTAACCTACAATAACTCAGTAAACAGCTGCGAAACGCATCCAACTCAGACAATTTAAAACTCCAAAATCTCAATAAGCGAAACGATCAAACCAGAAATCAACACAATCGCCATAACGGAAAATCAAACTTGCATTTAAACCAGAAACTATTCGGCGAAAACAGCGAACCGAGCTTCGAACAACGAAGCTCGGCAGAGTAAGTAAAATGCGGAAAGCGGAAAATAAATTGTTTCTTCGCTCCTAACAAGAGCGGTGTTACACCATATCGGAAGCTAAGATGAAACCCGAACGTGCGAACTGAGATCTCCTCAAAACTAGTATCAAGTGTGTGTGTGGGAAAGTGAACTAAGCAACAGGCTGTGGTGAGGTCTCCCCCCAGAAGATCCCTCCAGCTTGCATGCTTCTGCCTTTTATAGATGCGGACATAGCCCTTGAGTCTTCGTAGAAATCCCTATTCTACCCTTCAACTCTGGAGCTTCCTCCGTCGAGCAATTCTCTTCATAATCGTTCACTAAATCGCCAGTTCCTCGACCTTGTGATTTTTTGGTCTTCTTTCCTGGACCTGGCGAATTCCTTCACACACCTGGCTTAAAACGTGCGTTAGTCCTAGTAAAATCACGAATTAAATCCCTAGACCCATGCATGAAATTAGCCTTATCAAACTGCTCACACTTAAACCATGCTTGTCCTCAAGTATGAAAGACAAGAAAAAGAAATAAGGCGAATTTCAATGCACGGCCCTCCCCCAAGTACTATTCTACAAACAAAACAGACTCCTAGACCTAGACAACTACAACACGAAACACATAAAAATCACAAAAGAAAAGAAAACACATAAGCGCATAAACTGGTATTTTCCTAGCAGCCATCCCCACAAGTTTAAGGTCAATCCAAGCGTTTACAGCCTCAGATTCCTCCCCCTCCCTTCTTCTGTCTAGTCAAGTTGTCAGTTCGTCAAGATAGCCTTCTGACTTCCCAATTGTTAGATTCACTCGATCACTCATTCCTCACCAGGGATGTTAGGATCGGATCGCTCTTAAGTTAAAGTTACTCCACTGATGCATCGGGTTATGAGAGTTTCTCCTTCCTACCGTCTCCTTTTTATTCCTGGGTCTGGTTACTACTGCTTCCTGCCCTTAATTTTTTTTTTTTTTTTTTTTTTTTTTTTTCCTGGACTTCGTCCAGCTTATACCTCCGGTTTTATTATTTTAACTCCTCCCCTGGACTTCGTCCAGCTTATACCTCCGTTTCCTGGACTTCGTCCAGCTTATACCTCCTTTTCCTGGACTTCGTCCAGCTTATACCTCCTTTATTCTCTACTCCCTAAGCATCAAGTGGTAGCCCATTCTTTTTACAAGTTAGCTCAAAGTGTATAGGCTTATAACTCGCTCTTATAGTAGGGCTGCACAACTGGGTTATCTAAGGCATCCTCTATCGTTCTTACTTCATCCAACTGACTTTGATTTATTAAGAGAAAAGGATTCACAATTTAGCATGTATTTTCTCTTCAATTACTCTCCCTAAGGGGCTTTTTGCTATTTATTTTACCAGTTATGCAAACACGAAACCTAAAAAAAAACTTCTACAAACTCCTAGACCTAACAGAATATGTACAAGACACTAACTGCACTAACTGCGTCCCCCCTCCCACTTCATTTATGCTTGTCCCCAAGCAATCCGTATGAAGTGGAAAGCAGGCCAGTTAGTGGCGACATGAAACGAACTCAACAAAACACAAACTTCTCACACTTAGACCAAGCATTGGGCTAAGTGGGAGAAGGAACAACATACAACACAAAACATGTTATGACATATAACCCCTTCTCACACTTAGACCAATGCTTGGTCTAAGTGGAAGGGTTCAACACATATATACAGAACCTAGCATGCTGGCAGGTAAAACAGAAATAAAACGAAAGAACTGTTAAATAAAAGAAAGAAAAAGTTACTTGGGTTTGAGGGGAAATTCAATTCGGTGTCTGGCCCCCGTGGGAGCCAAACTTTGGTGGCACCGTCGGCTGGGTCACCTTTGATTTCTTCCTGGCCGGCATCTCCGGCTTCTCTGGTCTGTCATCAGTAGGTCGGGGTATGGCTGTCCTCAGGATCACGGGTCTAGCGGAAGAGGGGGTGATGTGAGGCCTCGGGCCTTGTGATGGCTTCTGCGCGGATACACTTCCTGGACTTAGCGTTGTAATGTTGCCGCTAGACCCAGGAATAGTTTCTGATGCATCCGGGAACTTTTTGTGCAGCCATTTCAGCATGGTCGTCATCAAAGCAACACCCTCCGCCATCCTGTTGGTTTGCTCACTTGACGAAGCCACCCAATCGGTGATACGTCCCCTCAGGACTGCGGCCTCTTCCCTGCTTTTTCCGAATTCCCTTCGGATCTCAGTCATTTCCTTGCGTACCCCGTCGATTCCTTTCCTTACCTCCTCAACTTCTTTATGAACTCCCTGAACCATCAGCCTGACTTCGTCCTCAGTGGCTTGATCCTTTACCTCCACACCATCGGGTTCCTGCTTGACTTGTGCCTCTGACTTACCGACCTCATAAAAACACACCTCCTTTCCCTCGGGCGATCAGCAACCCCTTGTTGAAAAAAAAGTCGAAATTGAAGACTTCCGGGGCTGAGCACATCTTTACTACACGGCAGGCCTTGCTGATTTTAATTACAATGTTGCGCTGCAAATAGGCCCCGAGAAGATGGCACGTGTACAGATGCCTGGACGGGTTGGAGGTGACTTGATGGCAGGCTTGGGCTAACCAATAACCCAAATGAACTCGTACCTCCTGTGGCCATGCACCACGTAAAGTATAGGTCGGCGGTCGTCAGGGCGTTGTTGGCAGTGCCCCATCAAGTTGTAGCTAACAAAAGTTTGGGCGAATCGCAGACCCGATTTTCTATATGGTGTGCCTTCGAAAAACTTGTTTTAAATTGACCCACTCTTGAGTGAGTCAAGAACTCCCACGCACCTTGTGCCTGAAATCCTGGCGTCAACTTCGGCGGACCCAACCATTCTGTCGTTCCACAGGCCCTCATCATCTTCTGTTCTCGTTAGCAAGCCCATCCACAGCGTCCACTCCCGGATACTCATCCTATGTTCTTCATTAAAAAGCCTGAAAGCTATGGAATCCGTATCCAAATCGGCGGTGGATTTGAACCGGAAGGTGGAAAAGAATTCACGGGCCGCGTCGACTGGAACTTCGAAAGTGCTGTGCTTTAGTAACCAATCAAAACCGATTGCATCTATATACCCCCTGAACTCATCGTTAGAGCTAATATGTTTGAGTTCCGCCGGGTGGTACATTTTTCCGGACTTCGCCACCTTTCCCTCAGCACTCTTTTCCTTGTATATGGCCACACGTTTTGGATCGTCAAATCTTCTCATATCGTCTAGCAGCTCTTTTGTAATCCAAATCTCCGTCGGCTCAAAGTTCAGTACATCCTCGTCTTGCTCCTCCTCTGAATCACTGGACCTGGCAGGATTCTCGGGCTCTGTGGCGTATGGTACCTTGGCGGGTGGAGGAAGTGGGGATTCAGTAGATTTCCTCCCCTCTCCTTCTCGGTCGAGGAGGAAGCAATTTGTTCCCTTTCCTCTTCTTAGCCCTCGCGCGGCGCCCCTCTTCGTCACTCTCCCTTCCACTCGGCCTGGGGGAGTCTTCCTGCGCAGACACGGCTGTCGCTAGGTCCAGCGTATCCTTTCCTTTTGTTGGGCAGATACGTCAATGTCATCAAGAATACTCCGACGTGTCCGTCTCCTTGTTTCCCTTAGATTAAGCTGCGAATCGGCCTCCTCAGAGACCTCAGTTAAATCCACTATCATGTTGAGTCCTGCATCGACAGTTTTCTTGAGCACCCTCAGAATCGAGTGCTCCACTTTCCTCTGCTAACAATGGGGTTGCCCCCGTGATATAAACAGGGGTTTCTAACCCCGTAAGATTTCCTTCAGGTTGGGCTTCAGTGCCCACAGATTTTTTCGGGAGTCCTTCCCGCATCAACATCTTCCTCAGTAAATTGGGCTTCATCGCCCCCAACTACGTCTAGGGTTTCCTTTTCTACATCCTTCTCAGAATTTAGGGCTTCTCCGCCCACTTGAACATCATCATCATCAACAACGACATCCCTCTCAACAGACGCCTCCAGAACAGGGGTTTCCCCCTCAACCCTACTAACAGTAATAGCGGTGTCCTCAACTACCGCAACAAGAGCATCTACCCCCCCAACACACTCTCCACCAAATTCACAGCAGAAATATCAAGGTTTACTCCCTCTGAAACACCATCACCTCCAAACTTTAAAACAGGGGTTTCCTTCTGAGAATCAGAACCTAACCTGGGTTCACTTACGGCCAATAACGTCAGTCCCGCGGCCAGATCTGTCTCTACTTACTTTCGCGAATCTCCGCAATGGGTGATCCTGGAACGGCGGGCACTGCATCGTCCTCCGGCCTGGTGGCGGTTTCTGGGACTGTGTCCTGGGCAGAGGTGGTTTCTTCTGGAATAATGGTAGCAGCCTCCGGTGCGGTTTCTTGTACAGCAGTGGGTGGTGTCTCGACAACCTCCGGTTGTGTCACGGTGGTTGTTGGAACGTCTGGCATGGGTTGTCCCATTGCAAACATCGCGAACGCTTGCATCGCTTTATCGGCCCCTCCGAACTTCTGAAATAGTTCATTCATGAACTCCGCCGCACTCTTCTCGGCGGATCCAGAAGCGCTGCTGGTTCCTTGTTGGTTATCCATGGTATTCTGCAGAAAATTTTGAAAAGAACTTGGGCGAAATTTTCAGATTAGGGTTAGAGAGAGATTGAAATTTGGGGTTTTTGATTTGGGAGAGAGAATATTTGGAGAGAGAATGAGTAATGAGAAAATAAGAAGGCCAAAACCGATCATAGTGTAGGCATTGGAGAGGACAGTTTCCTTTTGCAGGCGGGTGCAGGTGGTGACGCTAGCGACCGTACGCCTCCCCATAAAGTGCTCTTTGAAATCCGGATCGGTGCCAACTCCCTCCAAACTCTTTTACACCCCACAATTCCTTGCTCAAGTAAATTTCTTCTGCCAAAACACACTAAAAGAAAACATCAAACTAAAAAAACAAATATGAAACGCCAAACTCCCCGGGTCTAGGATATGACAGCATCAAAAACATTCCTGATGGGTCTGGTGTTTCGAAAATATTTTTGGAAGAATAAAATTTTTTATTTGTTTGGATTTTTCTTGATTTAAAGAAAGCAATTAAATATTTACAAAATTGTTGTCAAGTGTTCTCAAAATTTCCTGGATCAGGGTATGGTCAAACTTTTAATTACTAGACCCAGGAGATATTTTAAAAAACACTTCCTTCCTAGACTGGTTAGGTGATATCAAAGAGTGCGCGTAGTGGCACTTCGTCCACTACACACAACTCTGAGCTATCCCTAAAGACCTTTATCCTATGTCCATTGACAAGAAAAGGTATGGAATTTGGTGCACTTCCCTGGATTTCAACTGCTCCGTTTGCTCGAAGTCCCATGATGATGTAAGGCCCATCCATTTAGACTTTAACTTTCCAGGCATCAACTTGAGCTTGGATTGAAACAAAAGGACTTTCTGTCCTACCCTGAGTTCCTTGACCCGAGATTTTTATCATGCCAAAGCTTAGTTTTTTCCTTATACCACATGGCAGATTCATAAGACTCAAGCCGTAACTCTTCCAGTTCCTGGAGCTTGCATCTTCCTCTCTTCTTCACAAGCCTGCGGATTCATGTTGATCTCTTTGACCGCCCAGTATGCTCTGTGTTCGATTCCCACGGGTAAGTGGCACATTTTTCCGAATACCAACCTATATGGTGACATACCAATAGGTGTCTTATAAGCTGTCCTACAAGCCCATAATGCATCATCCAGTCTCTTACTCCAATCCTTCCTAGACGGGTTCACACCGTTTTTTCGAGAATGGCCTTTATCTCCCTATTTGATATTTCTGCCTGGCCATTGGACTGAGGATGATAAGGTGTAGACAACCTATGGTGGACTCCGTATTTCTTCATGAGAGCCTCTATTGTACGGTTCTTAAAATGGGTTCCTTGGTCTGAGATGACAGCCCTAGGGATCCCGTACCTGTTGAAAATGTTAGACCGCAGAAATTTGGCTACTTCCACAGCTTCGCAGGAGGTCGTAGCTTTTGCCTCTATCCATTTCGAAACGTAGTCCACCGCCACAAGTATGTATGTATTCCCATATGAAGATGGAAATGGACCCATAAAGTCCATACCCCAAACATCGAAAATCTCACAAACAATCACCGGAACTTGTGGCATTTCGTCCCTTCTAGAAATTCCTCCAATCTGCTGACACCTTTCGCAATTCTGGCAGAATTCGAATGCATCCTTATGTAATGTAGGCCAGTAGAAACCACTGTCTAGAACCTTCCTTGCAGTCTTCCTAGGTCCAAAGTGACCCCCACAAGCTAAAGCATGGCAATGATTCAGCACATCCCTTTGCTCCCACTCCGGAATGCATCTCCTAATTACCTGGTCAGCTCCCATTTTCCACAAATACGGATCGTCCCAAAAGTAGTATTTGGCTTCACTTTTTAAT